>NC_138862.1:13786278-14478203 GCF_965194805.1 Balaenoptera borealis | reverse complement strand
TGTTTCACCTCCTTGTTGAAGTTTCTTCCTAGGTAATTTTTGATGCAGTTTTAAATGGGATTTGTTTTACTTTCTCTTTTTAACATTTCCTCATTAGTGTATAGAAACACAACAGATTTCTGTATGTTAATCTTGTATTTGTTTATTGGTTCTAATGGTTTTTGGGTGGAGACTGTAGAGTTCTCTATATGAAGTACCATATCATCGGCAAATAGTTACGGTGTTAACTCTTCCGTTCCAATCTGCATACACTTAATTTCTTTTTCTTACCACTGCTGCGGCTAGAACTTCCAATTTAAGCAGAAGGGGAAACAGTCATCATCCTTGTCTCCTTCCTGAATTGAGGAGGAAGGCTTTCACCTTTTCACCATTGAGTATTGTGTTGGCTGTTGGTTTGTCGTAAATGGCCTTTATTATGTTAATGTATTTTCCCTCTACACCCACTTTGGCAAGGATTTTTATCATGAATCGAAGTTGAATTTTTTCCAATGCTTTATCTGCATCTATTGATGTGATCATGTGATTTTGGTCTTTCTTTTTGTTGATGGGGTGTATCACATTGATTGATTTGCACATGCTAATCCATCCTTGTGCCCCTGGAATAAATCCAACTTGATCATGGCGTATGATCCTTTTGTGTATTATTGGATTTGGTTTGCTAATATTTTGGTGAGGACTTTTGCATCTATTGTTCATCGAAGATATTGGACTATAATTTTCTTTTATCTATAATCTCTTTGTCTGGCTTTGGTATCAGGGTAATGGTGGCCTTGTCGAATGAATTTGGGAGTGTTTGCTCATCTTCAGTTTTCTGGAACATTTCGAGAAGGATTGGTATAAGTTCTTCTTTTTATGTTTGATAGAATTCCCCTGTGAAGCTCTCTGGTCCTGGACTTTTGTTTGCTGGGAGTTTTTCAAATTACAGATTCGACTTCACTTCTAGTGATCAATCTGTTCAAATGTTCTGTTTCTTCTTGATTCAGTCTAGTCATTCTGTATGTTTCTAGAAATTTGTCTGTTTCTTCTAGGCTGTCCAATTTGTTGGCATATAACTGTTCATAGTATTGCTTATGATGTTTTGTATGTCTGTGGTATCAGCTGTTATTTCTCTTCTTTCCTTTCTGATCAAAATGAAAGTAACTTTTTATAGTAACAATTAGGAAATCCAAGTTGGAAGGGAGTATAAACTCTGGAAGGTGATTCCTTCCACTGGAATCCCACATTTCAACAACACAAAATGAGCTATGATCCAGTAGTCTATAGAGTGGCTTCAACAGGAATTTTCACGAAGCTGCTGATTTCATTTTCTGAGAACATTCATGATTGGAACATTTTCTTTCAGCTGAGAAATCTTTCTACCTATTTTTTTCTGATATTCGTCACTGCTCTAATCTGATCACTCTGCTATGTTTAATCCACAACAATAAACGTAAAGAAAATACACCTCCACTCCAATTTTTCTTATTCTTCAGTTTCTTTCCTTTTCTGTCATCTTTTAAATTCAAAACTATCAATTTTACTTCACAAATTACCTGTGATACGCACGCCACTTTTCAATACCCTGCCAACACACACTTTCTTTCCACAATACCCATGGGTTAGTGAAAATTCTTCTACCTTTACTGCATTACTTCGAATACCTTTCCATTCAAACATCTGGATATGGATGCAAAACAAGAGAAACCATATCTATTCTGTACATCACTGCATAATCAGCTCTGAGAACAGTGCCTGGCACATAACTTACACTCAAACAATATTTCTCCGATAAGAATATGAAGTCAAACATTTGTGTGGCACATATAAATTAGAGGATACTTGTAAATATTATCACCATTTTCTCACTTCTGTAAAGCTGAGTGTCTCAGATGTTCTTTAACTAAGGAGTCACAACACTTATGACTTTGAAAGTATGGGAAGGGTTCGTGAAGACTCTTTTCTGGATATATAAGTGAACTCATACATGCCTAATAAATCATATTCTGCCAAAACTTCACGGACTTCTTTTCCCACTTTACGCTTGCCACTGCCCTTTCTAATCTTCCTTTGCCATTGGCATCAGCTCATCACAACTTCAAAATACCTCCCTGAACCATCCCTCTGATACTTCGATCCTTACTCTCTTTCCCATCAACCGGTGTTAGTCCCCCCTCCCAACTGTCAGTTTGAAATCAGCTTAATTGTTTTTTACTCTCTGTTTTTCTATCTTAACGTACTAGAATATAAACACTGTGAGAGCAAGTAACTTGTCTATAATTTTCCTACTTTGTCTTCACTAAGATGAGGCCCTTTCTAAACTACTCAAAACTATTTGTCAATTAAGTGACCGCAATCAATTTCCTCAACCACGATATATGAAAACAAATACATTTTCAGTTCCATCAAAAGCAGCTGATATAAGAGAATATGTTTATTCTCACTTATCTGTTGCTTAGTTCTTTATTCTCGTGTTTTCCATACCTATGTCTAATTCTAATTCCTCATTAATTCTGGAAAATATCTCTTCAATTCCTTTAAGCACTCAGGGCACCTCTTCTCTACCTTGGACTCTGCATTCACATCCTGAATAAAGTGTCATTCCCCCTCCTCTTTCCCCTCCAGCTCCAACCTAGACAAAGTGGGATCTGCAAAGCACAGTCGTGAAATACTGTGAGATTTGTGCCTGGGTGTATGAGCGCCTGAGTATGTGAGAAACAAGAAATAGGAGGAGGAGACATTTTTTCTGGTGCAAATGTAAGAAGAAATGCTTGTATTATATCAAGGAAGAACTCAAGGTTCAGGCAAGATATTACCCAAATTGCACCAGAGGCCATAACATCTCAAAAAATGACTAATTCACAAGCAAGTACACAAAGGTTTGTTAGAAACAATGCACCTTTTTTATTGAGAATGAGTGATTTCCCCAACTGGAGGATGTTAGGATCATCAACACAGTCATAACAGTGAATCAGAGATTAAGGAAGTTAAAGGCTAACTTTCAGACAATAAGCAGACGCTATCATGGAACCTCCAGCCACAAAGATGTCAATCTAAAAATGGGTAGTTGGAGGTCAAAGCCTCTGTTAGGCATGTAGTTTCCTGGATATAGAAATCATGGGTTATAGATCCTTGAATCTCATTATCTTTAGATGTGTCATTTCAGGAACACACGAGGTTTGGATGGTGACGTTTTAGCAGCAAGAAGAATAACATCTCCAGTGGCAAACTGGCCAGTAGCAGCAGCGGCCAGTGTCATATCCACAGCCATATCCTGGTCCATAAACACAGCCATAAGGGGAGCCATATCCACAGCCGTATCTTGAGCCATAGCCACAGCCATAGCGAGTCCCATATCCACAGCGGTAATAGGGACTAAATCCATGGCCATAGCCACAAGAGTTGCCGTAGTAGTTGCAACACATGTTGTCAAGGGAAGTGGATTCAGGTGGGTTGCAAGAGGATGTTTCTGAAGTGTGTGTGTCGTCTACTTCCCATGGACCTTTATATACTGCCAGTAATTGGCAGAGCATACCATTCATTCCCTGACATAGACAACAAATATGCAAGCAACCATTATATGCCGGTCACGGGTGACAGTCAGTAATAGTTCCTTTAAAATGAGCTCGTTAGTTTGAATACTCCAGTTTTATTTAAAGAGCATCATTTTAATTTGTTCTGCTGAAGAATTGTCTCATTAGAATCATGTGCCCAGTAACTGATTTTTTGGTTGGGTTGTTTGTTTTTTTTGCCTTTGAGTTGTATGAGATGTTTGTATAATTTGGACATTAACACCGAGTCAGTCACATCATTTGCAAATATCTTCTCACATTTCATAGGTTGTCTTTCTATCTTCTCAACTGCTTCCTTTGCTGTGCAAAACCTTTTAAGTGTAATTATGTCCCATTTGTTTATTTTTGCTTTTATTTCTTTGGCCTTGGGATACAGATCCAAAAAAGTAATGCTACAATTTCTGTCAAAGAGTGTTCTGCCTATGTTTTCTTCTAAGAGTTTTATATTTTCAGGTCTTCCATTTAAGTCTTCAGCCCATTTTGAGTTTGTTTTTGTATATGGTGTGAGGGAATGTTCTACTCTCACTGTTATACATATGGCTGTCCAGTTTTCCCAGCACCACTTGTTGAAGAGACGGTCTTTTCTCTTGGTATATTCCTGCCTCTTTTGTCATAGATTAATTGATCATAAGTGTGCGGGATTATTTCTGGGCTCTGTCTTCTGTTCCACGGACCTATGTGTCTGTTTTGGAGCAAATACCACCCTGTAGTATAGTCTGAAGTCTGGTAGGGTTGAACCTCTAGCTTTGTCCTTTATTATGAAGAGCCCTTTGAAAACTGGGGGTCTTTTGTTGTCCTAGTTTTAGAAATAGTTGTTCTATGAATTTTAGGGTTGTATAAGGATTATGCGTCTTAGTTCTGTGAATTTTAAAAATATTTGTTCTAGTTCTGTGAAAAATGTCACAGGTATTTTCATAGGGATTGCATTAAATCTGTAGATTTCATTGGGAGGGATGGTCATTTTTATAACATTAGTTCCTCAAATCTAGGGACAAAGGATATATTTCCTTTTCTTTATATCAATTTCAATTTCCTTCATCAAATTTTATAGTTTTCAGAGCATAGGTGTTTCACCTCCTTGTTGAAGTTTCTTCCTAGGTAATTTTTGATGCAGTTTTAAATGGGATTTGTTTTACTTTCTCTTCCTGACATTTCCTCATTAGTGTATAGAAACACAACAGATTTCTGTATGTTAATCTTGTATTTGTTTATTGGTTCTAATGGTTTTTGGGTGGAGACTGTAGAGTTCTCTATATGAAGTACCATATCATCGGCAAATAGTTACGGTGTTAACTCTTCCGTTCCAATCTGCATACACTTAATTTCTTTTTCTTACCACTGCTGCGGCTAGAACTTCCAATTTAAGCAGAAGGGGAAACAGTCATCATCCTTGTCTCCTTCCTGAATTGAGGAGGAAGGCTTTCACCTTTTCACCATTGAGTATTGTGTTGGCTGTTGGTTTGTCGTAAATGGCCTTTATTATGTTAATGTATTTTCCCTCTACACCCACTTTGGCAAGGATTTTTATCATGAATCGAAGTTGAATTTTTTCCAATGCTTTATCTGCATCTATTGATGTGATCATGTGATTTTGGTCTTTCTTTTTGTTGATGGGGTGTATCACATTGATTGATTTGCACATGCTAATCCATCCTTGTGCCCCTGGAATAAATCCAACTTGATCATGGCGTATGATCCTTTTGTGTATTATTGGATTTGGTTTGCTAATATTTTGGTGAGGACTTTTGCATCTATTGTTCATCGAAGATATTGGACTATAATTTTCTTTTATCTATAATCTCTTTGTCTGGCTTTGGTATCAGGGTAATGGTGGCCTTGTCGAATGAATTTGGGAGTGTTTGCTCATCTGCAGTTTTCTGGAACATTTCGAGAAGGATTGGTATAAGTTCTTCTTTTTATGTTTGATAGAATTCCCCTGTGAAGCTCTCTGGTCCTGGACTTTTGTTTGCTGGGAGTTTTTCAAATTACAGATTCGACTTCACTTCTAGTGATCAATCTGTTCAAATGTTCTGTTTCTTCTTGATTCAGTCTAGTCATTCTGTATGTTTCTAGAAATTTGTCTGTTTCTTCTAGGCTGTCCAATTTGTTGGCATATAACTGTTCATAGTATTGCTTATGATGTTTTGTATGTCTGTGGTATCAGCTGTTATTTCTCCTCTTTCCTTTCTGATCAAAATGAAAGTAACTTTTTATAGTAACAATTAGGAAATCCAAGTTGGAAGGGAGTATAAACTCTGGAAGGTGATTCCTTCCACTGGAATCCCACATTTCAACAACACAAAATGAGCTATGATCCAGTAGTCTATAGAGTGGCTTCAACAGGAATTTTCACGAAGCTGCTGATTTCATTTTCTGAGAACATTCATGATTGGAACATTTTCTTTCAGCTGAGAAATCTTTCTACCTATTTTTTTCTGATATTCGTCACTGCTCTAATCTGATCACTCTGCTATGTTTAATCCACAACAATAAACATAAAGAAAATACACCTCCACTCCAATTTTCCTTATTCTTCAGTTTCTTTCCTTTTCTGTCATCTTTTAAATTCAAAACTATCAATTTTACTTCACAAATTACCTGTGATACGCACGCCACTTTTCAATACCCTGCCAACACACACTTTCTTTCCACAATACCCATGGGTTAGTGAAAATTCTTCTACCTTTACTGCATTACTTCGAATACCTTTCCATTCAAACATCTGGATATGGATGCAAAACAAGAGAAACCATATCTATTCTGTACATCACTGCATAATCAGCTCTGAGAACAGTGCCTGGCACATAACTTACACTCAAACAATATTTCTCCGATAAGAATATGAAGTCAAACATTTGTGTGGCACATATAAATTAGAGGATACTTTTAAATATTATCACCATTTTCTCACTTCTGTAAAGCTGAGTGTCTCAGATGTTCTTTAACTAAGGAGTCACAACACTTATGACTTTGAAAGTATGGGAAGGGTTCGTGAAGACTCTTTTCTGGATATATAAGTGAACTCATACATGCCTAATAAATCATATTCTGCCAAAACTTCACGGACTTCTTTTCCCACTTTACGCTTGCTACTGCCCTTTCTAATCTTCCTTTGCCATTGGCATCAGCTCATCACAACTTCAAAATACCTCCCTGAACCATCCCTCTGATACTTCGATCCTTACTCTCTTTCCCATCAACCGGTGTTAGTCCCCCCTCCCAACTGTCAGTTTGAAATCAGCTTAATTGTTTTTTACTCTCTGTTTTTCTATCTTAACGTACTAGAATATAAACACTGTGAGAGCAAGTAACTTGTCTATAATTTTCCTACTTTGTCTTCACTAAGATGAGGCCCTTTCTAAACTACTCAAAACTATTTGTCAATTAAGTGACCGCAATCAATTTCCTCAACCACGATATATGAAAACAAATACATTTTCAGTTCCATCAAAAGCAGCTGATATAAGAGAATATGTTTATTCTCACTTATCTGTTGCTTAGTTCTTTATTCTCGTGTTTTCCATACCTATGTCTAATTCTAATTCCTCATTAATTCTGGAAAATATCTCTTCAATTCCTTTAAGCACTCAGGGCACCTCTTCTCTACCTTGGACTCTGCATTCACATCCTGAATAAAGTGTCATTCCCCCTCCTCTTTCCCCTCCAGCTCCAACCTAGACAAAGTGGGATCTGCAAAGCACAGTCGTGAAATACTGTGAGATTTGTGCCTGGGTGTATGAGCGCCTGAGTATGTGAGAAACAAGAAATAGGAGGAGGAGACATTTTTTCTGGTGCAAATGTAAGAAGAAATGCTTGTATTATATCAAGGAAGAACTCAAGGTTCAGGCAAGATATCACCCAACTTGCACCAGAGGCCATAACATCTCAAAAAATGACTAATTCACAAGCAAGTACACAAAGGTTTGTTAGAAACAATGCACCTTTTTTATTGAGAGTGAGTGATTTCCCCAACTGGAGGATGTTAGGATCATCAACACAGTCATAACAGTGAATCAGAGATTAAGGAAGTTAAAGGCTAACTTTCAGACAATAAGCAGACGCTATCATGGAACCTCAAGCCACAAAGATGTCAATCTAAAAATGGGTAGTTGGAGGTCAAAGCCTCTGTTAGGCATGTAGTTTCCTGGATATAGAAATCATGGGTTATAGATCCTTGAATCTCATTATCTTTAGATGTGTCATTTCAGGAACACACGAGGTTTGGATGGTGACGTTTTAGCAGCAAGAAGAATAACATCTCCAGTGGCAAACTGGCCAGTAGCAGCAGCGGCCAGTGTCATATCCACAGCCATATCCTGGTCCATAAACACAGCCATAAGGGGAGCCATATCCACAGCCGTATCTTGAGCCATAGCCACAGCCATAGCGAGTCCCATATCCACAGCGGTAATAGGGACTAAATCCATGGCCATAGCCACAAGAGTTGCCGTAGTAGTTGCAACACATGTTGTCAAGGGAAGTGGATTCAGGTGGGTTGCAAGAGGATGTTTCTGAAGTGTGTGTGTCGTCTACTTCCCATGGACCTTTATATACTGCCAGTAATTGGCAGAGCATACCATTCATTCCCTGACATAGACAACAAATATGCAAGCAACCATTATATGCCGGTCACGGGTGACAGTCAGTAATAGTTCCTTTAAAATGAGCTCGTTAGTTTGAATACTCCAGTTTTATTTAAAGAGCATCATTTTAATTTGTTCTGCTGAAGAATTGTCTCAGTAGAATCATGTGCCCAATAACTGATTTTTTGGTTGGGTTGTTTGTTTTTTTTGCCTTTGAGTTGTATGAGATGTTTGTATAATTTGGACATTAACACCGAGTCAGTCACATCATTTGCAAATATTTTCTCACATTTCATAGGTTGTCTTTCTATCTTCTCAACTGCTTCCTTTGCTGTGCAAAACCTTTTAAGTGTAATTATGTCCCATTTGTTTATTTTTGCTTTTATTTCTTTGGCCTTGGGATACAGATCCAAAAAAGTAATGCTACAATTTCTGTCAAAGAGTGTTCTGCCTATGTTTTCTTCTAAGAGTTTTATATTTTCAGGTCTTCCATTTAAGTCTTCAGCCCATTTTGAGTTTGTTTTTGTATATGGTGTGAGGGAATGTTCTACTCTCACTGTTATACATATGGCTGCCAGTTTTCCCAGCACCACTTGTTGAAGAGACGGTCTTTTCTCTTGGTATATTCCTGCCTCTTTTGTCATAGATTAATTGATCATAAGTGTGCGGGATTATTTCTGGGCTCTGTCTTCTGTTCCACGGACCTATGTGTCTGTTTTGGAGCAAATACCACCCTGTAGTATAGTCTGAAGTCTGGTAGGGTTGAACCTCTAGCTTTGTCCTTTATTATGAAGAGCCCTTTGAAAACTGGGGGTCTTTTGTTGTCCTAGTTTTAGAAATAGTTGTTCTATGAATTTTAGGGTTGTATAAGGATTATGCGTCTTAGTTCTGTGAATTTTAAAAATATTTGTTCTAGTTCTGTGAAAAATGTCACAGGTATTTTGATAGGGATTGCATTAAATCTGTAGATTTCATTGGGAGGGATGGTCATTTTTATAACATTAGTTCCTCAAATCTAGGGACAAAGGATATATTTCCTTTTCTTTATATCAATTTCAATTTCCTTCATCAAATTTTATAGTTTTCAGAGCATAGGTGTTTCACCTCCATGTTGAAGTTTTTACCTAGGTAATTTTTGATGCAGTTTTAAATGGGATTTCTTTTACTTTCTCTTCCTAACATTTCCTCATTTGTGTATAGAAACAAAACAGATTTCTGTATGTTAATCTTGTATTTGTTTATTGGTTCTAATGGTTTTTGGGTGGAGACTGTAGAGTTCTCTATATGAAGTACCATATCATCGGCAAATAGTTACGGTGTTAACTCTTCCGTTCCAATCTGCATACACTTAATTTCTTTTTCTTACGACTGCTGCGGCTAGAACTTCCAATTTAAGTAGAAGGGGAAACAGTCATCATCCTTGTCTCCTTCCTGAATTGAGGAGGAAGGCTTTCACCTTTTCACCATTGAGTATTGTGTTGGCTGTTGGTTTGTCGTAAATGGCCTTTATTATGTTAATGTATTTTCCCTCTACACCCACTTTGGCAAGGATTTTTATCATGAATCGAAGTTGAATTTTTTCCAATGCTTTATCTGCATCTATTGATGTGATCATGTGATTTTGGTCTTTCTTTTTGTTGATGGGGTGTATCACATTGATTGATTTGCACATGCTAATCCATCCTTGTGCCCCTGGAATAAATCCAACTTGATCATGGCGTATGATCCTTTTGTGTATTATTGGATTTGGTTTGCTGATATTTTGGTGAGGACTTTTGCATCTATTGTTCATCGAAGATATTGGACTATAATTTTCTTTTATCTATAATCTCTTTGTCTGGCTTTGGTATCAGGGTAATGGTGGCCTTGTCGAATGAATTTGGGAGTGTTTGCTCATCTTCAGTTTTCTGGAACATTTCGAGAAGGATTGGTATAAGTTCTTCTTTTTATGTTTGATAGAATTCCCCTGTGAAGCTCTCTGGTCCTGGACTTTTGTTTGCTGGGAGTTTTTCAAATTACAGATTCGACTTCACTTCTAGTGATCAATCTGTTCAAATGTTCTGTTTCTTCTTGATTCAGTCTAGTCATTCTGTATGTTTCTAGAAATTTGTCTGTTTCTTCTAGGCTGTCCAATTTGTTGGCATATAACTGTTCATAGTATTGCTTATGATGTTTTGTATGTCTGTGGTATCAGCTGTTATTTCTCTTCTTTCCTTTCTGATCAAAATGAAAGTAACTTTTTATAGTAACAATTAGGAAATCCAAGTTGGAAGGGAGTATAAACTCTGGAAGGTGATTCCTTCCACTGGAATCCCACATTTCAACAACACAAAATGAGCTATGATCCAGTAGTCTATAGAGTGGCTTCAACAGGAATTTTCACGAAGCTGCTGATTTCATTTTCTGAGAACATTCATGATTGGAACATTTTCTTTCAGCTGAGAAATCTTTCTACCTATTTTTTTCTGATATTCGTCACTGCTCTAATCTGATCACTCTGCTATGTTTAATCCACAACAATAAACGTAAAGAAAATATACCTCCACTCCAATTTTTCTTATTCTTCAGTTTCTTTCCTTTTCTGTCATCTTTTAAATTCAAAACTATCAATTTTACTTCACAAATTACCTGTGATACGCACGCCACTTTTCAATACCCTGCCAACACACACTTTCTTTCCACAATACCCATGGGTTAGTGAAAATTCTTCTACCTTTACTGCATTACTTCGAATACCTTTCCATTCAAACATCTGGATATGGATGCAAAACAAGAGAAACCATATCTATTCTGTACATCACTGCATAATCAGCTCTGAGAACAGTGCCTGGCACATAACTTACACTCAAACAATATTTCTCCGATAAGAATATGAAGTCAAACATTTGTGTGGCACATATAAATTAGAGGATACTTGTAAATATTATCACCATTTTCTCACTTCTGTAAAGCTGAGTGTCTCAGATGTTCTTTAACTAAGGAGTCACAACACTTATGACTTTGAAAGTATGGGAAGGGTTCGTGAAGACTCTTTTCTGGATATATAAGTGAACTCATACATGCCTAATAAATCATATTCTGCCAGAACTTCACGGACTTCTTTTCCCACTTTACGCTTGCTACTGCCCTTTCTAATCTTCCTTTGCCATTGGCATCAGCTCATCACAACTTCAAAATACCTCCCTGAACCATCCCTCTGATACTTCGATCCTTACTCTCTTTCCCATCAACCGGTGTTAGTCCCCCCTCCCAACTGTCAGTTTGAAATCAGCTTAATTGTTTTTTACTCTCTGTTTTTCTATCTTAACGTACTAGAATATAAACACTGTGAGAGCAAGTAACTTGTCTATAATTTTCCTACTTTGTCTTCACTAAGATGAGGCCCTTTCTAAACTACTCAAAACTATTTGTCAATTAAGTGACCGCAATCAATTTCCTCAACCACGATATATGAAAACAAATACATTTTCAGTTCCATCAAAAGCAGGTGATATAAGAGAATATGTTTATTCTCACTTATCTGTTGCTTAGTTCTTTATTCTCGTGTTTTCCATACCTATGTCTAATTCTAATTCCTCATTAATTCTGGAAAATATCTCTTCAATTCCTTTAAGCACTCAGGGCACCTCTTCTCTACCTTGGACTCTGCATTCACATCCTGAATAAAGTGTCATTCCCCCTCCTCTTTCCCCTCCAGCTCCAACCTAGACAAAGTGGGATCTGCAAAGCACAGTCGTGAAATACTGTGAGATTTGTGCCTGGGTGTATGAGCGCCTGAGTATGTGAGAAACAAGAAATAGGAGGAGGAGACATTTTTTCTGGTGCAAATGTAAGAAGAAATGCTTGTATTATATCAAGGAAGAACTCAAGGTTCAGGCAAGATATTACCCAACTTGGACCAGAGGCCATAACATCTCAAAAAATGACTAATTCACAAGCAAGTACACAAAGGTTTGTTAGAAACAATGCACCTTTTTTATTGAGAATGAGTGATTTCCCCAACTGGAGGATGTTAGATTCATCAACACAGTCATAACAGTGAATCAGAGATTAAGGAAGTTAAAGGCTAACTTTCAGACAATAAGCAGACGCTATCATGGAACCTCAAGTCACAAAGATGTCAATCTAAAAATGGGTAGTTGGAGGTCAAAGCCTCTGTTAGGCATGTAGTTTCCTGGATATAGAAATCATGGGTTATAGATCCTTGAATCTCATTATCTTTAGATGTGTCATTTCAGGAACACACGAGGTTTGGATGGTGACGTTTTAGCAGCAAGAAGAATAACATCTCCAGTGGCAAACTGGCCAGTAGCAGCAGCGGCCAGTGTCATATCCACAGCCATATCCTGGTCCATAAACACAGCCATAAGGGGAGCCATATCCACAGCCGTATCTTGAGCCATAGCCACAGCCATAGCGAGTCCCATATCCACAGCGGTAATAGGGACTAAATCCATGGCCATAGCCACAAGAGTTGCCGTAGTAGTTGCAACACATGTTGTCAAGGGAAGTGGATTCAGGTGGGTTGCAAGAGGATGTTTCTGAAGTGTGTGTGTCGTCTACTTCCCATGGACCTTTATATACTGCCAGTAATTGGCAGAGCATACCATTCATTCCCTGACATAGACAACAAATATGCAAGCAACCATTATATGCCGGTCACGGGTGACAGTCAGTAATAGTTCCTTTAAAATGAGCTCGTTAGTTTGAATACTCCAGTTTTATTTAAAGAGCATCATTTTAATTTGTTCTGCTGAAGAATTGTCTCAGTAGAATCATGTGCCCAGTAACTGATTTTTTGGTTGGGTTGTTTGTTTTTTTTGCCTTTGAGTTGTATGAGATGTTTGTATAATTTGGACATTAACACCGAGTCAGTCACATCATTTGCAAATATCTTCTCACATTTCATAGGTTGTCTTTCTATCTTCTCAACTGCTTCCTTTGCTGTGCAAAACCTTTTAAGTGTAATTATGTCCCATTTGTTTATTTTTGCTTTTATTTCTTTGGCCTTGGGATACAGATCCAAAAAAGTAATGCTACAATTTCTGTCAAAGAGTGTTCTGCCTATGTTTTCTTCTAAGAGTTTTATATTTTCAGGTCTTCCATTTAAGTCTTCAGCCCATTTTGAGTTTGTTTTTGTATATGGTGTGAGGGAATGTTCTACTCTCACTGTTATACATATGGCTGTCCAGTTTTCCCAGCACCACTTGTTGAAGAGACGGTCTTTTCTCTTGGTATATTCCTGCCTCTTTTGTCATAGATTAATTGATCATAAGTGTGCGGGATTATTTCTGGGCTCTGTCTTCTGTTCCACGGACCTATGTGTCTGTTTTGGAGCAAATACCACCCTGTAGTATAGTCTGAAGTCTGGTAGGGTTGAACCTCTAGCTTTGTCCTTTATTATGAAGAGCCCTTTGAAAACTGGGGGTCTTTTGTTGTCCTAGTTTTAGAAATAGTTGTTCTATGAATTTTAGGGTTGTATAAGGATTATGCGTCTTAGTTCTGTGAATTTTAAAAATATT
The DNA here is from genome assembly GCF_965194805.1 of Balaenoptera borealis. Taxonomy (NCBI): domain Eukaryota; kingdom Metazoa; phylum Chordata; class Mammalia; order Artiodactyla; family Balaenopteridae; genus Balaenoptera; species Balaenoptera borealis. The sequence goes on along the minus strand of NC_138862.1, from coordinate 14,464,550 downwards.
TGTTCTAGTTCTGTGAAAAATGTCACAGGTATTTTCATAGGGATTGCATTAAATCTGTAGATTTCATTGGGAGGGATGGTCATTTTTATAACATTAGTTCCTCAAATCTAGGGACAAAGGATATATTTCCTTTTCTTTATATCAATTTCAATTTCCTTCATCAAATTTTATAGTTTTCAGAGCATAGGTGTTTCACCTCCTTGTTGAAGTTTCTTCCTAGGTAATTTTTGATGCAGTTTTAAATGGGATTTGTTTTACTTTCTCTTTTTAACATTTCCTCATTAGTGTATAGAAACACAACAGATTTCTGTATGTTAATCTTGTATTTGTTTATTGGTTCTAATGGTTTTTGGGTGGAGACTGTAGAGTTCTCTATATGAAGTACCATATCATCGGCAAATAGTTACGGTGTTAACTCTTCCGTTCCAATCTGCATACACTTAATTTCTTTTTCTTACCACTGCTGCGGCTAGAACTTCCAATTTAAGCAGAAGGGGAAACAGTCATCATCCTTGTCTCCTTCCTGAATTGAGGAGGAAGGCTTTCACCTTTTCACCATTGAGTATTGTGTTGGCTGTTGGTTTGTCGTAAATGGCCTTTATTATGTTAATGTATTTTCCCTCTACACCCACTTTGGCAAGGATTTTTATCATGAATCGAAGTTGAATTTTTTCCAATGCTTTATCTGCATCTATTGATGTGATCATGTGATTTTGGTCTTTCTTTTTGTTGATGGGGTGTATCACATTGATTGATTTGCACATGCTAATCCATCCTTGTGCCCCTGGAATAAATCCAACTTGATCATGGCGTATGATCCTTTTGTGTATTATTGGATTTGGTTTGCTAATATTTTGGTGAGGACTTTTGCATCTATTGTTCATCGAAGATATTGGACTATAATTTTCTTTTATCTATAATCTCTTTGTCTGGCTTTGGTATCAGGGTAATGGTGGCCTTGTCGAATGAATTTGGGAGTGTTTGCTCATCTTCAGTTTTCTGGAACATTTCGAGAAGGATTGGTATAAGTTCTTCTTTTTATGTTTGATAGAATTCCCCTGTGAAGCTCTCTGGTCCTGGACTTTTGTTTGCTGGGAGTTTTTCAAATTACAGATTCGACTTCACTTCTAGTGATCAATCTGTTCAAATGTTCTGTTTCTTCTTGATTCAGTCTAGTCATTCTGTATGTTTCTAGAAATTTGTCTGTTTCTTCTAGGCTGTCCAATTTGTTGGCATATAACTGTTCATAGTATTGCTTATGATGTTTTGTATGTCTGTGGTATCAGCTGTTATTTCTCCTCTTTCCTTTCTGATCAAAATGAAAGTAACTTTTTATAGTAACAATTAGGAAATCCAAGTTGGAAGGGAGTATAAACTCTGGAAGGTGATTCCTTCCACTGGAATCCCACATTTCAACAACACAAAATGAGCTATGATCCAGTAGTCTATAGAGTGGCTTCAACAGGAATTTTCACGAAGCTGCTGATTTCATTTTCTGAGAACATTCATGATTGGAACATTTTCTTTCAGCTGAGAAATCTTTCTACCTATTTTTTTCTGATATTCGTCACTGCTCTAATCTGATCACTCTGCTATGTTTAATCCACAACAATAAACATAAAGAAAATACACCTCCACTCCAATTTTCCTTATTCTTCAGTTTCTTTCCTTTTCTGTCATCTTTTAAATTCAAAACTATCAATTTTACTTCACAAATTACCTGTGATACGCACGCCACTTTTCAATACCCTGCCAACACACACTTTCTTTCCACAATACCCATGGGTTAGTGAAAATTCTTCTACCTTTACTGCATTACTTCGAATACCTTTCCATTCAAACATCTGGATATGGATGCAAAACAAGAGAAACCATATCTATTCTGTACATCACTGCATAATCAGCTCTGAGAACAGTGCCTGGCACATAACTTACACTCAAACAATATTTCTCCGATAAGAATATGAAGTCAAACATTTGTGTGGCACATATAAATTAGAGGATACTTGTAAATATTATCACCATTTTCTCACTTCTGTAAAGCTGAGTGTCTCAGATGTTCTTTAACTAAGGAGTCACAACACTTATGACTTTGAAAGTATGGGAAGGGTTCGTGAAGACTCTTTTCTGGATATATAAGTGAACTCATACATGCCTAATAAATCATATTCTGCCAAAACTTCACGGACTTCTTTTCCCACTTTACGCTTGCTACTGCCCTTTCTAATCTTCCTTTGCCATTGGCATCAGCTCATCACAACTTCAAAATACCTCCCTGAACCATCCCTCTGATACTTCGATCCTTACTCTCTTTCCCATCAACCGGTGTTAGTCCCCCCTCCCAACTGTCAGTTTGAAATCAGCTTAATTGTTTTTTACTCTCTGTTTTTCTATCTTAACGTACTAGAATATAAACACTGTGAGAGCAAGTAACTTGTCTATAATTTTCCTACTTTGTCTTCACTAAGATGAGGCCCTTTCTAAACTACTCAAAACTATTTGTCAATTAAGTGACCGCAATCAATTTCCTCAACCACGATATATGAAAACAAATACATTTTCAGTTCCATCAAAAGCAGCTGATATAAGAGAATATGTTTATTCTCACTTATCTGTTGCTTAGTTCTTTATTCTCGTGTTTTCCATACCTATGTCTAATTCTAATTCCTCATTAATTCTGGAAAATATCTCTTCAATTCCTTTAAGCACTCAGGGCACCTCTTCTCTACCTTGGACTCTGCATTCACATCCTGAATAAAGTGTCATTCCCCCTCCTCTTTCCCCTCCAGCTCCAACCTAGACAAAGTGGGATCTGCAAAGCACAGTCGTGAAATACTGTGAGATTTGTGCCTGGGTGTATGAGCGCCTGAGTATGTGAGAAACAAGAAATAGGAGGAGGAGACATTTTTTCTGGTGCAAATGTAAGAAGAAATGCTTGTATTATATCAAGGAAGAACTCAAGGTTCAGGCAAGATATTACCCAACTTGGACCAGAGGCCATAACATCTCAAAAAATGACTAATTCACAAGCAAGTACACAAAGGTTTGTTAGAAACAATGCACCTTTTTTATTGAGAATGAGTGATTTCCCCAACTGGAGGATGTTAGATTCATCAACACAGTCATAACAGTGAATCAGAGATTAAGGAAGTTAAAGGCTAACTTTCAGACAATAAGCAGACGCTATCATGGAACCTCAAGTCACAAAGATGTCAATCTAAAAATGGGTAGTTGGAGGTCAAAGCCTCTGTTAGGCATGTAGTTTCCTGGATATAGAAATCATGGGTTATAGATCCTTGAATCTCATTATCTTTAGATGTGTCATTTCAGGAACACACGAGGTTTGGATGGTGACGTTTTAGCAGCAAGAAGAATAACATCTCCAGTGGCAAACTGGCCAGTAGCAGCAGCGGCCAGTGTCATATCCACAGCCATATCCTGGTCCATAAACACAGCCATAAGGGGAGCCATATCCACAGCCGTATCTTGAGCCATAGCCACAGCCATAGCGAGTCCCATATCCACAGCGGTAATAGGGACTAAATCCATGGCCATAGCCACAAGAGTTGCCGTAGTAGTTGCAACACATGTTGTCAAGGGAAGTGGATTCAGGTGGGTTGCAAGAGGATGTTTCTGAAGTGTGTGTGTCGTCTACTTCCCATGGACCTTTATATACTGCCAGTAATTGGCAGAGCATACCATTCATTCCCTGACATAGACAACAAATATGCAAGCAACCATTATATGCCGGTCACGGGTGACAGTCAGTAATAGTTCCTTTAAAATGAGCTCGTTAGTTTGAATACTCCAGTTTTATTTAAAGAGCATCATTTTAATTTGTTCTGCTGAAGAATTGTCTCAGTAGAATCATGTGCCCAGTAACTGATTTTTTGGTTGGGTTGTTTGTTTTTTTTGCCTTTGAGTTGTATGAGATGTTTGTATAATTTGGACATTAACACCGAGTCAGTCACATCATTTGCAAATATCTTCTCACATTTCATAGGTTGTCTTTCTATCTTCTCAACTGCTTCCTTTGCTGTGCAAAACCTTTTAAGTGTAATTATGTCCCATTTGTTTATTTTTGCTTTTATTTCTTTGGCCTTGGGATACAGATCCAAAAAAGTAATGCTACAATTTCTGTCAAAGAGTGTTCTGCCTATGTTTTCTTCTAAGAGTTTTATATTTTCAGGTCTTCCATTTAAGTCTTCAGCCCATTTTGAGTTTGTTTTTGTATATGGTGTGAGGGAATGTTCTACTCTCACTGTTATACATATGGCTGTCCAGTTTTCCCAGCACCACTTGTTGAAGAGACGGTCTTTTCTCTTGGTATATTCCTGCCTCTTTTGTCATAGATTAATTGATCATAAGTGTGCGGGATTATTTCTGGGCTCTGTCTTCTGTTCCACGGACCTATGTGTCTGTTTTGGAGCAAATACCACCCTGTAGTATAGTCTGAAGTCTGGTAGGGTTGAACCTCTAGCTTTGTCCTTTATTATGAAGAGCCCTTTGAAAACTGGGGGTCTTTTGTTGTCCTAGTTTTAGAAATAGTTGTTCTATGAATTTTAGGGTTGTATAAGGATTATGCGTCTTAGTTCTGTGAATTTTAAAAATATTTGTTCTAGTTCTGTGAAAAATGTCACAGGTATTTTCATAGGGATTGCATTAAATCTGTAGATTTCATTGGGAGGGATGGTCATTTTTATAACATTAGTTCCTCAAATCTAGGGACAAAGGATATATTTCCTTTTCTTTATATCAATTTCAATTTCCTTCATCAAATTTTATAGTTTTCAGAGCATAGGTGTTTCACCTCCTTGTTGAAGTTTCTTCCTAGGTAATTTTTGATGCAGTTTTAAATGGGATTTGTTTTACTTTCTCTTCCTGACATTTCCTCATTAGTGTATAGAAACACAACAGATTTCTGTATGTTAATCTTGTATTTGTTTATTGGTTCTAATGGTTTTTGGGTGGAGACTGTAGAGTTCTCTATATGAAGTACCATATCATCGGCAAATAGTTACGGTGTTAACTCTTCCGTTCCAATCTGCATACACTTAATTTCTTTTTCTTACCACTGCTGCGGCTAGAACTTCCAATTTAAGCAGAAGGGGAAACAGTCATCATCCTTGTCTCCTTCCTGAATTGAGGAGGAAGGCTTTCACCTTTTCACCATTGAGTATTGTGTTGGCTGTTGGTTTGTCGTAAATGGCCTTTATTATGTTAATGTATTTTCCCTCTACACCCACTTTGGCAAGGATTTTTATCATGAATCGAAGTTGAATTTTTTCCAATGCTTTATCTGCATCTATTGATGTGATCATGTGATTTTGGTCTTTCTTTTTGTTGATGGGGTGTATCACATTGATTGATTTGCACATGCTAATCCATCCTTGTGCCCCTGGAATAAATCCAACTTGATCATGGCGTATGATCCTTTTGTGTATTATTGGATTTGGTTTGCTAATATTTTGGTGAGGACTTTTGCATCTATTGTTCATCGAAGATATTGGACTATAATTTTCTTTTATCTATAATCTCTTTGTCTGGCTTTGGTATCAGGGTAATGGTGGCCTTGTCGAATGAATTTGGGAGTGTTTGCTCATCTTCAGTTTTCTGGAACATTTCGAGAAGGATTGGTATAAGTTCTTCTTTTTATGTTTGATAGAATTCCCCTGTGAAGCTCTCTGGTCCTGGACTTTTGTTTGCTGGGAGTTTTTCAAATTACAGATTCGACTTCACTTCTAGTGATCAATCTGTTCAAATGTTCTGTTTCTTCTTGATTCAGTCTAGTCATTCTGTATGTTTCTAGAAATTTGTCTGTTTCTTCTAGGCTGTCCAATTTGTTGGCATATAACTGTTCATAGTATTGCTTATGATGTTTTGTATGTCTGTGGTATCAGCTGTTATTTCTCCTCTTTCCTTTCTGATCAAAATGAAAGTAACTTTTTATAGTAACAATTAGGAAATCCAAGTTGGAAGGGAGTATAAACTCTGGAAGGTGATTCCTTCCACTGGAATCCCACATTTCAACAACACAAAATGAGCTATGATCCAGTAGTCTATAGAGTGGCTTCAACAGGAATTTTCACGAAGCTGCTGATTTCATTTTCTGAGAACATTCATGATTGGAACATTTTCTTTCAGCTGAGAAATCTTTCTACCTATTTTTTTCTGATATTCGTCACTGCTCTAATCTGATCACTCTGCTATGTTTAATCCACAACAATAAACATAAAGAAAATACACCTCCACTCCAATTTTCCTTATTCTTCAGTTTCTTTCCTTTTCTGTCATCTTTTAAATTCAAAACTATCAATTTTACTTCACAAATTACCTGTGATACGCACGCCACTTTTCAATACCCTGCCAACACACACTTTCTTTCCACAATACCCATGGGTTAGTGAAAATTCTTCTACCTTTACTGCATTACTTCGAATACCTTTCCATTCAAACATCTGGATATGGATGCAAAACAAGAGAAACCATATCTATTCTGTACATCACTGCATAATCAGCTCTGAGAACAGTGCCTGGCACATAACTTACACTCAAACAATATTTCTCCGATAAGAATATGAAGTCAAACATTTGTGTGGCACATATAAATTAGAGGATACTTGTAAATATTATCACCATTTTCTCACTTCTGTAAAGCTGAGTGTCTCAGATGTTCTTTAACTAAGGAGTCACAACACTTATGACTTTGAAAGTATGGGAAGGGTTCGTGAAGACTCTTTTCTGGATATATAAGTGAACTCATACATGCCTAATAAATCATATTCTGCCAAAACTTCACGGACTTCTTTTCCCACTTTACGCTTGCTACTGCCCTTTCTAATCTTCCTTTGCCATTGGCATCAGCTCATCACAACTTCAAAATACCTCCCTGAACCATCCCTCTGATACTTCGATCCTTACTCTCTTTCCCATCAACCGGTGTTAGTCCCCCCTCCCAACTGTCAGTTTGAAATCAGCTTAATTGTTTTTTACTCTCTGTTTTTCTATCTTAACGTACTAGAATATAAACACTGTGAGAGCAAGTAACTTGTCTATAATTTTCCTACTTTGTCTTCACTAAGATGAGGCCCTTTCTAAACTACTCAAAACTATTTGTCAATTAAGTGACCGCAATCAATTTCCTCAACCACGATATATGAAAACAAATACATTTTCAGTTCCATCAAAAGCAGCTGATATAAGAGAATATGTTTATTCTCACTTATCTGTTGCTTAGTTCTTTATTCTCGTGTTTTCCATACCTATGTCTAATTCTAATTCCTCATTAATTCTGGAAAATATCTCTTCAATTCCTTTAAGCACTCAGGGCACCTCTTCTCTACCTTGGACTCTGCATTCACATCCTGAATAAAGTGTCATTCCCCCTCCTCTTTCCCCTCCAGCTCCAACCTAGACAAAGTGGGATCTGCAAAGCACAGTCGTGAAATACTGTGAGATTTGTGCCTGGGTGTATGAGCGCCTGAGTATGTGAGAAACAAGAAATAGGAGGAGGAGACATTTTTTCTGGTGCAAATGTAAGAAGAAATGCTTGTATTATATCAAGGAAGAACTCAAGGTTCAGGCAAGATATTACCCAACTTGCACCAGAGGCCATAACATCTCAAAAAATGACTAATTCACAAGCAAGTACACAAAGGTTTGTTAGAAACAATGCACCTTTTTTATTGAGAATGAGTGATTTCCCCAACTGGAGGATGTTAGGATCATCAACACAGTCATAACAGTGAATCAGAGATTAAGGAAGTTAAAGGCTAACTTTCAGACAATAAGCAGACGCTATCATGGAACCTCAAGCCACAAAGATGTCAATCTAAAAATGGGTAGTTGGAGGTCAAAGCCTCTGTTAGGCATGTAGTTTCCTGGATATAGAAATCATGGGTTATAGATCCTTGAATCTCATTATCTTTAGATGTGTCATTTCAGGAACACACGAGGTTTGGATGGTGACGTTTTAGCAGCAAGAAGAATAACATCTCCAGTGGCAAACTGGCCAGTAGCAGCAGCGGCCAGTGTCATATCCACAGCCATATCCTGGTCCATAAACACAGCCATAAGGGGAGCCATATCCACAGCCGTATCTTGAGCCATAGCCACAGCCATAGCGAGTCCCATATCCACAGCGGTAATAGGGACTAAATCCATGGCCATAGCCACAAGAGTTGCCGTAGTAGTTGCAACACATGTTGTCAAGGGAAGTGGATTCAGGTGGGTTGCAAGAGGATGTTTCTGAAGTGTGTGTGTCGTCTACTTCCCATGGACCTTTATATACTGCCAGTAATTGGCAGAGCATACCATTCATTCCCTGACATAGACAACAAATATGCAAGCAACCATTATATGCCGGTCACGGGTGACAGTCAGTAATAGTTCCTTTAAAATGAGCTCGTTAGTTTGAATACTCCAGTTTTATTTAAAGAGCATCATTTTAATTTGTTCTGCTGAAGAATTGTCTCAGTAGAATCATGTGCCCAATAACTGATTTTTTGGTTGGGTTGTTTGTTTTTTTTGCCTTTGAGTTGTATGAGATGTTTGTATAATTTGGACATTAACACCGAGTCAGTCACATCATTTGCAAATATTTTCTCACATTTCATAGGTTGTCTTTCTATCTTCTCAACTGCTTCCTTTGCTGTGCAAAACCTTTTAAGTGTAATTATGTCCCATTTGTTTATTTTTGCTTTTATTTCTTTGGCCTTGGGATACAGATCCAAAAAAGTAATGCTACAATTTCTGTCAAAGAGTGTTCTGCCTATGTTTTCTTCTAAGAGTTTTATATTTTCAGGTCTTCCATTTAAGTCTTCAGCCCATTTTGAGTTTGTTTTTGTATATGGTGTGAGGGAATGTTCTACTCTCACTGTTATACATATGGCTGCCAGTTTTCCCAGCACCACTTGTTGAAGAGACGGTCTTTTCTCTTGGTATATTCCTGCCTCTTTTGTCATAGATTAATTGATCATAAGTGTGCGGGATTATTTCTGGGCTCTGTCTTCTGTTCCACGGACCTATGTGTCTGTTTTGGAGCAAATACCACCCTGTAGTATAGTCTGAAGTCTGGTAGGGTTGAACCTCTAGCTTTGTCCTTTATTATGAAGAGCCCTTTGAAAACTGGGGGTCTTTTGTTGTCCTAGTTTTAGAAATAGTTGTTCTATGAATTTTAGGGTTGTATAAGGATTATGCGTCTTAGTTCTGTGAATTTTAAAAATATTTGTTCTAGTTCTGTGAAAAATGTCACAGGTATTTTGATAGGGATTGCATTAAATCTGTAGATTTCATTGGGAGGGATGGTCATTTTTATAACATTAGTTCCTCAAATCTAGGGACAAAGGATATATTTCCTTTTCTTTATATCAATTTCAATTTCCTTCATCAAATTTTATAGTTTTCAGAGCATAGGTGTTTCACCTCCTTGTTGAAGTTTCTTCCTAGGTAATTTTTGATGCAGTTTTAAATGGGATTTGTTTTACTTTCTCTTTTTAACATTTCCTCATTAGTGTATAGAAACACAACAGATTTCTGTATGTTAATCTTGTATTTGTTTATTGGTTCTAATGGTTTTTGGGTGGAGACTGTAGAGTTCTCTATATGAAGTACCATATCATCGGCAAATAGTTACGGTGTTAACTCTTCCGTTCCAATCTGCATACACTTAATTTCTTTTTCTTACCACTGCTGCGGCTAGAACTTCCAATTTAAGCAGAAGGGGAAACAGTCATCATCCTTGTCTCCTTCCTGAATTGAGGAGGAAGGCTTTCACCTTTTCACCATTGAGTATTGTGTTGGCTGTTGGTTTGTCGTAAATGGCCTTTATTATGTTAATGTATTTTCCCTCTACACCCACTTTGGCAAGGATTTTTATCATGAATCGAAGTTGAATTTTTTCCAATGCTTTATCTGCATCTATTGATGTGATCATGTGATTTTGGTCTTTCTTTTTGTTGATGGGGTGTATCACATTGATTGATTTGCACATGCTAATCCATCCTTGTGCCCCTGGAATAAATCCAACTTGATCATGGCGTATGATCCTTTTGTGTATTATTGGATTTGGTTTGCTAATATTTTGGTGAGGACTTTTGCATCTATTGTTCATCGAAGATATTGGACTATAATTTTCTTTTATCTATAATCTCTTTGTCTGGCTTTGGTATCAGGGTAATGGTGGCCTTGTCGAATGAATTTGGGAGTGTTTGCTCATCTTCAGTTTTCTGGAACATTTCGAGAAGGATTGGTATAAGTTCTTCTTTTTATGTTTGATAGAATTCCCCTGTGAAGCTCTCTGGTCCTGGACTTTTGTTTGCTGGGAGTTTTTCAAATTACAGATTCGACTTCACTTCTAGTGATCAATCTGTTCAAATGTTCTGTTTCTTCTTGATTCAGTCTAGTCATTCTGTATGTTTCTAGAAATTTGTCTGTTTCTTCTAGGCTGTCCAATTTGTTGGCATATAACTGTTCATAGTATTGCTTATGATGTTTTGTATGTCTGTGGTATCAGCTGTTATTTCTCCTCTTTCCTTTCTGATCAAAATGAAAGTAACTTTTTATAGTAACAATTAGGAAATCCAAGTTGGAAGGGAGTATAAACTCTGGAAGGTGATTCCTTCCACTGGAATCCCACATTTCAACAACACAAAATGAGCTATGATCCAGTAGTCTATAGAGTGGCTTCAACAGGAATTTTCACGAAGCTGCTGATTTCATTTTCTGAGAACATTCATGATTGGAACATTTTCTTTCAGCTGAGAAATCTTTCTACCTATTTTTTTCTGATATTCGTCACTGCTCTAATCTGATCACTCTGCTATGTTTAATCCACAACAATAAACATAAAGAAAATACACCTCCACTCCAATTTTTCTTATTCTTCAGTTTCTTTCCTTTTCTGTCATCTTTTAAATTCAAAACTATCAATTTTACTTCACAAATTACCTGTGATACGCACGCCACTTTTCAATACCCTGCCAACACACACTTTCCTTCCACAATACCCATGGGTTAGTGAAAATTCTTCTACCTTTACTGCATTACTTCGAATACCTTTCCATTCAAACATCTGGATATGGATGCAAAACAAGAGAAACCATATCTATTCTGTACATCACTGCATAATCAGCTCTGAGAACAGTGCCTGGCACATAACTTACACTCAAACAATATTTCTCCGATAAGAATATGAAGTCAAACATTTGTGTGGCACATATAAATTAGAGGATACTTGTAAATATTATCACCATTTTCTCACTTCTGTAAAGCTGAGTGTCTCAGATGTTCTTTAACTAAGGAGTCACAACACTTATGACTTTGAAAGTATGGGAAGGGTTCGTGAAGACTCTTTTCTGGATATATAAGTGAACTCATACATGCCTAATAAATCATATTCTGCCAAAACTTCACGGACTTCTTTTCCCACTTTACGCTTGCCACTGCCCTTTCTAATCTTCCTTTGCCATTGGCATCAGCTCATCACAACTTCAAAATACCTCCCTGAACCATCCCTCTGATACTTCGATCCTTACTCTCTTTCCCATCAACCGGTGTTAGTCCCCCCTCCCAACTGTCAGTTTGAAATCAGCTTAATTGTTTTTTACTCTCTGTTTTTCTATCTTAACGTACTAGAATATAAACACTGTGAGAGCAAGTAACTTGTCTATAATTTTCCTACTTTGTCTTCACTAAGATGAGGCCCTTTCTAAACTACTCAAAACTATTTGTCAATTAAGTGACCGCAATCAATTTCCTCAACCACGATATATGAAAACAAATACATTTTCAGTTCCATCAAAAGCAGGTGATATAAGAGAATATGTTTATTCTCACTTATCTGTTGCTTAGTTCTTTATTCTCGTGTTTTCCATACCTATGTCTAATTCTAATTCCTCATTAATTCTGGAAAATATCTCTTCAATTCCTTTAAGCACTCAGGGCACCTCTTCTCTACCTTGGACTCTGCATTCACATCCTGAATAAAGTGTCATTCCCCCTCCTCTTTCCCCTCCAGCTCCAACCTAGACAAAGTGGGATCTGCAAAGCACAGTCGTGAAATACTGTGAGATTTGTGCCTGGGTGTATGAGCGCCTGAGTATGTGAGAAACAAGAAATAGGAGGAGGAGACATTTTTTCTGGTGCAAATGTAAGAAGAAATGCTTGTATTATATCAAGGAAGAACTCAAGGTTCAGGCAAGATATTACCCAACTTGCACCAGAGGCCATAACATCTCAAAAAATGACTAATTCACAAGCAAGTACACAAAGGTTTGTTAGAAACAATGCACCTTTTTTATTGAGAATGAGTGATTTCCCCAACTGGAGGATGTTAGGATCATCAACACAGTCATAACAGTGAATCAGAGATTAAGGAAGTTAAAGGCTAACTTTCAGACAATAAGCAGACGCTATCATGGAACCTCCAGCCACAAAGATGTCAATCTAAAAATGGGTAGTTGGAGGTCAAAGCCTCTGTTAGGCATGTAGTTTCCTGGATATAGAAATCATGGGTTATAGATCCTTGAATCTCATTATCTTTAGATGTGTCATTTCAGGAACACACGAGGTTTGGATGGTGACGTTTTAGCAGCAAGAAGAATAACATCTCCAGTGGCAAACTGGCCAGTAGCAGCAGCGGCCAGTGTCATATCCACAGCCATATCCTGGTCCATAAACACAGCCATAAGGGGAGCCATATCCACAGCCGTATCTTGAGCCATAGCCACAGCCATAGCGAGTCCCATATCCACAGCGGTAATAGGGACTAAATCCATGGCCATAGCCACAAGAGTTGCCGTAGTAGTTGCAACACATGTTGTCAAGGGAAGTGGATTCAGGTGGGTTGCAAGAGGATGTTTCTGAAGTGTGTGTGTCGTCTACTTCCCATGGACCTTTATATACTGCCAGTAATTGGCAGAGCATACCATTCATTCCCTGACATAGACAACAAATATGCAAGCAACCATTATATGCCGGTCACGGGTGACAGTCAGTAATAGTTCCTTTAAAATGAGCTCGTTAGTTTGAATACTCCAGTTTTATTTAAAGAGCATCATTTTAATTTGTTCTGCTGAAGAATTGTCTCAGTAGAATCATGTGCCCAGTAACTGATTTTTTGGTTGGGTTGTTTGTTTTTTTTGCCTTTGAGTTGTATGAGGTGTTTGTATAATTTGGACATTAACACCGAGTCAGTCACATCATTTGCAAATATCTTCTCACATTTCATAGGTTGTCTTTCTATCTTCTCAACTGCTTCCTTTGCTGTGCAAAACCTTTTAAGTGTAATTATGTCCCATTTGTTTATTTTTGCTTTTATTTCTTTGGCCTTGGGATACAGATCCAAAAAAGTAATGCTACAATTTCTGTCAAAGAGTGTTCTGCCTATGTTTTCTTCTAAGAGTTTTATATTTTCAGGTCTTCCATTTAAGTCTTCAGCCCATTTTGAGTTTGTTTTTGTATATGGTGTGAGGGAATGTTCTACTCTCACTGTTATACATATGGCCGTCCAGTTTTCCCAGCACCACTTGTTGAAGAGACGGTCTTTTCTCTTGGTATATTCCTGCCTCTTTTGTCACAGATTAATTGATCATAAGTGTGCGGGATTATTTCTGGGCTCTGTCTTCTGTTCCACGGACCTATGTGTCTGTTTTGGAGCAAATACCACCCTGTAGTATAGTCTGAAGTCTGGTAGGGTTGAACCTCTAGCTTTGTCCTTTATTATGAAGAGCCCTTTGAAAACTGGGGGTCTTTTGTTGTCCTAGTTTTAGAAATAGTTGTTCTATGAATTTTAGGGTTGTATAAGGATTATGCGTCTTAGTTCTGTGAATTTTAAAAATATTTGTTCTAGTTCTGTGAAAAATGTCACAGGTATTTTGATAGGGATTGCATTAAATCTGTAGATTTCATTGGGAGGGATGGTCATTTTTATAACATTAGTTCCTCAAATCTAGGGACAAAGGATATATTTCCTTTTCTTTATATCAATTTCAATTTCCTTCATCAAATTTTATAGTTTTCAGAGCATAGGTGTTTCACCTCCTTGTTGAAGTTTCTTCCTAGGTAATTTTTGATGCAGTTTTAAATGGGATTTGTTTTACTTTCTCTTTTTAACATTTCCTCATTAGTGTATAGAAACACAACAGATTTCTGTATGTTAATCTTGTATTTGTTTATTGGTTCTAATGGTTTTTGGGTGGAGACTGTAGAGTTCTCTATATGAAGTACCATATCATCGGCAAATAGTTACGGTGTTAACTCTTCCGTTCCAATCTGCATACACTTAATTTCTTTTTCTTACCACTGCTGCGGCTAGAACTTCCAATTTAAGCAGAAGGGGAAACAGTCATCATCCTTGTCTCCTTCCTGAATTGAGGAGGAAGGCTTTCACCTTTTCACCATTGAGTATTGTGTTGGCTGTTGGTTTGTCGTAAATGGCCTTTATTATGTTAATGTATTTTCCCTCTACACCCACTTTGGCAAGGATTTTTATCATGAATCGAAGTTGAATTTTTTCCAATGCTTTATCTGCATCTATTGATGTGATCATGTGATTTTGGTCTTTCTTTTTGTTGATGGGGTGTATCACATTGATTGATTTGCACATGCTAATCCATCCTTGTGCCCCTGGAATAAATCCAACTTGATCATGGCGTATGATCCTTTTGTGTATTATTGGATTTGGTTTGCTAATATTTTGGTGAGGACTTTTGCATCTATTGTTCATCGAAGATATTGGACTATAATTTTCTTTTATCTATAATCTCTTTGTCTGGCTTTGGTATCAGGGTAATGGTGGCCTTGTCGAATGAATTTGGGAGTGTTTGCTCATCTTCAGTTTTCTGGAACATTTCGAGAAGGATTGGTATAAGTTCTTCTTTTTATGTTTGATAGAATTCCCCTGTGAAGCTCTCTGGTCCTGGACTTTTGTTTGCTGGGAGTTTTTCAAATTACAGATTCGACTTCACTTCTAGTGATCAATCTGTTCAAATGTTCTGTTTCTTCTTGATTCAGTCTAGTCATTCTGTATGTTTCTAGAAATTTGTCTGTTTCTTCTAGGCTGTCCAATTTGTTGGCATATAACTGTTCATAGTATTGCTTATGATGTTTTGTATGTCTGTGGTATCAGCTGTTATTTCTCCTCTTTCCTTTCTGATCAAAATGAAAGTAACTTTTTATAGTAACAATTAGGAAATCCAAGTTGGAAGGGAGTATAAACTCTGGAAGGTGATTCCTTCCACTGGAATCCCACATTTCAACAACACAAAATGAGCTATGATCCAGTAGTCTATAGAGTGGCTTCAACAGGAATTTTCACGAAGCTGCTGATTTCATTTTCTGAGAACATTCATGATTGGAACATTTTCTTTCAGCTGAGAAATCTTTCTACCTATTTTTTTCTGATATTCGTCACTGCTCTAATCTGATCACTCTGCTATGTTTAATCCACAACAATAAACATAAAGAAAATACACCTCCACTCCAATTTTTCTTATTCTTCAGTTTCTTTCCTTTTCTGTCATCTTTTAAATTCAAAACTATCAATTTTACTTCACAAATTACCTGTGATACGCACGCCACTTTTCAATACCCTGCCAACACACACTTTCCTTCCACAATACCCATGGGTTAGTGAAAATTCTTCTACCTTTACTGCATTACTTCGAATACCTTTCCATTCAAACATCTGGATATGGATGCAAAACAAGAGAAACCATATCTATTCTGTACATCACTGCATAATCAGCTCTGAGAACAGTGCCTGGCACATAACTTACACTCAAACAATATTTCTCCGATAAGAATATGAAGTCAAACATTTGTGTGGCACATATAAATTAGAGGATACTTGTAAATATTATCACCATTTTCTCACTTCTGTAAAGCTGAGTGTCTCAGATGTTCTTTAACTAAGGAGTCACAACACTTATGACTTTGAAAGTATGGGAAGGGTTCGTGAAGACTCTTTTCTGGATATATAAGTGAACTCATACATGCCTAATAAATCATATTCTGCCAAAACTTCACGGACTTCTTTTCCCACTTTACGCTTGCCACTGCCCTTTCTAATCTTCCTTTGCCATTGGCATCAGCTCATCACAACTTCAAAATACCTCCCTGAACCATCCCTCTGATACTTCGATCCTTACTCTCTTTCCCATCAACCGGTGTTAGTCCCCCCTCCCAACTGTCAGTTTGAAATCAGCTTAATTGTTTTTTACTCTCTGTTTTTCTATCTTAACGTACTAGAATATAAACACTGTGAGAGCAAGTAACTTGTCTATAATTTTCCTACTTTGTCTTCACTAAGATGAGGCCCTTTCTAAACTACTCAAAACTATTTGTCAATTAAGTGACCGCAATCAATTTCCTCAACCACGATATATGAAAACAAATACATTTTCAGTTCCATCAAAAGCAGGTGATATAAGAGAATATGTTTATTCTCACTTATCTGTTGCTTAGTTCTTTATTCTCGTGTTTTCCATACCTATGTCTAATTCTAATTCCTCATTAATTCTGGAAAATATCTCTTCAATTCCTTTAAGCACTCAGGGCACCTCTTCTCTACCTTGGACTCTGCATTCACATCCTGAATAAAGTGTCATTCCCCCTCCTCTTTCCCCTCCAGCTCCAACCTAGACAAAGTGGGATCTGCAAAGCACAGTCGTGAAATACTGTGAGATTTGTGCCTGGGTGTATGAGCGCCTGAGTATGTGAGAAACAAGAAATAGGAGGAGGAGACATTTTTTCTGGTGCAAATGTAAGAAGAAATGCTTGTATTATATCAAGGAAGAACTCAAGGTTCAGGCAAGATATTACCCAACTTGCACCAGAGGCCATAACATCTCAAAAAATGACTAATTCACAAGCAAGTACACAAAGGTTTGTTAGAAACAATGCACCTTTTTTATTGAGAATGAGTGATTTCCCCAACTGGAGGATGTTAGGATCATCAACACAGTCATAACAGTGAATCAGAGATTAAGGAAGTTAAAGGCTAACTTTCAGACAATAAGCAGACGCTATCATGGAACCTCCAGCCACAAAGATGTCAATCTAAAAATGGGTAGTTGGAGGTCAAAGCCTCTGTTAGGCATGTAGTTTCCTGGATATAGAAATCATGGGTTATAGATCCTTGAATCTCATTATCTTTAGATGTGTCATTTCAGGAACACACGAGGTTTGGATGGTGACGTTTTAGCAGCAAGAAGAATAACATCTCCAGTGGCAAACTGGCCAGTAGCAGCAGCGGCCAGTGTCATATCCACAGCCATATCCTGGTCCATAAACACAGCCATAAGGGGAGCCATATCCACAGCCGTATCTTGAGCCATAGCCACAGCCATAGCGAGTCCCATATCCACAGCGGTAATAGGGACTAAATCCATGGCCATAGCCACAAGAGTTGCCGTAGTAGTTGCAACACATGTTGTCAAGGGAAGTGGATTCAGGTGGGTTGCAAGAGGATGTTTCTGAAGTGTGTGTGTCGTCTACTTCCCATGGACCTTTATATACTGCCAGTAATTGGCAGAGCATACCATTCATTCCCTGACATAGACAACAAATATGCAAGCAACCATTATATGCCGGTCACGGGTGACAGTCAGTAATAGTTCCTTTAAAATGAGCTCGTTAGTTTGAATACTCCAGTTTTATTTAAAGAGCATCATTTTAATTTGTTCTGCTGAAGAATTGTCTCAGTAGAATCATGTGCCCAGTAACTGATTTTTTGGTTGGGTTGTTTGTTTTTTTTGCCTTTGAGTTGTATGAGGTGTTTGTATAATTTGGACATTAACACCGAGTCAGTCACATCATTTGCAAATATCTTCTCACATTTCATAGGTTGTCTTTCTATCTTCTCAACTGCTTCCTTTGCTGTGCAAAACCTTTTAAGTGTAATTATGTCCCATTTGTTTATTTTTGCTTTTATTTCTTTGGCCTTGGGATACAGATCCAAAAAAGTAATGCTACAATTTCTGTCAAAGAGTGTTCTGCCTATGTTTTCTTCTAAGAGTTTTATATTTTCAGGTCTTCCATTTAAGTCTTCAGCCCATTTTGAGTTTGTTTTTGTATATGGTGTGAGGGAATGTTCTACTCTCACTGTTATACATATGGCCGTCCAGTTTTCCCAGCACCACTTGTTGAAGAGACGGTCTTTTCTCTTGGTATATTCCTGCCTCTTTTGTCACAGATTAATTGATCATAAGTGTGCGGGATTATTTCTGGGCTCTGTCTTCTGTTCCACGGACCTATGTGTCTGTTTTGGAGCAAATACCACCCTGTAGTATAGTCTGAAGTCTGGTAGGGTTGAACCTCTAGCTTTGTCCTTTATTATGAAGAGCCCTTTGAAAACTGGGGGTCTTTTGTTGTCCTAGTTTTAGAAATAGTTGTTCTATGAATTTTAGGGTTGTATAAGGATTATGCGTCTTAGTTCTGTGAATTTTAAAAATATTTGTTCTAGTTCTGTGAAAAATGTCACAGGTATTTTCATAGGGATTGCATTAAATCTGTAGATTTCATTGGGAGGGATGGTCATTTTTATAACATTAGTTCCTCAAATCTAGGGACAAAGGATATATTTCCTTTTCTTTATATCAATTTCAATTTCCTTCATCAAATTTTATAGTTTTCAGAGCATAGGTGTTTCACCTCCTTGTTGAAGTTTCTTCCTAGGTAATTTTTGATGCAGTTTTAAATGGGATTTGTTTTACTTTCTCTTTTTAACATTTCCTCATTAGTGTATAGAAACACAACAGATTTCTGTATGTTAATCTTGTATTTGTTTATTGGTTCTAATGGTTTTTGGGTGGAGACTGTAGAGTTCTCTATATGAAGTACCATATCATCGGCAAATAGTTACGGTGTTAACTCTTCCGTTCCAATCTGCATACACTTAATTTCTTTTTCTTACCACTGCTGCGGCTAGAACTTCCAATTTAAGCAGAAGGGGAAACAGTCATCATCCTTGTCTCCTTCCTGAATTGAGGAGGAAGGCTTTCACCTTTTCACCATTGAGTATTGTGTTGGCTGTTGGTTTGTCGTAAATGGCCTTTATTATGTTAATGTATTTTCCCTCTACACCCACTTTGGCAAGGATTTTTATCATGAATCGAAGTTGAATTTTTTCCAATGCTTTATCTGCATCTATTGATGTGATCATGTGATTTTGGTCTTTCTTTTTGTTGATGGGGTGTATCACATTGATTGATTTGCACATGCTAATCCATCCTTGTGCCCCTGGAATAAATCCAACTTGATCATGGCGTATGATCCTTTTGTGTATTATTGGATTTGGTTTGCTGATATTTTGGTGAGGACTTTTGCATCTATTGTTCATCGAAGATATTGGACTATAATTTTCTTTTATCTATAATCTCTTTGTCTGGCTTTGGTATCAGGGTAATGGTGGCCTTGTCGAATGAATTTGGGAGTGTTTGCTCATCTTCAGTTTTCTGGAACATTTCGAGAAGGATTGGTATAAGTTCTTCTTTTTATGTTTGATAGAATTCCCCTGTGAAGCTCTCTGGTCCTGGACTTTTGTTTGCTGGGAGTTTTTCAAATTACAGATTCGACTTCACTTCTAGTGATCAATCTGTTCAAATGTTCTGTTTCTTCTTGATTCAGTCTAGTCATTCTGTATGTTTCTAGAAATTTGTCTGTTTCTTCTAGGCTGTCCAATTTGTTGGCATATAACTGTTCATAGTATTGCTTATGATGTTTTGTATGTCTGTGGTATCAGCTGTTATTTCTCCTCTTTCCTTTCTGATCAAAATGAAAGTAACTTTTTATAGTAACAATTAGGAAATCCAAGTTGGAAGGGAGTATAAACTCTGGAAGGTGATTCCTTCCACTGGAATCCCACATTTCAACAACACAAAATGAGCTATGATCCAGTAGTCTATAGAGTGGCTTCAACAGGAATTTTCACGAAGCTGCTGATTTCATTTTCTGAGAACATTCATGATTGGAACATTTTCTTTCAGCTGAGAAATCTTTCTACCTATTTTTTTCTGATATTCGTCACTGCTCTAATCTGATCACTCTGCTATGTTTAATCCACAACAATAAATGTAAAGAAAATATACCTCCACTCCAATTTTTCTTATTCTTCAGTTTCTTTCCTTTTCTGTCATCTTTTAAATTCAAAACTATCAATTTTACTTCACAAATTACCTGTGATACGCACGCCACTTTTCAATACCCTGCCAACACACACTTTCTTTCCACAATACCCATGGGTTAGTGAAAATTCTTCTACCTTTACTGCATTACTTCGAATACCTTTCCATTCAAACATCTGGATATGGATGCAAAACAAGAGAAACCATATCTATTCTGTACATCACTGCATAATCAGCTCTGAGAACAGTGCCTGGCACATAACTTACACTCAAACAATATTTCTCCGATAAGAATATGAAGTCAAACATTTGTGTGGCACATATAAATTAGAGGATACTTGTAAATATTATCACCATTTTCTCACTTCTGTAAAGCTGAGTGTCTCAGATGTTCTTTAACTAAGGAGTCACAACACTTATGACTTTGAAAGTATGGGAAGGGTTCGTGAAGACTCTTTTCTGGATATATAAGTGAACTCATACATGCCTAATAAATCATATTCTGCCAAAACTTCACGGACTTCTTTTCCCACTTTACGCTTGCCACTGCCCTTTCTAATCTTCCTTTGCCATTGGCATCAGCTCATCACAACTTCAAAATACCTCCCTGAACCATCCCTCTGATACTTCGATCCTTACTCTCTTTCCCATCAACCGGTGTTAGTCCCCCCTCCCAACTGTCAGTTTGAAATCAGCTTAATTGTTTTTTACTCTCTGTTTTTCTATCTTAACGTACTAGAATATAAACACTGTGAGAGCAAGTAACTTGTCTATAATTTTCCTACTTTGTCTTCACTAAGATGAGGCCCTTTCTAAACTACTCAAAACTATTTGTCAATTAAGTGACCGCAATCAATTTCCTCAACCACGATATATGAAAACAAATACATTTTCAGTTCCATCAAAAGCAGGTGATATAAGAGAATATGTTTATTCTCACTTATCTGTTGCTTAGTTCTTTATTCTCGTGTTTTCCATACCTATGTCTAATTCTAATTCCTCATTAATTCTGGAAAATATCTCTTCAATTCCTTTAAGCACTCAGGGCACCTCTTCTCTACCTTGGACTCTGCATTCACATCCTGAATAAAGTGTCATTCCCCCTCCTCTTTCCCCTCCAGCTCCAACCTAGACAAAGTGGGATCTGCAAAGCACAGTCGTGAAATACTGTGAGATTTGTGCCTGGGTGTATGAGCGCCTGAGTATGTGAGAAACAAGAAATAGGAGGAGGAGACATTTTTTCTGGTGCAAATGTAAGAAGAAATGCTTGTATTATATCAAGGAAGAACTCAAGGTTCAGGCAAGATATTACCCAACTTGCACCAGAGGCCATAACATCTCAAAAAATGACTAATTCACAAGCAAGTACACAAAGGTTTGTTAGAAACAATGCACCTTTTTTATTGAGAATGAGTGATTTCCCCAACTGGAGGATGTTAGGATCATCAACACAGTCATAACAGTGAATCAGAGATTAAGGAAGTTAAAGGCTAACTTTCAGACAATAAGCAGACGCTATCATGGAACCTCCAGCCACAAAGATGTCAATCTAAAAATGGGTAGTTGGAGGTCAAAGCCTCTGTTAGGCATGTAGTTTCCTGGATATAGAAATCATGGGTTATAGATCCTTGAATCTCATTATCTTTAGATGTGTCATTTCAGGAACACACGAGGTTTGGATGGTGACGTTTTAGCAGCAAGAAGAATAACATCTCCAGTGGCAAACTGGCCAGTAGCAGCAGCGGCCAGTGTCATATCCACAGCCATATCCTGGTCCATAAACACAGCCATAAGGGGAGCCATATCCACAGCCGTATCTTGAGCCATAGCCACAGCCATAGCGAGCCCCATATCCACAGCGGTAATAGGGACTAAATCCATGGCCATAGCCACAAGAGTTGCCGTAGTAGTTGCAACACATGTTGTCAAGGGAAGTGGATTCAGGTGGGTTGCAAGAGGATGTTTCTGAAGTGTGTGTGTCGTCTACTTCCCATGGACCTTTATATACTGCCAGTAATTGGCAGAGCATACCATTCATTCCCTGACATAGACAACAAATATGCAAGCAACCATTATATGCCGGTCACGGGTGACAGTCAGTAATAGTTCCTTTAAAATGAGCTCGTTAGTTTGAATACTCCAGTTTTATTTAAAGAGCATCATTTTAATTTGTTCTGCTGAAGAATTGTCTCAGTAGAATCATGTGCCCAGTAACTGATTTTTTGGTTGGGTTGTTTGTTTTTTTTGCCTTTGAGTTGTATGAGATGTTTGTATAATTTGGACATTAACACCGAGTCAGTCACATCATTTGCAAATATCTTCTCACATTTCATAGGTTGTCTTTCTATCTTCTCAACTGCTTCCTTTGCTGTGCAAAACCTTTTAAGTGTAATTATGTCCCATTTGTTTATTTTTGCTTTTATTTCTTTGGCCTTGGGATACAGATCCAAAAAAGTAATGCTACAATTTCTGTCAAAGAGTGTTCTGCCTATGTTTTCTTCTAAGAGTTTTATATTTTCAGGTCTTCCATTTAAGTCTTCAGCCCATTTTGAGTTTGTTTTTGTATATGGTGTGAGGGAATGTTCTACTCTCACTGTTATACATATGGCTGTCCAGTTTTCCCAGCACCACTTGTTGAAGAGACGGTCTTTTCTCTTGGTATATTCCTGCCTCTTTTGTCACAGATTAATTGATCATAAGTGTGCGGGATTATTTCTGGGCTCTGTCTTCTGTTCCACGGACCTATGTGTCTGTTTTGGAGCAAATACCACCCTGTAGTATAGTCTGAAGTCTGGTAGGGTTGAACCTCTAGCTTTGTCCTTTATTATGAAGAGCCCTTTGAAAACTGGGGGTCTTTTGTTGTCCTAGTTTTAGAAATAGTTGTTCTATGAATTTTAGGGTTGTATAAGGATTATGCGTCTTAGTTCTGTGAATTTTAAAAATATTTGTTCTAGTTCTGTGAAAAATGTCACAGGTATTTTCATAGGGATTGCATTAAATCTGTAGATTTCATTGGGAGGGATGGTCATTTTTATAACATTAGTTCCTCAAATCTAGGGACAAAGGATATATTTCCTTTTCTTTATATCAATTTCAATTTCCTTCATCAAATTTTATAGTTTTCAGAGCATAGGTGTTTCACCTCCTTGTTGAAGTTTCTTCCTAGGTAATTTTTGATGCAGTTTTAAATGGGATTTGTTTTACTTTCTCTTTTTAACATTTCCTCATTAGTGTATAGAAACACAACAGATTTCTGTATGTTAATCTTGTATTTGTTTATTGGTTCTAATGGTTTTTGGGTGGAGACTGTAGAGTTCTCTATATGAAGTACCATATCATCGGCAAATAGTTACGGTGTTAACTCTTCCGTTCCAATCTGCATACACTTAATTTCTTTTTCTTACCACTGCTGCGGCTAGAACTTCCAATTTAAGCAGAAGGGGAAACAGTCATCATCCTTGTCTCCTTCCTGAATTGAGGAGGAAGGCTTTCACCTTTTCACCATTGAGTATTGTGTTGGCTGTTGGTTTGTCGTAAATGGCCTTTATTATGTTAATGTATTTTCCCTCTACACCCACTTTGGCAAGGATTTTTATCATGAATCGAAGTTGAATTTTTTCCAATGCTTTATCTGCATCTATTGATGTGATCATGTGATTTTGGTCTTTCTTTTTGTTGATGGGGTGTATCACATTGATTGATTTGCACATGCTAATCCATCCTTGTGCCCCTGGAATAAATCCAACTTGATCATGGCGTATGATCCTTTTGTGTATTATTGGATTTGGTTTGCTGATATTTTGGTGAGGACTTTTGCATCTATTGTTCATCGAAGATATTGGACTATAATTTTCTTTTATCTATAATCTCTTTGTCTGGCTTTGGTATCAGGGTAATGGTGGCCTTGTCGAATGAATTTGGGAGTGTTTGCTCATCTTCAGTTTTCTGGAACATTTCGAGAAGGATTGGTATAAGTTCTTCTTTTTATGTTTGATAGAATTCCCCTGTGAAGCTCTCTGGTCCTGGACTTTTGTTTGCTGGGAGTTTTTCAAATTACAGATTCGACTTCACTTCTAGTGATCAATCTGTTCAAATGTTCTGTTTCTTCTTGATTCAGTCTAGTCATTCTGTATGTTTCTAGAAATTTGTCTGTTTCTTCTAGGCTGTCCAATTTGTTGGCATATAACTGTTCATAGTATTGCTTATGATGTTTTGTATGTCTGTGGTATCAGCTGTTATTTCTCCTCTTTCCTTTCTGATCAAAATGAAAGTAACTTTTTATAGTAACAATTAGGAAATCCAAGTTGGAAGGGAGTATAAACTCTGGAAGGTGATTCCTTCCACTGGAATCCCACATTTCAACAACACAAAATGAGCTATGATCCAGTAGTCTATAGAGTGGCTTCAACAGGAATTTTCACGAAGCTGCTGATTTCATTTTCTGAGAACATTCATGATTGGAACATTTTCTTTCAGCTGAGAAATCTTTCTACCTATTTTTTTCTGATATTCGTCACTGCTCTAATCTGATCACTCTGCTATGTTTAATCCACAACAATAAACATAAAGAAAATACACCTCCACTCCAATTTTTCTTATTCTTCAGTTTCTTTCCTTTTCTGTCATCTTTTAAATTCAAAACTATCAATTTTACTTCACAAATTACCTGTGATACGCACGCCACTTTTCAATACCCTGCCAACACACACTTTCCTTCCACAATACCCATGGGTTAGTGAAAATTCTTCTACCTTTACTGCATTACTTCGAATACCTTTCCATTCAAACATCTGGATATGGATGCAAAACAAGAGAAACCATATCTATTCTGTACATCACTGCATAATCAGCTCTGAGAACAGTGCCTGGCACATAACTTACACTCAAACAATATTTCTCCGATAAGAATATGAAGTCAAACATTTGTGTGGCACATATAAATTAGAGGATACTTGTAAATATTATCACCATTTTCTCACTTCTGTAAAGCTGAGTGTCTCAGATGTTCTTTAACTAAGGAGTCACAACACTTATGACTTTGAAAGTATGGGAAGGGTTCGTGAAGACTCTTTTCTGGATATATAAGTGAACTCATACATGCCTAATAAATCATATTCTGCCAAAACTTCACGGACTTCTTTTCCCACTTTACGCTTGCCACTGCCCTTTCTAATCTTCCTTTGCCATTGGCATCAGCTCATCACAACTTCAAAATACCTCCCTGAACCATCCCTCTGATACTTCGATCCTTACTCTCTTTCCCATCAACCGGTGTTAGTCCCCCCTCCCAACTGTCAGTTTGAAATCAGCTTAATTGTTTTTTACTCTCTGTTTTTCTATCTTAACGTACTAGAATATAAACACTGTGAGAGCAAGTAACTTGTCTATAATTTTCCTACTTTGTCTTCACTAAGATGAGGCCCTTTCTAAACTACTCAAAACTATTTGTCAATTAAGTGACCGCAATCAATTTCCTCAACCACGATATATGAAAACAAATACATTTTCAGTTCCATCAAAAGCAGGTGATATAAGAGAATATGTTTATTCTCACTTATCTGTTGCTTAGTTCTTTATTCTCGTGTTTTCCATACCTATGTCTAATTCTAATTCCTCATTAATTCTGGAAAATATCTCTTCAATTCCTTTAAGCACTCAGGGCACCTCTTCTCTACCTTGGACTCTGCATTCACATCCTGAATAAAGTGTCATTCCCCCTCCTCTTTCCCCTCCAGCTCCAACCTAGACAAAGTGGGATCTGCAAAGCACAGTCGTGAAATACTGTGAGATTTGTGCCTGGGTGTATGAGCGCCTGAGTATGTGAGAAACAAGAAATAGGAGGAGGAGACATTTTTTCTGGTGCAAATGTAAGAAGAAATGCTTGTATTATATCAAGGAAGAACTCAAGGTTCAGGCAAGATATTACCCAACTTGCACCAGAGGCCATAACATCTCAAAAAATGACTAATTCACAAGCAAGTACACAAAGGTTTGTTAGAAACAATGCACCTTTTTTATTGAGAATGAGTGATTTCCCCAACTGGAGGATGTTAGGATCATCAACACAGTCATAACAGTGAATCAGAGATTAAGGAAGTTAAAGGCTAACTTTCAGACAATAAGCAGACGCTATCATGGAACCTCCAGCCACAAAGATGTCAATCTAAAAATGGGTAGTTGGAGGTCAAAGCCTCTGTTAGGCATGTAGTTTCCTGGATATAGAAATCATGGGTTATAGATCCTTGAATCTCATTATCTTTAGATGTGTCATTTCAGGAACACACGAGGTTTGGATGGTGACGTTTTAGCAGCAAGGAGAATAACATCTCCAGTGGCAAACTGGCCAGTAGCAGCAGCGGCCAGTGTCATATCCACAGCCATATCCTGGTCCATAAACACAGCCATAAGGGGAGCCATATCCACAGCCGTATCTTGAGCCATAGCCACAGCCATAGCGAGTCCCATATCCACAGCGGTAATAGGGACTAAATCCATGGCCATAGCCACAAGAGTTGCCGTAGTAGTTGCAACACATGTTGTCAAGGGAAGTGGATTCAGGTGGGTTGCAAGAGGATGTTTCTGAAGTGTGTGTGTCGTCTACTTCCCATGGACCTTTATATACTGCCAGTAATTGGCAGAGCATACCATTCATTCCCTGACATAGACAACAAATATGCAAGCAACCATTATATGCCGGTCACGGGTGACAGTCAGTAATAGTTCCTTTAAAATGAGCTCGTTAGTTTGAATACTCCAGTTTTATTTAAAGAGCATCATTTTAATTTGTTCTGCTGAAGAATTGTCTCAGTAGAATCATGTGCCCAGTAACTGATTTTTTGGTTGGGTTGTTTGTTTTTTTTGCCTTTGAGTTGTATGAGGTGTTTGTATAATTTGGACATTAACACCGAGTCAGTCACATCATTTGCAAATATCTTCTCACATTTCATAGGTTGTCTTTCTATCTTCTCAACTGCTTCCTTTGCTGTGCAAAACCTTTTAAGTGTAATTATGTCCCATTTGTTTATTTTTGCTTTTATTTCTTTGGCCTTGGGATACAGATCCAAAAAAGTAATGCTACAATTTCTGTCAAAGAGTGTTCTGCCTATGTTTTCTTCTAAGAGTTTTATATTTTCAGGTCTTCCATTTAAGTCTTCAGCCCATTTTGAGTTTGTTTTTGTATATGGTGTGAGGGAATGTTCTACTCTCACTGTTATACATATGGCTGTCCAGTTTTCCCAGCACCACTTGTTGAAGAGACGGTCTTTTCTCTTGGTATATTCCTGCCTCTTTTGTCACAGATTAATTGATCATAAGTGTGCGGGATTATTTCTGGGCTCTGTCTTCTGTTCCACGGACCTATGTGTCTGTTTTGGAGCAAATACCACCCTGTAGTATAGTCTGAAGTCTGGTAGGGTTGAACCTCTAGCTTTGTCCTTTATTATGAAGAGCCCTTTGAAAACTGGGGGTCTTTTGTTGTCCTAGTTTTAGAAATAGTTGTTCTATGAATTTTAGGGTTGTATAAGGATTATGCGTCTTAGTTCTGTGAATTTTAAAAATATTTGTTCTAGTTCTGTGAAAAATGTCACAGGTATTTTCATAGGGATTGCATTAAATCTGTAGATTTCATTGGGAGGGATGGTCATTTTTATAACATTAGTTCCTCAAATCTAGGGACAAAGGATATATTTCCTTTTCTTTATATCAATTTCAATTTCCTTCATCAAATTTTATAGTTTTCAGAGCATAGGTGTTTCACCTCCTTGTTGAAGTTTCTTCCTAGGTAATTTTTGATGCAGTTTTAAATGGGATTTGTTTTACTTTCTCTTTTTAACATTTCCTCATTAGTGTATAGAAACACAACAGATTTCTGTATGTTAATCTTGTATTTGTTTATTGGTTCTAATGGTTTTTGGGTGGAGACTGTAGAGTTCTCTATATGAAGTACCATATCATCGGCAAATAGTTACGGTGTTAACTCTTCCGTTCCAATCTGCATACACTTAATTTCTTTTTCTTACCACTGCTGCGGCTAGAACTTCCAATTTAAGCAGAAGGGGAAACAGTCATCATCCTTGTCTCCTTCCTGAATTGAGGAGGAAGGCTTTCACCTTTTCACCATTGAGTATTGTGTTGGCTGTTGGTTTGTCGTAAATGGCCTTTATTATGTTAATGTATTTTCCCTCTACACCCACTTTGGCAAGGATTTTTATCATGAATCGAAGTTGAATTTTTTCCAATGCTTTATCTGCATCTATTGATGTGATCATGTGATTTTGGTCTTTCTTTTTGTTGATGGGGTGTATCACATTGATTGATTTGCACATGCTAATCCATCCTTGTGCCCCTGGAATAAATCCAACTTGATCATGGCGTATGATCCTTTTGTGTATTATTGGATTTGGTTTGCTAATATTTTGGTGAGGACTTTTGCATCTATTGTTCATCGAAGATATTGGACTATAATTTTCTTTTATCTATAATCTCTTTGTCTGGCTTTGGTATCAGGGTAATGGTGGCCTTGTCGAATGAATTTGGGAGTGTTTGCTCATCTTCAGTTTTCTGGAACATTTCGAGAAGGATTGGTATAAGTTCTTCTTTTTATGTTTGATAGAATTCCCCTGTGAAGCTCTCTGGTCCTGGACTTTTGTTTGCTGGGAGTTTTTCAAATTACAGATTCGACTTCACTTCTAGTGATCAATCTGTTCAAATGTTCTGTTTCTTCTTGATTCAGTCTAGTCATTCTGTATGTTTCTAGAAATTTGTCTGTTTCTTCTAGGCTGTCCAATTTGTTGGCATATAACTGTTCATAGTATTGCTTATGATGTTTTGTATGTCTGTGGTATCAGCTGTTATTTCTCCTCTTTCCTTTCTGATCAAAATGAAAGTAACTTTTTATAGTAACAATTAGGAAATCCAAGTTGGAAGGGAGTATAAACTCTGGAAGGTGATTCCTTCCACTGGAATCCCACATTTCAACAACACAAAATGAGCTATGATCCAGTAGTCTATAGAGTGGCTTCAACAGGAATTTTCACGAAGCTGCTGATTTCATTTTCTGAGAACATTCATGATTGGAACATTTTCTTTCAGCTGAGAAATCTTTCTACCTATTTTTTTCTGATATTCGTCACTGCTCTAATCTGATCACTCTGCTATGTTTAATCCACAACAATAAACATAAAGAAAATACACCTCCACTCCAATTTTTCTTATTCTTCAGTTTCTTTCCTTTTCTGTCATCTTTTAAATTCAAAACTATCAATTTTACTTCACAAATTACCTGTGATACGCACGCCACTTTTCAATACCCTGCCAACACACACTTTCCTTCCACAATACCCATGGGTTAGTGAAAATTCTTCTACCTTTACTGCATTACTTCGAATACCTTTCCATTCAAACATCTGGATATGGATGCAAAACAAGAGAAACCATATCTATTCTGTACATCACTGCATAATCAGCTCTGAGAACAGTGCCTGGCACATAACTTACACTCAAACAATATTTCTCCGATAAGAATATGAAGTCAAACATTTGTGTGGCACATATAAATTAGAGGATACTTGTAAATATTATCACCATTTTCTCACTTCTGTAAAGCTGAGTGTCTCAGATGTTCTTTAACTAAGGAGTCACAACACTTATGACTTTGAAAGTATGGGAAGGGTTCGTGAAGACTCTTTTCTGGATATATAAGTGAACTCATACATGCCTAATAAATCATATTCTGCCAAAACTTCACGGACTTCTTTTCCCACTTTACGCTTGCCACTGCCCTTTCTAATCTTCCTTTGCCATTGGCATCAGCTCATCACAACTTCAAAATACCTCCCTGAACCATCCCTCTGATACTTCGATCCTTACTCTCTTTCCCATCAACCGGTGTTAGTCCCCCCTCCCAACTGTCAGTTTGAAATCAGCTTAATTGTTTTTTACTCTCTGTTTTTCTATCTTAACGTACTAGAATATAAACACTGTGAGAGCAAGTAACTTGTCTATAATTTTCCTACTTTGTCTTCACTAAGATGAGGCCCTTTCTAAACTACTCAAAACTATTTGTCAATTAAGTGACCGCAATCAATTTCCTCAACCACGATATATGAAAACAAATACATTTTCAGTTCCATCAAAAGCAGGTGATATAAGAGAATATGTTTATTCTCACTTATCTGTTGCTTAGTTCTTTATTCTCGTGTTTTCCATACCTATGTCTAATTCTAATTCCTCATTAATTCTGGAAAATATCTCTTCAATTCCTTTAAGCACTCAGGGCACCTCTTCTCTACCTTGGACTCTGCATTCACATCCTGAATAAAGTGTCATTCCCCCTCCTCTTTCCCCTCCAGCTCCAACCTAGACAAAGTGGGATCTGCAAAGCACAGTCGTGAAATACTGTGAGATTTGTGCCTGGGTGTATGAGCGCCTGAGTATGTGAGAAACAAGAAATAGGAGGAGGAGACATTTTTTCTGGTGCAAATGTAAGAAGAAATGCTTGTATTATATCAAGGAAGAACTCAAGGTTCAGGCAAGATATTACCCAACTTGCACCAGAGGCCATAACATCTCAAAAAATGACTAATTCACAAGCAAGTACACAAAGGTTTGTTAGAAACAATGCACCTTTTTTATTGAGAATGAGTGATTTCCCCAACTGGAGGATGTTAGGATCATCAACACAGTCATAACAGTGAATCAGAGATTAAGGAAGTTAAAGGCTAACTTTCAGACAATAAGCAGACGCTATCATGGAACCTCCAGCCACAAAGATGTCAATCTAAAAATGGGTAGTTGGAGGTCAAAGCCTCTGTTAGGCATGTAGTTTCCTGGATATAGAAATCATGGGTTATAGATCCTTGAATCTCATTATCTTTAGATGTGTCATTTCAGGAACACACGAGGTTTGGATGGTGACGTTTTAGCAGCAAGGAGAATAACATCTCCAGTGGCAAACTGGCCAGTAGCAGCAGCGGCCAGTGTCATATCCACAGCCATATCCTGGTCCATAAACACAGCCATAAGGGGAGCCATATCCACAGCCGTATCTTGAGCCATAGCCACAGCCATAGCGAGTCCCATATCCACAGCGGTAATAGGGACTAAATCCATGGCCATAGCCACAAGAGTTGCCGTAGTAGTTGCAACACATGTTGTCAAGGGAAGTGGATTCAGGTGGGTTGCAAGAGGATGTTTCTGAAGTGTGTGTGTCGTCTACTTCCCATGGACCTTTATATACTGCCAGTAATTGGCAGAGCATACCATTCATTCCCTGACATAGACAACAAATATGCAAGCAACCATTATATGCCGGTCACGGGTGACAGTCAGTAATAGTTCCTTTAAAATGAGCTCGTTAGTTTGAATACTCCAGTTTTATTTAAAGAGCATCATTTTAATTTGTTCTGCTGAAGAATTGTCTCAGTAGAATCATGTGCCCAGTAACTGATTTTTTGGTTGGGTTGTTTGTTTTTTTTGCCTTTGAGTTGTATGAGGTGTTTGTATAATTTGGACATTAACACCGAGTCAGTCACATCATTTGCAAATATCTTCTCACATTTCATAGGTTGTCTTTCTATCTTCTCAACTGCTTCCTTTGCTGTGCAAAACCTTTTAAGTGTAATTATGTCCCATTTGTTTATTTTTGCTTTTATTTCTTTGGCCTTGGGATACAGATCCAAAAAAGTAATGCTACAATTTCTGTCAAAGAGTGTTCTGCCTATGTTTTCTTCTAAGAGTTTTATATTTTCAGGTCTTCCATTTAAGTCTTCAGCCCATTTTGAGTTTGTTTTTGTATATGGTGTGAGGGAATGTTCTACTCTCACTGTTATACATATGGCTGTCCAGTTTTCCCAGCACCACTTGTTGAAGAGACGGTCTTTTCTCTTGGTATATTCCTGCCTCTTTTGTCACAGATTAATTGATCATAAGTGTGCGGGATTATTTCTGGGCTCTGTCTTCTGTTCCACGGACCTATGTGTCTGTTTTGGAGCAAATACCACCCTGTAGTATAGTCTGAAGTCTGGTAGGGTTGAACCTCTAGCTTTGTCCTTTATTATGAAGAGCCCTTTGAAAACTGGGGGTCTTTTGTTGTCCTAGTTTTAGAAATAGTTGTTCTATGAATTTTAGGGTTGTATAAGGATTATGCGTCTTAGTTCTGTGAATTTTAAAAATATTTGTTCTAGTTCTGTGAAAAATGTCACAGGTATTTTCATAGGGATTGCATTAAATCTGTAGATTTCATTGGGAGGGATGGTCATTTTTATAACATTAGTTCCTCAAATCTAGGGACAAAGGATATATTTCCTTTTCTTTATATCAATTTCAATTTCCTTCATCAAATTTTATAGTTTTCAGAGCATAGGTGTTTCACCTCCTTGTTGAAGTTTCTTCCTAGGTAATTTTTGATGCAGTTTTAAATGGGATTTGTTTTACTTTCTCTTTTTAACATTTCCTCATTAGTGTATAGAAACACAACAGATTTCTGTATGTTAATCTTGTATTTGTTTATTGGTTCTAATGGTTTTTGGGTGGAGACTGTAGAGTTCTCTATATGAAGTACCATATCATCGGCAAATAGTTACGGTGTTAACTCTTCCGTTCCAATCTGCATACACTTAATTTCTTTTTCTTACCACTGCTGCGGCTAGAACTTCCAATTTAAGCAGAAGGGGAAACAGTCATCATCCTTGTCTCCTTCCTGAATTGAGGAGGAAGGCTTTCACCTTTTCACCATTGAGTATTGTGTTGGCTGTTGGTTTGTCGTAAATGGCCTTTATTATGTTAATGTATTTTCCCTCTACACCCACTTTGGCAAGGATTTTTATCATGAATCGAAGTTGAATTTTTTCCAATGCTTTATCTGCATCTATTGATGTGATCATGTGATTTTGGTCTTTCTTTTTGTTGATGGGGTGTATCACATTGATTGATTTGCACATGCTAATCCATCCTTGTGCCCCTGGAATAAATCCAACTTGATCATGGCGTATGATCCTTTTGTGTATTATTGGATTTGGTTTGCTAATATTTTGGTGAGGACTTTTGCATCTATTGTTCATCGAAGATATTGGACTATAATTTTCTTTTATCTATAATCTCTTTGTCTGGCTTTGGTATCAGGGTAATGGTGGCCTTGTCGAATGAATTTGGGAGTGTTTGCTCATCTTCAGTTTTCTGGAACATTTCGAGAAGGATTGGTATAAGTTCTTCTTTTTATGTTTGATAGAATTCCCCTGTGAAGCTCTCTGGTCCTGGACTTTTGTTTGCTGGGAGTTTTTCAAATTACAGATTCGACTTCACTTCTAGTGATCAATCTGTTCAAATGTTCTGTTTCTTCTTGATTCAGTCTAGTCATTCTGTATGTTTCTAGAAATTTGTCTGTTTCTTCTAGGCTGTCCAATTTGTTGGCATATAACTGTTCATAGTATTGCTTATGATGTTTTGTATGTCTGTGGTATCAGCTGTTATTTCTCCTCTTTCCTTTCTGATCAAAATGAAAGTAACTTTTTATAGTAACAATTAGGAAATCCAAGTTGGAAGGGAGTATAAACTCTGGAAGGTGATTCCTTCCACTGGAATCCCACATTTCAACAACACAAAATGAGCTATGATCCAGTAGTCTATAGAGTGGCTTCAACAGGAATTTTCACGAAGCTGCTGATTTCATTTTCTGAGAACATTCATGATTGGAACATTTTCTTTCAGCTGAGAAATCTTTCTACCTATTTTTTTCTGATATTCGTCACTGCTCTAATCTGATCACTCTGCTATGTTTAATCCACAACAATAAACATAAAGAAAATACACCTCCACTCCAATTTTTCTTATTCTTCAGTTTCTTTCCTTTTCTGTCATCTTTTAAATTCAAAACTATCAATTTTACTTCACAAATTACCTGTGATACGCACGCCACTTTTCAATACCCTGCCAACACACACTTTCCTTCCACAATACCCATGGGTTAGTGAAAATTCTTCTACCTTTACTGCATTACTTCGAATACCTTTCCATTCAAACATCTGGATATGGATGCAAAACAAGAGAAACCATATCTATTCTGTACATCACTGCATAATCAGCTCTGAGAACAGTGCCTGGCACATAACTTACACTCAAACAATATTTCTCCGATAAGAATATGAAGTCAAACATTTGTGTGGCACATATAAATTAGAGGATACTTGTAAATATTATCACCATTTTCTCACTTCTGTAAAGCTGAGTGTCTCAGATGTTCTTTAACTAAGGAGTCACAACACTTATGACTTTGAAAGTATGGGAAGGGTTCGTGAAGACTCTTTTCTGGATATATAAGTGAACTCATACATGCCTAATAAATCATATTCTGCCAAAACTTCACGGACTTCTTTTCCCACTTTACGCTTGCCACTGCCCTTTCTAATCTTCCTTTGCCATTGGCATCAGCTCATCACAACTTCAAAATACCTCCCTGAACCATCCCTCTGATACTTCGATCCTTACTCTCTTTCCCATCAACCGGTGTTAGTCCCCTCTCCCAACTGTCAGTTTGAAATCAGCTTAATTGTTTTTTACTCTCTGTTTTTCTATCTTAACGTACTAGAATATAAACACTGTGAGAGCAAGTAACTTGTCTATAATTTTCCTACTTTGTCTTCACTAAGATGAGGCCCTTTCTAAACTACTCAAAACTATTTGTCAATTAAGTGACCGCAATCAATTTCCTCAACCACGATATATGAAAACAAATACATTTTCAGTTCCATCAAAAGCAGGTGATATAAGAGAATATGTTTATTCTCACTTATCTGTTGCTTAGTTCTTTATTCTCGTGTTTTCCATACCTATGTCTAATTCTAATTCCTCATTAATTCTGGAAAATATCTCTTCAATTCCTTTAAGCACTCAGGGCACCTCTTCTCTACCTTGGACTCTGCATTCACATCCTGAATAAAGTGTCATTCCCCCTCCTCTTTCCCCTCCAGCTCCAACCTAGACAAAGTGGGATCTGCAAAGCACAGTCGTGAAATACTGTGAGATTTGTGCCTGGGTGTATGAGCGCCTGAGTATGTGAGAAACAAGAAATAGGAGGAGGAGACATTTTTTCTGGTGCAAATGTAAGAAGAAATGCTTGTATTATATCAAGGAAGAACTCAAGGTTCAGGCAAGATATTACCCAACTTGCACCAGAGGCCATAACATCTCAAAAAATGACTAATTCACAAGCAAGTACACAAAGGTTTGTTAGAAACAATGCACCTTTTTTATTGAGAATGAGTGATTTCCCCAACTGGAGGATGTTAGGATCATCAACACAGTCATAACAGTGAATCAGAGATTAAGGAAGTTAAAGGCTAACTTTCAGACAATAAGCAGACGCTATCATGGAACCTCCAGCCACAAAGATGTCAATCTAAAAATGGGTAGTTGGAGGTCAAAGCCTCTGTTAGGCATGTAGTTTCCTGGATATAGAAATCATGGGTTATAGATCCTTGAATCTCATTATCTTTAGATGTGTCATTTCAGGAACACACGAGGTTTGGATGGTGACGTTTTAGCAGCAAGGAGAATAACATCTCCAGTGGCAAACTGGCCAGTAGCAGCAGCGGCCAGTGTCATATCCACAGCCATATCCTGGTCCATAAACACAGCCATAAGGGGAGCCATATCCACAGCCGTATCTTGAGCCATAGCCACAGCCATAGCGAGTCCCATATCCACAGCGGTAATAGGGACTAAATCCATGGCCATAGCCACAAGAGTTGCCGTAGTAGTTGCAACACATGTTGTCAA
Organism: Balaenoptera borealis; assembly: GCF_965194805.1. Lineage (NCBI taxonomy): Eukaryota > Metazoa > Chordata > Mammalia > Artiodactyla > Balaenopteridae > Balaenoptera > Balaenoptera borealis. Next base: position 14,428,656 of record NC_138862.1, on the reverse strand, counting down.
GGGAAGTGGATTCAGGTGGGTTGCAAGAGGATGTTTCTGAAGTGTGTGTGTCGTCTACTTCCCATGGACCTTTATATACTGCCAGTAATTGGCAGAGCATACCATTCATTCCCTGACATAGACAACAAATATGCAAGCAACCATTATATGCCGGTCACGGGTGACAGTCAGTAATAGTTCCTTTAAAATGAGCTCGTTAGTTTGAATACTCCAGTTTTATTTAAAGAGCATCATTTTAATTTGTTCTGCTGAAGAATTGTCTCAGTAGAATCGTGTGCCCAGTAACTGATTTTTTGGTTGGGTTGTTTGTTTTTTTTGCCTTTGAGTTGTATGAGGTGTTTGTATAATTTGGACATTAACACCGAGTCAGTCACATCATTTGCAAATATTTTCTCACATTTCATAGGTTGTCTTTCTATCTTCTCAACTGCTTCCTTTGCTGTGCAAAACCTTTTAAGTGTAATTATGTCCCATTTGTTTATTTTTGCTTTTATTTCTTTGGCCTTGGGATACAGATCCAAAAAAGTAATGCTACAATTTCTGTCAAAGAGTGTTCTGCCTATGTTTTCTTCTAAGAGTTTTATATTTTCAGGTCTTCCATTTAAGTCTTCAGCCCATTTTGAGTTTGTTTTTGTATATGGTGTGAGGGAATGTTCTACTCTCACTGTTATACATATGGCTGTCCAGTTTTCCCAGCACCACTTGTTGAAGAGACGGTCTTTTCTCTTGGTATATTCCTGCCTCTTTTGTCATAGATTAATTGATCATAAGTGTGCGGGATTATTTCTGGGCTCTGTCTTCTGTTCCACGGACCTATGTGTCTGTTTTGGAGCAAATACCACCCTGTAGTATAGTCTGAAGTCTGGTAGGGTTGAACCTCTAGCTTTGTCCTTTATTATGAAGAGCCCTTTGAAAACTGGGGGTCTTTTGTTGTCCTAGTTTTAGAAATAGTTGTTCTATGAATTTTAGGGTTGTATAAGGATTATGCGTCTTAGTTTTGTGAATTTTAAAAATATTTGTTCTAGTTCTGTGAAAAATGTCACAGGTATTTTCATAGGGATTGCATTAAATCTGTAGATTTCATTGGGAGGGATGGTCATTTTTATAACATTAGTTCCTCAAATCTAGGGACAAAGGATATATTTCCTTTTCTTTATATCAATTTCAATTTCCTTCATCAAATTTTATAGTTTTCAGAGCATAGGTGTTTCACCTCCTTGTTGAAGTTTCTTCCTAGGTAATTTTTGATGCAGTTTTAAATGGGATTTGTTTTACTTTCTCTTCCTGACATTTCCTCATTAGTGTATAGAAACACAACAGATTTCTGTATGTTAATCTTGTATTTGTTTATTGGTTCTAATGGTTTTTGGGTGGAGACTGTAGAGTTCTCTATATGAAGTACCATATCATCGGCAAATAGTTACGGTGTTAACTCTTCCGTTCCAATCTGCATACACTTAATTTCTTTTTCTTACCACTGCTGCGGCTAGAACTTCCAATTTAAGCAGAAGGGGAAACAGTCATCATCCTTGTCTCCTTCCTGAATTGAGGAGGAAGGCTTTCACCTTTTCACCATTGAGTATTGTGTTGGCTGTTGGTTTGTCGTAAATGGCCTTTATTATGTTAATGTATTTTCCCTCTACACCCACTTTGGCAAGGATTTTTATCATGAATCGAAGTTGAATTTTTTCCAATGCTTTATCTGCATCTATTGATGTGATCATGTGATTTTGGTCTTTCTTTTTGTTGATGGGGTGTATCACATTGATTGATTTGCACATGCTAATCCATCCTTGTGCCCCTGGAATAAATCCAACTTGATCATGGCGTATGATCCTTTTGTGTATTATTGGATTTGGTTTGCTAATATTTTGGTGAGGACTTTTGCATCTATTGTTCATCGAAGATATTGGACTATAATTTTCTTTTATCTATAATCTCTTTGTCTGGCTTTGGTATCAGGGTAATGGTGGCCTTGTCGAATGAATTTGGGAGTGTTTGCTCATCTTCAGTTTTCTGGAACATTTCGAGAAGGATTGGTATAAGTTCTTCTTTTTATGTTTGATAGAATTCCCCTGTGAAGCTCTCTGGTCCTGGACTTTTGTTTGCTGGGAGTTTTTCAAATTACAGATTCGACTTCACTTCTAGTGATCAATCTGTTCAAATGTTCTGTTTCTTCTTGATTCAGTCTAGTCATTCTGTATGTTTCTAGAAATTTGTCTGTTTCTTCTAGGCTGTCCAATTTGTTGGCATATAACTGTTCATAGTATTGCTTATGATGTTTTGTATGTCTGTGGTATCAGCTGTTATTTCTCCTCTTTCCTTTCTGATCAAAATGAAAGTAACTTTTTATAGTAACAATTAGGAAATCCAAGTTGGAAGGGAGTATAAACTCTGGAAGGTGATTCCTTCCACTGGAATCCCACATTTCAACAACACAAAATGAGCTATGATCCAGTAGTCTATAGAGTGGCTTCAACAGGAATTTTCACGAAGCTGCTGATTTCATTTTCTGAGAACATTCATGATTGGAACATTTTCTTTCAGCTGAGAAATCTTTCTACCTATTTTTTTCTGATATTCGTCACTGCTCTAATCTGATCACTCTGCTATGTTTAATCCACAACAATAAACATAAAGAAAATACACCTCCACTCCAATTTTTCTTATTCTTCAGTTTCTTTCCTTTTCTGTCATCTTTTAAATTCAAAACTATCAATTTTACTTCACAAATTACCTGTGATACGCACGCCACTTTTCAATACCCTGCCAACACACACTTTCCTTCCACAATACCCATGGGTTAGTGAAAATTCTTCTACCTTTACTGCATTACTTCGAATACCTTTCCATTCAAACATCTGGATATGGATGCAAAACAAGAGAAACCATATCTATTCTGTACATCACTGCATAATCAGCTCTGAGAACAGTGCCTGGCACATAACTTACACTCAAACAATATTTCTCCGATAAGAATATGAAGTCAAACATTTGTGTGGCACATATAAATTAGAGGATACTTGTAAATATTATCACCATTTTCTCACTTCTGTAAAGCTGAGTGTCTCAGATGTTCTTTAACTAAGGAGTCACAACACTTATGACTTTGAAAGTATGGGAAGGGTTCGTGAAGACTCTTTTCTGGATATATAAGTGAACTCATACATGCCTAATAAATCATATTCTGCCAAAACTTCACGGACTTCTTTTCCCACTTTACGCTTGCCACTGCCCTTTCTAATCTTCCTTTGCCATTGGCATCAGCTCATCACAACTTCAAAATACCTCCCTGAACCATCCCTCTGATACTTCGATCCTTACTCTCTTTCCCATCAACCGGTGTTAGTCCCCCCTCCCAACTGTCAGTTTGAAATCAGCTTAATTGTTTTTTACTCTCTGTTTTTCTATCTTAACGTACTAGAATATAAACACTGTGAGAGCAAGTAACTTGTCTATAATTTTCCTACTTTGTCTTCACTAAGATGAGGCCCTTTCTAAACTACTCAAAACTATTTGTCAATTAAGTGACCGCAATCAATTTCCTCAACCACGATATATGAAAACAAATACATTTTCAGTTCCATCAAAAGCAGGTGATATAAGAGAATATGTTTATTCTCACTTATCTGTTGCTTAGTTCTTTATTCTCGTGTTTTCCATACCTATGTCTAATTCTAATTCCTCATTAATTCTGGAAAATATCTCTTCAATTCCTTTAAGCACTCAGGGCACCTCTTCTCTACCTTGGACTCTGCATTCACATCCTGAATAAAGTGTCATTCCCCCTCCTCTTTCCCCTCCAGCTCCAACCTAGACAAAGTGGGATCTGCAAAGCACAGTCGTGAAATACTGTGAGATTTGTGCCTGGGTGTATGAGCGCCTGAGTATGTGAGAAACAAGAAATAGGAGGAGGAGACATTTTTTCTGGTGCAAATGTAAGAAGAAATGCTTGTATTATATCAAGGAAGAACTCAAGGTTCAGGCAAGATATTACCCAACTTGCACCAGAGGCCATAACATCTCAAAAAATGACTAATTCACAAGCAAGTACACAAAGGTTTGTTAGAAACAATGCACCTTTTTTATTGAGAATGAGTGATTTCCCCAACTGGAGGATGTTAGGATCATCAACACAGTCATAACAGTGAATCAGAGATTAAGGAAGTTAAAGGCTAACTTTCAGACAATAAGCAGACGCTATCATGGAACCTCAAGCCACAAAGATGTCAATCTAAAAATGAGTAGTTGGAGGTCAAAGCCTCTGTTAGGCATGTAGTTTCCTGGATATAGAAATCATGGGTTATAGATCCTTGAATCTCATTATCTTTAGATGTGTCATTTCAGGAACACACGAGGTTTGGATGGTGACGTTTTAGCAGCAAGGAGAATAACATCTCCAGTAGCAAACTGGCCAGTAGCAGCAGCGGCCAGTGTCATATCCACAGCCATATCCTGGTCCATAAACACAGCCATAAGGGGAGCCATATCCACAGCCGTATCTTGAGCCATAGCCACAGCCATAGCGAGTCCCATATCCACAGCGGTAATAGGGACTAAATCCATGGCCATAGCCACAAGAGTTGCCGTAGTAGTTGCAACACATGTTGTCAAGGGAAGTGGATTCAGGTGGGTTGCAAGAGGATGTTTCTGAAGTGTGTGTGTCGTCTACTTCCCATGGACCTTTATATACTGCCAGTAATTGGCAGAGCATACCATTCATTCCCTGACACAGACAACAAATATGCAAGCAACCATTATATGCCGGTCACGGGTGACAGTCAGTAATAGTTCCTTTAAAATGAGCTCGTTAGTTTGAATACTCCAGTTTTATTTAAAGAGCATCATTTTAATTTGTTCTGCTGAAGAATTGTCTCAGTAGAATCGTGTGCCCAGTAACTGATTTTTTGGTTGGGTTGTTTGTTTTTTTTGCCTTTGAGTTGTATGAGGTGTTTGTATAATTTGGACATTAACACCGAGTCAGTCACATCATTTGCAAATATTTTCTCACATTTCATAGGTTGTCTTTCTATCTTCTCAACTGCTTCCTTTGCTGTGCAAAACCTTTTAAGTGTAATTATGTCCCATTTGTTTATTTTTGCTTTTATTTCTTTGGCCTTGGGATACAGATCCAAAAAAGTAATGCTACAATTTCTGTCAAAGAGTGTTCTGCCTATGTTTTCTTCTAAGAGTTTTATATTTTCAGGTCTTCCATTTAAGTCTTCAGCCCATTTTGAGTTTGTTTTTGTATATGGTGTGAGGGAATGTTCTACTCTCACTGTTATACATATGGCTGTCCAGTTTTCCCAGCACCACTTGTTGAAGAGACGGTCTTTTCTCTTGGTATATTCCTGCCTCTTTTGTCACAGATTAATTGATCATAAGTGTGCGGGATTATTTCTGGGCTCTGTCTTCTGTTCCACGGACCTATGTGTCTGTTTTGGAGCAAATACCACCCTGTAGTATAGTCTGAAGTCTGGTAGGGTTGAACCTCTAGCTTTGTCCTTTATTATGAAGAGCCCTTTGAAAACTGGGGGTCTTTTGTTGTCCTAGTTTTAGAAATAGTTGTTCTATGAATTTTAGGGTTGTATAAGGATTATGCGTCTTAGTTCTGTGAATTTTAAAAATATTTGTTCTAGTTCTGTGAAAAATGTCACAGGTATTTTCATAGGGATTGCATTAAATCTGTAGATTTCATTGGGAGGGATGGTCATTTTTATAACATTAGTTCCTCAAATCTAGGGACAAAGGATATATTTCCTTTTCTTTATATCAATTTCAATTTCCTTCATCAAATTTTATAGTTTTCAGAGCATAGGTGTTTCACCTCCTTGTTGAAGTTTCTTCCTAGGTAATTTTTGATGCAGTTTTAAATGGGATTTGTTTTACTTTCTCTTTTTAACATTTCCTCATTAGTGTATAGAAACACAACAGATTTCTGTATGTTAATCTTGTATTTGTTTATTGGTTCTAATGGTTTTTGGGTGGAGACTGTAGAGTTCTCTATATGAAGTACCATATCATCGGCAAATAGTTACGGTGTTAACTCTTCCGTTCCAATCTGCATACACTTAATTTCTTTTTCTTACCACTGCTGCGGCTAGAACTTCCAATTTAAGCAGAAGGGGAAACAGTCATCATCCTTGTCTCCTTCCTGAATTGAGGAGGAAGGCTTTCACCTTTTCACCATTGAGTATTGTGTTGGCTGTTGGTTTGTCGTAAATGGCCTTTATTATGTTAATGTATTTTCCCTCTACACCCACTTTGGCAAGGATTTTTATCATGAATCGAAGTTGAATTTTTTCCAATGCTTTATCTGCATCTATTGATGTGATCATGTGATTTTGGTCTTTCTTTTTGTTGATGGGGTGTATCACATTGATTGATTTGCACATGCTAATCCATCCTTGTGCCCCTGGAATAAATCCAACTTGATCATGGCGTATGATCCTTTTGTGTATTATTGGATTTGGTTTGCTAATATTTTGGTGAGGACTTTTGCATCTATTGTTCATCGAAGATATTGGACTATAATTTTCTTTTATCTATAATCTCTTTGTCTGGCTTTGGTATCAGGGTAATGGTGGCCTTGTCGAATGAATTTGGGAGTGTTTGCTCATCTTCAGTTTTCTGGAACATTTCGAGAAGGATTGGTATAAGTTCTTCTTTTTATGTTTGATAGAATTCCCCTGTGAAGCTCTCTGGTCCTGGACTTTTGTTTGCTGGGAGTTTTTCAAATTACAGATTCGACTTCACTTCTAGTGATCAATCTGTTCAAATGTTCTGTTTCTTCTTGATTCAGTCTAGTCATTCTGTATGTTTCTAGAAATTTGTCTGTTTCTTCTAGGCTGTCCAATTTGTTGGCATATAACTGTTCATAGTATTGCTTATGATGTTTTGTATGTCTGTGGTATCAGCTGTTATTTCTCCTCTTTCCTTTCTGATCAAAATGAAAGTAACTTTTTATAGTAACAATTAGGAAATCCAAGTTGGAAGGGAGTATAAACTCTGGAAGGTGATTCCTTCCACTGGAATCCCACATTTCAACAACACAAAATGAGCTATGATCCAGTAGTCTATAGAGTGGCTTCAACAGGAATTTTCACGAAGCTGCTGATTTCATTTTCTGAGAACATTCATGATTGGAACATTTTCTTTCAGCTGAGAAATCTTTCTACCTATTTTTTTCTGATATTCGTCACTGCTCTAATCTGATCACTCTGCTATGTTTAATCCACAACAATAAACATAAAGAAAATACACCTCCACTCCAATTTTTCTTATTCTTCAGTTTCTTTCCTTTTCTGTCATCTTTTAAATTCAAAACTATCAATTTTACTTCACAAATTACCTGTGATACGCACGCCACTTTTCAATACCCTGCCAACACACACTTTCCTTCCACAATACCCATGGGTTAGTGAAAATTCTTCTACCTTTACTGCATTACTTCGAATACCTTTCCATTCAAACATCTGGATATGGATGCAAAACAAGAGAAACCATATCTATTCTGTACATCACTGCATAATCAGCTCTGAGAACAGTGCCTGGCACATAACTTACACTCAAACAATATTTCTCCGATAAGAATATGAAGTCAAACATTTGTGTGGCACATATAAATTAGAGGATACTTGTAAATATTATCACCATTTTCTCACTTCTGTAAAGCTGAGTGTCTCAGATGTTCTTTAACTAAGGAGTCACAACACTTATGACTTTGAAAGTATGGGAAGGGTTCGTGAAGACTCTTTTCTGGATATATAAGTGAACTCATACATGCCTAATAAATCATATTCTGCCAAAACTTCACGGACTTCTTTTCCCACTTTACGCTTGCCACTGCCCTTTCTAATCTTCCTTTGCCATTGGCATCAGCTCATCACAACTTCAAAATACCTCCCTGAACCATCCCTCTGATACTTCGATCCTTACTCTCTTTCCCATCAACCGGTGTTAGTCCCCCCTCCCAACTGTCAGTTTGAAATCAGCTTAATTGTTTTTTACTCTCTGTTTTTCTATCTTAACGTACTAGAATATAAACACTGTGAGAGCAAGTAACTTGTCTATAATTTTCCTACTTTGTCTTCACTAAGATGAGGCCCTTTCTAAACTACTCAAAACTATTTGTCAATTAAGTGACCGCAATCAATTTCCTCAACCACGATATATGAAAACAAATACATTTTCAGTTCCATCAAAAGCAGGTGATATAAGAGAATATGTTTATTCTCACTTATCTGTTGCTTAGTTCTTTATTCTCGTGTTTTCCATACCTATGTCTAATTCTAATTCCTCATTAATTCTGGAAAATATCTCTTCAATTCCTTTAAGCACTCAGGGCACCTCTTCTCTACCTTGGACTCTGCATTCACATCCTGAATAAAGTGTCATTCCCCCTCCTCTTTCCCCTCCAGCTCCAACCTAGACAAAGTGGGATCTGCAAAGCACAGTCGTGAAATACTGTGAGATTTGTGCCTGGGTGTATGAGCGCCTGAGTATGTGAGAAACAAGAAATAGGAGGAGGAGACATTTTTTCTGGTGCAAATGTAAGAAGAAATGCTTGTATTATATCAAGGAAGAACTCAAGGTTCAGGCAAGATATTACCCAACTTGCACCAGAGGCCATAACATCTCAAAAAATGACTAATTCACAAGCAAGTACACAAAGGTTTGTTAGAAACAATGCACCTTTTTTATTGAGAATGAGTGATTTCCCCAACTGGAGGATGTTAGGATCATCAACACAGTCATAACAGTGAATCAGAGATTAAGGAAGTTAAAGGCTAACTTTCAGACAATAAGCAGACGCTATCATGGAACCTCCAGCCACAAAGATGTCAATCTAAAAATGGGTAGTTGGAGGTCAAAGCCTCTGTTAGGCATGTAGTTTCCTGGATATAGAAATCATGGGTTATAGATCCTTGAATCTCATTATCTTTAGATGTGTCATTTCAGGAACACACGAGGTTTGGATGGTGACGTTTTAGCAGCAAGAAGAATAACATCTCCAGTGGCAAACTGGCCAGTAGCAGCAGCGGCCAGTGTCATATCCACAGCCATATCCTGGTCCATAAACACAGCCATAAGGGGAGCCATATCCACAGCCGTATCTTGAGCCATAGCCACAGCCATAGCGAGTCCCATATCCACAGCGGTAATAGGGACTAAATCCATGGCCATAGCCACAAGAGTTGCCGTAGTAGTTGCAACACATGTTGTCAAGGGAAGTGGATTCAGGTGGGTTGCAAGAGGATGTTTCTGAAGTGTGTGTGTCGTCTACTTCCCATGGACCTTTATATACTGCCAGTAATTGGCAGAGCATACCATTCATTCCCTGACATAGACAACAAATATGCAAGCAACCATTATATGCCGGTCACGGGTGACAGTCAGTAATAGTTCCTTTAAAATGAGCTCGTTAGTTTGAATACTCCAGTTTTATTTAAAGAGCATCATTTTAATTTGTTCTGCTGAAGAATTGTCTCAGTAGAATCATGTGCCCAGTAACTGATTTTTTGGTTGGGTTGTTTGTTTTTTTTGCCTTTGAGTTGTATGAGGTGTTTGTATAATTTGGACATTAACACCGAGTCAGTCACATCATTTGCAAATATCTTCTCACATTTCATAGGTTGTCTTTCTATCTTCTCAACTGCTTCCTTTGCTGTGCAAAACCTTTTAAGTGTAATTATGTCCCATTTGTTTATTTTTGCTTTTATTTCTTTGGCCTTGGGATACAGATCCAAAAAAGTAATGCTACAATTTCTGTCAAAGAGTGTTCTGCCTATGTTTTCTTCTAAGAGTTTTATATTTTCAGGTCTTCCATTTAAGTCTTCAGCCCATTTTGAGTTTGTTTTTGTATATGGTGTGAGGGAATGTTCTACTCTCACTGTTATACATATGGCTGTCCAGTTTTCCCAGCACCACTTGTTGAAGAGACGGTCTTTTCTCTTGGTATATTCCTGCCTCTTTTGTCACAGATTAATTGATCATAAGTGTGCGGGATTATTTCTGGGCTCTGTCTTCTGTTCCACGGACCTATGTGTCTGTTTTGGAGCAAATACCACCCTGTAGTATAGTCTGAAGTCTGGTAGGGTTGAACCTCTAGCTTTGTCCTTTATTATGAAGAGCCCTTTGAAAACTGGGGGTCTTTTGTTGTCCTAGTTTTAGAAATAGTTGTTCTATGAATTTTAGGGTTGTATAAGGATTATGCGTCTTAGTTCTGTGAATTTTAAAAATATTTGTTCTAGTTCTGTGAAAAATGTCACAGGTATTTTCATAGGGATTGCATTAAATCTGTAGATTTCATTGGGAGGGATGGTCATTTTTATAACATTAGTTCCTCAAATCTAGGGACAAAGGATATATTTCCTTTTCTTTATATCAATTTCAATTTCCTTCATCAAATTTTATAGTTTTCAGAGCATAGGTGTTTCACCTCCTTGTTGAAGTTTCTTCCTAGGTAATTTTTGATGCAGTTTTAAATGGGATTTGTTTTACTTTCTCTTCCTGACATTTCCTCATTAGTGTATAGAAACACAACAGATTTCTGTATGTTAATCTTGTATTTGTTTATTGGTTCTAATGGTTTTTGGGTGGAGACTGTAGAGTTCTCTATATGAAGTACCATATCATCGGCAAATAGTTACGGTGTTAACTCTTCCGTTCCAATCTGCATACACTTAATTTCTTTTTCTTACCACTGCTGCGGCTAGAACTTCCAATTTAAGCAGAAGGGGAAACAGTCATCATCCTTGTCTCCTTCCTGAATTGAGGAGGAAGGCTTTCACCTTTTCACCATTGAGTATTGTGTTGGCTGTTGGTTTGTCGTAAATGGCCTTTATTATGTTAATGTATTTTCCCTCTACACCCACTTTGGCAAGGATTTTTATCATGAATCGAAGTTGAATTTTTTCCAATGCTTTATCTGCATCTATTGATGTGATCATGTGATTTTGATCTTTCTTTTTGTTGATGGGGTGTATCACATTGATTGATTTGCACATGCTAATCCATCCTTGTGCCCCTGGAATAAATCCAACTTGATCATGGCGTATGATCCTTTTGTGTATTATTGGATTTGGTTTGCTAATATTTTGGTGAGGACTTTTGCATCTATTGTTCATCGAAGATATTGGACTATAATTTTCTTTTATCTATAATCTCTTTGTCTGGCTTTGGTATCAGGGTAATGGTGGCCTTGTCGAATGAATTTGGGAGTGTTTGCTCATCTTCAGTTTTCTGGAACATTTCGAGAAGGATTGGTATAAGTTCTTCTTTTTATGTTTGATAGAATTCCCCTGTGAAGCTCTCTGGTCCTGGACTTTTGTTTGCTGGGAGTTTTTCAAATTACAGATTCGACTTCACTTCTAGTGATCAATCTGTTCAAATGTTCTGTTTCTTCTTGATTCAGTCTAGTCATTCTGTATGTTTCTAGAAATTTGTCTGTTTCTTCTAGGCTGTCCAATTTGTTGGCATATAACTGTTCATAGTATTGCTTATGATGTTTTGTATGTCTGTGGTATCAGCTGTTATTTCTCCTCTTTCCTTTCTGATCAAAATGAAAGTAACTTTTTATAGTAACAATTAGGAAATCCAAGTTGGAAGGGAGTATAAACTCTGGAAGGTGATTCCTTCCACTGGAATCCCACATTTCAACAACACAAAATGAGCTATGATCCAGTAGTCTATAGAGTGGCTTCAACAGGAATTTTCACGAAGCTGCTGATTTCATTTTCTGAGAACATTCATGATTGGAACATTTTCTTTCAGCTGAGAAATCTTTCTACCTATTTTTTTCTGATATTCGTCACTGCTCTAATCTGATCACTCTGCTATGTTTAATCCACAACAATAAACATAAAGAAAATACACCTCCACTCCAATTTTTCTTATTCTTCAGTTTCTTTCCTTTTCTGTCATCTTTTAAATTCAAAACTATCAATTTTACTTCACAAATTACCTGTGATACGCACGCCACTTTTCAATACTCTGCCAACACACACTTTCCTTCCACAATACCCATGGGTTAGTGAAAATTCTTCTACCTTTACTGCATTACTTCGAATACCTTTCCATTCAAACATCTGGATATGGATGCAAAACAAGAGAAACCATATCTATTCTGTACATCACTGCATAATCAGCTCTGAGAACAGTGCCTGGCACATAACTTACACTCAAACAATATTTCTCCGATAAGAATATGAAGTCAAACATTTGTGTGGCACATATAAATTAGAGGATACTTGTAAATATTATCACCATTTTCTCACTTCTGTAAAGCTGAGTGTCTCAGATGTTCTTTAACTAAGGAGTCACAACACTTATGACTTTGAAAGTATGGGAAGGGTTCGTGAAGACTCTTTTCTGGATATATAAGTGAACTCATACATGCCTAATAAATCATATTCTGCCAAAACTTCACGGACTTCTTTTCCCACTTTACGCTTGCCACTGCCCTTTCTAATCTTCCTTTGCCATTGGCATCAGCTCATCACAACTTCAAAATACCTCCCTGAACCATCCCTCTGATACTTCGATCCTTACTCTCTTTCCCATCAACCGGTGTTAGTCCCCCCTCCCAACTGTCAGTTTGAAATCAGCTTAATTGTTTTTTACTCTCTGTTTTTCTATCTTAACGTACTAGAATATAAACACTGTGAGAGCAAGTAACTTGTCTATAATTTTCCTACTTTGTCTTCACTAAGATGAGGCCCTTTCTAAACTACTCAAAACTATTTGTCAATTAAGTGACCGCAATCAATTTCCTCAACCACGATATATGAAAACAAATACATTTTCAGTTCCATCAAAAGCAGCTGATATAAGAGAATATGTTTATTCTCACTTATCTGTTGCTTAGTTCTTTATTCTCGTGTTTTCCATACCTATGTCTAATTCTAATTCCTCATTAATTCTGGAAAATATCTCTTCAATTCCTTTAAGCACTCAGGGCACCTCTTCTCTACCTTGGACTCTGCATTCACATCCTGAATAAAGTGTCATTCCCCCTCCTCTTTCCCCTCCAGCTCCAACCTAGACAAAGTGGGATCTGCAAAGCACAGTCGTGAAATACTGTGAGATTTGTGCCTGGGGGTATGAGCGCCTGAGTATGTGAGAAACAAGAAATAGGAGGAGGAGACATTTTTTCTGGTGCAAATGTAAGAAGAAATGCTTGTATTATATCAAGGAAGAACTCAAGGTTCAGGCAAGATATTACCCAACTTGCACCAGAGGCCATAACATCTCAAAAAATGACTAATTCACAAGCAAGTACACAAAGGTTTGTTAGAAACAATGCACCTTTTTTATTGAGAATGAGTGATTTCCCCAACTGGAGGATGTTAGGATCATCAACACAGTCATAACAGTGAATCAGAGATTAAGGAAGTTAAAGGCTAACTTTCAGACAATAAGCAGACGCTATCATGGAACCTCAAGCCACAAAGATGTCAATCTAAAAATGGGTAGTTGGAGGTCAAAGCCTCTGTTAGGCATGTAGTTTCCTGGATATAGAAATCATGGGTTATAGATCCTTGAATCTCATTATCTTTAGATGTGTCATTTCAGGAACACACGAGGTTTGGATGGTGACGTTTTAGCAGCAAGAGGAATAACATCTCCAGTGGCAAACTGGCCAGTAGCAGCAGCGGCCAGTGTCATATCCACAGCCATATCCTGGTCCATAAACACAGCCATAAGGGGAGCCATATCCACAGCCGTATCTTGAGCCATAGCCACAGCCATAGCGAGTCCCATATCCACAGCGGTAATAGGGACTAAATCCATGGCCATAGCCACAAGAGTTGCCGTAGTAGTTGCAACACATGTTGTCAAGGGAAGTGGATTCAGGTGGGTTGCAAGAGGATGTTTCTGAAGTGTGTGTGTCGTCTACTTCCCATGGACCTTTATATACTGCCAGTAATTGGCAGAGCATACCATTCATTCCCTGACATAGACAACAAATATGCAAGCAACCATTATATGCCGGTCACGGGTGACAGTCAGTAATAGTTCCTTTAAAATGAGCTCGTTAGTTTGAATACTCCAGTTTTATTTAAAGAGCATCATTTTAATTTGTTCTGCTGAAGAATTGTCTCAGTAGAATCGTGTGCACAGTAACTGATTTTTTGGTTGGGTTGTTTGTTTTTTTTGCCTTTGAGTTGTATGAGATGTTTGTATAATTTGGACATTAACACCGAGTCAGTCACATCATTTGCAAATATTTTCTCACATTTCATAGGTTGTCTTTCTATCTTCTCAACTGCTTCCTTTGCTGTGCAAAACCTTTTAAGTGTAATTATGTCCCATTTGTTTATTTTTGCTTTTATTTCTTTGGCCTTGGGATACAGATCCAAAAAAGTAATGCTACAATTTCTGTCAAAGAGTGTTCTGCCTATGTTTTCTTCTAAGAGTTTTATATTTTCAGGTCTTCCATTTAAGTCTTCAGCCCATTTTGAGTTTGTTTTTGTATATGGTGTGAGGGAATGTTCTACTCTCACTGTTATACATATGGCTGTCCAGTTTTCCCAGCACCACTTGTTGAAGAGACGGTCTTTTCTCTTGGTATATTCCTGCCTCTTTTGTCATAGATTAATTGATCATAAGTGTGCGGGATTATTTCTGGGCTCTGTCTTCTGTTCCACGGACCTATGTGTCTGTTTTGGAGCAAATACCACCCTGTAGTATAGTCTGAAGTCTGGTAGGGTTGAACCTCTAGCTTTGTCCTTTATTATGAAGAGCCCTTTGAAAACTGGGGGTCTTTTGTTGTCCTAGTTTTAGAAATAGTTGTTCTATGAATTTTAGGGTTGTATAAGGATTATGCGTCTTAGTTCTGTGAATTTTAAAAATATTTGTTCTAGTTCTGTTGAAAATGTCACAGGTATTTTGATAGGGATTGCATTAAATCTGTAGATTTTATTGGGAGGGATGTTCATTTTTATAACATTAGTTCCTCAAATCTAGGGACAAAGGATATATTTCCTTTTCTTTATAACAATTTCAATTTCCTTCATCAAATTTTATAGTTTTCAGAGCATAGGTGTTTCACCTCCATGTTGAAGTTTTTACCTAGGTAATTTTTGATGCAGTTTTAAATGGGATTTCTTTTACTTTCTCTTCCTGACATTTCCTCATTAGTGTATAGAAACACAACAGATTTCTGTATGTTAATCTTGTATTTGTTTATTGGTTCTAATGGTTTTTGGGTGGAGACTGTAGAGTTCTCTATATGAAGTACCATATCATCGGCAAATAGTTACGGTGTTAACTCTTCCGTTCCAATCTGCATACACTTAATTTCTTTTTCTTACGACTGCTGCGGCTAGAACTTCCAATTTAAGCAGAAGGGGAAACAGTCATCATCCTTGTCTCCTTCCTGAATTGAGGAGGAAGGCTTTCACCTTTTCACCATTGAGTATTGTGTTGGCTGTTGGTTTGTCGTAAATGGCCTTTATTATGTTAATGTATTTTCCCTCTACACCCACTTTGGCAAGGATTTTTATCATGAATCGAAGTTGAATTTTTTCCAATGCTTTATCTGCATCTATTGATGTGATCATGTGATTTTGGTCTTTCTTTTTGTTGATGGGGTGTATCACATTGATTGATTTGCACATGCTAATCCATCCTTGTGCCCCTGGAATAAATCCAACTTGATCATGGCGTATGATCCTTTTGTGTATTATTGGATTTGGTTTGCTAATATTTTGGTGAGGACTTTTGCATCTATTGTTCATCGAAGATATTGGACTATAATTTTCTTTTATCTATAATCTCTTTGTCTGGCTTTGGTATCAGGGTAATGGTGGCCTTGTCGAATGAATTTGGGAGTGTTTGCTCATCTTCAGTTTTCTGGAACATTTCGAGAAGGATTGGTATAAGTTCTTCTTTTTATGTTTGATAGAATTCCCCTGTGAAGCTCTCTGGTCCTGGACTTTTGTTTGCTGGGAGTTTTTCAAATTACAGATTCGACTTCACTTCTAGTGATCAATCTGTTCAAATGTTCTGTTTCTTCTTGATTCAGTCTAGTCATTCTGTATGTTTCTAGAAATTTGTCTGTTTCTTCTAGGCTGTCCAATTTGTTGGCATATAACTGTTCATAGTATTGCTTATGATGTTTTGTATGTCTGTGGTATCAGCTGTTATTTCTCCTCTTTCCTTTCTGATCAAAATGAAAGTAACTTTTTATAGTAACAATTAGGAAATCCAAGTTGGAAGGGAGTATAAACTCTGGAAGGTGATTCCTTCCACTGGAATCCCACATTTCAACAACACAAAATGAGCTATGATCCAGTAGTCTATAGAGTGGCTTCAACAGGAATTTTCACGAAGCTGCTGATTTCATTTTCTGAGAACATTCATGATTGGAACATTTTCTTTCAGCTGAGAAATCTTTCTACCTATTTTTTTCTGATATTCGTCACTGCTCTAATCTGATCACTCTGCTATGTTTAATCCACAACAATAAACATAAAGAAAATACACCTCCACTCCAATTTTTCTTATTCTTCAGTTTCTTTCCTTTTCTGTCATCTTTTAAATTCAAAACTATCAATTTTACTTCACAAATTACCTGTGATACGCACGCCACTTTTCAATACTCTGCCAACACACACTTTCCTTCCACAATACCCATGGGTTAGTGAAAATTCTTCTACCTTTACTGCATTACTTTGAATACCTTTCCATTCAAACATCTGGATATGGATGCAAAACAAGAGAAACCATATCTATTCTGTACATCACTGCATAATCAGCTCTGAGAACAGTGCCTGGCACATAACTTACACTCAAACAATATTTCTCCGATAAGAATATGAAGTCAAACATTTGTGTGGCACATATAAATTAGAGGATACTTGTAAATATTATCACCATTTTCTCACTTCTGTAAAGCTGAGTGTCTCAGATGTTCTTTAACTAAGGAGTCACAACACTTATGACTTTGAAAGTATGGGAAGGGTTCGTGAAGACTCTTTTCTGGATATATAAGTGAACTCATACATGCCTAATAAATCATATTCTGCCAAAACTTCACGGACTTCTTTTCCCACTTTACGCTTGCCACTGCCCTTTCTAATCTTCCTTTGCCATTGGCATCAGCTCATCACAACTTCAAAATACCTCCCTGAACCATCCCTCTGATACTTCGATCCTTACTCTCTTTCCCATCAACCGGTGTTAGTCCCCCCTCCCAACTGTCAGTTTGAAATCAGCTTAATTGTTTTTTACTCTCTGTTTTTCTATCTTAACGTACTAGAATATAAACACTGTGAGAGCAAGTAACTTGTCTATAATTTTCCTACTTTGTCTTCACTAAGATGAGGCCCTTTCTAAACTACTCAAAACTATTTGTCAATTAAGTGACCGCAATCAATTTCCTCAACCACGATATATGAAAACAAATACATTTTCAGTTCCATCAAAAGCAGGTGATATAAGAGAATATGTTTATTCTCACTTATCTGTTGCTTAGTTCTTTATTCTCGTGTTTTCCATACCTATGTCTAATTCTAATTCCTCATTAATTCTGGAAAATATCTCTTCAATTCCTTTAAGCACTCAGGGCACCTCTTCTCTACCTTGGACTCTGCATTCACATCCTGAATAAAGTGTCATTCCCCCTCCTCTTTCCCCTCCAGCTCCAACCTAGACAAAGTGGGATCTGCAAAGCACAGTCGTGAAATACTGTGAGATTTGTGCCTGGGTGTATGAGCGCCTGAGTATGTGAGAAACAAGAAATAGGAGGAGGAGACATTTTTTCTGGTGCAAATGTAAGAAGAAATGCTTGTATTATATCAAGGAAGAACTCAAGGTTCAGGCAAGATATTACCCAACTTGCACCAGAGGCCATAACATCTCAAAAAATGACTAATTCACAAGCAAGTACACAAAGGTTTGTTAGAAACAATGCACCTTTTTTATTGAGAATGAGTGATTTCCCCAACTGGAGGATGTTAGGATCATCAACACAGTCATAACAGTGAATCAGAGATTAAGGAAGTTAAAGGCTAACTTTCAGACAATAAGCAGACGCTATCATGGAACCTCAAGCCACAAAGATGTCAATCTAAAAATGAGTAGTTGGAGGTCAAAGCCTCTGTTAGGCATGTAGTTTCCTGGATATAGAAATCATGGGTTATAGATCCTTGAATCTCATTATCTTTAGATGTGTCATTTCAGGAACACACGAGGTTTGGATGGTGACGTTTTAGCAGCAAGGAGAATAACATCTCCAGTGGCAAACTGGCCAGTAGCAGCAGCGGCCAGTGTCATATCCACAGCCATATCCTGGTCCATAAACACAGCCATAAGGGGAGCCATATCCACAGCCGTATCTTGAGCCATAGCCACAGCCATAGCGAGTCCCATATCCACAGCGGTAATAGGGACTAAATCCATGGCCATAGCCACAAGAGTTGCCGTAGTAGTTGCAACACATGTTGTCAAGGGAAGTGGATTCAGGTGGGTTGCAAGAGGATGTTTCTGAAGTGTGTGTGTCGTCTACTTCCCATGGACCTTTATATACTGCCAGTAATTGGCAGAGCATACCATTCATTCCCTGACACAGACAACAAATATGCAAGCAACCATTATATGCCGGTCACGGGTGACAGTCAGTAATAGTTCCTTTAAAATGAGCTCGTTAGTTTGAATACTCCAGTTTTATTTAAAGAGCATCATTTTAATTTGTTCTGCTGAAGAATTGTCTCAGTAGAATCGTGTGCCCAGTAACTGATTTTTTGGTTGGGTTGTTTGTTTTTTTTGCCTTTGAGTTGTATGAGATGTTTGTATAATTTGGACATTAACACCGAGTCAGTCACATCATTTGCAAATATTTTCTCACATTTCATAGGTTGTCTTTCTATCTTCTCAACTGCTTCCTTTGCTGTGCAAAACCTTTTAAGTGTAATTATGTCCCATTTGTTTATTTTTGCTTTTATTTCTTTGGCCTTGGGATACAGATCCAAAAAAGTAATGCTACAATTTCTGTCAAAGAGTGTTCTGCCTATGTTTTCTTCTAAGAGTTTTATATTTTCAGGTCTTCCATTTAAGTCTTCAGCCCATTTTGAGTTTGTTTTTGTATATGGTGTGAGGGAATGTTCTACTCTCACTGTTATACATATGGCTGTCCAGTTTTCCCAGCACCACTTGTTGAAGAGACGGTCTTTTCTCTTGGTATATTCCTGCCTCTTTTGTCACAGATTAATTGATCATAAGTGTGCGGGATTATTTCTGGGCTCTGTCTTCTGTTCCACGGACCTATGTGTCTGTTTTGGAGCAAATACCACCCTGTAGTATAGTCTGAAGTCTGGTAGGGTTGAACCTCTAGCTTTGTCCTTTATTATGAAGAGCCCTTTGAAAACTGGGGGTCTTTTGTTGTCCTAGTTTTAGAAATAGTTGTTCTATGAATTTTAGGGTTGTATAAGGATTATGCGTCTTAGTTCTGTGAATTTTAAAAATATTTGTTCTAGTTCTGTGAAAAATGTCACAGGTATTTTCATAGGGATTGCATTAAATCTGTAGATTTCATTGGGAGGGATGGTCATTTTTATAACATTAGTTCCTCAAATCTAGGGACAAAGGATATATTTCCTTTTCTTTATATCAATTTCAATTTCCTTCATCAAATTTTATAGTTTTCAGAGCATAGGTGTTTCACCTCCTTGTTGAAGTTTCTTCCTAGGTAATTTTTGATGCAGTTTTAAATGGGATTTGTTTTACTTTCTCTTTTTAACATTTCCTCATTAGTGTATAGAAACACAACAGATTTCTGTATGTTAATCTTGTATTTGTTTATTGGTTCTAATGGTTTTTGGGTGGAGACTGTAGAGTTCTCTATATGAAGTACCATATCATCGGCAAATAGTTACGGTGTTAACTCTTCCGTTCCAATCTGCATACACTTAATTTCTTTTTCTTACGACTGCTGCGGCTAGAACTTCCAATTTAAGCAGAAGGGGAAACAGTCATCATCCTTGTCTCCTTCCTGAATTGAGGAGGAAGGCTTTCACCTTTTCACCATTGAGTATTGTGTTGGCTGTTGGTTTGTCGTAAATGGCCTTTATTATGTTAATGTATTTTCCCTCTACACCCACTTTGGCAAGGATTTTTATCATGAATCGAAGTTGAATTTTTTCCAATGCTTTATCTGCATCTATTGATGTGATCATGTGATTTTGGTCTTTCTTTTTGTTGATGGGGTGTATCACATTGATTGATTTGCACATGCTAATCCATCCTTGTGCCCCTGGAATAAATCCAACTTGATCATGGCGTATGATCCTTTTGTGTATTATTGGATTTGGTTTGCTAATATTTTGGTGAGGACTTTTGCATCTATTGTTCATCGAAGATATTGGACTATAATTTTCTTTTATCTATAATCTCTTTGTCTGGCTTTGGTATCAGGGTAATGGTGGCCTTGTCGAATGAATTTGGGAGTGTTTGCTCATCTTCAGTTTTCTGGAACATTTCGAGAAGGATTGGTATAAGTTCTTCTTTTTATGTTTGATAGAATTCCCCTGTGAAGCTCTCTGGTCCTGGACTTTTGTTTGCTGGGAGTTTTTCAAATTACAGATTCGACTTCACTTCTAGTGATCAATCTGTTCAAATGTTCTGTTTCTTCTTGATTCAGTCTAGTCATTCTGTATGTTTCTAGAAATTTGTCTGTTTCTTCTAGGCTGTCCAATTTGTTGGCATATAACTGTTCATAGTATTGCTTATGATGTTTTGTATGTCTGTGGTATCAGCTGTTATTTCTCCTCTTTCCTTTCTGATCAAAATGAAAGTAACTTTTTATAGTAACAATTAGGAAATCCAAGTTGGAAGGGAGTATAAACTCTGGAAGGTGATTCCTTCCACTGGAATCCCACATTTCAACAACACAAAATGAGCTATGATCCAGTAGTCTATAGAGTGGCTTCAACAGGAATTTTCACGAAGCTGCTGATTTCATTTTCTGAGAACATTCATGATTGGAACATTTTCTTTCAGCTGAGAAATCTTTCTACCTATTTTTTTCTGATATTCGTCACTGCTCTAATCTGATCACTCTGCTATGTTTAATCCACAACAATAAACATAAAGAAAATACACCTCCACTCCAATTTTTCTTATTCTTCAGTTTCTTTCCTTTTCTGTCATCTTTTAAATTCAAAACTATCAATTTTACTTCACAAATTACCTGTGATACGCACGCCACTTTTCAATACCCTGCCAACACACACTTTCCTTCCACAATACCCATGGGTTAGTGAAAATTCTTCTACCTTTACTGCATTACTTCGAATACCTTTCCATTCAAACATCTGGATATGGATGCAAAACAAGAGAAACCATATCTATTCTGTACATCACTGCATAATCAGCTCTGAGAACAGTGCCTGGCACATAACTTACACTCAAACAATATTTCTCCGATAAGAATATGAAGTCAAACATTTGTGTGGCACATATAAATTAGAGGATACTTGTAAATATTATCACCATTTTCTCACTTCTGTAAAGCTGAGTGTCTCAGATGTTCTTTAACTAAGGAGTCACAACACTTATGACTTTGAAAGTATGGGAAGGGTTCGTGAAGACTCTTTTCTGGATATATAAGTGAACTCATACATGCCTAATAAATCATATTCTGCCAAAACTTCACGGACTTCTTTTCCCACTTTACGCTTGCCACTGCCCTTTCTAATCTTCCTTTGCCATTGGCATCAGCTCATCACAACTTCAAAATACCTCCCTGAACCATCCCTCTGATACTTCGATCCTTACTCTCTTTCCCATCAACCGGTGTTAGTCCCCCCTCCCAACTGTCAGTTTGAAATCAGCTTAATTGTTTTTTACTCTCTGTTTTTCTATCTTAACGTACTAGAATATAAACACTGTGAGAGCAAGTAACTTGTCTATAATTTTCCTACTTTGTCTTCACTAAGATGAGGCCCTTTCTAAACTACTCAAAACTATTTGTCAATTAAGTGACCGCAATCAATTTCCTCAACCACGATATATGAAAACAAATACATTTTCAGTTCCATCAAAAGCAGGTGATATAAGAGAATATGTTTATTCTCACTTATCTGTTGCTTAGTTCTTTATTCTCGTGTTTTCCATACCTATGTCTAATTCTAATTCCTCATTAATTCTGGAAAATATCTCTTCAATTCCTTTAAGCACTCAGGGCACCTCTTCTCTACCTTGGACTCTGCATTCACATCCTGAATAAAGTGTCATTCCCCCTCCTCTTTCCCCTCCAGCTCCAACCTAGACAAAGTGGGATCTGCAAAGCACAGTCGTGAAATACTGTGAGATTTGTGCCTGGGTGTATGAGCGCCTGAGTATGTGAGAAACAAGAAATAGGAGGAGGAGACATTTTTTCTGGTGCAAATGTAAGAAGAAATGCTTGTATTATATCAAGGAAGAACTCAAGGTTCAGGCAAGATATTACCCAACTTGCACCAGAGGCCATAACATCTCAAAAAATGACTAATTCACAAGCAAGTACACAAAGGTTTGTTAGAAACAATGCACCTTTTTTATTGAGAATGAGTGATTTCCCCAACTGGAGGATGTTAGGATCATCAACACAGTCATAACAGTGAATCAGAGATTAAGGAAGTTAAAGGCTAACTTTCAGACAATAAGCAGACGCTATCATGGAACCTCAAGCCACAAAGATGTCAATCTAAAAATGAGTAGTTGGAGGTCAAAGCCTCTGTTAGGCATGTAGTTTCCTGGATATAGAAATCATGGGTTATAGATCCTTGAATCTCATTATCTTTAGATGTGTCATTTCAGGAACACACGAGGTTTGGATGGTGACGTTTTAGCAGCAAGGAGAATAACATCTCCAGTAGCAAACTGGCCAGTAGCAGCAGCGGCCAGTGTCATATCCACAGCCATATCCTGGTCCATAAACACAGCCATAAGGGGAGCCATATCCACAGCCGTATCTTGAGCCATAGCCACAGCCATAGCGAGTCCCATATCCACAGCGGTAATAGGGACTAAATCCATGGCCATAGCCACAAGAGTTGCCGTAGTAGTTGCAACACATGTTGTCAAGGGAAGTGGATTCAGGTGGGTTGCAAGAGGATGTTTCTGAAGTGTGTGTGTCGTCTACTTCCCATGGACCTTTATATACTGCCAGTAATTGGCAGAGCATACCATTCATTCCCTGACACAGACAACAAATATGCAAGCAACCATTATATGCCGGTCACGGGTGACAGTCAGTAATAGTTCCTTTAAAATGAGCTCGTTAGTTTGAATACTCCAGTTTTATTTAAAGAGCATCATTTTAATTTGTTCTGCTGAAGAATTGTCTCAGTAGAATCGTGTGCCCAGTAACTGATTTTTTGGTTGGGTTGTTTGTTTTTTTTGCCTTTGAGTTGTATGAGATGTTTGTATAATTTGGACATTAACCCCGAGTCAGTCACATCATTTGCAAATATTTTCTCACATTTCATAGGTTGTCTTTCTATCTTCTCAACTGCTTCCTTTGCTGTGCAAAACCTTTTAAGTGTAATTATGTCCCATTTGTTTATTTTTGCTTTTATTTCTTTGGCCTTGGGATACAGATCCAAAAAAGTAATGCTACAATTTCTGTCAAAGAGTGTTCTGCCTATGTTTTCTTCTAAGAGTTTTATATTTTCAGGTCTTCCATTTAAGTCTTCAGCCCATTTTGAGTTTGTTTTTGTATATGGTGTGAGGGAATGTTCTACTCTCACTGTTATACATATGGCTGTCCAGTTTTCCCAGCACCACTTGTTGAAGAGACGGTCTTTTCTCTTGGTATATTCCTGCCTCTTTTGTCATAGATTAATTGATCATAAGTGTGCGGGATTATTTCTGGGCTCTGTCTTCTGTTCCACGGACCTATGTGTCTGTTTTGGAGCAAATACCACCCTGTAGTATAGTCTGAAGTCTGGTAGGGTTGAACCTCTAGCTTTGTCCTTTATTATGAAGAGCCCTTTGAAAACTGGGGGTCTTTTGTTGTCCTAGTTTTAGAAATAGTTGTTCTATGAATTTTAGGGTTGTATAAGGATTATGCGTCTTAGTTCTGTGAATTTTAAAAATATTTGTTCTAGTTCTGTGAAAAATGTCACAGGTATTTTCATAGGGATTGCATTAAATCTGTAGATTTCATTGGGAGGGATGGTCATTTTTATAACATTAGTTCCTCAAATCTAGGGACAAAGGATATATTTCCTTTTCTTTATATCAATTTCAATTTCCTTCATCAAATTTTATAGTTTTCAGAGCATAGGTGTTTCACCTCCTTGTTGAAGTTTCTTCCTAGGTAATTTTTGATGCAGTTTTAAATGGGATTTGTTTTACTTTCTCTTTTTAACATTTCCTCATTAGTGTATAGAAACACAACAGATTTCTGTATGTTAATCTTGTATTTGTTTATTGGTTCTAATGGTTTTTGGGTGGAGACTGTAGAGTTCTCTATATGAAGTACCATATCATCGGCAAATAGTTACGGTGTTAACTCTTCCGTTCCAATCTGCATACACTTAATTTCTTTTTCTTACCACTGCTGCGGCTAGAACTTCCAATTTAAGCAGAAGGGGAAACAGTCATCATCCTTGTCTCCTTCCTGAATTGAGGAGGAAGGCTTTCACCTTTTCACCATTGAGTATTGTGTTGGCTGTTGGTTTGTCGTAAATGGCCTTTATTATGTTAATGTATTTTCCCTCTACACCCACTTTGGCAAGGATTTTTATCATGAATCGAAGTTGAATTTTTTCCAATGCTTTATCTGCATCTATTGATGTGATCATGTGATTTTGGTCTTTCTTTTTGTTGATGGGGTGTATCACATTGATTGATTTGCACATGCTAATCCATCCTTGTGCCCCTGGAATAAATCCAACTTGATCATGGCGTATGATCCTTTTGTGTATTATTGGATTTGGTTTGCTAATATTTTGGTGAGGACTTTTGCATCTATTGTTCATCGAAGATATTGGACTATAATTTTCTTTTATCTATAATCTCTTTGTCTGGCTTTGGTATCAGGGTAATGGTGGCCTTGTCGAATGAATTTGGGAGTGTTTGCTCATCTTCAGTTTTCTGGAACATTTCGAGAAGGATTGGTATAAGTTCTTCTTTTTATGTTTGATAGAATTCCCCTGTGAAGCTCTCTGGTCCTGGACTTTTGTTTGCTGGGAGTTTTTCAAATTACAGATTCGACTTCACTTCTAGTGATCAATCTGTTCAAATGTTCTGTTTCTTCTTGATTCAGTCTAGTCATTCTGTATGTTTCTAGAAATTTGTCTGTTTCTTCTAGGCTGTCCAATTTGTTGGCATATAACTGTTCATAGTATTGCTTATGATGTTTTGTATGTCTGTGGTATCAGCTGTTATTTCTCCTCTTTCCTTTCTGATCAAAATGAAAGTAACTTTTTATAGTAACAATTAGGAAATCCAAGTTGGAAGGGAGTATAAACTCTGGAAGGTGATTCCTTCCACTGGAATCCCACATTTCAACAACACAAAATGAGCTATGATCCAGTAGTCTATAGAGTGGCTTCAACAGGAATTTTCACGAAGCTGCTGATTTCATTTTCTGAGAACATTCATGATTGGAACATTTTCTTTCAGCTGAGAAATCTTTCTACCTATTTTTTTCTGATATTCGTCACTGCTCTAATCTGATCACTCTGCTATGTTTAATCCACAACAATAAACATAAAGAAAATACACCTCCACTCCAATTTTTCTTATTCTTCAGTTTCTTTCCTTTTCTGTCATCTTTTAAATTCAAAACTATCAATTTTACTTCACAAATTACCTGTGATACGCACGCCACTTTTCAATACCCTGCCAACACACACTTTCCTTCCACAATACCCATGGGTTAGTGAAAATTCTTCTACCTTTACTGCATTACTTCGAATACCTTTCCATTCAAACATCTGGATATGGATGCAAAACAAGAGAAACCATATCTATTCTGTACATCACTGCATAATCAGCTCTGAGAACAGTGCCTGGCACATAACTTACACTCAAACAATATTTCTCCGATAAGAATATGAAGTCAAACATTTGTGTGGCACATATAAATTAGAGGATACTTGTAAATATTATCACCATTTTCTCACTTCTGTAAAGCTGAGTGTCTCAGATGTTCTTTAACTAAGGAGTCACAACACTTATGACTTTGAAAGTATGGGAAGGGTTCGTGAAGACTCTTTTCTGGATATATAAGTGAACTCATACATGCCTAATAAATCATATTCTGCCAAAACTTCACGGACTTCTTTTCCCACTTTACGCTTGCCACTGCCCTTTCTAATCTTCCTTTGCCATTGGCATCAGCTCATCACAACTTCAAAATACCTCCCTGAACCATCCCTCTGATACTTCGATCCTTACTCTCTTTCCCATCAACCGGTGTTAGTCCCCCCTCCCAACTGTCAGTTTGAAATCAGCTTAATTGTTTTTTACTCTCTGTTTTTCTATCTTAACGTACTAGAATATAAACACTGTGAGAGCAAGTAACTTGTCTATAATTTTCC
Source organism: Balaenoptera borealis (assembly GCF_965194805.1). Taxonomy (NCBI): domain Eukaryota; kingdom Metazoa; phylum Chordata; class Mammalia; order Artiodactyla; family Balaenopteridae; genus Balaenoptera; species Balaenoptera borealis. The sequence continues at coordinate 14,402,119 of NC_138862.1, read as the reverse complement.
TACTTTGTCTTCACTAAGATGAGGCCCTTTCTAAACTACTCAAAACTATTTGTCAATTAAGTGACCGCAATCAATTTCCTCAACCACGATATATGAAAACAAATACATTTTCAGTTCCATCAAAAGCAGGTGATATAAGAGAATATGTTTATTCTCACTTATCTGTTGCTTAGTTCTTTATTCTCGTGTTTTCCATACCTATGTCTAATTCTAATTCCTCATTAATTCTGGAAAATATCTCTTCAATTCCTTTAAGCACTCAGGGCACCTCTTCTCTACCTTGGACTCTGCATTCACATCCTGAATAAAGTGTCATTCCCCCTCCTCTTTCCCCTCCAGCTCCAACCTAGACAAAGTGGGATCTGCAAAGCACAGTCGTGAAATACTGTGAGATTTGTGCCTGGGTGTATGAGCGCCTGAGTATGTGAGAAACAAGAAATAGGAGGAGGAGACATTTTTTCTGGTGCAAATGTAAGAAGAAATGCTTGTATTATATCAAGGAAGAACTCAAGGTTCAGGCAAGATATTACCCAACTTGCACCAGAGGCCATAACATCTCAAAAAATGACTAATTCACAAGCAAGTACACAAAGGTTTGTTAGAAACAATGCACCTTTTTTATTGAGAATGAGTGATTTCCCCAACTGGAGGATGTTAGGATCATCAACACAGTCATAACAGTGAATCAGAGATTAAGGAAGTTAAAGGCTAACTTTCAGACAATAAGCAGACGCTATCATGGAACCTCCAGCCACAAAGATGTCAATCTAAAAATGGGTAGTTGGAGGTCAAAGCCTCTGTTAGGCATGTAGTTTCCTGGATATAGAAATCATGGGTTATAGATCCTTGAATCTCATTATCTTTAGATGTGTCATTTCAGGAACACACGAGGTTTGGATGGTGACGTTTTAGCAGCAAGAAGAATAACATCTCCAGTGGCAAACTGGCCAGTAGCAGCAGCGGCCAGTGTCATATCCACAGCCATATCCTGGTCCATAAACACAGCCATAAGGGGAGCCATATCCACAGCCGTATCTTGAGCCATAGCCACAGCCATAGCGAGTCCCATATCCACAGCGGTAATAGGGACTAAATCCATGGCCATAGCCACAAGAGTTGCCGTAGTAGTTGCAACACATGTTGTCAAGGGAAGTGGATTCAGGTGGGTTGCAAGAGGATGTTTCTGAAGTGTGTGTGTCGTCTACTTCCCATGGACCTTTATATACTGCCAGTAATTGGCAGAGCATACCATTCATTCCCTGACATAGACAACAAATATGCAAGCAACCATTATATGCCGGTCACGGGTGACAGTCAGTAATAGTTCCTTTAAAATGAGCTCGTTAGTTTGAATACTCCAGTTTTATTTAAAGAGCATCATTTTAATTTGTTCTGCTGAAGAATTGTCTCAGTAGAATCATGTGCCCAGTAACTGATTTTTTGGTTGGGTTGTTTGTTTTTTTTGCCTTTGAGTTGTATGAGGTGTTTGTATAATTTGGACATTAACACCGAGTCAGTCACATCATTTGCAAATATCTTCTCACATTTCATAGGTTGTCTTTCTATCTTCTCAACTGCTTCCTTTGCTGTGCAAAACCTTTTAAGTGTAATTATGTCCCATTTGTTTATTTTTGCTTTTATTTCTTTGGCCTTGGGATACAGATCCAAAAAAGTAATGCTACAATTTCTGTCAAAGAGTGTTCTGCCTATGTTTTCTTCTAAGAGTTTTATATTTTCAGGTCTTCCATTTAAGTCTTCAGCCCATTTTGAGTTTGTTTTTGTATATGGTGTGAGGGAATGTTCTACTCTCACTGTTATACATATGGCTGTCCAGTTTTCCCAGCACCACTTGTTGAAGAGACGGTCTTTTCTCTTGGTATATTCCTGCCTCTTTTGTCACAGATTAATTGATCATAAGTGTGCGGGATTATTTCTGGGCTCTGTCTTCTGTTCCACGGACCTATGTGTCTGTTTTGGAGCAAATACCACCCTGTAGTATAGTCTGAAGTCTGGTAGGGTTGAACCTCTAGCTTTGTCCTTTATTATGAAGAGCCCTTTGAAAACTGGGGGTCTTTTGTTGTCCTAGTTTTAGAAATAGTTGTTCTATGAATTTTAGGGTTGTATAAGGATTATGCGTCTTAGTTCTGTGAATTTTAAAAATATTTGTTCTAGTTCTGTGAAAAATGTCACAGGTATTTTCATAGGGATTGCATTAAATCTGTAGATTTCATTGGGAGGGATGGTCATTTTTATAACATTAGTTCCTCAAATCTAGGGACAAAGGATATATTTCCTTTTCTTTATATCAATTTCAATTTCCTTCATCAAATTTTATAGTTTTCAGAGCATAGGTGTTTCACCTCCTTGTTGAAGTTTCTTCCTAGGTAATTTTTGATGCAGTTTTAAATGGGATTTGTTTTACTTTCTCTTTTTAACATTTCCTCATTAGTGTATAGAAACACAACAGATTTCTGTATGTTAATCTTGTATTTGTTTATTGGTTCTAATGGTTTTTGGGTGGAGACTGTAGAGTTCTCTATATGAAGTACCATATCATCGGCAAATAGTTACGGTGTTAACTCTTCCGTTCCAATCTGCATACACTTAATTTCTTTTTCTTACCACTGCTGCGGCTAGAACTTCCAATTTAAGCAGAAGGGGAAACAGTCATCATCCTTGTCTCCTTCCTGAATTGAGGAGGAAGGCTTTCACCTTTTCACCATTGAGTATTGTGTTGGCTGTTGGTTTGTCGTAAATGGCCTTTATTATGTTAATGTATTTTCCCTCTACACCCACTTTGGCAAGGATTTTTATCATGAATCGAAGTTGAATTTTTTCCAATGCTTTATCTGCATCTATTGATGTGATCATGTGATTTTGGTCTTTCTTTTTGTTGATGGGGTGTATCACATTGATTGATTTGCACATGCTAATCCATCCTTGTGCCCCTGGAATAAATCCAACTTGATCATGGCGTATGATCCTTTTGTGTATTATTGGATTTGGTTTGCTAATATTTTGGTGAGGACTTTTGCATCTATTGTTCATCGAAGATATTGGACTATAATTTTCTTTTATCTATAATCTCTTTGTCTGGCTTTGGTATCAGGGTAATGGTGGCCTTGTCGAATGAATTTGGGAGTGTTTGCTCATCTTCAGTTTTCTGGAACATTTCGAGAAGGATTGGTATAAGTTCTTCTTTTTATGTTTGATAGAATTCCCCTGTGAAGCTCTCTGGTCCTGGACTTTTGTTTGCTGGGAGTTTTTCAAATTACAGATTCGACTTCACTTCTAGTGATCAATCTGTTCAAATGTTCTGTTTCTTCTTGATTCAGTCTAGTCATTCTGTATGTTTCTAGAAATTTGTCTGTTTCTTCTAGGCTGTCCAATTTGTTGGCATATAACTGTTCATAGTATTGCTTATGATGTTTTGTATGTCTGTGGTATCAGCTGTTATTTCTCCTCTTTCCTTTCTGATCAAAATGAAAGTAACTTTTTATAGTAACAATTAGGAAATCCAAGTTGGAAGGGAGTATAAACTCTGGAAGGTGATTCCTTCCACTGGAATCCCACATTTCAACAACACAAAATGAGCTATGATCCAGTAGTCTATAGAGTGGCTTCAACAGGAATTTTCACGAAGCTGCTGATTTCATTTTCTGAGAACATTCATGATTGGAACATTTTCTTTCAGCTGAGAAATCTTTCTACCTATTTTTTTCTGATATTCGTCACTGCTCTAATCTGATCACTCTGCTATGTTTAATCCACAACAATAAACATAAAGAAAATACACCTCCACTCCAATTTTTCTTATTCTTCAGTTTCTTTCCTTTTCTGTCATCTTTTAAATTCAAAACTATCAATTTTACTTCACAAATTACCTGTGATACGCACGCCACTTTTCAATACCCTGCCAACACACACTTTCCTTCCACAATACCCATGGGTTAGTGAAAATTCTTCTACCTTTACTGCATTACTTCGAATACCTTTCCATTCAAACATCTGGATATGGATGCAAAACAAGAGAAACCATATCTATTCTGTACATCACTGCATAATCAGCTCTGAGAACAGTGCCTGGCACATAACTTACACTCAAACAATATTTCTCCGATAAGAATATGAAGTCAAACATTTGTGTGGCACATATAAATTAGAGGATACTTGTAAATATTATCACCATTTTCTCACTTCTGTAAAGCTGAGTGTCTCAGATGTTCTTTAACTAAGGAGTCACAACACTTATGACTTTGAAAGTATGGGAAGGGTTCGTGAAGACTCTTTTCTGGATATATAAGTGAACTCATACATGCCTAATAAATCATATTCTGCCAAAACTTCACGGACTTCTTTTCCCACTTTACGCTTGCCACTGCCCTTTCTAATCTTCCTTTGCCATTGGCATCAGCTCATCACAACTTCAAAATACCTCCCTGAACCATCCCTCTGATACTTCGATCCTTACTCTCTTTCCCATCAACCGGTGTTAGTCCCCCCTCCCAACTGTCAGTTTGAAATCAGCTTAATTGTTTTTTACTCTCTGTTTTTCTATCTTAACGTACTAGAATATAAACACTGTGAGAGCAAGTAACTTGTCTATAATTTTCCTACTTTGTCTTCACTAAGATGAGGCCCTTTCTAAACTACTCAAAACTATTTGTCAATTAAGTGACCGCAATCAATTTCCTCAACCACGATATATGAAAACAAATACATTTTCAGTTCCATCAAAAGCAGGTGATATAAGAGAATATGTTTATTCTCACTTATCTGTTGCTTAGTTCTTTATTCTCGTGTTTTCCATACCTATGTCTAATTCTAATTCCTCATTAATTCTGGAAAATATCTCTTCAATTCCTTTAAGCACTCAGGGCACCTCTTCTCTACCTTGGACTCTGCATTCACATCCTGAATAAAGTGTCATTCCCCCTCCTCTTTCCCCTCCAGCTCCAACCTAGACAAAGTGGGATCTGCAAAGCACAGTCGTGAAATACTGTGAGATTTGTGCCTGGGTGTATGAGCGCCTGAGTATGTGAGAAACAAGAAATAGGAGGAGGAGACATTTTTTCTGGTGCAAATGTAAGAAGAAATGCTTGTATTATATCAAGGAAGAACTCAAGGTTCAGGCAAGATATTACCCAACTTGCACCAGAGGCCATAACATCTCAAAAAATGACTAATTCACAAGCAAGTACACAAAGGTTTGTTAGAAACAATGCACCTTTTTTATTGAGAATGAGTGATTTCCCCAACTGGAGGATGTTAGGATCATCAACACAGTCATAACAGTGAATCAGAGATTAAGGAAGTTAAAGGCTAACTTTCAGACAATAAGCAGACGCTATCATGGAACCTCAAGCCACAAAGATGTCAATCTAAAAATGAGTAGTTGGAGGTCAAAGCCTCTGTTAGGCATGTAGTTTCCTGGATATAGAAATCATGGGTTATAGATCCTTGAATCTCATTATCTTTAGATGTGTCATTTCAGGAACACACGAGGTTTGGATGGTGACGTTTTAGCAGCAAGAAGAATAACATCTCCAGTGGCAAACTGGCCAGTAGCAGCAGCGGCCAGTGTCATATCCACAGCCATATCCTGGTCCATAAACACAGCCATAAGGGGAGCCATATCCACAGCCGTATCTTGAGCCATAGCCACAGCCATAGCGAGTCCCATATCCACAGCGGTAATAGGGACTAAATCCATGGCCATAGCCACAAGAGTTGCCGTAGTAGTTGCAACACATGTTGTCAAGGGAAGTGGATTCAGGTGGGTTGCAAGAGGATGTTTCTGAAGTGTGTGTGTCGTCTACTTCCCATGGACCTTTATATACTGCCAGTAATTGGCAGAGCATACCATTCATTCCCTGACACAGACAACAAATATGCAAGCAACCATTATATGCCGGTCACGGGTGACAGTCAGTAATAGTTCCTTTAAAATGAGCTCGTTAGTTTGAATACTCCAGTTTTATTTAAAGAGCATCATTTTAATTTGTTCTGCTGAAGAATTGTCTCAGTAGAATCGTGTGCCCAGTAACTGATTTTTTGGTTGGGTTGTTTGTTTTTTTTGCCTTTGAGTTGTATGAGATGTTTGTATAATTTGGACATTAACACCGAGTCAGTCACATCATTTGCAAATATTTTCTCACATTTCATAGGTTGTCTTTCTATCTTCTCAACTGCTTCCTTTGCTGTGCAAAACCTTTTAAGTGTAATTATGTCCCATTTGTTTATTTTTGCTTTTATTTCTTTGGCCTTGGGATACAGATCCAAAAAAGTAATGCTACAATTTCTGTCAAAGAGTGTTCTGCCTATGTTTTCTTCTAAGAGTTTTATATTTTCAGGTCTTCCATTTAAGTCTTCAGCCCATTTTGAGTTTGTTTTTGTATATGGTGTGAGGGAATGTTCTACTCTCACTGTTATACATATGGCTGTCCAGTTTTCCCAGCACCACTTGTTGAAGAGACGGTCTTTTCTCTTGGTATATTCCTGCCTCTTTTGTCACAGATTAATTGATCATAAGTGTGCGGGATTATTTCTGGGCTCTGTCTTCTGTTCCACGGACCTATGTGTCTGTTTTGGAGCAAATACCACCCTGTAGTATAGTCTGAAGTCTGGTAGGGTTGAACCTCTAGCTTTGTCCTTTATTATGAAGAGCCCTTTGAAAACTGGGGGTCTTTTGTTGTCCTAGTTTTAGAAATAGTTGTTCTATGAATTTTAGGGTTGTATAAGGATTATGCGTCTTAGTTCTGTGAATTTTAAAAATATTTGTTCTAGTTCTGTGAAAAATGTCACAGGTATTTTCATAGGGATTGCATTAAATCTGTAGATTTCATTGGGAGGGATGGTCATTTTTATAACATTAGTTCCTCAAATCTAGGGACAAAGGATATATTTCCTTTTCTTTATATCAATTTCAATTTCCTTCATCAAATTTTATAGTTTTCAGAGCATAGGTGTTTCACCTCCTTGTTGAAGTTTCTTCCTAGGTAATTTTTGATGCAGTTTTAAATGGGATTTGTTTTACTTTCTCTTTTTAACATTTCCTCATTAGTGTATAGAAACACAACAGATTTCTGTATGTTAATCTTGTATTTGTTTATTGGTTCTAATGGTTTTTGGGTGGAGACTGTAGAGTTCTCTATATGAAGTACCATATCATCGGCAAATAGTTACGGTGTTAACTCTTCCGTTCCAATCTGCATACACTTAATTTCTTTTTCTTACCACTGCTGCGGCTAGAACTTCCAATTTAAGCAGAAGGGGAAACAGTCATCATCCTTGTCTCCTTCCTGAATTGAGGAGGAAGGCTTTCACCTTTTCACCATTGAGTATTGTGTTGGCTGTTGGTTTGTCGTAAATGGCCTTTATTATGTTAATGTATTTTCCCTCTACACCCACTTTGGCAAGGATTTTTATCATGAATCGAAGTTGAATTTTTTCCAATGCTTTATCTGCATCTATTGATGTGATCATGTGATTTTGGTCTTTCTTTTTGTTGATGGGGTGTATCACATTGATTGATTTGCACATGCTAATCCATCCTTGTGCCCCTGGAATAAATCCAACTTGATCATGGCGTATGATCCTTTTGTGTATTATTGGATTTGGTTTGCTAATATTTTGGTGAGGACTTTTGCATCTATTGTTCATCGAAGATATTGGACTATAATTTTCTTTTATCTATAATCTCTTTGTCTGGCTTTGGTATCAGGGTAATGGTGGCCTTGTCGAATGAATTTGGGAGTGTTTGCTCATCTTCAGTTTTCTGGAACATTTCGAGAAGGATTGGTATAAGTTCTTCTTTTTATGTTTGATAGAATTCCCCTGTGAAGCTCTCTGGTCCTGGACTTTTGTTTGCTGGGAGTTTTTCAAATTACAGATTCGACTTCACTTCTAGTGATCAATCTGTTCAAATGTTCTGTTTCTTCTTGATTCAGTCTAGTCATTCTGTATGTTTCTAGAAATTTGTCTGTTTCTTCTAGGCTGTCCAATTTGTTGGCATATAACTGTTCATAGTATTGCTTATGATGTTTTGTATGTCTGTGGTATCAGCTGTTATTTCTCCTCTTTCCTTTCTGATCAAAATGAAAGTAACTTTTTATAGTAACAATTAGGAAATCCAAGTTGGAAGGGAGTATAAACTCTGGAAGGTGATTCCTTCCACTGGAATCCCACATTTCAACAACACAAAATGAGCTATGATCCAGTAGTCTATAGAGTGGCTTCAACAGGAATTTTCACGAAGCTGCTGATTTCATTTTCTGAGAACATTCATGATTGGAACATTTTCTTTCAGCTGAGAAATCTTTCTACCTATTTTTTTCTGATATTCGTCACTGCTCTAATCTGATCACTCTGCTATGTTTAATCCACAACAATAAACATAAAGAAAATACACCTCCACTCCAATTTTTCTTATTCTTCAGTTTCTTTCCTTTTCTGTCATCTTTTAAATTCAAAACTATCAATTTTACTTCACAAATTACCTGTGATACGCACGCCACTTTTCAATACCCTGCCAACACACACTTTCCTTCCACAATACCCATGGGTTAGTGAAAATTCTTCTACCTTTACTGCATTACTTCGAATACCTTTCCATTCAAACATCTGGATATGGATGCAAAACAAGAGAAACCATATCTATTCTGTACATCACTGCATAATCAGCTCTGAGAACAGTGCCTGGCACATAACTTACACTCAAACAATATTTCTCCGATAAGAATATGAAGTCAAACATTTGTGTGGCACATATAAATTAGAGGATACTTGTAAATATTATCACCATTTTCTCACTTCTGTAAAGCTGAGTGTCTCAGATGTTCTTTAACTAAGGAGTCACAACACTTATGACTTTGAAAGTATGGGAAGGGTTCGTGAAGACTCTTTTCTGGATATATAAGTGAACTCATACATGCCTAATAAATCATATTCTGCCAAAACTTCACGGACTTCTTTTCCCACTTTACGCTTGCCACTGCCCTTTCTAATCTTCCTTTGCCATTGGCATCAGCTCATCACAACTTCAAAATACCTCCCTGAACCATCCCTCTGATACTTCGATCCTTACTCTCTTTCCCATCAACCGGTGTTAGTCCCCCCTCCCAACTGTCAGTTTGAAATCAGCTTAATTGTTTTTTACTCTCTGTTTTTCTATCTTAACGTACTAGAATATAAACACTGTGAGAGCAAGTAACTTGTCTATAATTTTCCTACTTTGTCTTCACTAAGATGAGGCCCTTTCTAAACTACTCAAAACTATTTGTCAATTAAGTGACCGCAATCAATTTCCTCAACCACGATATATGAAAACAAATACATTTTCAGTTCCATCAAAAGCAGGTGATATAAGAGAATATGTTTATTCTCACTTATCTGTTGCTTAGTTCTTTATTCTCGTGTTTTCCATACCTATGTCTAATTCTAATTCCTCATTAATTCTGGAAAATATCTCTTCAATTCCTTTAAGCACTCAGGGCACCTCTTCTCTACCTTGGACTCTGCATTCACATCCTGAATAAAGTGTCATTCCCCCTCCTCTTTCCCCTCCAGCTCCAACCTAGACAAAGTGGGATCTGCAAAGCACAGTCGTGAAATACTGTGAGATTTGTGCCTGGGTGTATGAGCGCCTGAGTATGTGAGAAACAAGAAATAGGAGGAGGAGACATTTTTTCTGGTGCAAATGTAAGAAGAAATGCTTGTATTATATCAAGGAAGAACTCAAGGTTCAGGCAAGATATTACCCAACTTGCACCAGAGGCCATAACATCTCAAAAAATGACTAATTCACAAGCAAGTACACAAAGGTTTGTTAGAAACAATGCACCTTTTTTATTGAGAATGAGTGATTTCCCCAACTGGAGGATGTTAGGATCATCAACACAGTCATAACAGTGAATCAGAGATTAAGGAAGTTAAAGGCTAACTTTCAGACAATAAGCAGACGCTATCATGGAACCTCAAGCCACAAAGATGTCAATCTAAAAATGAGTAGTTGGAGGTCAAAGCCTCTGTTAGGCATGTAGTTTCCTGGATATAGAAATCATGGGTTATAGATCCTTGAATCTCATTATCTTTAGATGTGTCATTTCAGGAACACACGAGGTTTGGATGGTGACGTTTTAGCAGCAAGGAGAATAACATCTCCAGTAGCAAACTGGCCAGTAGCAGCAGCGGCCAGTGTCATATCCACAGCCATATCCTGGTCCATAAACACAGCCATAAGGGGAGCCATATCCACAGCCGTATCTTGAGCCATAGCCACAGCCATAGCGAGTCCCATATCCACAGCGGTAATAGGGACTAAATCCATGGCCATAGCCACAAGAGTTGCCGTAGTAGTTGCAACACATGTTGTCAAGGGAAGTGGATTCAGGTGGGTTGCAAGAGGATGTTTCTGAAGTGTGTGTGTCGTCTACTTCCCATGGACCTTTATATACTGCCAGTAATTGGCAGAGCATACCATTCATTCCCTGACATAGACAACAAATATGCAAGCAACCATTATATGCCGGTCACGGGTGACAGTCAGTAATAGTTCCTTTAAAATGAGCTCGTTAGTTTGAATACTCCAGTTTTATTTAAAGAGCATCATTTTAATTTGTTCTGCTGAAGAATTGTCTCAGTAGAATCGTGTGCACAGTAACTGATTTTTTGGTTGGGTTGTTTGTTTTTTTTGCCTTTGAGTTGTATGAGATGTTTGTATAATTTGGACATTAACACCGAGTCAGTCACATCATTTGCAAATATTTTCTCACATTTCATAGGTTGTCTTTCTATCTTCTCAACTGCTTCCTTTGCTGTGCAAAACCTTTTAAGTGTAATTATGTCCCATTTGTTTATTTTTGCTTTTATTTCTTTGGCCTTGGGATACAGATCCAAAAAAGTAATGCTACAATTTCTGTCAAAGAGTGTTCTGCCTATGTTTTCTTCTAAGAGTTTTATATTTTCAGGTCTTCCATTTAAGTCTTCAGCCCATTTTGAGTTTGTTTTTGTATATGGTGTGAGGGAATGTTCTACTCTCACTGTTATACATATGGCTGTCCAGTTTTCCCAGCACCACTTGTTGAAGAGACGGTCTTTTCTCTTGGTATATTCCTGCCTCTTTTGTCATAGATTAATTGATCATAAGTGTGCGGGATTATTTCTGGGCTCTGTCTTCTGTTCCACGGACCTATGTGTCTGTTTTGGAGCAAATACCACCCTGTAGTATAGTCTGAAGTCTGGTAGGGTTGAACCTCTAGCTTTGTCCTTTATTATGAAGAGCCCTTTGAAAACTGGGGGTCTTTTGTTGTCCTAGTTTTAGAAATAGTTGTTCTATGAATTTTAGGGTTGTATAAGGATTATGCGTCTTAGTTCTGTGAATTTTAAAAATATTTGTTCTAGTTCTGTGAAAAATGTCACAGGTATTTTCATAGGGATTGCATTAAATCTGTAGATTTCATTGGGAGGGATGGTCATTTTTATAACATTAGTTCCTCAAATCTAGGGACAAAGGATATATTTCCTTTTCTTTATATCAATTTCAATTTCCTTCATCAAATTTTATAGTTTTCAGAGCATAGGTGTTTCACCTCCTTGTTGAAGTTTCTTCCTAGGTAATTTTTGATGCAGTTTTAAATGGGATTTGTTTTACTTTCTCTTCCTGACATTTCCTCATTAGTGTATAGAAACAAAACAGATTTCTGTATGTTAATCTTGTATTTGTTTATTGGTTCTAATGGTTTTTGGGTGGAGACTGTAGAGTTCTCTATATGAAGTACCATATCATCGGCAAATAGTTACGGTGTTAACTCTTCCGTTCCAATCTGCATACACTTAATTTCTTTTTCTTACCACTGCTGCGGCTAGAACTTCCAATTTAAGCAGAAGGGGAAACAGTCATCATCCTTGTCTCCTTCCTGAATTGAGGAGGAAGGCTTTCACCTTTTCACCATTGAGTATTGTGTTGGCTGTTGGTTTGTCGTAAATGGCCTTTATTATGTTAATGTATTTTCCCTCTACACCCACTTTGGCAAGGATTTTTATCATGAATCGAAGTTGAATTTTTTCCAATGCTTTATCTGCATCTATTGATGTGATCATGTGATTTTGGTCTTTCTTTTTGTTGATGGGGTGTATCACATTGATTGATTTGCACATGCTAATCCATCCTTGTGCCCCTGGAATAAATCCAACTTGATCATGGCGTATGATCCTTTTGTGTATTATTGGATTTGGTTTGCTAATATTTTGGTGAGGACTTTTGCATCTATTGTTCATCGAAGATATTGGACTATAATTTTCTTTTATCTATAATCTCTTTGTCTGGCTTTGGTATCAGGGTAATGGTGGCCTTGTCGAATGAATTTGGGAGTGTTTGCTCATCTTCAGTTTTCTGGAACATTTCGAGAAGGATTGGTATAAGTTCTTCTTTTTATGTTTGATAGAATTCCCCTGTGAAGCTCTCTGGTCCTGGACTTTTGTTTGCTGGGAGTTTTTCAAATTACAGATTCGACTTCACTTCTAGTGATCAATCTGTTCAAATGTTCTGTTTCTTCTTGATTCAGTCTAGTCATTCTGTATGTTTCTAGAAATTTGTCTGTTTCTTCTAGGCTGTCCAATTTGTTGGCATATAACTGTTCATAGTATTGCTTATGATGTTTTGTATGTCTGTGGTATCAGCTGTTATTTCTCCTCTTTCCTTTCTGATCAAAATGAAAGTAACTTTTTATAGTAACAATTAGGAAATCCAAGTTGGAAGGGAGTATAAACTCTGGAAGGTGATTCCTTCCACTGGAATCCCACATTTCAACAACACAAAATGAGCTATGATCCAGTAGTCTATAGAGTGGCTTCAACAGGAATTTTCACGAAGCTGCTGATTTCATTTTCTGAGAACATTCATGATTGGAACATTTTCTTTCAGCTGAGAAATCTTTCTACCTATTTTTTTCTGATATTCGTCACTGCTCTAATCTGATCACTCTGCTATGTTTAATCCACAACAATAAACATAAAGAAAATACACCTCCACTCCAATTTTTCTTATTCTTCAGTTTCTTTCCTTTTCTGTCATCTTTTAAATTCAAAACTATCAATTTTACTTCACAAATTACCTGTGATACGCACGCCACTTTTCAATACTCTGCCAACACACACTTTCCTTCCACAATACCCATGGGTTAGTGAAAATTCTTCTACCTTTACTGCATTACTTCGAATACCTTTCCATTCAAACATCTGGATATGGATGCAAAACAAGAGAAACCATATCTATTCTGTACATCACTGCATAATCAGCTCTGAGAACAGTGCCTGGCACATAACTTACACTCAAACAATATTTCTCCGATAAGAATATGAAGTCAAACATTTGTGTGGCACATATAAATTAGAGGATACTTGTAAATATTATCACCATTTTCTCACTTCTGTAAAGCTGTCTCAGATGTTCTTTAACTAAGGAGTCACAACACTTATGACTTTGAAAGTATGGGAAGGGTTCGTGAAGACTCTTTTCTGGATATATAAGTGAACTCATACATGCCTAATAAATCATATTCTGCCAAAACTTCACGGACTTCTTTTCCCACTTTACGCTTGCTACTGCCCTTTCTAATCTTCCTTTGCCATTGGCATCAGCTCATCACAACTTCAAAATACCTCCCTGAACCATCCCTCTGATACTTCGATCCTTACTCTCTTTCCCATCAACCGGTGTTAGTCCCCCCTCCCAACTGTCAGTTTGAAATCATCTTAATTGTTTTTTACTCTCTGTTTTTCTATCTTAACGTACTAGAATATAAACACTGTGAGAGCAAGTAACTTGTCTATAATTTTCCTACTTTGTCTTCACTAAGATGAGGCCCTTTCTAAACTACTCAAAACTATTTGTCAATTAAGTGACCGCAATCAATTTCCTCAACCACGATATATGAAAACAAATACATTTTCAGTTCCATCAAAAGCAGCTGATATAAGAGAATATGTTTATTCTCACTTATCTGTTGCTTAGTTCTTTATTCTCGTGTTTTCCATACCTATGTCTAATTCTAATTCCTCATTAATTCTGGAAAATATCTCTTCAATTCCTTTAAGCACTCAGGGCACCTCTTCTCTACCTTGGACTCTGCATTCACATCCTGAATAAAGTGTCATTCCCCCTCCTCTTTCCCCTCCAGCTCCAACCTAGACAAAGTGGGATCTGCAAAGCACAGTCGTGAAATACTGTGAGATTTGTGCCTGGGTGTATGAGCGCCTGAGTATGTGAGAAACAAGAAATAGGAGGAGGAGACATTTTTTCTGGTGCAAATGTAAGAAGAAATGCTTGTATTATATCAAGGAAGAACTCAAGGTTCAGGCAAGATATTACCCAACTTGCACCAGAGGCCATAACATCTCAAAAAATGACTAATTCACAAGCAAGTACACAAAGGTTTGTTAGAAACAATGCACCTTTTTTATTGAGAATGAGTGATTTCCCCAACTGGAGGATGTTAGGATCATCAACACAGTCATAACAGTGAATCAGAGATTAAGGAAGTTAAAGGCTAACTTTCAGACAATAAGCAGACGCTATCATGGAACCTCAAGCCACAAAGATGTCAATCTAAAAATGAGTAGTTGGAGGTCAAAGCCTCTGTTAGGCATGTAGTTTCCTGGATATAGAAATCATGGGTTATAGATCCTTGAATCTCATTATCTTTAGATGTGTCATTTCAGGAACACACGAGGTTTGGATGGTGACGTTTTAGCAGCAAGGAGAATAACATCTCCAGTAGCAAACTGGCCAGTAGCAGCAGCGGCCAGTGTCATATCCACAGCCATATCCTGGTCCATAAACACAGCCATAAGGGGAGCCATATCCACAGCCGTATCTTGAGCCATAGCCACAGCCATAGCGAGTCCCATATCCACAGCGGTAATAGGGACTAAATCCATGGCCATAGCCACAAGAGTTGCCGTAGTAGTTGCAACACATGTTGTCAAGGGAAGTGGATTCAGGTGGGTTGCAAGAGGATGTTTCTGAAGTGTGTGTGTCGTCTACTTCCCATGGACCTTTATATACTGCCAGTAATTGGCAGAGCATACCATTCATTCCCTGACATAGACAACAAATATGCAAGCAACCATTATATGCCGGTCACGGGTGACAGTCAGTAATAGTTCCTTTAAAATGAGCTCGTTAGTTTGAATACTCCAGTTTTATTTAAAGAGCATCATTTTAATTTGTTCTGCTGAAGAATTGTCTCAGTAGAATCGTGTGCCCAGTAACTGATTTTTTGGTTGGGTTGTTTGTTTTTTTTGCCTTTGAGTTGTATGAGATGTTTGTATAATTTGGACATTAACACCGAGTCAGTCACATCATTTGCAAATATTTTCTCACATTTCATAGGTTGTCTTTCTATCTTCTCAACTGCTTCCTTTGCTGTGCAAAACCTTTTAAGTGTAATTATGTCCCATTTGTTTATTTTTGCTTTTATTTCTTTGGCCTTGGGATACAGATCCAAAAAAGTAATGCTACAATTTCTGTCAAAGAGTGTTCTGCCTATGTTTTCTTCTAAGAGTTTTATATTTTCAGGTCTTCCATTTAAGTCTTCAGCCCATTTTGAGTTTGTTTTTTGTATATGGTGTGAGGGAATGTTCTACTCTCACTGTTATACATATGGCTGTCCAGTTTTCCCAGCACCACTTGTTGAAGAGACGGTCTTTTCTCTTGGTATATTCCTGCCTCTTTTGTCATAGATTAATTGATCATAAGTGTGCGGGATTATTTCTGGGCTCTGTCTTCTGTTCCACGGACCTATGTGTCTGTTTTGGAGCAAATACCACCCTGTAGTATAGTCTGAAGTCTGGTAGGGTTGAACCTCTAGCTTTGTCCTTTATTATGAAGAGCCCTTTGAAAACTGGGGGTCTTTTGTTGTCCTAGTTTTAGAAATAGTTGTTCTATGAATTTTAGGGTTGTATAAGGATTATGCGTCTTAGTTCTGTGAATTTTAAAAATATTTGTTCTAGTTCTGTTGAAAATGTCACAGGTATTTTGATAGGGATTGCATTAAATCTGTAGATTTTATTGGGAGGGATGTTCATTTTTATAACATTAGTTCCTCAAATCTAGGGACAAAGGATATATTTCCTTTTCTTTATAACAATTTCAATTTCCTTCATCAAATTTTATAGTTTTCAGAGCATAGGTGTTTCACCTCCATGTTGAAGTTTTTACCTAGGTAATTTTTGATGCAGTTTTAAATGGGATTTCTTTTACTTTCTCTTCCTGACATTTCCTCATTAGTGTATAGAAACACAACAGATTTCTGTATGTTAATCTTGTATTTGTTTATTGGTTCTAATGGTTTTTGGGTGGAGACTGTAGAGTTCTCTATATGAAGTACCATATCATCGGCAAATAGTTACGGTGTTAACTCTTCCGTTCCAATCTGCATACACTTAATTTCTTTTTCTTACGACTGCTGCGGCTAGAACTTCCAATTTAAGCAGAAGGGGAAACAGTCATCATCCTTGTCTCCTTCCTGAATTGAGGAGGAAGGCTTTCACCTTTTCACCATTGAGTATTGTGTTGGCTGTTGGTTTGTCGTAAATGGCCTTTATTATGTTAATGTATTTTCCCTCTACACCCACTTTGGCAAGGATTTTTATCATGAATCGAAGTTGAATTTTTTCCAATGCTTTATCTGCATCTATTGATGTGATCATGTGATTTTGGTCTTTCTTTTTGTTGATGGGGTGTATCACATTGATTGATTTGCACATGCTAATCCATCCTTGTGCCCCTGGAATAAATCCAACTTGATCATGGCGTATGATCCTTTTGTGTATTATTGGATTTGGTTTGCTAATATTTTGGTGAGGACTTTTGCATCTATTGTTCATCGAAGATATTGGACTATAATTTTCTTTTATCTATAATCTCTTTGTCTGGCTTTGGTATCAGGGTAATGGTGGCCTTGTCGAATGAATTTGGGAGTGTTTGCTCATCTTCAGTTTTCTGGAACATTTCGAGAAGGATTGGTATAAGTTCTTCTTTTTATGTTTGATAGAATTCCCCTGTGAAGCTCTCTGGTCCTGGACTTTTGTTTGCTGGGAGTTTTTCAAATTACAGATTCGACTTCACTTCTAGTGATCAATCTGTTCAAATGTTCTGTTTCTTCTTGATTCAGTCTAGTCATTCTGTATGTTTCTAGAAATTTGTCTGTTTCTTCTAGGCTGTCCAATTTGTTGGCATATAACTGTTCATAGTATTGCTTATGATGTTTTGTATGTCTGTGGTATCAGCTGTTATTTCTCCTCTTTCCTTTCTGATCAAAATGAAAGTAACTTTTTATAGTAACAATTAGGAAATCCAAGTTGGAAGGGAGTATAAACTCTGGAAGGTGATTCCTTCCACTGGAATCCCACATTTCAACAACACAAAATGAGCTATGATCCAGTAGTCTATAGAGTGGCTTCAACAGGAATTTTCACGAAGCTGCTGATTTCATTTTCTGAGAACATTCATGATTGGAACATTTTCTTTCAGCTGAGAAATCTTTCTACCTATTTTTTTCTGATATTCGTCACTGCTCTAATCTGATCACTCTGCTATGTTTAATCCACAACAATAAACATAAAGAAAATACACCTCCACTCCAATTTTTCTTATTCTTCAGTTTCTTTCCTTTTCTGTCATCTTTTAAATTCAAAACTATCAATTTTACTTCACAAATTACCTGTGATACGCACGCCACTTTTCAATACTCTGCCAACACACACTTTCCTTCCACAATACCCATGGGTTAGTGAAAATTCTTCTACCTTTACTGCATTACTTTGAATACCTTTCCATTCAAACATCTGGATATGGATGCAAAACAAGAGAAACCATATCTATTCTGTACATCACTGCATAATCAGCTCTGAGAACAGTGCCTGGCACATAACTTACACTCAAACAATATTTCTCCGATAAGAATATGAAGTCAAACATTTGTGTGGCACATATAAATTAGAGGATACTTGTAAATATTATCACCATTTTCTCACTTCTGTAAAGCTGAGTGTCTCAGATGTTCTTTAACTAAGGAGTCACAACACTTATGACTTTGAAAGTATGGGAAGGGTTCGTGAAGACTCTTTTCTGGATATATAAGTGAACTCATACATGCCTAATAAATCATATTCTGCCAAAACTTCACGGACTTCTTTTCCCACTTTACGCTTGCCACTGCCCTTTCTAATCTTCCTTTGCCATTGGCATCAGCTCATCACAACTTCAAAATACCTCCCTGAACCATCCCTCTGATACTTCGATCCTTACTCTCTTTCCCATCAACCGGTGTTAGTCCCCCCTCCCAACTGTCAGTTTGAAATCAGCTTAATTGTTTTTTACTCTCTGTTTTTCTATCTTAACGTACTAGAATATAAACACTGTGAGAGCAAGTAACTTGTCTATAATTTTCCTACTTTGTCTTCACTAAGATGAGGCCCTTTCTAAACTACTCAAAACTATTTGTCAATTAAGTGACCGCAATCAATTTCCTCAACCACGATATATGAAAACAAATACATTTTCAGTTCCATCAAAAGCAGGTGATATAAGAGAATATGTTTATTCTCACTTATCTGTTGCTTAGTTCTTTATTCTCGTGTTTTCCATACCTATGTCTAATTCTAATTCCTCATTAATTCTGGAAAATATCTCTTCAATTCCTTTAAGCACTCAGGGCACCTCTTCTCTACCTTGGACTCTGCATTCACATCCTGAATAAAGTGTCATTCCCCCTCCTCTTTCCCCTCCAGCTCCAACCTAGACAAAGTGGGATCTGCAAAGCACAGTCGTGAAATACTGTGAGATTTGTGCCTGGGTGTATGAGCGCCTGAGTATGTGAGAAACAAGAAATAGGAGGAGGAGACATTTTTTCTGGTGCAAATGTAAGAAGAAATGCTTGTATTATATCAAGGAAGAACTCAAGGTTCAGGCAAGATATTACCCAACTTGCACCAGAGGCCATAACATCTCAAAAAATGACTAATTCACAAGCAAGTACACAAAGGTTTGTTAGAAACAATGCACCTTTTTTATTGAGAATGAGTGATTTCCCCAACTGGAGGATGTTAGGATCATCAACACAGTCATAACAGTGAATCAGAGATTAAGGAAGTTAAAGGCTAACTTTCAGACAATAAGCAGACGCTATCATGGAACCTCAAGCCACAAAGATGTCAATCTAAAAATGGGTAGTTGGAGGTCAAAGCCTCTGTTAGGCATGTAGTTTCCTGGATATAGAAATCATGGGTTATAGATCCTTGAATCTCATTATCTTTAGATGTGTCATTTCAGGAACACACGAGGTTTGGATGGTGACGTTTTAGCAGCAAGAGGAATAACATCTCCAGTGGCAAACTGGCCAGTAGCAGCAGCGGCCAGTGTCATATCCACAGCCATATCCTGGTCCATAAACACAGCCATAAGGGGAGCCATATCCACAGCCGTATCTTGAGCCATAGCCACAGCCATAGCGAGTCCCATATCCACAGCGGTAATAGGGACTAAATCCATGGCCATAGCCACAAGAGTTGCCGTAGTAGTTGCAACACATGTTGTCAAGGGAAGTGGATTCAGGTGGGTTGCAAGAGGATGTTTCTGAAGTGTGTGTGTCGTCTACTTCCCATGGACCTTTATATACTGCCAGTAATTGGCAGAGCATACCATTCATTCCCTGACATAGACAACAAATATGCAAGCAACCATTATATGCCGGTCACGGGTGACAGTCAGTAATAGTTCCTTTAAAATGAGCTCGTTAGTTTGAATACTCCAGTTTTATTTAAAGAGCATCATTTTAATTTGTTCTGCTGAAGAATTGTCTCAGTAGAATCATGTGCCCAGTAACTGATTTTTTGGTTGGGTTGTTTGTTTTTTTTGCCTTTGAGTTGTATGAGATGTTTGTATAATTTGGACATTAACACCGAGTCAGTCACATCATTTGCAAATATTTTCTCACATTTCATAGGTTGTCTTTTTATCTTCTCAACTGCTTCCTTTGCTGTGCAAAACCTTTTAAGTGTAATTATGTCCCATTTGTTTATTTTTGCTTTTATTTCTTTGGCCTTGGGATACAGATCCAAAAAAGTAATGCTACAATTTCTGTCAAAGAGTGTTCTGCCTATGTTTTCTTCTAAGAGTTTTATATTTTCAGGTCTTCCATTTAGGTCTTCAGCCCATTTTGAGTTTGTTTTTTGTATATGGTGTGAGGGAATGTTCTACTCTCACTGTTATACATATGGCTGTCCAGTTTTCCCAGCACCACTTGTTGAAGAGATGGTCTTTTCTCTTTGTATATTCCTGCCTCTTTTGTCATAGATTAATTGATCATAAGTGTGCAGGATTATTTCTGGGCTCTGTCTTCTGTTCCACGGACCTATGTGTCTGTTTTGGAGCAAATACCACCCTGTAGTATAGTCTGAAGTCTGGTAGGGTTGAACCTCTAGCTTTGTCCTTTATTATGAAGAGCCCTTTGAAAACTGGGGGTCTTTTGTTGTCCTAGTTTTAGAAATAGTTGTTCTATGAATTTTAGGGTTGTATAAGGATTATGCGTCTTAGTTCTGTGAATTTTAAAAATATTTGTTCTAGTTCTGTTGAAAATGTCACAGGTATTTTGATAGGGATTGCATTAAATCTGTAGATTTTATTGGGAGGGATGTTCATTTTTATAACATTAGTTCCTCAAATCTAGGGACAAAGGATATATTTCCTTTTCTTTATAACAATTTCAATTTCCTTCATCAAATTTTATAGTTTTCAGAGCATAGGTGTTTCACCTCCATGTTGAAGTTTTTACCTAGGTAATTTTTGATGCAGTTTTAAATGGGATTTCTTTTACTTTCTCTTCCTAACATTTCCTCATTAGTGTATAGAAACACAACAGATTTCTGTATGTTAATCTTGTATTTGTTTATTGGTTCTAATGGTTTTTGGGTGGAGACTGTAGAGTTCTCTATATGAAGTACCATATCATCGGCAAATAGTTACGGTGTTAACTCTTCCGTTCCAATCTGCATACACTTAATTTCTTTTTCTTACGACTGCTGCGGCTAGAACTTCCAATTTAAGCAGAAGGGGAAACAGTCATCATCCTTGTCTCGTTCCTGAATTGAGGAGGAAGGCTTTCACCTTTTCACCATTGAGTATTGTGTTGGCTGTTGGTTTGTCGTAAATGGCCTTTATTATGTTAATGTATTTTCCCTCTACACCCACTTTGGCAAGGATTTTTATCATGAATCGAAGTTGAATTTTTTCCAATGCTTTATCTGCATCTATTGATGTGATCATGTGATTTTGGTCTTTCTTTTTGTTGATGGGGTGTATCACATTGATTGATTTGCACATGCTAATCCATCCTTGTGCCCCTGGAATAAATCCAACTTGATCATGGCGTATGATCCTTTTGTGTATTATTGGATTTGGTTTGCTAATATTTTGGTGAGGACTTTTGCATCTATTGTTCATCGAAGATATTGGACTATAATTTTCTTTTATCTATAATCTCTTTGTCTGGCTTTGGTATCAGGGTAATGGTGGCCTTGTCGAATGAATTTGGGAGTGTTTGCTCATCTTCAGTTTTCTGGAACATTTCGAGAAGGATTGGTATAAGTTCTTCTTTTTATGTTTGATAGAATTCCCCTGTGAAGCTCTCTGGTCCTGGACTTTTGTTTGCTGGGAGTTTTTCAAATTACAGATTCGACTTCACTTCTAGTGATCAATCTGTTCAAATGTTCTGTTTCTTCTTGATTCAGTCTAGTCATTCTGTATGTTTCTAGAAATTTGTCTGTTTCTTCTAGGCTGTCCAATTTGTTGGCATATAACTGTTCATAGTATTGCTTATGATGTTTTGTATGTCTGTGGTATCAGCTGTTATTTCTCCTCTTTCCTTTCTGATCAAAATGAAAGTAACTTTTTATAGTAACAATTAGGAAATCCAAGTTGGAAGGGAGTATAAACTCTGGAAGGTGATTCCTTCCACTGGAATCCCACATTTCAACAACACAAAATGAGCTATGATCCAGTAGTCTATAGAGTGGCTTCAACAGGAATTTTCACGAAGCTGCTGATTTCATTTTCTGAGAACATTCATGATTGGAACATTTTCTTTCAGCTGAGAAATCTTTCTACCTATTTTTTTCTGATATTCGTCACTGCTCTAATCTGATCACTCTGCTATGTTTAATCCACAACAATAAACATAAAGAAAATACACCTCCACTCCAATTTTTCTTATTCTTCAGTTTCTTTCCTTTTCTGTCATCTTTTAAATTCAAAACTATCAATTTTACTTCACAAATTACCTGTGATACGCACGCCACTTTTCAATACTCTGCCAACACACACTTTCCTTCCACAATACCCATGGGTTAGTGAAAATTCTTCTACCTTTACTGCATTACTTCGAATACCTTTCCATTCAAACATCTGGATATGGATGCAAAACAAGAGAAACCATATCTATTCTGTACATCACTGCATAATCAGCTCTGAGAACAGTGCCTGGCACATAACTTACACTCAAACAATATTTCTCCGATAAGAATATGAAGTCAAACATTTGTGTGGCACATATAAATTAGAGGATACTTGTAAATATTATCACCATTTTCTCACTTCTGTAAAGCTGAGTGTCTCAGATGTTCTTTAACTAAGGAGTCACAACACTTATGACTTTGAAAGTATGGGAAGGGTTCGTGAAGACTCTTTTCTGGATATATAAGTGAACTCATACATGCCTAATAAATCATATTCTGCCAAAACTTCACGGACTTCTTTTCCCACTTTACGCTTGCCACTGCCCTTTCTAATCTTCCTTTGCCATTGGCATCAGCTCATCACAACTTCAAAATACCTCCCTGAACCATCCCTCTGATACTTCGATCCTTACTCTCTTTCCCATCAACCGGTGTTAGTCCCCCCTCCCAACTGTCAGTTTGAAATCAGCTTAATTGTTTTTTACTCTCTGTTTTTCTATCTTAACGTACTAGAATATAAACACTGTGAGAGCAAGTAACTTGTCTATAATTTTCCTACTTTGTCTTCACTAAGATGAGGCCCTTTCTAAACTACTCAAAACTATTTGTCAATTAAGTGACCGCAATCAATTTCCTCAACCACGATATATGAAAACAAATACATTTTCAGTTCCATCAAAAGCAGCTGATATAAGAGAATATGTTTATTCTCACTTATCTGTTGCTTAGTTCTTTATTCTCGTGTTTTCCATACCTATGTCTAATTCTAATTCCTCATTAATTCTGGAAAATATCTCTTCAATTCCTTTAAGCACTCAGGGCACCTCTTCTCTACCTTGGACTCTGCATTCACATCCTGAATAAAGTGTCATTCCCCCTCCTCTTTCCCCTCCAGCTCCAACCTAGACAAAGTGGGATCTGCAAAGCACAGTCGTGAAATACTGTGAGATTTGTGCCTGGGTGTATGAGCGCCTGAGTATGTCAGAAACAAGAAATAGGAGGAGGAGACATTTTTTCTGGTGCAAATGTAAGAAGAAATGCTTGTATTATATCAAGGAAGAACTCAAGGTTCAGGCAAGATATTACCCAACTTGCACCAGAGGCCATAACATCTCAAAAAATGACTAATTCACAAGCAAGTACACAAAGGTTTGTTAGAAACAATGCACCTTTTTTATTGAGAATGAGTGATTTCCCCAACTGGAGGATGTTAGGATCATCAACACAGTCATAACAGTGAATCAGAGATTAAGGAAGTTAAAGGCTAACTTTCAGACAATAAGCAGACGCTATCATGGAACCTCCAGCCACAAAGATGTCAATCTAAAAATGGGTAGTTGGAGGTCAAAGCCTCTGTTAGGCATGTAGTTTCCTGGATATAGAAATCATGGGTTATAGATCCTTGAATCTCATTATCTTTAGATGTGTCATTTCAGGAACACACGAGGTTTGGATGGTGACGTTTTAGCAGCAAGAAGAATAACATCTCCAGTGGCAAACTGGCCAGTAGCAGCAGCGGCCAGTGTCATATCCACAGCCATATCCTGGTCCATAAACACAGCCATAAGGGGAGCCATATCCACAGCCGTATCTTGAGCCATAGCCACAGCCATAGCGAGTCCCATATCCACAGCGGTAATAGGGACTAAATCCATGGCCATAGCCACAAGAGTTGCCGTAGTAGTTGCAACACATGTTGTCAAGGGAAGTGGATTCAGGTGGGTTGCAAGAGGATGTTTCTGAAGTGTGTGTGTCGTCTACTTCCCATGGACCTTTATATACTGCCAGTAATTGGCAGAGCATACCATTCATTCCCTGACATAGACAACAAATATGCAAGCAACCATTATATGCCGGTCACGGGTGACAGTCAGTAATAGTTCCTTTAAAATGAGCTCGTTAGTTTGAATACTCCAGTTTTATTTAAAGAGCATCATTTTAATTTGTTCTGCTGAAGAATTGTCTCAGTAGAATCATGTGCCCAGTAACTGATTTTTTGGTTGGGTTGTTTGTTTTTTTTGCCTTTGAGTTGTATGAGATGTTTGTATAATTTGGACATTAACACCGAGTCAGTCACATCATTTGCAAATATCTTCTCACATTTCATAGGTTGTCTTTCTATCTTCTCAACTGCTTCCTTTGCTGTGCAAAACCTTTTAAGTGTAATTATGTCCCATTTGTTTATTTTTGCTTTTATTTCTTTGGCCTTGGGATACAGATCCAAAAAAGTAATGCTACAATTTCTGTCAAAGAGTGTTCTGCCTATGTTTTCTTCTAAGAGTTTTATATTTTCAGGTCTTCCATTTAAGTCTTCAGCCCATTTTGAGTTTGTTTTTGTATATGGTGTGAGGGAATGTTCTACTCTCACTGTTATACATATGGCTGTCCAGTTTTCCCAGCACCACTTGTTGAAGAGACGGTCTTTTCTCTTGGTATATTCCTGCCTCTTTTGTCATAGATTAATTGATCATAAGTGTGCGGGATTATTTCTGGGCTCTGTCTTCTGTTCCACGGACCTTTGTGTCTGTTTTGGAGCAAATACCACCCTGTAGTATAGTCTGAAGTCTGGTAGGGTTGAACCTCTAGCTTTGTCCTTTATTATGAAGAGCCCTTTGAAAACTGGGGGTCTTTTGTTGTCCTAGTTTTAGAAATAGTTGTTCTATGAATTTTAGGGTTGTATAAGGATTATGCGTCTTAGTTCTGTGAATTTTAAAAATATTTGTTCTAGTTCTGTGAAAAATGTCACAGGTATTTTCATAGGGATTGCATTAAATCTGTAGATTTCATTGGGAGGGATGGTCATTTTTATAACATTAGTTCCTCAAATCTAGGGACAAAGGATATATTTCCTTTTCTTTATATCAATTTCAATTTCCTTCATCAAATTTTATAGTTTTCAGAGCATAGGTGTTTCACCTCCTTGTTGAAGTTTCTTCCTAGGTAATTTTTGATGCAGTTTTAAATGGGATTTGTTTTACTTTCTCTTCCTGACATTTCCTCATTAGTGTATAGAAACACAACAGATTTCTGTATATTAATCTTGTATTTGTTTATTGGTTCTAATGGTTTTTGGGTGGAGACTGTAGAGTTCTCTATATGAAGTACCATATCATCGGCAAATAGTTACGGTGTTAACTCTTCCGTTCCAATCTGCATACACTTAATTTCTTTTTCTTACCACTGCTGCGGCTAGAACTTCCAATTTAAGCAGAAGGGGAAACAGTCATCATCCTTGTCTCCTTCCTGAATTGAGGAGGAAGGCTTTCACCTTTTCACCATTGAGTATTGTGTTGGCTGTTGGTTTGTCGTAAATGGCCTTTATTATGTTAATGTATTTTCCCTCTACACCCACTTTGGCAAGGATTTTTATCATGAATCGAAGTTGAATTTTTTCCAATGCTTTATCTGCATCTATTGATGTGATCATGTGATTTTGGTCTTTCTTTCTGTTGATGGGGTGTATCACATTGATTGATTTGCA
Source organism: Balaenoptera borealis (assembly GCF_965194805.1). Taxonomy (NCBI): domain Eukaryota; kingdom Metazoa; phylum Chordata; class Mammalia; order Artiodactyla; family Balaenopteridae; genus Balaenoptera; species Balaenoptera borealis. The sequence goes on along the minus strand of NC_138862.1, from coordinate 14,376,126 downwards.
CATGCTAATCCATCCTTGTGCCCCTGGAATAAATCCAACTTGATCATGGCGTATGATCCTTTTGTGTATTATTGGATTTGGTTTGCTAATATTTTGGTGAGGACTTTTGCATCTATTGTTCATCGAAGATATTGGACTATAATTTTCTTTTATCTATAATCTCTTTGTCTGGCTTTGGTATCAGGGTAATGGTGGCCTTGTCGAATGAATTTGGGAGTGTTTGCTCATCTTCAGTTTTCTGGAACATTTCGAGAAGGATTGGTATAAGTTCTTCTTTTTATGTTTGATAGAATTCCCCTGTGAAGCTCTCTGGTCCTGGACTTTTGTTTGCTGGGAGTTTTTCAAATTACAGATTCGACTTCACTTCTAGTGATCAATCTGTTCAAATGTTCTGTTTCTTCTTGATTCAGTCTAGTCATTCTGTATGTTTCTAGAAATTTGTCTGTTTCTTCTAGGCTGTCCAATTTGTTGGCATATAACTGTTCATAGTATTGCTTATGATGTTTTGTATGTCTGTGGTATCAGCTGTTATTTCTCCTCTTTCCTTTCTGATCAAAATGAAAGTAACTTTTTATAGTAACAATTAGGAAATCCAAGTTGGAAGGGAGTATAAACTCTGGAAGGTGATTCCTTCCACTGGAATCCCACATTTCAACAACACAAAATGAGCTATGATCCAGTAGTCTATAGAGTGGCTTCAACAGGAATTTTCACGAAGCTGCTGATTTCATTTTCTGAGAACATTCATGATTGGAACATTTTCTTTCAGCTGAGAAATCTTTCTACCTATTTTTTTCTGATATTCGTCACTGCTCTAATCTGATCACTCTGCTATGTTTAATCCACAACAATAAACATAAAGAAAATACACCTCCACTCCAATTTTTCTTATTCTTCAGTTTCTTTCCTTTTCTGTCATCTTTTAAATTCAAAACTATCAATTTTACTTCACAAATTACCTGTGATACGCACGCCACTTTTCAATACCCTGCCAACACACACTTTCCTTCCACAATACCCATGGGTTAGTGAAAATTCTTCTACCTTTACTGCATTACTTCGAATACCTTTCCATTCAAACATCTGGATATGGATGCAAAACAAGAGAAACCATATCTATTCTGTACATCACTGCATAATCAGCTCTGAGAACAGTGCCTGGCACATAACTTACACTCAAACAATATTTCTCCGATAAGAATATGAAGTCAAACATTTGTGTGGCACATATAAATTAGAGGATACTTGTAAATATTATCACCATTTTCTCACTTCTGTAAAGCTGAGTGTCTCAGATGTTCTTTAACTAAGGAGTCACAACACTTATGACTTTGAAAGTATGGGAAGGGTTCGTGAAGACTCTTTTCTGGATATATAAGTGAACTCATACATGCCTAATAAATCATATTCTGCCAAAACTTCACGGACTTCTTTTCCCACTTTACGCTTGCTACTGCCCTTTCTAATCTTCCTTTGCCATTGGCATCAGCTCATCACAACTTCAAAATACCTCCCTGAACCATCCCTCTGACACTTCGATCCTTACTCTCTTTCCCATCAACCGGTGTTAGTCCCCCCTCCCAACTGTCAGTTTGAAATCAGCTTAATTGTTTTTTACTCTCTGTTTTTCTATCTTAACGTACTAGAATATAAACACTGTGAGAGCAAGTAACTTGTCTATAATTTTCCTACTTTGTCTTCACTAAGATGAGGCCCTTTCTAAACTACTCAAAACTATTTGTCAATTAAGTGACCGCAATCAATTTCCTCAACCACGATATATGAAAACAAATACATTTTCAGTTCCATCAAAAGCAGCTGATATAAGAGAATATGTTTATTCTCACTTATCTGTTGCTTAGTTCTTTATTCTCGTGTTTTCCATACCTATGTCTAATTCTAATTCCTCATTAATTCTGGAAAATATCTCTTCAATTCCTTTAAGCACTCAGGGCACCTCTTCTCTACCTTGGACTCTGCATTCACATCCTGAATAAAGTGTCATTCCCCCTCCTCTTTCCCCTCCAGCTCCAACCTAGACAAAGTGGGATCTGCAAAGCACAGTCGTGAAATACTGTGAGATTTGTGCCTGGGTGTATGAGCGCCTGAGTATGTGAGAAACAAGAAATAGGAGGAGGAGACATTTTTTCTGGTGCAAATGTAAGAAGAAATGCTTGTATTATATCAAGGAAGAACTCAAGGTTCAGGCAAGATATTACCCAACTTGCACCAGAGGCCATAACATCTCAAAAAATGACTAATTCACAAGCAAGTACACAAAGGTTTGTTAGAAACAATGCACCTTTTTTATTGAGAATGAGTGATTTCCCCAACTGGAGGATGTTAGGATCATCAACACAGTCATAACAGTGAATCAGAGATTAAGGAAGTTAAAGGCTAACTTTCAGACAATAAGCAGACGCTATCATGGAACCTCAAGCCACAAAGATGTCAATCTAAAAATGGGTAGTTGGAGGTCAAAGCCTCTGTTAGGCATGTAGTTTCCTGGATATAGAAATCATGGGTTATAGATCCTTGAATCTCATTATCTTTAGATGTGTCATTTCAGGAACACACGAGGTTTGGATGGTGACGTTTTAGCAGCAAGAGGAATAACATCTCCAGTGGCAAACTGGCCAGTAGCAGCAGCGGCCAGTGTCATATCCAGAGCCATATCCTGGTCCATAAACACAGCCATAAGGGGAGCCATATCCACAGCCGTATCTTGAGCCATAGCCACAGCCATAGCGAGTCCCATATCCACAGCGGTAATAGGGACTAAATCCATGGCCATAGCCACAAGAGTTGCCGTAGTAGTTGCAACACATGTTGTCAAGGGAAGTGGATTCAGGTGGGTTGCAAGAGGATGTTTCTGAAGTGTGTGTGTCGTCTACTTCCCATGGACCTTTATATACTGCCAGTAATTGGCAGAGCATACCATTCATTCCCTGACATAGACAACAAATATGCAAGCAACCATTATATGCCGGTCACGGGTGACAGTCAGTAATAGTTCCTTTAAAATGAGCTCATTAGTTTGAATACTCCAGTTTTATTTAAAGAGCATCATTTTAATTTGTTCTGCTGAAGAATTGTCTCAGTAGAATCATGTGCCCAGTAACTGATTTTTTGGTTGGGTTGTTTGTTTTTTTTGCCTTTGAGTTGTATGAGATGTTTGTATAATTTGGACATTAACACCGAGTCAGTCACATCATTTGCAAATATTTTCTCACATTTCATAGGTTGTCTTTCTATCTTCTCAACTGCTTCCTATGCTGTGCAAAACCTTTTAAGTGTAATTATGTCCCATTTGTTTATTTTTGCTTTTATTTCTTTGGCCTTGGGATACAGATCCAAAAAAGTAATGCTACAATTTCTGTCAAAGAGTGTTCTGCCTATGTTTTCTTCTAAGAGTTTTATATTTTCAGGTCTTCCATTTAGGTCTTTAGCCCATTTTGAGTTTGTTTTTGTATATGGTGTGAGGGAATGTTCTACGCTCACTGTTATACATATGGCTGTCCAGTTTTCCCAGCACCACTTGTTGAAGAGACGGTCTTTTCTCTTGGTATATTCCTGCCTCTTTTGTCATAGATTAATTGATCATAAGTGTGCGGGATTATTTCTGGGCTCTGTCTTCTGTTCCACGGACCTTTGTGTCTGTTTTGGAGCAAATACCACCCTGTAGTATAGTCTGAAGTCTGGTAGGGTTGAACCTCTAGCTTTGTCCTTTATTATGAAGAGCCCTTTGAAAACTGGGGGTCTTTTGTTGTCCTAGTTTTAGAAATAGTTGTTCTATGAATTTTAGGGTTGTATAAGGATTATGCGTCTTAGTTCTGTGAATTTTAAAAATATTTGTTCTAGTTCTGTGAAAAATGTCACAGGTATTTTCATAGGGATTGCATTAAATCTGTAGATTTCATTGGGAGGGATGGTCATTTTTATAACATTAGTTCCTCAAATCTAGGGACAAAGGATATATTTCCTTTTCTTTATATCAATTTCAATTTCCTTCATCAAATTTTATAGTTTTCAGAGCATAGGTGTTTCACCTCCTTGTTGAAGTTTCTTCCTAGGTAATTTTTGATGCAGTTTTAAATGGGATTTGTTTTACTTTCTCTTCCTAACATTTCCTCATTAGTGTATAGAAACACAACAGATTTCTGTATATTAATCTTGTATTTGTTTATTGGTTCTAATGGTTTTTGGGTGGAGACTGTAGAGTTCTCTATATGAAGTACCATATCATCGGCAAATAGTTACGGTGTTAACTCTTCCGTTCCAATCTGCATACACTTAATTTCTTTTTCTTACCACTGCTGCGGCTAGAACTTCCAATTTAAGCAGAAGGGGAAACAGTCATCATCCTTGTCTCCTTCCTGAATTGAGGAGGAAGGCTTTCACCTTTTCACCATTGAGTATTGTGTTGGCTGTTGGTTTGTCGTAAATGGCCTTTATTATGTTAATGTATTTTCCCTCTACACCCACTTTGGCAAGGATTTTTATCATGAATCGAAGTTGAATTTTTTCCAATGCTTTATCTGCATCTATTGATGTGATCATGTGATTTTGGTCTTTCTTTCTGTTGATGGGGTGTATCACATTGATTGATTTGCACATGCTAATCCATCCTTGTGCCCCTGGAATAAATCCAACTTGATCATGGCGTATGATCCTTTTGTGTATTATTGGATTTGGTTTGCTAATATTTTGGTGAGGACTTTTGCATCTATTGTTCATCGAAGATATTGGACTATAATTTTCTTTTATCTATAATCTCTTTGTCTGGCTTTGGTATCAGGGTAATGGTGGCCTTGTCGAATGAATTTGGGAGTGTTTGCTCATCTTCAGTTTTCTGGAACATTTCGAGAAGGATTGGTATAAGTTCTTCTTTTTATGTTTGATAGAATTCCCCTGTGAAGCTCTCTGGTCCTGGACTTTTGTTTGCTGGGAGTTTTTCAAATTACAGATTCGACTTCACTTCTAGTGATCAATCTGTTCAAATGTTCTGTTTCTTCTTGATTCAGTCTAGTCATTCTGTATGTTTCTAGAAATTTGTCTGTTTCTTCTAGGCTGTCCAATTTGTTGGCATATAACTGTTCATAGTATTGCTTATGATGTTTTGTATGTCTGTGGTATCAGCTGTTATTTCTCCTCTTTCCTTTCTGATCAAAATGAAAGTAACTTTTTATAGTAACAATTAGGAAATCCAAGTTGGAAGGGAGTATAAACTCTGGAAGGTGATTCCTTCCACTGGAATCCCACATTTCAACAACACAAAATGAGCTATGATCCAGTAGTCTATAGAGTGGCTTCAACAGGAATTTTCATGAAGCTGCTGATTTCATTTTCTGAGAACATTCATGATTGGAACATTTTCTTTCAGCTGAGAAATCTTTCTACCTATTTTTTTCTGATATTCGTCACTGCTCTAATCTGATCACTCTGCTATGTTTAATCCACAACAATAAACATAAAGAAAATACACCTCCACTCCAATTTTTCTTATTCTTCAGTTTCTTTCCTTTTCTGTCATCTTTTAAATTCAAAACTATCAATTTTACTTCACAAATTACCTGTGATACGCACGCCACTTTTCAATACCCTGCCAACACACACTTTCCTTCCACAATACCCATGGGTTAGTGAAAATTCTTCTACCTTTACTGCATTACTTCGAATACCTTTCCATTCAAACATCTGGATATGGATGCAAAACAAGAGAAACCATATCTATTCTGTACATCACTGCATAATCAGCTCTGAGAACAGTGCCTGGCACATAACTTACACTCAAACAATATTTCTCCGATAAGAATATGAAGTCAAACATTTGTGTGGCACATATAAATTAGAGGATACTTGTAAATATTATCACCATTTTCTCACTTCTGTAAAGCTGAGTGTCTCAGATGTTCTTTAACTAAGGAGTCACAACACTTATGACCTTGAAAGTATGGGAAGGGTTCGTGAAGACTCTTTTCTGGATATATAAGTGAACTCATACATGCCTAATAAATCATATTCTGCCAAAACTTCACGGACTTCTTTTCCCACTTTACGCTTGCTACTGCCCTTTCTAATCTTCCTTTGCCATTGGCATCAGCTCATCACAACTTCAAAATACCTCCCTGAACCATCCCTCTGACACTTCGATCCTTACTCTCTTTCCCATCAACCGGTGTTAGTCCCCCCTCCCAACTGTCAGTTTGAAATCAGCTTAATTGTTTTTTACTCTCTGTTTTTCTATCTTAACGTACTAGAATATAAACACTGTGAGAGCAAGTAACTTGTCTATAATTTTCCTACTTTGTCTTCACTAAGATGAGGCCCTTTCTAAACTACTCAAAACTATTTGTCAATTAAGTGACCGCAATCAATTTCCTCAACCACGATATATGAAAACAAATACATTTTCAGTTCCATCAAAAGCAGCTGATATAAGAGAATATGTTTATTCTCACTTATCTGTTGCTTAGTTCTTTATTCTCGTGTTTTCCATACCTATGTCTAATTCTAATTCCTCATTAATTCTGGAAAATATCTCTTCAATTCCTTTAAGCACTCAGGGCACCTCTTCTCTACCTTGGACTCTGCATTCACATCCTGAATAAAGTGTCATTCCCCCTCCTCTTTCCCCTCCAGCTCCAACCTAGACAAAGTGGGATCTGCAAAGCACAGTCGTGAAATACTGTGAGATTTGTGCCTGGGTGTATGAGCGCCTGAGTATGTGAGAAACAAGAAATAGGAGGAGGAGACATTTTTTCTGGTGCAAATGTAAGAAGAAATGCTTGTATTATATCAAGGAAGAACTCAAGGTTCAGGCAAGATATTACCCAACTTGCACCAGAGGCCATAACATCTCAAAAAATGACTAATTCACAAGCAAGTACACAAAGGTTTGTTAGAAACAATGCACCTTTTTTATTGAGAATGAGTGATTTCCCCAACTGGAGGATGTTAGGATCATCAACACAGTCATAACAGTGAATCAGAGATTAAGGAAGTTAAAGGCTAACTTTCAGACAATAAGCAGACGCTATCATGGAACCTCAAGCCACAAAGATGTCAATCTAAAAATGGGTAGTTGGAGGTCAAAGCCTCTGTTAGGCATGTAGTTTCCTGGATATAGAAATCATGGGTTATAGATCCTTGAATCTCATTATCTTTAGATGTGTCATTTCAGGAACACACGAGGTTTGGATGGTGACGTTTTAGCAGCAAGAAGAATAACATCTCCAGTGGCAAACTGGCCAGTAGCAGCAGCGGCCAGTGTCATATCCACAGCCATATCCTGGTCCATAAACACAGCCATAAGGGGAGCCATATCCACAGCCGTATCTTGAGCCATAGCCACAGCCATAGCGAGTCCCATATCCACAGCGGTAATAGGGACTAAATCCATGGCCATAGCCACAAGAGTTGCCGTAGTAGTTGCAACACATGTTGTCAAGGGAAGTGGATTCAGGTGGGTTGCAAGAGGATGTTTCTGAAGTGTGTGTGTCGTCTACTTCCCATGGACCTTTATATACTGCCAGTAATTGGCAGAGCATACCATTCATTCCCTGACATAGACAACAAATATGCAAGCAACCATTATATGCCGGTCACGGGTGACAGTCAGTAATAGTTCCTTTAAAATGAGCTCATTAGTTTGAATACTCCAGTTTTATTTAAAGAGCATCATTTTAATTTGTTCTGCTGAAGAATTGTCTCAGTAGAATCATGTGCCCAGTAACTGATTTTTTGGTTGGGTTGTTTGTTTTTTTTGCCTTTGAGTTGTATGAGATGTTTGTATAATTTGGACATTAACACCGAGTCAGTCACATCATTTGCAAATATCTTCTCACATTTCATAGGTTGTCTTTCTATCTTCTCAACTGCTTCCTATGCTGTGCAAAACCTTTTAAGTATAATTATGTCCCATTTGTTTATTTTTGCTTTTATTTCTTTGGCCTTGGGATACAGATCCAAAAAAGTAATGCTACAATTTCTGTCAAAGAGTGTTCTGCCTATGTTTTCTTCTAAGAGTTTTATATTTTCAGGTCTTCCATTTAGGTCTTTAGCCCATTTTGAGTTTGTTTTTGTATATGGTGTGAGGGAATGTTCTACGCTCACTGTTATACATATGGCTGTCCAGTTTTCCCAGCACCACTTGTTGAAGAGACGGTCTTTTCTCTTTGTATATTCCTGCCTCTTTTGTCATAGATTAATTGATCATAAGTGTGTGGGATTATTTCTGGGCTCTGTCTTCTGTTCCACGGACCTTTGTGTCTGTTTTGGAGCAAATACCACCCTGTAGTATAGTCTGAAGTCTGGTAGGGTTGAACCTCTAGCTTTGTCCTTTATTATGAAGAGCCCTTTGAAAACTGGGGGTCTTTTGTTGTCCTAGTTTTAGAAATAGTTGTTCTATGAATTTTAGGGTTGTATAAGGATTATGCGTCTTAGTTCTGTGAATTTTAAAAATATTTGTTCTAGTTCTGTGAAAAATGTCACAGGTATTTTCATAGGGATTGCATTAAATCTGTAGATTTCATTGGGAGGGATGGTCATTTTTATAACATTAGTTCCTCAAATCTAGGGACAAAGGATATATTTCCTTTTCTTTATATCAATTTCAATTTCCTTCATCAAATTTTATAGTTTTCAGAGCATAGGTGTTTCACCTCCTTGTTGAAGTTTCTTCCTAGGTAATTTTTCATGTAGTTTTAAATGGGATTTGTTTTACTTTCTCTTCCTAACATTTCCTCATTAGTGTATAGAAACACAACAGATTTCTGTATGTTAATCTTGTATTTGTTTATTGGTTCTAATGGTTTTTGGGTGGAGACTGTAGAGTTCTCTATATGAAGTACCATATCATCGGCAAATAGTTACGGTGTTAACTCTTCCGTTCCAATCTGCATACACTTAATTTCTTTTTCTTACGACTGCTGCGGCTAGAACTTCCAATTTAAGTAGAAGGGGAAACAGTCATCATCCTTGTCTCGTTCCTGAATTGAGGAGGAAGGCTTTCACCTTTTCACCATTGAGTATTGTGTTGGCTGTTGGTTTGTCGTAAATGGCCTTTATTATGTTAATGTATTTTCCCTCTACACCCACTTTGGCAAGGATTTTTATCATGAATCGAAGTTGAATTTTTTCCAATGCTTTATCTGCATCTATTGATGTGATCATGTGATTTTGGTCTTTCTTTTTGTTGATGGGGTGTATCACATTGATTGATTTGCACATGCTAATCCATCCTTGTGCCCCTGGAATAAATCCAACTTGATCATGGCATATGATCCTTTTGTGTATTATTGGATTTGGTTTGCTAATATTTTGGTGAGGACTTTTGCATCTATTGTTCATCGAAGATATTGGACTATAATTTTCTTTTATCTATAATCTCTTTGTCTGGCTTTGGTATCAGGGTAATGGTGGCCTTGTCGAATGAATTTGGGAGTGTTTGCTCATCTTCAGTTTTCTGGAACATTTCGAGAAGGATTGGTATAAGTTCTTCTTTTTATGTTTGATAGAATTCCCCTGTGAAGCTCTCTGGTCCTGGACTTTTGTTTGCTGGGAGTTTTTCAAATTACAGATTCGACTTCACTTCTAGTGATCAATCTGTTCAAATGTTCTGTTTCTTCTTGATTCAGTCTAGTCATTCTGTATGTTTCTAGAAATTTGTCTGTTTCTTCTAGGCTGTCCAATTTGTTGGCATATAACTGTTCATAGTATTGCTTATGATGTTTTGTATGTCTGTGGTATCAGCTGTTATTTCTCCTCTTTCCTTTCTGATCAAAATGAAAGTAACTTTTTATAGTAACAATTAGGAAATCCAAGTTGGAAGGGAGTATAAACTCTGGAAGGTGATTCCTTCCACTGGAATCCCACATTTCAACAACACAAAATGAGCTATGATCCAGTAGTCTATAGAGTGGCTTCAACAGGAATTTTCACGAAGCTGCTGATTTCATTTTCTGAGAACATTCATGATTGGAACATTTTCTTTCAGCTGAGAAATCTTTCTACCTATTTTTTTCTGATATTCGTCACTGCTCTAATCTGATCACTCTGCTATGTTTAATCCACAACAATAAACATAAAGAAAATACACCTCCACTCCAATTTTTCTTATTCTTCAGTTTCTTTCCTTTTCTGTCATCTTTTAAATTCAAAACTATCAATTTTACTTCACAAATTACCTGTGATACGCACGCCACTTTTCAATACCCTGCCAACACACACTTTCTTTCCACAATACCCATGGGTTAGTGAAAATTCTTCTATCTTTACTGCATTACTTCGAATACCTGTCCATTCAAACATCTGGATATGGATGCAAAACAAGAGAAACCATATCTATTCTGTACATCACTGCATAATCAGCTCTGAGAACAGTGCCTGGCACATAACTTACACTCAAACAATATTTCTCCGATAAGAATATGAAATCAAACATTTGTGTGGCACATATAAATTAGAGGATACTTGTAAATATTATCACCATTTTCTCACTTCTGTAAAGCTGAGTGTCTCAGATGTTCTTTAACTAAGGAGTCACAACACTTATGACTTTGAAAGTATGGGAAGAGTTCGTGAAGACTCTTTTCTGGATATATAAGTGAACTCATACATGCCTAATAAATCATATTCTGCCAAAACTTCACGGACTTCTTTTCCCACTTTACGCTTGCTACTGCCCTTTCTAATCTTCCTTTGCCATTGGCATCAGCTCATCACAACTTCAAAATACCTCCCTGAACCATCCCTCTGATACTTCGATCCCTACTCTCTTTCCCATAAACCGGTGTTAGTCCCCCCTCCCAACTGTCAGTTTGAAATCATCTTAATTGTTTTTTACTCTCTGTTTTTCTATCTTAACGTACTAGAATATAAACACTGTGAGAGCAAGTAACTTGTCTATAATTTTCCTACTTTGTCTTCACTAAGATGAGGCCCTTTCTAAACTACTCAAAACTATTTGTCAATTAAGTGACCGCAATCAATTTCCTCAACCACGATATATGAAAACAAATACATTTTCAGTTCCATCAAAAGCAGGTGATATAAGAGAATATATTTATTCTCACTTATCTGTTGCTTAGTTCTTTATTCTCGTGTTTTCCATACCTATGTCTAATTCTAATTCCTCATTAATTCTGGAAAATATCTCTTCAATTCCTTTAAGCACTCAGGGCACCTCTTCTCTACCTTGGACTCTGCATTCACATCCTGAATAAAGTGTCATTCCCCCTCCTCTTTCCCCTCCAGCTCCAACCTAGACAAAGTGGGATCTGCAAAGCACAGTCGTGAAATACTGTGAGATTTGTGCCTGGGTGTATGAGCGCCTGAGTATGTCAGAAACAAGAAATAGGAGGAGGAGACATTTGTTCCGCTGCAAATGTAAGAAGAAATGCTTGTATTATATCAAGGAAGAACTCAAGGTTCAGGCAAGATATTAGCCCAACTTTCAACAGAAGCCATAACATCTCAAAAAATGACTAATTCACAAGCAAGTACACAAAGGTTTGTTAGAAACAATGCACCTTTTTTATTGAGAATGAGTGATTTCCCCAACTGGAGGATGTTAGGATCATCAACACAATCATAACAGGGAATCAGAGTTTAAGGAAGTTAAAGGCTAACTTTCAGACAATAAGCAGACGCTATCATGGAACCTCAAGCCACAAAGATGTCAATCTAAAAATGGGTAGTTGGAGGTCAAAGCCTCTGTTAGGCATGTAGTTTCCTGGATATAGAAATCATGGGTTATAGATCCTTGAATCTCATTATCTTTAGATGTGTCATTTCAGGAACACACGAGGTTTGGATGGTGACGTTTTAGCAGCAAGAAGAATAACATCTCCAGTAGCAAACTGGCCAGTAGCAGCAGCGGCCAGTGTCATATCCACAGCCATATCCTGGTCCATAAACACAGCCATAAGGGGAGCCATATCCACAGCGGCATCCTGAGCCATAGCCACAGGCATAGCGAATCCCATATCCACAGCTGTAATAGGGACTAAATCCACGGCCATAGCCACAAGAGTTGCCGTAGTAGTTGCAACACATGTTGTCAAGGAATGTGGATTCAGGTGGGTTGCAAGAGGATATTTCTGAAGTGTGTGTGTCGTCTACTTCCCATGGACCTTTATATACTGCCAGTAATTGGCAGAGCATACCATTCATTCCTTGACGTTGACAACAAATATTTAAGCAACCATTATGTGCCAGTCACTGTTGACAATCAATAATGATTTGCTTAGACTATCTTGTTATTTTGTAGACTTCATTTTATTTAAAGAGCATCATTTTAATATGTTCTGCCAAAGAATTGTCTCTGTAGAATCATGTGCCCAGTAACTTGTACCCATTTTCCAAACTTCCTATCATTTAATATGTATCTTATATTAAAAGGTTTGGTTGGAAATGTTAAACAAATATTGCTCCTTTTTGTCTTTCCTCTTTACTTTCACATATGCGTCTGTCCACATGAACACAAAATATTTCTGTCCATTTTCTTGAATCATTGCAACTTCTTACCAGGCTCTTCCCCCCCAGATACCTACATGCCAGGTATTGAATCTCATCTTGTGTAGAAACCGAAGATGCTGCTAATTCCACAGGGCACAAAACAGCCCCCAAGAAGAAAAAAATATCTGTTCCAAAATGTCATTAGTGCTATGAATAGAAATCTTGGTTTACCCCTATGCATTTATAAATATGCTTCTTATATACCTATAGATGTTTAAATCCAAACATACCCTATCTACCCACTCTAAACAAATACTTGACCTTTCCATTACCAAACATGTAGTCCAAAAATATAGTTTTTTTTTGTTTGTTTGTTTGTTTGGGGAGATTTTTTGCTTATCTTACCTTTATATCACCTTTTTCAGAATTAGACAGTCTCCAAAATTTAAGTTTTTTTATTACTATTGAAGTATAGTTGATCTACAATATTGTGTTAGTTTCAGGTGTAGAGCATAGTGATTCAGTATTTTTGAAGATTATACTTTGTTAAAGGTTATTAAAAGATAATGGGTATAATTCCCTATGTATACAGTATATCATTGTTGCTTTTCTACTTTATATATAGTAGTTTGCATCAGTTAATCCCACGGCCCTAATTTGGCCCTCCTCCTTCTCGATTCCCTTTGGTAACCACAAGTTTCTTTTCTATACCCGTGATTCTTATTCTTCTGTTTTGCATACACATTCACTTCTATAATTTTTAGATTCCTCATATAAGTGCTATCATACAGTATTTTTCTTTCTCTGCCTGACTTTTTTCCCTGTTTGACTTATTTCACTAAGCATAATATTTTTAGGTCTATCCATTTTTCTGCAAAGGACAGTATTTCATTCTTTTTTATGGCTGTGTAATACTCCATTTTATGCATTGGATATATTCAATCATCTGTTGATGGGCACTTGAGCTGTTTCTATCTGTTGGATATTTTCAATAGTGCTGCTATGAACATGGGAGTGCATGTATTTTTTCAAATTAGTGTATTAATTTTTTCCTGATATATACCCAGGAGTGGAATTGCTGAATCACATGGTAGTTTTATTTTTAGATTTTAAGGAATTTCCGTAATATTTTCCCTAGTGGTAGTACCAATTTACATTCCCACCAACAGTGTATAAGCGTTCCCTTTTCTCCCCATCCTCTCCAACATATGTTAGTTGTAGATTTTTGATGATAGCCATTCTGACAGGTGTGAGGTGATATCTCATTGTTGTCTTGATTTGCATTTCTCTAATAATTTGTGATGTTGAGCATCTTTTATTATGCCTGTTAGCTGTCTGTATGTCTTCTTTGGGCAAAATGTCTGTTCAGGTCTTCTACCCATTTTTTGATTGGGTTGTTTGGTTTTTTTATATTGAGTTGTATGAGTTATTTATATAATTTGGATATTAACACCTTATCAGTCACATCATTTGCAAATATTTTCTTGCATTTCATAAGTTGTCTTTTCATCTTTTCAACTGCTTCCTTTGTTGTGCAAAACCTTTTAAGTGTAATTATGTCTCACTTGTTTACTTTTGCTTTTTTTTATTTACTTATTTTTTTGCCATAGGACACAGATCCAAAAAAAATAAATAATGCTACAATTTATGTCAAAGAGTGTGCTTCCTATGTTTTCTCCTAGAGTTTTATATTTTCAGGTCTTACATTTAGGTCTTTAACCCATTTTGAGTTTATTTTTGATATGGTGTGAGGGAATGTTCTAATCTCATTGTTCTACATGTTGCTGTCCAGTTTTCCCAGTACCATTTGTTCAAGAGACTGTCTTTTCTCCACTGTATATTCTTGCCTCCTCTGTCATAGATTAATTGATCATAGGTGTGTGAGATTATTTCTGGGCTCTGTATTCTGTTCCACTGATCTATGTGTCTGTTTTTGTGCCAATACCATGCTGTTTTGATTACTGTACCTTTGTACTATAGTCTGAGGTCTGGGAGGGTTGAATGTCCAGCTTTGTTCTTTTTCTCTAAAGAGTGCTTTGTCAGTTGGGGGTCTTTTGTTCTTCTAGTTTTAGGAATATTTTTCTATGAATGTTAGAATTATTTAATGATTATTTGTTCTAGTTCTGTGAATTTTAGGATTATCTGGTCTAGTTCTATGGAAAATGTCAAAAGTATTTTGATAGGGATTGCATTAAATCTGTAGATTTCTTTTGGAGGTATGGTCATTTTAATAATTTTAATTGTTCCAATCCAAGGACACAGGATATATTTCCATTTCTTTGTATAATTTTCAATTTCCTTCAGTGCTATACTTTTCAGAGTATAGGTCTTTCACCTCCTTGTTTAAGTTTATTCCTAGGTATTTTTGATGCAATTTTCAATGAGATTTACTTTATCTTCCTAATATTTTATTATTAGTATATAGAAACACAACAGATTTCTGTATATTAATCTTGTATCATGCAACCTTCTGAATTCATTTATTGGTTCTAATGGTTTTTGGGTGGAGATTTTAGAGTTCTCTATATAAAGTACCACATCATCTGCAAATAGTTATGGTGTTACCTCTTCCTTTCCAATCTGGATATTTTATTTCTTCTTGTTGTTTGCTGTGGCTAGGACTTCCAATTCTATGTCAAATAGAAGTGGCAAGAGTGATGTGATCATCCTTGTCTTATTCCTGAATGTAGCAGGAAGGCTTTCATCTTTTCACCATTGAGTATTATATTGGTTGTGTGTTTGTCATAAATAGCCTCTACTACATTGAGATATTTTCTCTCTACACCCACTTTGATGAGCGTTATTATCATAAATTGGTGTTGAATTTTTTCAAATGCTTTTTCTGCATCTATTGATGTGATCATGTGATTTTTGTCTTTTTTTTTTTTTTAATGTGGTGTGTCACATTGATTTACTTGCATATGTTAAGCCATCCTTGTGACCCTGGAATAAATACAACTTGATCATGGTATATGAACTTTTTCTGTACTATTGAATTTGGTTTGCTAAAATATTGTTGAGGATTTTGTATCCATATTCTTCAAAAATATTGGGCTATAATTTTCTTTTTTCTGTAGTGTCTTTGTCTAGTTTTGGTATTGGGGCAATGGTGGCCTTGTTGAATGAATTTGGGAGTGTTCCTTCATCTTCAATTTTTTGGAAGAGATTGAGAAGGATAGGTATCATTCTTCCTTATATGTTTGGTAGAATTCCCCTGTGAAATCCTCCAGTGCTGGACTTTTATTAGGTGGGAGTTTTTTGAATTACAGGTTCAATTTTACTTCGAGTGATCAGTCTGTTCAAATTGTCTGTTTCTTCTTGACTCAGTCTCAGCATTCTGTATGTTTCTAGAAATTTGTCTGTTCCTTCTAGGATGTCCAATTTGTTGACATGTAACTTTTTATAGTATTCTCTTGTCATTTTCTGTATGTCTGTGGTATCACTTGTTATTTCTCCTCTTTCATTTCTTATCAAAATTAAAGTAACTTTTCTATAGTAACAACAAGGAAATCCAAGTTGGAAGGGAGTAAAAACTCCAGAAGATGATTCCTTCTACTGGGCACTCACATTTTGAAACAAAAAATGAGTTGTGATGCAGTAGTTTATGGAATGCCTTCAACAGGAATTTTCACAAAGCTGTCAATTTCACTTTCTGAGAACATCAATTATTAGCCAAATTTCTTCCAGTTAATGAATATATCTTTTTCATGATATTGATCACTGGTATAATCTGATCGCTCTGCTATGTTTAATCCATAACAATAGGTGTAAAGAAAATACCAATATATCTCCATTCCAATTTTTATTATTCTTCAATTTCTTTCTTTTTCTGTCATCATTTAAATTCAAAACTATCAATGTTATTTCACAAATTCTCTGGATTAGACACTTTATTTTTCAATACCACTGCCAACACACACTTTCTGATGACTATACTCCTGGATTATTGTAAAGTCTTCTATCTTTATTGAATTACTTCTAATACCTTTCAATTCAAACATCTCGATATTGATCCAAAACAAAAAATATATATATCTATTCTATACATCACTGAATAATCATCTCTCACAACAGTGCCTGGCACATGGTTTGCACTCAATCAATATTTCTCCAATAAGAAAATGTATGAAGTCAAACATTTGTGTGGCACATGTAACTTGTAGTATATTTGTAAATATTATCACCATTTTCTCATTTCCATAAAGCTGAGTGTCTCAAATGTTCTTTAACTAAGGAGTCACAACATTTCAGATTTTGAAGGTATGTTAAGAGCTAGTGTGTGAAGATTCTTTTCTGGATATACAAATTATCTCATACATAGTTAATAAATCATATTTTTCCAAAACTTAGTTAACTTCTCGCACCCCTTACACTTACTACTGTACTTTCCAGTCTTTCTTTGCAATTGACATCAGCTCATTTGTCACAAGTTCAAAATTCCTCCCTGAACTATCCCTCTAACACTTCAGTCCTTACTCTCTTTCCCATTAAGCTGTTTATTCCCCCCATCCCAACTGTCAGTTTGAAATTTTCTTAATTATTTTTTACTTTTTTATCTTCACATACTAGAATGTAAACATTGTGAGAGCAGAAAACTTGTCTATAATTTTCCTACTGTGTCTTCACTGTATAGAATGAGACTCTTTCAAAACTACTCAAAACTATTTGTCAATTAAGTGACTTGAATAAATTTCCTCAATCTCAATAAATATGTGCAAATAAATATATTTGCAATTCCATCATAAGCAGATGATACAGTAGAATAATTTTATTCTAACTTATCCTTTCCTAGCTCTCTTTTCTTCATGTACTTTAATACTTAGCTCTGCTTATAATTTCTCATTAATTCTGGCAAGTATCTCTTCAATTCCATTATTCCTTTAAGCACTCAGGCCACCTTTTCTCTACCTTAGACTTTGCATTAACATCCTGCTTAAAGTGTCATTCCTCCTCCTCTTTTCCCCTCCAGCTCCGTCCCATACACAGAGCAGTTTGCAAAGCACACTGAAATACTGTGAGATTTGTGCTTGAGTATGTGAGTGCCTGAGCATGTGGGATACGAGAAATAAGTGGAGAGGTATTATTTCTGATGCAAATATAAGAAGAAATGCTTATATTATATCAAGGAAAAACTCAAGATTCAGGCAAGATATTAGCCCAATTTTCAACAGAGGCCATAACACTTCAAAAAAGACTAATTCACAAACGAATACACAGAGATTTGTTAGAAACAATGAACAATTTTTATTGATAGCAAGGGATTTCCCCAACAATAGGATGTTAGGATCATCAAAACAGAGAATCAGAGATTAAGGTAGTAAAGGCTAACAATTGGAAAATAGGCAAATAATACCACCATGGACTTCAGGCCACAAAGATGACAATCTAAAAATTGGTAGCTGGAGGTCAATACCTCTGTCAGACATGTAATTTCTTGGATATAGAAATTGTGTCCTAAAGATCTTTGAATCAGCATTATCTTTAGATGTCTTTACAGAAGCGAATGGACCTTGGATGGTGATGTTCTAGTAGCAAGAAGAATAACATCTCCTATAGCAAACTGGCCGGTAGCTGCAGTAGCCAGTACCAGAGCCATAGTAGGAGCCATATCCACAGCCATATCTTGTTCCATAGCCACAGCCATAATGGGAACCATATCTACAGCCACATCCATAGCCATAATAGGGACTAAACCCACAGTCATAGCTGTTTCCACACCCGTAGTCACAGGAATTGCCGTAGTAGTTGCAAAACATGTTGTCAAGGGAAGTGGATTCAGGTGGGTTGCAA
Source organism: Balaenoptera borealis (assembly GCF_965194805.1). Lineage (NCBI taxonomy): Eukaryota > Metazoa > Chordata > Mammalia > Artiodactyla > Balaenopteridae > Balaenoptera > Balaenoptera borealis. Next base: position 14,357,877 of record NC_138862.1, on the reverse strand, counting down.
GAGAATGTTTCTGAAGTGTGTGTGTCGTCTACTTCCCATGGACCTTTATATACTGTCAGTAATTGGCAGAGCATAACATTCATTCCTTGACACAGGCAACAAATATGTAAGCAACCATTATGTGCCAGTCACTGTTGACAATTAATAATGATTTGCTTAAAATAGCTCATTGTTTTGGAGACTCCAGTTCTTTTTTTTTTTTTAATCTATATTTTTTATACAGCAGGTTCTTATTAGTTATCTATTTTATACATATTAGTGTATATATATCTATCCCAATCTCCCAATTCATCCCACCACTATCACACACACACACCCCCACCCTGCTTTCCCCCTTTGGTGTCCATATGTTTGTTCTCTACATCTGTGTCTCTATTTCTGCCTTGCAAACTGGTTCATCTATATCATTTTCCTAGATTCCACATATATACATTAATATACAATAATTGTTTTTCTCTTTCTGACTTACTTCACTCTGTATGACAGTCTCTAGGTCCATCCAAGTCCTTACAAATGACCCAATTTCGTTCCTTTTTATGGCTGAGTAATATTCCATTGTATATATGTACCACATCTTCTTTATCCATTCATCTGTCGATGGGCATTTAGGTTGTTTCCATGTCCTGGCTATTGTTAATACTGTTGCAATGAACATTGGGTTGCATGTGTCTTTTTGAATTATGGTTTTCTCTGGGTATATGCCCAGTAGTGGGACTGCTGAGTCATATGGTAATTCTACCTTTAGTTTTTTTAAGGAACATCCATACTGTTCTCCATAGTGGCTGTATCAATTTACATTCCCACCAACAGTGCAAGAGGGTTCCCTTTTCTCCACACCTTCTCCATCATTTGTTGTTTGTAGATTTTCTGATGGTGTCCATACTAACTGGTGTGAGGTGATACCTCATTGTAGTTTTGATTTGCATTTCTCTAATAATTAGTGATGTTAAGCAGCTTTTCATGTGCCTCTTGGTCATCTGTATGTCTTCTTTGGAGAAATGTCTGTTTAGGTCTTCTGCCCATTTTTTGATTGCGTGGTTTGTTTTTTTAATATTGAGCTGCATGAGCTGTTTATATATTTTGGAGATTAATCCTTTGTCCGTTGATTCGGTTGCAAATATTTTCTCCCATTCTGAAGGTTGTCTTCTTGTCTTGTTTATAGTTTCATTTGCTGTGCAAAAGCTTTTAAGTTTCATTAGGCCCCATTTGTTTATTTTTGCTTTTATTTCCATTTCTCTAGGAGGTGGATCAAAAAGAATCTTGCTGTGATTTATGTCATAGAGTGTTCTGCTTATGTTTTCCTCTAAGAATTTTATAGTGTCTGGCTTACTTTTGGGTCTTTAATCCATTTTGAGTTTATTTTTGTGTATGTTGTTAGGGAGTGTTCTAATTTCATTCTTTTACATGTAGCTGTCCAGTTTTGCAGGCACCACTTATTGAAGAGGCTGTCTTTTCTCCATGGTATATTCTTGCCTTTTTTATCAAAGATAAGGTGACCATATGTGTATGGGTTTATCTCTGGGCTTTCTATCCTGTTCCATTGATCTATAGTTCTGTTTTTGTGCCAGTACAATACTGTCTTGATTACTGTAGCTTTGTAGTATAGTCTGAAGTCATGGAGCCTGATTCCTCCAGCTCTGTTTTTCTTTCATGAGATTGCTTTGCTATTTGGGGTCTTTTGTGTTTCCATAATTTTGTGCAATTTTTGGTTCTAGTTCTGTGAAAAATACCATTGGTAGTTAAATAGGGATTGCACTGAATCTGTAGATGGTTTTGGGTAGTATAGTCATTTTCACAATGTTGATTCTTCCAATCCAAGAGTATGGTATATCTCTCAATCTGTTTGTATCCTCTTTAATTTCTTTCATCAGTGTCTTATAGTTTTCTGCATACAGGTCTTTTGTCTCCTTAGGTAGGTTTATTCCTAGGTATTCTATTCTTTTTGTTGCAGTGGTAAATGGAAGTGTTTCCTTAAATTCTCTTTCAGATGTTTTGTCATTAGTGTATAGTAATGCAAGAGATTTCTGTACATTAATTTTGTTTACTGCTACATTACCAAATTCATTGATTAGCTCTACTAGTTTTCTGGTAGCATCTTTACGATTCTCTATGAATAGTATCAAGTCATCTGCAAACAGTGACAGTTTTACTTCTTCTTTTCCATTTTGGATTCCTTTTATTTCTTTTTTCTCTCTGATTGCTGTAGCTAAAACTTCCAAAACTATGTTGAATAATAATGGTGAGCGTGGACAACCTTGTCTTGTTCCTGATCTTAGTGGAAATGGTTTCAGTTGTTCACCATTGAGAACAATGTTGGCTGTGGATTTGTCATATATGGCCTTTATTATGTTGAGGTAAGTGCCCCCTATGCCTACTTTCTTGAGAATTTTTATCATAAATGAGAGTTGAATTTTGTCAAAAGCTTTCTCTGCATCTATTGAGATCATTACATGGTTTTTCTCCTACAATTTGTTAATATGGTGTATCACATTGATTGATTTGCATATATTGAAGAATCCTTGCATTCCTGGGATAAACCCCACTTGACCATGGTGTATGATCCTTTTAATGTGCTGTTGTATGCTGTTTGCTAGTATTTTGTAGAGGATTTTTGCATCTATGTTCATCAGAGATATTGGCCTGTAATTTTCTTTTTTCGTGACATCTTTGTCTGGTTTTTGTATCAGGGTGATGGTGCCCTCATAGAATAACTTTGAGAGTGTTCCTCCCTCTGCTATATTTTGAAAGAGTTTGAAAAGGATAGGTGTTAACTCTTCTCTAAATATTTTATAGAATTCGCCTGCGAAGCCATTTGGTCCTGGGCTTTTGTTTGTTGTAAGAGTTTTAATCACAGTTTCAATTTCAGTGCTTGTGATTGGGATGTTTATATTTTCTCTTTCTTCCTGGTTCAGTCTCAGAAGGTTGTGCTTTTTAAGAATTTGTCCATTTCTTCCAGGGTGTCCATTTTATTGGCATATGTTTGCTTGTAGTAGTCTCTCATGATCCTTTGTATTTCTGCAGTGTCAGTTTTTACTTCTCCTTTTTCATTTCTAATTCTGTTGATTTCAGTCTTCCCCCTTTTTTTCTTTATGAGTCTTGCCAATGGTTTATCAATTTTGCTTATCTTCTCAAAGAACCAGCTTTTAGTTTTATTGATCTTTCCTACTGTTTCCTTCATTTCTTTTTCATTTATTTCTGATCTGATCTTTATGATTTCCTTCTTTCTGCTAACTTTGCAGGTTTTTTATTCTTCTTTCTCTAATTGCTCTAGGTGTAAGGTTATGTTGTTTATTTGAGATGTTTCTTGTTTCTTGAGGTAGGATTGTATTGCTATAAACTTCCCTCTTAGAAATGCTTTTGCTGCATCCCATAGGTTTTGGGTCATCGTGTTTTCATTGTCATTTGTTTCTAGGTATTTTTTGATTTCCTCTTTGATTTCTTCAGTGATTTCTTGGTTATTTAGTAGTGTATTGTTTAGCCTCCATGTGATTGTATTTTTTACAGTTTTTTTCATGTAATTGATATCTAGTCTCATAGTGTTGTGGTTGGAAAAGATACTTGAAACGATTTCAATTTTCTTAAACTTACCAAGCCTTGATTTGCGACCCAAGATATGATTCTACCCTGGAGAATGTTCCATGAGCATTTGAGAAGAAAGTGTATTCTGTTGTTTTTGGAGAGAATGTCTTCTAAATATAAATTAAGTCCATCTTGTTTAATGTGTCATTTAAAGCTTGCGTTTCCTTATTTATTTTCATTTTGGCTGATCTGTTCATTGGTTAAAGTGGGGTGTTAAAGTCCCCTACTATGATTGTGTTACTGCCATTTTCCCCATTTATGGCTGTTAGCATTTGCCTTATGTATTGAGGTGCTCCTATGTTAGGTGCACAAATATTTACAATTGTTATATCTTCTTCTTGGATTGATCCCTTGATCATTATGTAGTGTCCTTCTTTGTCTCTTGTAATAGTCTTTATTTTAGAGTCTATTTTGTCTGATGTGAGAATTGCTACTCCAGCTTTCTTTTGCTTTCCATTTGCATGGAATATCTTTTTCCATCCCCTCACTTTCAGTCTGTATGTGTCCCTAGGTCTGAAGTGGGTGTCTTGTAGACAGCATATATATTGGTCTTGTTGTTGTTTCCATTCAGCCAGTCTATGTCTTTTGGTTGGAGCATTTAATCCATTTACAATTAAGGTAATTATTGATATGTATGTTCCTATACCATTTTCTTAATTGTTTTGGGTGTGTTATTGTAGGTCTTTTCCTTCTCTTGTGTTTCCTGCCTGAAAAGGTTCCCTTAGCATTTGTTGTAAAGCTGGTTTTGTTGTGCTGTATTCTCTTAGCTTTGCTTGTCTGTAAAGGTTTTAATTTCTCCTTTGAATATGAATGAGATCTTTGCTGTGTGGAGTCATCTTGATTGTAGGTTTTTCCCTTTCATCACTTTAAATATGTCCTGCCACTCCCTTCTGGCTTGCAGAGTTTCTGCTGAAAGATCAGCTGTTAACTTTATGGGGATTCCCGTGTATGTTATTTGTTGCTTTTCCCTTGCTGCTTTCATTATTTTTTCTTTGTATTAAATTTCTGGTAGTTTGATTAATATGTGTCTTGGAGTGTTTCTCCTTGCGTTTATCCTGTAATGGACTCTCTGTGCTTCCTGGATTTGATTGACTATTTCCTTTCCCACATTAGGGAAGTTTTCAACTATAATCTTTTCAAATATTTTCTCAGTCCCTTTTTTTTTCTCTTCTTCTTCTGGGACCCCTATAATTCAAATGTTGGTATGTTTAATGTTGTCCCAGAGGTCTCTGAGACTGTCCTCAATTCTTTTCATTCTTTTTCTTTATTCTTTTCTCCGGTAGTTATTTCATCTTCCAGGTCAGTTATCCATTCTTCTGCCTGGGTTATTCAGCCACTGATTCCTTCTACAGAATTTTTAATTCATTTATTGCATTGTTCATCATTGTTTGTTTGCTCTTTATTTCTTCTAGGTCTCTTTAAAGGTTTCTTGTATTTTCTCCATTCTATTTCCAAGATTTTGGATCATCTTTACTATCATTACTCTGAATTCTTTTTCAGGTAGATTGCCTATTTCCTCTTCATTTGTTTGGTTAGGTGGGTTTTTACCTTGCTCCTTCATCTGCTGCTTATCTCTCTGTCTTCTCATTTTGCTTAACTTACTTTGTTTAGGGTCTCCTTTTCGCAGGCTGAAGGTTCATAGTTCCCATTGTTTTTGATGTCTCCCCCAAGTAGGTCAGGTTAGTTCAGTGGGTTGTGTAGGCTTCCTGGTGAAGGGGACTTGGATTTGGCCCTGCCTCTGCATGTAGGTCACCCTCTAGCGTCTATTCTTTGCCCAGACAGGAAGGGGTTAAAGGCGCAGCTGGTTAGGGGGCTCTCACTCACTCAGGTCGGGGAGAGGGAGGGGTACGGAATGCGGAGCAAGCCTGCAGCGGCAGAGACCTGTATGACGTTGCAACAGCCTGAGGCGCGCCGTGTGTTCTCCCAGGGTAGTTGTCCCTGGATCACGGGACTCTGGCAGTGGGGGCTGCACAGGCTCCCAGGAGAGGAGGTGTGGAGAGTGACCTGTGCTTGCACACAGGCTTCTTGGTGGCTGTAGCAGCAGCCTTAGTATTTCATGTCGGTCTCTGGTGTCCACGCTGATAGCCACGGCTCACACCCATCTCTGGAGCTCATTTTGGTGGTGCTCTGAATCCCCTCTCCTCACGTGCCCCAAAACAATGGTCTCTTGCCTCTTAGGCATTTCCAGACTTTTTCCCTGGACTCCCTCCTTCTTAGCTGTGGTGCACTAGCCCCCTTCAGGCTGTGTTCACGCAGCCAAACCCAGTCCTCTCCCTGGGGTATGAACTCCGAAGCCCAAACCTCAGGTCCCAGCCCCCACCGGCCCCGGCAGGTGAGCAGACAAGCCTCTCAGGCTGGTGAGTGCTGGTTGGCACCATCCTCTGTGCAGGAATCTCTCCACTTTGCCCTCTGCATCCCTGTTGCTGCGCTCTCCTCCGTGGCTCTGAAATGTCCCCCCTGCCCACCCCCTGTCCCCGCCAGTGAAGGGGTTTCCTAGTGTGTGGAAACTTATCCTCCTTCACAGCTCCCTCCCACTGGTGCAGGTCCCATCCTTATTCTTTGGTCTCTGTTTTTTCTTTTTTCTTTTTCCCTACCCAGGTATGTGGGGAGTTTCTTGCCTTTTGTGAAGTCTGAGGTCTTCTGCCAGCATTCAGTAGGTGTTCTGTAGGAGCTGTTCCATATGTAGGTGTATTTTTGATGTATTTGTGGGGAGGAAGGTGATCTCCACATTTCACTCCTCTGCCATCTTGAAGGTCCTCGAAGTGACCTTTTATGGTGAAAACTATGAAATCCAAGTTGGAAGGGTGTATAAAGTCCAGAAGGTGATTCATTCTACTCGACACTCACATTTCAACAACACAAAATGCATTATGATCCAATAATTTATGGAATGCTTTCAACAGGAATCTTCACGGAGCTGCTGATTTCATTTTCTGAGAGCATTTATTATTAGAAAATTATCTTTCAGTTGAGAAATCTTTCCACCTATATTTTCTGATATTGTTCACTGTTCTAATCTGATCACTCTGCTATGTTTAATCCCTGAGAATAGGCATAAAGAAAATATATTTTCATCTCAATTTTTATTAATCTTCAGTTTCTTTTCTTTTCTGTTTCCCTTGACATTAGAAACTATCAATTCTACTTCATAAATTCTCTGGTATAGACACTTTAATTTTCAATACCACTGCCAACACACCCTTTATGACCACAATATCCCTTTATTACTGAAAAGTCTTCTATCTTTATTGCATTACCTCTAATACCTTTCCATTCAAACCTCTGGATTTATCCATAACAACAGCAAAAATATCTATTCTGTGCATCACTGAATAACCTGCTCTGAGAATAGTGCCTGGCACATAATATGCACTCAATCAATATTTCTCCAATAAAAAGGGATGGATTAAGTCAAACACTGCTGTGTCAGTGTAAGGTATTTGGATAGATTATCATCATTTTTTAATTTCTTTAAAGCTAAATGTCTCAAATGTTCTTTAACTAAAGGAGTCACATTTCAGATTTTGAAGGTATATTAAGAGTTAAGATGTGAAGACTCTTTCCTGGATATATAGATTATCTCATACATGCTTAATAAATTATATTCTTCCAAAACTTAGTGAACTTCTCTCCCCCCCTTACACTTACTACTGTACTTTCTGTCTTTCTTTGCAATTGACATCAGTTCATTTGTCACAAGTTCAAAATTCCTCCCTGAATTATCCCTCTAACACTTCAATCCTTACTCTCTTTCCCATTAAGCTGTTTTATTCCCCCCATCCCAACTGTCAGTTGGAAATTTTCTTTTAGTTATTTTTTACTTTTTTTATCTTCACATACTAGAGTATAAACACTGTGAGAGCAGGAAATTGCCTTTAAATTTTCCTACTTTATCTCCACTGTCTAAGATGAGACCCTTTCAAAATTACTCAAAACTATTTGTCAGTTAAATGACAGAAATCAATCTCCTCATCCTCAATATATACAAATAAATTCACTTGCAATTCCATCAAAATCAGATGATATTATACATATTTTTATTCTAACTAACTTATTCGTTCCTTTGTTCTTTATTCTCATGTATTTAACACCTATCTCTGCTTCTAATTTCTCATTAAATCTGGAATTTTTTTTTTTTTTTGGCAGTGTTGGGTCTTCGTTTCTGTGCGAAGGCTTTCTCTAGTTGCGGCAAGCGGGGGCCACTCTTCATCGCGGTGCGAGGGCCTCTCACTGTCTCGGCCTCTCTTGTTGCGGAGCACAGGCTCCAGACGCGCAGGCTCAGTAGTTGTGGCTCACGGGCCTAGTTGCTCCGCGGCATGTGGGATCTTCCCAGACCAGGGCTCAAACGCGTGTCCCCTGCATTGGCAGGCAGATTCTCAACCACTGCACCACCAGGGAAGCCCCTCTCATTAAATCTGGAAAGTATCTCTTTCATTCCATTACTCCTTTAAGCACTCAGGCCACCTCTCCTCTACCTGGGACTTTCTCATGACTACTGAATATGTGTCATGCCTCCTCCACTTTCCCTTCCAGCTCCATCCTAGACACAGTGAGATTTGCAAAGCATGGCTCTGAAATACTGTGAGATTTGTGCTGAGCATGTGGGATATGAGAAATAGGTGGAGAAGGTATTATTTCTGATGCAAATATAAGAAGAAATGCTTGTATTATATCAAAGAAGAACTCAAGGCCCAAAAAAAACAGTTAGCCCAATCTTCAAAAGAGGCCATAACACCTGAAAAAAGACTGATTCACAAGCAAGTACACCGGGATTTGTTAGAAACAATGAACGATTTTTATTGAGAATAAGTGATTTTCCCAGCTATAGGATATTAGGATCATTAACACAGTCATAATGGAGAATCAGAGATTAAGGGAGTAAAGGCTAACATTTGGAAAAGAGTCAGATGATACCACCATGGAGCTTCAGGCCTCAAAGATGCCAATCTAGAAATGTGTAGTTGGATGTCAAAGCCTCTGTCAGGCATGTAATTTCTTGGATATAGAAATTGTGGGTAGCATCCTTGAACCAGCATTATCTTTTGATGTATTTAGTCAGAAGCAAACAAGGCTTGGATGGTGATATTCTAGCAGCAAGAAGAATAACATCTCCTATAGCAAACTGACCAGTAGCTGCAGTAACCAGTGCCAGAGCCATATCCACAGCCATATCTGGTTCCATAGCCACAGTCATATCCACAGCCATAATAGGGGCTAAATCCACAGCCATAGCTGTTTCCACAGCCATAGCCACAGGAGTTGCTGTAGTAGTTGCAACACATGTTGTCAAGGGAAGTGGATTCAGGTGGGTTGCAAGAAGATGTTTCTGAAGTGTGTGTGTCGTCTACTTCCCATGGACCTTTATATACTGTCAGTAATTGACAGAGCATACCATTCATTCCCTGACATGGACAACAAATATGTAAGCAACCATTATGTGCCAGTCACTGTTGACAATCAATACTGATTTGCTTAAAATAGCTTGTTGTTTTGGAGACTCCAGTTTTATTTAAAGAGTATCATGTTAATATGTTCTGCTGAAGAATTGTCTCAGTAGAATCATGTGTCCCAAAACTGATAATCATTTTCAAAGTCTCGTTTCATTTAATATCTATCTTATAAAACAAGCTTGTTGGGGAATGTAGGAAATTTTTGCCCGTTTTTCTCTCTCATCTTTCCAAAAGCCCTGCTTCCGGCCATAGGAAAGGTAATACTCCTATCTCCTTTCTTGACTCCTTGCCAGGCTTCTCCAACCCTCTCAGTGTTCCATACCTCCTCCATGTCCAACTCTCCTCAAATCCCTAGAAACAGATCAACATCTGATCATTCAAAGCCAAGCCCATCCACTGGAACAGTAACTACTTATAAGTGTGGAGACAGTGTGCTGTATGTAAATGTTTCTTGTTATATTTCCTTCTTCCATGTACCAGGCAAAGTAAGGTCCTTCACAGGTGGGGCAGCCCTCCTTTCTCTCCCATTTTTTGTAGCTACATAAGTATTATCAATACCGTTGAGGAGACTTTCACAACCTAACCAACTTTATTTGGCTGAAGAATCAGAAACCTCTGAACAGAGTCTAATTTTTTTCATATGCAGATCTTATCAGAGTTTTGCATTATGAGAGATTAGTGCATTCCTCTAATTCGATAAATCATTCTTTCCTTCTCCTATCACTACTGTTCCTTGTATGTTTAGTTCAGAAGCTAAAGTTTAGTAGATAACATTGATACCTACAGCAAAAGCCCACCCTCCTTATTCATTCATGACATAAAGTAGTACAAAACTCAATTTTGCCCTGTATTTATACGTACATGAATCAGAAGTTCTCAACCGTCTACAAAAATTTTCATTGTGATTTTGAAATATAATGTGTCCCCTTTCTTCCAAATAATCCTATCACATTTACCTTTTCAACATATAAAAGAGGAAAATAAGCATCATTTCTTCTGATATTAATGTTTTTCTTGCCACCTTAATTCTCAGCTAAAAAAAAAAAATCTGTTTGCACATCAAAATTCAGATCTGTGATAAGTTCCTGCAAGATGCCTTTCCTCACTGCTAACGTCTGGATTGGATCATCCTCCTCTTGGCTCCTATGTGAAGATACCTGTCATAGCACTTGTCAAGGTTTATTGAAACAATGTCTTGCCTCACTAATTAAAATATGTCACTCTATACCAAACATCCAATCTCTCCCTGACCAAACATTCAGTCTAAAAAAAAAGTGTTGCTTTTTTTGTTTGTTTGGGGGGAGGGGGTTGTTTTGTTTTGATTTGCTTGCTTATCTTACTTTCTAGGTTTTATTTAAATCAACATCTTCAGAATCAGGCAGACTCCAAAATTTACATTATTTTTTACTGTAACAACCATGAAATCCAAGTTGAAAGGGAATATAAGGTCAAGAAGATCATTCTTTTTACTGGATACTTGAATTTCAACAACAAAGGAATGAGTGGTGATTGAGTACTTTATTGAATGCCTTCAACAGGGATTTTCACAAAGCTGCCAATTTCAATTTTTGAGAACTTTCATTATTAAATATTTTTCCTTCAGAGAAATCATTCTACCTATTTTTTCTGGTATTGGTCTCCAGTCTAATCTGATCACTCTGCTATGTTTCATCCCTAACCATAAACATAAAGAAAATATATTCCCATTCCAATTTTTCTTATCCTTCAGTTTCTTACCTTTTCTGTCCTCCTTAAAATTCAAAACTATAAATTCTACTTCACAAATTCTCTGGAATAGACACTTTACTTTTCAATGCCACTGCCAACACACACTTTCTGGTCACAGTACCCCTGGATTATTGAAAAAGTCTTTTATCTTTATTGCATTATTTCTAATACCTTTCCATTCAGATCTCGAATACTGGTTTATAACAGTAGAAACAATCTCTATTCTGTGCATCCCTGAATAACCAGCTATGAGTAAGTGACTGGCACATAATTTGAACTTACTATTTCTCCATAAAAAATGAATGGATCAAGTCAAACATATGTTCAAATATTGGTGTGCCACTTATAAACTATAAGATATTTGATTATATGCTTAAATTGTCTGAACACCAATTTCTTTTTTCTAAAATGGAGCCTAACTATTTTTACATAACTGTTTTTCATATATTGCATGCCTATTTAGTGCTCTGGATCAGGAATTTTACTCAGTAAATGCTATTCCCTTTATCTCAGTTGTCTTTTTTCCCCTTGGCTATAAATATTTATTTTTGTGATTATCATTTTTAATACATGTTATTTAAGAATGTGCTTTTTAGAATCCAAACATAAGTTTTAATTTTAAATAATTTTACTTTTTTTTTTTTTTTTTTTTGCAGTGACATGGATGGACCTAGAGATTGTCATACTGAGTGAAGTCAGACAGAGAAAGAAAAATACCATATGATATCCCTTATATGTGGAACCTTAGAAAATGGTACAAATAAACCTATTTACAAAACAGAAATAGAGTCACAGATGTTGAAAACAAACTTATGGTTACCAAGGGGGAAAGGGAGGGCAGGAGGGGTAAACAGGGAGATCGGGATTGGCATATACACACTATTATGTATAAAATAGATAACTAACAAAAACCTTCTGTATAGCACAGGGAACTCTACTCAGTACTCTGTAATGACCTATATGGGAATAGAATCTAAAAAAGACTGGATATATGTATATGTATAACTGATTCAATTTGCTGTACAGCAGAAACTAACACAACATTGTAAATCAACTATACTCCAATAAAAATTAATTTTAAAAAATCTCATTTTTCTTACCCCATAGTTTTAAATTCTTGTCTAATAATAGATTTCAGATACCCATATTTATTTGTACTGAAATGTTGATTTAGTCTGAATTTAAGATAATAGCTTTGTAACTCAAAAGAGGTCATTCTATGATACATATATATATGCCTTAATTAAAAATGTTTTTATGATAAGGAAGCAAAACCCCCCAGAATATAAATTACCTTCCTAGCAGCCTTTTTTCACCCTGACTGAGCCATATTGTATAGTAATTTATTACCAAAAATACAATGCCAACATTATGTCATGGGGCATGGAATCATGCATATTTTCAAGTTCAGAAATTTAAAAATGACTTTATGTTGTATTTTTAAAGCATATATCTTGGGAACATGTTTCGGTACATATCATGTAAAAACTTGATGTGGACTTTTTTGAAATCCACAAGAGTAAAAAGATCAGTCCATAGAAAAATATTTTATTTTTAGGACTATGTCTATTTTGATCGCTTGGATTAAGTATCATCTTGCAGTAAGACATTTTAGTCAAGATCAAAGATTTATTAAACAGTAAATCTTCATTATCCATGTGAAATATGTTCTAGAGATTCCCATAATTAGGAATGTACATAAATTTCCCCCTTAGAGTATATTTTTTCTAGCTTCCAATCTCCCAAAATCTTCTAATCTAAACTCTCATTAAACAATGAAAACATTCCCTCTAACCAGTCCATCTCTATTGTACGTTGGAAAATGCCATTATACACATTATCTCAGTTCATTTTCACAATCTCGTAAAATGAATAGAGTGGGTACTTGACAAACAAGTGTTCAGAGAAAGAAGCTGAGCCTCGCAGTGATCAAGTCACTAGCCTGAAGTCACACAGCAGAGGAGTATCAGAGCCAAGTCTTCATAGTCTTCTGCTGGTGGGTTCCCTGGCATATGCTCCTCTGGCCAGGCCCTCTCCTGCTCATGGAAGAGGTATGCACTGCACTCTAGGTACTCTTATGAGAACAGGGAAAGCCTAAGAGTTCCTCTCTAGATGTGCTTAGTGATTACACGTCCACCAGGAGTGATAATAAATGGACACAAAGACTTCTTGTCCCACTCCCCTATCTGACTGGCCAATTCCTACTCAGGCCTCAACTCAAGTGCCTCCTCTTCTCAGATCTCTTTCCTGATGCTCACTACACTAAATAACCCTCCATATTTTATAACTTTCACAACATACGGCTATAAAAACAATTACTTCATTCTATTTTTAATCTTATGTTACTCCTACACAAGATTATGAATTCACTGAGAACTGAGCCCATTTGGATAGACAGATTAGATAGATGACAGATAGATGATAGATAGATAGATAGATAGATGATAGATAGATAGATAGATGATAGATAGATAGATGATAGATATAAATGATAGATACATGATAGATATGATATGATAGATATAGATAGATAGATATGATAGATGATAGAGAGATAGATGATAGATAGAATATAGATAATAGATAGATACACAGATAAGTTGTCCACAACATCTGCCATACCACAAACCTTACCTCTCTTTCCTTAGCCTCTACACTGGATAACAACTTCTTCCTACACTGCTGAGGATCCAGAAGACCTGACATGATTTTACTTAAAGACAGAATGATTGAAGCTCACACCAGCCATAATATTCTTCCTATTTTTCTACAATACTTTGCAGTGTGAAGAGCTGACTCTCCCCTCCATCCACTCTCCTTACTCCTGCGACAAATATGGAAGACACAAATCAGAGAAAGAATATCCCCCTTTACTTTCTTGTTTCTAGAGTATTAACATCATTTTCTCTGCTAGTCAGGCTCAATACTTCTGAGTCATTCTTGACGAACAGTTCACAGAATGTCAGGCCTGGATCACCTGACCTAGGTGTACCCTAGGTCACCACTTACCCTGGAGTTCTCACTGTGGTGATCTTGCCTTCCTTGCCTATGATCAGGCAGCTTCCATCACATGCATTCCAGTGGAATAGCCAGTTCAGCTCTCAGAGCCATAGTTATTGGAAACATATCTTATATTTAGAAGTCATTTTCCCAGTAATTATCACCTATTAGTTCCAATTGTGATTTCTGGGACAAGAGAAGCAAATCCAATTCTCCTGCCATATTATAAGCCTTTAAATATGTTTTGATAACTCATGTCACTTCTTTCCTCACAAGTCTAGATATTATAAGGATACATTTCCACTAAGTTTCTCTTCCTTGGACATCTCTTATCTTCCCTCTCATCATGTCCAGAATTCAGAGATTCACCCTCTCAAGGGGTTCAGAAGTCTATCACTTCTTTCCCTTTATTTGTGTCAATATCCAATTCAGGTCCACATCACAGCTTCCCTGAATTCTCCTAGACTCATATCTCTTCCTCTTCCAAACCATTCTGTAAGACAATACCAGTTTCATTCCCCATAAACACATAAATAATTCTTCTTTCTGTGTATATGCATATACAAGTAGGTGTTTGTTATTTTAGATGTGAGTAATCGCTAAACAGTAAGTTATTGAAGAGAAATGTTTGGAGAAACCAATGAAGTCACAGAGATGCACAAGAAATTAAAAATTAAAAAACAGGGAAGTTACAAAACCTGTAGTCAGTGATGCATTATAGTAAGATTAATGACACAGACTAGATAGATTCAAAGAAGCATTTCATTGGGAAACCAATTTGCCCCAGTGTGGAGCACTAATGCTCATGGCCAAGGACACAACGTAGAAAGAAAGCATGAGATAGATGTAAGGGTTAAATTTCAGAAAACAAATGGAATTTTATCTTCTTTCTTCCATCGTTATCAAAGCCCATCTATGGCAAAAGCATTTGAAAGGAATAAAAATATTCAATGGCTACCCCCTTGGAACAGATTTCCACTTGTCACTTCAGTAGCAAAGGATATTCTGGTAGTAATTTGCTAACAGCAAAAGAAATAACATCTCCTGTAGCAAAATGAATAGTAGCCATGGCAACTACAGCCAGATCCAGAGCTTGACCCATATGGCCACTACCACAGGGCCTTCATTCATCGACACAGCCAGAGCCATACCTGTAGCTATACCTCCATAGGAATTTCCATAGCAGTAACAACTCATGATGTTTAGGAGCTACAAGTGTCAATGTAAGGTATATGTGGGAAGCAAGGGAGTCTGCAAATCAGTGTTACCCACAATCTCAGACCTTTACATGCAGTCAGGTGTGGCTGGGAAACACTGAGTCAGCCTGCTCAGTGATATAACAATTTGCTTCAAAAGAGCTCATTTTACTAGGCACTTCGAATTTGTTAAGAAATCTCTTTAATTTACTCTTCCCCAGAGTTTTCTCTAGTTAATAATAAGCCTGGAATAACATTGACTTCTTTTTCATGACCCCAACTCTATTGAAAACGTATCTCTCATGTGACTCATGACCTTACAAAGACCAAAGTAAATGTTTCGTCCTCTAATTAAATTCAGTGGCTTTGAAATCATGTGTGTGTATGTGCATATATGTTGCATAGTGTGCGTATATGTTTATCCTTATTAGGCAAGACTAGTAATATTATTATCACTATCTACAATTTATATAAAATAATATAATACTACAATACTGAGGGGTTTTTTGGAAATCCAGAGAAATTGGAGGGTATTTTATTTATTGGTCCCTATATTTTTATTTTCATACAATTTTTAAAGGTTAGTTTCCATTTACAGTTATTACAAAATATTGGCTGTATTCCCCTTGTTGTACAATACATCCTTGAGCCTATCTTACACCCAATAGTTTGAGATTTAAAAAATTAAGCGACTTGGCCAGAATAGCACAGCTGTTTAATGATAGAAATATAACTTAGTCATTTGATTCCAAATTCCATATGCTTCAAGTTTGACTTCAAGAAGAGGCAGAATTTAATAAATTAGTTATCACTAAAAATATCAAAATGCCAATATTTGCATTTTGTAAATTGTCAACCCCCATGCTTTGCTTTTTTATATTAATAGAGCATTTCTTACATTTCACTTTGCCCTCCATAGGTCGGTATAAACAAAATGTGAGTGGATAATTTTAACTATGTTTCTGTGAGTTCCAAGTATCCCTTCATGAGCAAAATACCATTATTACTCACTCTTCCAATCATAGTGCTCTAAGCTTTGCCCCTTGAGGTCAGAATTGCCTACTCCTCTTCCTACTGAAAGAAGAGATAGGTAAAGATAGGTTTAAGAGAGAATTAATATGGCTGTTTATAAGTGCTTTAATTCTGGATCTGAACCTGTATAAAAGTAAAACTTTAATCATGATCCTATAAAATTAAACCATAAAGTAAATGTCATCTTGAAACTTAGACTTCCATCATTATTGCCTATGCCCATCCCTGCCCCCAAAGAAGTCCCCAATACACATGCAATCCTTTAAAATTGGATTGGTGCTATGATTCCACCCACATAGCAAATGCATCCCTGCCTTCTCTCCGAACAAGTTTAGAATAATGATGTTTGCTTACACAAGTTTAATTGGATTCTTCGCTAGACAGTCATGAAGCAAATCAATTCAATTTATCCAACATGTACTGAGTACACACCATTTATGAGACACAATCAGGGCCAACTGCACGGCTGTGCAAGCAGTGTATGTGCACAAGGCCCAGTGCTCAGAAGGCTCCCTGTGCTTGGTGTTAAATGCGCCATCATCACCATCTCTAAGTTCTTAACACCTTTCATCCTTAAATTTGTGGTTTGTAAGTGAAGTCTGCTGGGACAATGGAACATGTGCAGAGGATTTGGGGTGTTATGTCACATGCAGTCCCACCTCTCACCACTTCCCCACCTCCCTGGAATAAGTCCTCAGTTTCCCACTGCCTCATCCCCATCCAGTAGTCCTATAACTGCTGCTACCTTCTACCCCCTCCGCCTGACAGGAACCTGGGTACAGGCATGGGAAAGTTGGGATCCAGCACTTGTGAGGCTCTAGATTCACTCAACAGCTATCCTCATGCCCCAAAGCACATGACATTAAATAGAAAACAAAAAGCATCATAATATGTCAAAAGAGACCACGGAATACAGGCAAAATATCTTTTTTCCTGCCTTTTTGACACATTTTCAGTTTGCTGTGGACCCTGCAGATTATGTAGCTGGCCCTGGACACAGTGCCAAGGATTGGGAGGATTAAGTAGGAAGAGCATGAGTTCTCAGACCTGCAAAATTCCAACGATATTTTAGGAATTAGTCCTTGACCCTGTAAGTGGTCCATAAGGGGCCAGTAGGGCACTAGTAAATTGACTCACTAAAAAAATTAAATATTTCCATCTTGGTTAATTTCAAACTACCAACAGGATGTCACTGATGTGGAGTTGGGAAGAGATGCACATTGTTAGCCTTCCCAAGCTGGTACAGGCTGGCTTCTGCACACTTCTGCAAGAGAGGCCTCTTGGTGTGGCACTTTAAAAACATGAATCCTGGCTTCAAATTCTGGCAATTCACTGAACTTCTCTGTGCCTCAGTTCCCTCACCTATAAAATGAGGACATGAAATGATAGTATCTAACTCTTAAAGTTGTTGAGAAAATCTGAGTTAATATCTGTAAATCACTTAGAATAACACCTGGCCTCTAGTAAGTGCTATTTAAGAAGTTCTCTTTGTGTTATAAAATGGCATGTGTGATCTTGTTACCTCTCCCATACACCAGAGTGTGAATTCCTTGAGGTCTAGAAATTTAACTTATGCCATTAAATCCACAGCCCCTAGTGAAGTCCAATACATCATATTTCATGAATGTTTGATGAATGAAAGTTTATAATTCAGAATCTAAAATAGAGATTGGTTCATTAAAGGTGAATTTTTGTCTTTCCTCAAAGCATCCATACACGCATACATACACACACACACACATACTCACACACATACACACACACACACATACATGAACACATACAAACACGTACACACACACATACACACACACACACACTCTCACGCAATCACATTTTATCTGCTCCCTACTTTGGATCTCAAAGGTATTCAATGCTAGAAGATATCTCTCCACAATGTGATGAGGTTTCTTAAAACTAACTAATACTATTTGACTTCAACCTCCATTACAGAAACTTGTACAAAATCATGTTATTTTTTTCTGTTTCTACATCCAGCATCATTATTCTTCTCAAGCCTTTATATTTCAATGCCACTGTTTGCCTGCAGAATCCCAGAGTATTACAGTAAGAAGAGTTGAGAGGACAATTAGTTCTACCTCTCTCCTGATGCAGCATTTCCATCCACAACATGTCCACAAATTGGTGACCTGAACTAGTTTAAAACCTTTGGAGACAGGGGAGCCAAGCATATTGCCAATCCACTTTTCAGACAGAACGAATTTTTAGAGGAATTTTTAATGTCAAGAAGTCTAACCCCTTGAATCTTCCATTTATTCTTAATGATTATGGTCTCTTGAGTTGGAAAAGCAAATAAAATACAGTTATCTAATACTTTTCAAATAGCCAGCACCCCAGACAATATTTCCTGCACCTATTTCTATCATTTTAAATACTATGAAAACAGGCTTCTTTTTTTCTAGTAAGGGAAATCTCCCATTTTTCCATTTTCAAATGTTAATATTCAACATATTGATAATATAACACTGAATTCTTTCCATGTATTTCCCATATCTTGTTTTTCTATTATTTTTATCTTTATGGATCTAATCATGGTTTGTTTTGCAAGCAGATCACTGTGACTAATTCACAAACCTATTGCATATCTTCTCTGAGCTACAGAATATTATTATCACTGCTATTCTTTTATATAAGAGTTAAATTTTGGCAGAATATAGGAAGAAAAAGTGGGATCACTCCAGGAGTTTCCCTTTTTATATATAGTAAAGGAAAGTGGAATACCAAAGATCAAAGAATACCCATCCTAAAAAGAGAGCCTCAAGTTCTCAACTATTTGTAGAAATTCTTTATTATTCAGTCATGATGGTAATCTTTGACAATTTTTACCCATTAAAAAGTAGCCATCTTCCCTCCATTCTTCCTGAAGCTAAGCATATTTCTGCATTTGTTTCTCGCTTTTCTTCTCTCTCAATAGTTTTGTAATGTCAATATTTTTAATTAATTTTGCTGATTGTCTTAATAAGGAACAGCTCTCATTAAACCCAGACAATATATGTCATGTCATGGTCAGCAGAATTCTAAGACAGCCCCCATGAGTCCCACCCACTGGCATCCATGCTTTTTGCAATCCTCTCATCTTGATTATAGGCAGGACCTGTAACATCCTTCTAACAAGTATTCTATCACAAAAGTGATAGGAATCATTCCCAGGATTGTGTTACCTCATATGGCAAAAGTGAAGGGATTTTCTGATATAATTAAGGTCCATAATCAGTTGACTTTAAATTAATCAAAAAGGAGATTATCCTTGGTATTCATGATCCCATCAGGCAAGAACTTGAAGTGGCACATTCTCTCGCTTTCTCTCTCTTCTTCTCCTCTCCTTCTCCTCCTTCTCCTTCTCCTCTCTCTCTTTCTCTCTCCCCTCTCCCTCCCTTGCTAGTTTTAAAGAATCAAATGAAACATGAATTCTATAGCATCAAGGGAATGGATTCTGCCCAAAATCTGAGGAAACTTGAAGTAATGCCTTCTATTTCAGCCTCCAGGTGAGAATTCAGCCGGCCAACAACTTGATTTTAGCCTTGTGAGACCCCAAGCAGAGACCCAGTGAAGTTGTTCCCAGACTCCTGACCTACTGGCAGATAATAAATGTATGTTGTTTCAAGCTACTAAGTGTGTGGTAACTTGTTACACAGCCATAGATAATGAATCTCTGAGGAACTGCAAAATTGAAGAATACATATATTCTTCACCTTATGTTTTCACATAGAGTGTTTTGGACGTTCCTCTTTGATGAATGACCATCAATCTCCTTCCTCCCCTTGACCATGATGCTTCTTAAAATAGTAACTTATACTCATTTTATTCACTCCTTTACTATTCATTCAGTCCCAAGTTAAGCAAACTGTATTCACTCTCACCTCTCTATGAAAGTATTCAATATTCTCACAAAATCACCATAATTGAACTATTTGTCAATGTAACTGATGCTTTGTAATAATTCCTTTATTATTTTACAAAGAAGCAGAAATAAAATGGTCATATCATGGAAATATAAGCTCTTACTTTTAGTGGCCTTATTACACTTTGCCTGAAGTGTTTTATATAACAATATATTATTGAAAATGTAATGAAAGCAATCTGGTATAATATGATACTTTGGAGTTCAGTAACTAAGGGATGAAGAATTTTTGTCCTTACATAATATTCCATTTAGAGATATTTCTATATGTTTAATTATGAATAGTTGCAATTCTTCCTTGGAATTTTATTACCATTAAATGAGTTTGATGACTTTTAGATGATTAACTCTTAGAATTTAATAAACCCTACTCTAAAAGCTACATTTAATCCTCACAACACTCTTATGAAATGGGCACTATTATTCCTTATAATTTATTTTTAAAAATACAGTTTAGAAGGAAAGTAAATTATCCAAGACCACAAATCAAGTAAATAACAGAAAGAAGATCCTATTTTCATGCTAGATCCTGGAATTTCAATCATTGTATGCCATTAAGTTTAGGCTTAGAAACGTTGTTTTAATGAACTGAAATCATTATTTCTTGTAACAGGAAATTTTAATGGTAATCAATGTTTCCTTCAATATTCATCTAGAATACAAGGGTTCCCATGAATCAGAGTGTCCCAAATATCACACAAGTATAAATATATGATTTTTCCTAATACTCTCTCATTGCTCTCCATAGTATCTTGTTTTAATGCACATGAATACCTATTTAATTTAAATAATCCTATCATGAATCTTTCTAAATAAACTTGAAAATCTCTCCTATGCCCTTCGTGAATGCCACAATTAACAACTACAATGAAAAAATTTGGTGTATTAAATTCCAGACCTCTATGAGGAGAAAGAGTGGAGAGGATTCATCTCCAGGAAATAAATGGTATCTTAATTTAGGAATGCAACTTTGTAGGTTATTTTTATCTTTAGTAGAAAAAAGTAAGGCCCAGAAGCATAACCTAGATGATGGCTACAAAGAAAACTAAATTACTCTGCATATTAAAGGAGAGAGAGAGAGAGAATTTGGAAGTGGGGAACAGAGATGACATAGTGAATGGTGATTAATGAGGAGAGAACTGACCAGAGAGAAATCCTCTATGAGACAGATGGCAGAATATTTATAAACCTTTCATTGTAATATAACATGTGTGCAGAAAAGTACAAATCTGAAGTGTGCTACTCAATAAATTTTCATAAAGTGAGCACAACTGGGAAACCACCGTCGATATCAAGAAAAAACACATCAGTTTCTGTGAAGCCACCCCCTCTCCTCCTCTTAGCTACCGTTTCAATTCTCTTCCCAAAAAGGAGAACCAAAATTATAACCAATACCATGAGGTTCAATATTATAAATTAGTATTACCTGTTTTTTATTTTACATAAACAAAATCTTGCCCATCCATTATTTTGTGTCTGACTTCTTTTGTTCCTCATTATAACTGTACAGTTCTTTCCCCATTTTCCATATGTCAAAGTAATGTGTTCTTTTTCATTTCTTCATAATATATAACTTTATGAAAATACCACATTTCATTATAAATTTTACTGTTGATAAAAATTTGAGTTGTTTTATGTTTTGGCTATTAAACATAATGCTACCAAGAGTATTCTTGTGTTACGTCCTTTTATAAACATATGTATGCATTTCTTTTGGGAATAGTCTTAGTAGAAGTACTTGATCATAGGGTATGCGTAAGCTCATTTTAAAAGATACTGCCAAGCAACAGTCCAAAATTGTACCAATATATATTCCCTGGGGCAGTAAATGGAAGTCCTATTTACCCATATCTTTAATTACCTTCCATATTATCTGTTTTTACACTTTCACCATTCTGGTGGGTATGTAATAATAACATATTATTGTTTGAATTTCCATCTCCCTAATAGTGAAGATTAAAAAACTTTAAATATTTCTTGGCTATTTGAAATATTTCTTGGCTCTTTGGTAAAACCTCCAAGTCTTATGTCTGTTTTTCTACCAGGCTGTCCTTTTTCCTGATAATTTTATAATTCTTTATATATTTTGGATACAAGAGAAATAACATCTTCTGTAGCAAAATGGACAACAGACATAGCCAGAACCACATCCACAGTCATATTTGGATCCAAATCCACAACGATAGCCACAGCCATATCTGGAACCGTATCCACAGTTTAGTCCTCTGTAGCTCTTGCATCCACATCCGTAGCAATAGCCACGGCCACATCCACAGCCATAACTGTGGTCCTAACCACAGCAGCCCATGGTTTCAGGACTAGTGGGTTATAGTAAGAATTTTCTAATGTCCCTCACACACCTGGGACTCATATACTGTGAGGAATGTATGGGGCTTACCTCAGTAAGAATCTTTTTCTCATCACAGAAATTTGCATAAACTGAACTCATTATTTTGGTGACTTCAAATTTGTTGTAAACTTTCTATTTAATCTGCTGTTACTGAAAAGGCATATAAAGCCAGTCAGCAACCTTGAAGGAAATCAACATCACTCAAGTCCATGCTATTAAAACATATTCAGCAACCTTGGTTTTAACCTACAACAGTCCCTCTCCTTGTTAATCTCTCTTCCATAGTACTTTCAGAAATACTGAAGATTAAATTCAACATTTCCCTATATGATGCTTCAAATGTGTAAGACATACTCCCACCAAAGTAATGTCTCAGAAAACTTAACTCATCATTTGAGAATCAACACAGACATCACCTTCTCCAGAGGGCCTTCCCTGGCTCCCACAATCTGATTCACATACCCCTTCTTGGAGGATGTAGCTCTATACTATATCATGACCCCTGCACATTATACTATAGTCTTCTCTTTATCTACCTACCTTACTGAATTTCATTTGCATACCTGAAATACCTTTTGTTTATTGAACTTAGCCCAACGTCTGGTTCAAAAGAGGCACTGAGCAAATGGTGGTTTAATAAAGCAAAGAATGAATGAGAAAATTAATGAATTTGTGAAAGACAAATAATCATTAGATCTGATAATATTTAATATGCTCCCAATTCTAATATTAATTTTTATTATTTTTGTTAGAGATAAAAACACAAATTTCAACAATAGTAGTTAATAAAACAAATATTAACAGTTATATTTGATTATTTGATTTGATTATAAAGTACTCCTACCCATGTTAGCCCATGTTATTCTCAAGAGTCCTGTGAGAAATATTTTAAAATTTGTTCTTATCATTTTATAAATAAACAGACCGATGTTAGAGGTTAAGATATTTACAAGACCACTCAGATCTTCAGCAGCAGAACTTAAATCAGGTCTTTTGAATATAATATCTATAATTTTTCCTTAATGCCTCAAAACAAGAGAAAGATAAATAAGGTGATTCATTATCAAGGTTTTTTCATAAAGTTTATATTCACCACATCTTCTAAGTAACAAAAATTTATGATTCTTTCATTTTATATACCAATTTTTTTAATCTCCTTTTTGACCTCCACCACTGCAGTGAAACAACGAATGCTTCTTAAGTAGACCCACTTACTGAGCTCTTACATTCACTGCAAGTCTCCCTTCAAACTCAAAGTGTTATGTTCTTGTGGTAATGACATGCTATTGTCTGGTTTTAGAGAGGGGTCGCATTATTTTTATGAAAAGGAGTTATGTAACCCTAGGAGTTAAGGAGACAGAACAATGATTTTTCTAACAGTTTTAATTTTGAATCTTATGTAATAAAGTGTCATAAATCCACAACCTCCATGGGCAAAACGTGCCTTTTATTCAAACCTTCCTCAACCTGTTTAATTATTGTGGGTGCTATGACTACTCTTTCATAATTATCTTCTGAAATATCAATCCTTCCAGACTCCAGGATTTATTATAAATGTGTTTTTCCACTACCATTACCACAAAGTAGATTTTATTAAATTAATCTTTATTTGCATTAATTTTCTTGTTTTTCTGTGGTCATCAGACAACTGGTGAACATTTATTAAGCACATACAATCTGAAAGGCCTTAACATATTGAATTTTAAAAATGTTTCCCTGTCTTCAAGGTTTAAACTTCTATTTCATGAACTCCCCTTTGACCATGCATGTCTCCTGCCTATGACACAATTACAGTTCTTTTTCATGTTACCAACCTCCACTTCTTCATGACTGCACTTCACACCATCATCTACTGCAACTGCTCTTGGTAAGAACATTAATAATGACCCACATTACATTTTCATTGCCTCTTTTATATGTCTATTTTCTAGCATAGTAACCATGCCTTTTTCTTGAAAACTTGCAATCTTCAGTTTCGTGATAATAGGCTTTTTTAGTTCCGATCTTACTTCTCTGAAAAATTCTTATTTCTCATTGGCTCCTCTTAATGTACCCTCTGTTTGTCTTTTTAATTATTAGGGTTGCCTTAATTCTGTCTTCACCACTTATTTTTCATTCCTTACATGCTTACTGAGTTACCTCTCCTCTTCCCATTGGTTTAACTACCTGTAATTCCAAGTACACAAATCTAGCTTGCTAAAAAAGAAAATTTCTCGTGAATGTTGCTGAAATACCACAAATTCCATAGATTTTTTTCATCATTGTATTTCCTAGGATCTTAAGTAGTGTCCAGAACTTTGTTAGATCCAATAAATGTTTCTTATATGGATGAAAGAGTAAATACATCTTATTCATCCTTAAATCTCCTCTTTCTCCATGTTTCTACTCTCAATGACTGATACAACCCAATCACCCCAGCCACAAACCTGAAAGTCATGTTTCACAATGACATCTCCACCAACCACCAGGCAGTCGTCAAGCCTTGATTCTACGCCGTACGTATATCTGTGGAATCTGCACTTCCCCTCAGGCCATGCTCTATTCATATATCATCATCATCAGCATCATCTTTCCTGCATTATTAGTATAAATTTGGTCTAACGCCAACTCATTTAACAAACCACTACCATAAGTTTTCTAAGCTACAAGGCTAATTGTGTGTCTTCATTCACTTAATTCAACACTCCCCATCACCATGAGAGTGAAACACACATTTTGAATTGCAACATGACATACTCTGGATTCCTCAACTTTGCCAAACTACAAAGATATGACTCCTAGCCTGCAGGAGGTTCTTAATAAACATCTGTTGTATTTAGTTGGCAAGAAGAACACCAGTGTTTTCCTACTTTCCTGCTTTTTCACTTGCTACCTTGCCTGCCTGGAATATCTCCATCAGGGTGCTATCTGGCAAACTCAGCCTTCACCTCTTTTGTGAAGTTTTTAGGACTTCCTTTCATACCAGCCAGTCTCCAGCATAGCACTCCATTAATGGCTTTACAGATGAGTAGACACATGAATTACAAAGAGGAATTACTTTTATCGGTTGTTTTATTATTCATTTTGAACTTTAAACACAAAGTAAAGATGTCTTAATTAAAAACAACTACTTAGTGTCCTGGGCATAACTTTGTTACAATTGTCATCTTGTTGGTTTTGTTCCTTTTTTTATAAAGTCTAGGGATACCTTGGGTGAAATGGTTTTTTTGTTTGTTCATTTATCTTATATTCCCCCATTGTCTATCGTACACAGCAAGTGGTACATATATAGGCTTGATTTTTTGCTACATCAAATGGAATAGAATGGGATGGAGTGGAACTGGATTGGATACAAAAAATTAATTTTTATAGTAAGGTCTAGGATGGATTACACAAGAGAAAAGCTGAAGTCATAGAGGACATTTATAAAATTATTTTACTAGATAAAAGGTAAAGAATCTCCAACCTAGACAGTTGAAATGACACTCAAAGGAAGAGTAAATTAAAAGAAATACAAGCAGAATTTGACAAGAGATTGGTTCTGGTGGTGAGGGAAAAGAACTGGATGATGATGTTAAACTTTCAGACCTTTGCAACTTGGCAAAGATGACAACATTTTAATATGTATCATTTTACTTTTCTTTACTTTTAAAGTTAAGATGATTTCAATTCTCTATGTGTAAGATCTTTGGGATCAAGGAAAGATTCCCACAATGAAAGCTCTGATACTCATCTCCACTGGGTATTTCACACCCTGGAGATGCTCATAAAAGAAATGATCTAGTTATTAACTTTACACCTTTGGCTACTGTTGTAACCACCACAATCCCTTATCATAAACACAGTTTGCAGTTGTTACATCATTTATTTTGCCATCCTAGTATAACAGCAAGTGAGGTAACAATGACAAAGTATAGATGTGGGCCTGCCTAAGTGTTCCTATTAAGAATGATGCTATCAATTTTATACCAGATAATTTCTTTCTGAGAATCTCATGTTCACCAGCAAACTGTAATTGGCTAAATGTCTGAGGGAACATAAGTTTCAATGATAATTGGTCAATACTTCTTTAAAGTTACAGGAGAATCCAGGGAAGCCATTATTGGGTTGTGCTCCTAATTGTGCAGAACAGAAACCCAAGGGAGGGCATGCCTTTTGGCCTGAGTTGTGCTGATGCTGATATTAGAAAAGCAAGAAATGCTTCTTTCACAAGTACTGAGACTGTGTTTGCAACCACCAAGCCTCCAACTAGAACTGAATGGCAAACCATGTTGTTATATTTTACAGCCAAGACATTTTTTGTGCCAATTGTATAATTTTGCTGTGTTTCACAAGAGAAATCTATAGCAACACATTGCATATGATGTTGAAAGAAAAAGAAAATTATCTCAAGTAAGATACAACTGTGCCCCTACAATCCTATGAAATGTTGTGTATGCAGCTGAGAACTGAAATCCATGAAAAGACACATAATAAAGTAGACTTTAAAATAGGCAGCAAGAGGACTCATAATGGTTGTCTCTATAGTACATATGACACTTGGTAACTAGCCCAATTTCCAATTAGCATAGGTTCTTTCTATGAATTGAATCATGTCCCCCCTAAACTCATATGTTGAAGCCCCAATCCCCTCTGTGATGGTGTTGATATTTGAAGATGGGGCTTTGGGGAAGTAATTAGGTTTAGATGAGGTCATGAGGATGGGGCCCTCAAGAAGGGATTAGTGTCCTTGTAAGAAGAGATACTAAAGAGCTTGCTTCCTCTCACTCTTTCTGCCATGTTAAAGACACAGCCAGAGAGAGCCCATCTGCAACCAAGAAGAGAGCTCTCACCAAGGAAACTTGATCTTGGACTTCCCAGTTTCCAGAACTGTGAGAAACAAATTGCTACTGTATAAGCCACCCAGTCTATGGTATTTTGTTAGACAGTCCAAGCTGACTAATACAGTTACTATCAGCTCAGAGCTGGTGATGGCCATCTTTAGTTTCAACAGTAACATTCAAGTCAGGAGACTAACAGTTCCCATTTAGATTAATTAAAGTGGCCAGAGGTTTTCATATCAAAATAGAAATTGTTCAAATGATAAGTATGGTTAAAAAAAAAAGTCTAGAACAGATAACAATTTTACATTTTAAACAGTAATTGAGTTAATACAATTAATACTACCAAATCCAACTTTTTTTCTTTGCAAGTCCCCAGAATTCAGAAAGCACACAAAGAAATTGAAAAGCTGCAACCTGATATGTTTCATAGCATATAATTTGACTCTTCCTAAACTTTCATCTTTTTTTAAATCAATTATTTTATTCTTATAAGTTAAAAATCTAAAATCCAAATTCTCATGTTAAATTTAATTAAAAGATTATCTTCCTAAATTTCTTATTCAATTTCATCTAAATCATAAGAATATTTCATCTTAACAAGAACCAAGTTGATCACTTTTTTATTTAAAAATTGTGTGCAGAAAGCAGAGCAAATCAATTTACAAGATGCCCTTCCTGTATTATTATTGGGTAAATATGAACCCATTAAGTATAGTTGTAGAAAGAAACTAAAAAGTAAAAAATGAGAGAATGGCTGAGTGAAAGAAAGGAGGGGAGACAGGTAGGTTGAGATCACTGCTTAATTTTATAAATTTATTTTGGATTGAAAATAGTATAAACATTGTCCAAAAAATGAAAACAAAATAGTTTCTGGATGGTCAGTTCTCTTTAACAATGAAAAATTAGAGTAACTAAACATTAGACTCAAAGTTGTTCAAGGCATTAGAAAATACATAACTAGGAAATTAAATGACTTTCCATGTTAAGGAAAATATAAATAATTGCATCAGGAAATTAGCCTATAGATATAACACCATAATGCAGTCATTTTCACTTCTGTTGAGTTTTGTACTCTTATCCTCAGTCAATGAAAAATAAGCAGGTAACAGTATTTTAGATCTCTTACCTCCTCTTTTCATCTTCCTATGCCTAAAATATCTCTATTGTAAAAGAATTGATATAGTTTGGCAGATGAATCCTTTTTAAAACCAGTAAGTAATTTTATTTCCTTCCCTGTAACACTAGCAAGATTTTATCTCCCTACCTAGATTTTAAGTTTTGAACTGTTACTTCAGGTAATAAATACCTCAACCTAGGTGCTTCATTAAATATAAGATAAATTGAAATAAATACAAAATTATGCCTCTCATTGGCACCTCATAAAATCCAGCTCATAGAAAGCTCTGGGTTTTTCATCAGTTTAACTAGGAAAATACCTAGACCTTGTCTTCACGTGATCAAATGTCACATCTGAAACCTGAAAAAAAAATTAGATAATATTCTGGCTATTTTAAATATTTGAATGTTTAGCTCTTACACACTGTATCTATATTTGCTAAAAAATTCTAATTTTCAAATATTTGTCATGGCCCAAAAAAAAAAAGAAAAAAGAAAGAATCACTCAGACTATGTGATGGAGTAGCCATACACTCCATTTCTGAGGAACCCCTCAGGCCATTGATTAATGCAATCAACTGAGTATCATATCATTATATCTGATTAAACACTCCCTGATTTTATTGGCAATTTAAGAACTCCAGTTTAATGCTGAGGAGGAAATCAAAAAGTATTAAAACTCATATATCTTTTTTTTTTCAAGAGGAAAAACTTCATTTGGTATTCAGTCCACACTAGATAAGGGGTGATCTATGGAAACAAACATACTGAAACATGGACATGAATAAAATGAATAAACAGAAGGAAAAATATCCACAAAAACACAGGGTTTTAACCGACCGACAACCTCACTGTTGAGTGGGCTGTTCTTTCCAGTGAACTCCTTTGGAACTCATGTTATAATAATGCCGATAATAACTAATGAAATGAAGTCTCTGCTCCTTGCAATCCTAGGAACTAGCGTATTATGTAATACTCTTCCCTTATTTCCTCAATATTTCTCATGAATAAGAAATACAAGCTTCTGTAAGAAATTTCCAGAGACTCGAAAAACACATGAATACAGACAAAAGAAAAAGGGGGTACACCAAGGACTGTTGGGAGGCATCTCTCAACCTGATGTTGGAAGAACTGACTCCTGTAAAATAGAGATTGTCATACTAGCAGTTATCCTATAATAACCTTATATGAAGTGAAAAGAAAATGGGCTAGTTCACCGTGTTATAGGTAATGCAGAGAGAACCATCATGAATCTTCTTGCTACCTGTCTTAAAGTATAGGTTATGATGAGTCTTTTCATGGGTTTCAATGGTCAGGTACACATACAACATACTGGCCATCATATGGCCAGTATGGGCACAACTGTATCTTCTTGTATCAGTACTTCATTCTTTTTTATTGCCAAATAATAATATTCCATTGAAATGGATATATAACATTTCTATACCCATTCATCAGTTGGCATATATTTGGTTTGTTTCCACTTTTTGACTAATATGTATACTGCTATGTAGATTCAAGCAAAAGTTTTTGTAGGGACATATGTTTTCATTTCTCTTGGATATATATACCTAGGAACTGAATTGCTGGGTTATATGGTTTCTTTATGTTTAAAATTATTGAGAAACATATGTTCATCAGTGATGCTGGTCTGTAGTTTTCTTTTTTTGTGGCATCTTTGTCTGGTTTGGATATCAGGGTGATGGTGACCTTGTAGAATGAGTTTGGGAGTATTCCTCCCTCTGCTATATTTTGGAAGAGTTTGAGAAGGGTAGATGTTAGCTCTTCTCTAAATGTTTGATAGAATTCACCTGTGAAGCCATCTGGTCCTGGGCTTTTGTTTGTTGGAAGATTTTTAATCACAGTTTCAATTTCAGTGCTTGTGATTGGTCTGTTCATATTTTCTATTTCTTCCTGGTTCAGTCTCAGAAGGTTGTGCTTTTCTAAGAATTTCCAGCACAAATTATTGAATGTAATGTTCTTCTATAACTACAGAACGGCTACACTGACATTCACAAAGTATTCAGCTCATAAATGTGTCAATGTTTTATAAGGACTCTCTAATCGGTTTTATTGTATTTTTTAATTATAATTCATTTATTTATTCTTTTATATTTAGTCAATGAACATTGGATTTTGTGCAGAGGACTAAAGATAAAATACATATTTTTAAAAAATTAAAATGCGGTGGGTAAATCAACACAAAAATTATTTTTAATATTTTGAAAACACATTAAACAATGTCTTTGAATTTTATAGTAATTAATCACATAGAAAATGAGCATGGATTTGGAAATCAGAACGTCACACTGAAGCTCCAGCCATCCTTATATGATATTAAATAAGTCATTTAAGCTCACTGAGATGTAGTCTCTTTGTTTTTAAAAAGAGTGAGAGAGGAATGGATGAAGGAGATGTGGTACATATACACAATGGAATATTAGCCATTAAAAAGAATGAACTAACGCCATTTGCAGCAACATGGATGGACCTGGAGATTATCATACTAAGTGAAGTAAGTCAGACAGAGAAAGACAAATATATCATATTGCTTATATGCTGAATCTAAAAAAAAAATGATCCAAATGAACTTACTTACAAAATTAAAACAGACTCACAGACTTAGAAAACAAACTTATGGTTACCAAAGGGGAAAGGTGGTGGGGAGGGATAGATTGGGAGTTTGGGATTGACATACACACACTACTAATATTTAAAATAGATAAAGAGCAAAGACCTACGGTATAGTACAGGAAACTCTGCTCAATATTCTGTAATAACCTAAATGGGGAAAAAAATTGAAAAAAAATAGATACATGTATATGTATAACTGAACCACTGTACTGTACACCTGAAACTAACACAACATTGTTAATCAACTATATACTCCAATATAAAATAAAAAAATTTTTAAATAAAAAGGTAAAAATAGATAAAATGAATGAGGGGAAGGGGACAGCAGAGTGAGGGGATTAAAATAATGAGATGTTAATGCCAATCTTGCCCAATTCATTGAGCTATTATGAGGATAGAATGAAATATTTTTTGCAAAAGTGGTTTTTTTCTGGTATTAAAAGTTGAAGGCAATACAATTTGCATCATTATAGTAAAAAACTCACACATGAATTTATTTCACAAGTATTTACTGAGTCCACGTTATGACAGCCACTGTTTCGGGGCTAAGGATAGAGAGGTGAACAAGAAATAAGACACAGTCTCAGACTTTACAGAGCTTCCAGCTAGAAGAAGAGTCTTCAGACTACAAATTTAGGGCTTGTATTCTTTTATTTTTCAAATTTACATATATAATAATCACTCCAAAATCTAAAGAGATAATAAGAAAAATAATTACCAAATGGTACAAATGAAAACAAAACAGCACTAGTGCTTGGCACTACACACACAAACTTCTGATTATTGAGTGAACTTCTGCTGTAAAATTCCTTACTTGTTGGAATATTAAAGCCTTTAAAAGCTCCTTTTTACATTTTACTTTTAATATGCCAATATCTTCTTTCATGTGCAGAATCTCTCATTTTATTTTTTTCCAAAATCTGGGCTTACTTGCCCCAAAACTTTCCTATCTAGACTCACTGAAGTATAAGCTATATTTCAAGCATGAACATTGTGCGTGAGCAACAAAAGAGGTAAAAATTGACTTTCTAAATTATAAGGAAGGCCTCTACAGTTTATTTTGTAATGCACTCACTAAAATACATACCCACAGTGCAGATTGAGCAATAAACAGTGTTCAAGGTAAGTCAGGTGATGGAAATTAATAAACATAGTAATGTTTTCATGTGTTAAAGGGGTAAGAAAGACTGTGACTTTTATAAACATCATGGTAGAAAGAAAATAATCATTTTTCTACTTTATAACAAACCAAGACAAAGAAGATTTCCCAAATAATATTGTTCTGTAGCACTTGAAACTTAAAAATTGGGCATATAAGATGTATAAGATTGGAAGTAGAGACCAAAAGCAACACAGTCTCTTTCATCTGATCTAATCCTTGATTGCTCCTGCGTCCAGCTCTGTAGGTGGACCATTTCTTCTGAATGATTACAACTGTTAAACATGACCCAGTTCATGAATGGTTAAAAAGAATCATAAAGTCTTTAACAAAAACAAGCAGAAAAAATAATGAGATGAATTTAAATGCATTTATTAAGGAACTGTGCTATAACACATAAACTAAATAGAGAGGTTGGGACACCAGAGTTTAACAGTTTAAGAGCAATTGCTTAAATGTTGATTGTAACAAAATATTGGTAACTCTGTCCCAGAGGCTGAAGTGTAAACTGCCATGTCGTGCTGTTGCCCACTGTCCACAAGAGATGAAGATAAATGTAAGGAAAATCAACATGGGCTTCCTGAAATTTGTCACAGGATACTAGTGAGAAGCATAAAAACACTGAAAGTCAAAAAATAGCCACAAGGGACTTCCCTGGTGGTGCAGTGGTTAAGAATCCACCTACCAATGCAAGGGACACGGGTTCAAGCCCTGGTCTGGGAAGATCCCACATGCCGCAGAGCAACTAAGCCCATGCGCCACAGCTACTGAGCCTGGTGCCACACCTACTGAAGCCCGCGTGCCGAACCGGTGCTCGGCAGCAAGAGGAGCCACCGCAATGAGAAGCTCATGCACCGCAACAAAGAGTAGCCCCCGCTCGCCACAACTAGAGAAAGCCCACGAGTAGCAACGAAGAACCAACACAGCCAAAAATAAATAAATAAATAAATTTATTTTTTAAAAAAATAGCCACAAGATGACCAACATCTTTGGGAATATCATGGTCAGTAAAAAGAGTGTTCATAGCCAGAGCTGTATCTAGCTCAAGCCATAGCTAAGCCCACAGTCACCACCATATCTTGAGCATAAACTACAACCTGGCCCTGGGTCGCTCCTGCATCCATATTATAGCCACTGCCAAGGCCACATCCACAGGCTCCGCCAAGAGTTCTTGCCATGACTGGAATGCATGATGTCAGAAGGTGAATTTTCAGTTGGTTGTAAAGGAAGTTTGATGTCATTCAGAGCTCCAAGACCTATACATATATCCACTGCCAGGAATGGGTGGACCATGTCTCACACGGACTCTGCCTTCCCACTCAATGCATCCAATTGTGTAGCAGCCTCTCATTATTTTGTGGTGTCCTCTTAAAAAAAGACTTTGTCACAGCAGTTAAGGAAGTTTTCAGGTCACCTCCTGCTAACATGGGTTTCCCCAAAATAAATCTTCAGTCAGTCTAAAATAATAAGTTCTATTATTATGAGATGTACTATTCAGATTTTATTATACATAATCAGCAGTGTGACACCTTCTATTAATGTGACGTTCCCCTGTGAACGCACAACCATGTGAAAGCTACTACAACAAATTCTTTTGCTCTTTCATTATCCTGGTATTTTACCTAAGACCATAAACTCAACTTCTTCCTCATTGCAATTTAACACGTCAGATTAGGCAGGAAGTTACATTCCTATTAATGCATAAAGCCTCAGAGACAGAATTATGTTTGCGGCCACCTGCTGTCTAAACAACATACAGCTGGCCAAAAAGCACATGAAAAGATGCTCAGCATCGCTAATCATTAGAGAAATGCAAATCAAATGGGTTATCACCTCACACTAGTCAGAATGGCCATCATCAAAAAGTCTACAAACAATAAATGCTGGAGAGGGTGTGGAGAAAAGGGAACCCTCCTACACTGTCAGTGGGAATATAAATTGCTACATTCACTATGGAGAACAGTATGGAGGTTCCTTAAAAAAAAAAACTAAAAATAAAGCTACCGTATGGTCCAGCAATCCCACTCCTGGGCATATATCCAGAGAAAACAATAATTCGAAAAGATATATGCACCCCAATGTTCATTGCAGCACTATTTACAATAGCCAAGACATGGAAGCAACCTAAATGTCCATCGACAGGAATGGATGAAGAAGAACATATATACAATGGAATTTCATTCACTCATTAAAAAGAATGAAATAATGCCACTTGCAGCAACATGGATGGACCTAGAGATTATCATACTAAGTAAAGTAAGTCAGAAAGAGAAAGACAAATATCATATGATATCACTTATATGTGGAATCTTAAAAAAATGATACAAATGAACTTATTTACAAAACAGAAACAGACTCACAGGCTTCAAAAACAAACTTAAGATTACCAAAGTGGAAAGGTGGGGGAGGGATAAAGGAGGAGGTTGGGATGAACATATACACACTAATATATATAAAATAGATAATCAACAAGGACCTACTGTCTAGCACAGGGAACTCTACTCAATATCTGTATAACCTATATGAAAAAATAATCTGAGAAAGAATAGATATATGTATATGTAAAAATAAAACAGTACAATTGTGATTAGGTCACATGTGCCATCAAATCTATAGAGTTAATTAATGAGGAAAATTATCAACACTTTTATCAAAAATTATGCTTTAAAAACAAATAATTTATTTTTTTCTGTTTGTAATATCTCATCTGTCTAACTTGTTAGTTGTTAATCATATTTTGATAATTTATCCATCCTTCATGTGATTGTTTTATGTATTTCTATTATTCAAAATTCATTCCTATGGTAAAGCTGGTAAAAAATGTTTAACATTTTCCAATGTATTCTCCAAACTCCTGCCCTTCATTCTGTTTCTCTTTTTCCACTGTGAAACATCACTCATCTTTTGGCGATTGGCACAAACACTGCCATACCCAAATGAAGAAATAACATAATCATAAGTATAATGCATTTTAAATGTGTTTTTTTAACTAAGCAACCATATAATCACAGCGCAGTCACAAGGAAAAGCTAGTGGGACCATGTACTTAATTCGTTGGTATAATTATTAATATTGCCACCCTCTATTCTCAAGGGTATTCCAGCTTGGATAATAAATTCTACCAGTGTCCTATTATCACTGACTTGAGGGTCTGCCTGTTTAGGTTCAAATCCAAGCTTTGTTATTTACCATTTGTGTAAATTTGGACAAACGTAATCTCTCTGTCTCTCAAATTGCTTCATCTGTAAGTAAGTGTTAAGGGTTACGTGAGTTACTATATGTATAGCATTGAGAACAATGTCTGGAAATAGTGATTATTATTATATTATTGAGTGTTAGCTATGGTTATTATTCCATATATTAAAACCAAATACACATTCACAGAGAGAGAGAGAGAGAGAGAGAGAGAGAAGAGTAACACATCTTTCTGGCCTATGGTACTTCAGAAGTAAAACAAATATAACATTGAAAAACCAACTAAAACAGTACTATTTGATAATATATAGCATTAAGGACAGAGAATGTTAATAGGGACCTTTGGGACTGTGAAACTTTTAGAAGGAAATAGTTATTAGCTTTGCTATATTTTACCTGAGGCAAAATGTATGTTAATATTCCATAGAAATGTTAACAGTTGGGCTTGAATATTAGTTTCAGTTTAACAATCATGAAATACAAATAGGATGCATTTAGAAAATTCTGGAGATGAAACATATATAAATAAGTGACTGAATATGAATAAAGTAGTTTTTAATTTAATGCTTTATATATTATTTAATTTTGAAAGATAAAATATTTTAAAAATATTTTCCCCAGGATTTTAAAGGCATTGTGAAAAATAAGAAATAAAATAAATTTATTTTCCTCAAGTTTTTCACTTACAAAATGGCTTAATATGCTACCTACTAATGTTTCTGAAAATTGAAAACATTTTTTAGGAAGGCATGTGGCATGTTTTGAATAGCTTTATCTTGTTCTATTAGCATTTACATAGTTTTTCCTTTTCATAAATATGACAGAAATAAGCCATCAATGGAAGATATACTTGCATAACTATTTGTAAGAGAAACAGAAGATTAGAAATAATTAATCCATATTTTTTCCCTTTAGAAATGGCAACATGCAGATCAAAGGTGAATAACCTGGATTGGACGCCAAGCCACGGTGATGGAATACATTACACTCAACTCCCCAAGTAAGAATCGTGCCTAAGACCTCCACATTATTGAGACAGTCATAGACAAGAACCACTAATTGGACCAGATGCTCTTTTACACTCAGTATTGCTCCAAAGTTCTGAGTTTTCCCCAGCAGATAATTCAATTGCACCAGGAAATATAGAAAAGTCAAAAGAGTCACAATCAGAAAGTTCAGAAACTTCCCAAAACTCCTAAGTTGATTTGCAGGTAGAGTGTGAATCAAGAACTATATGAGGAGACTTTTATTTCCAGTTGTCATATAAAAGATTCAGTCATACAGAGTGAAGTAAGTCAGAAAGAGAAAAACAAATATCGTATATTAACACATACATGTAGAATCTGAAAAAATTGGTATAGACAATCTTATTTACAAAGCAGAAACAGACACACAGACATAGAAAACATATGTATGGATACCAAGGGGGAAAGGGGGCCTGGGATGAACTGAGAGATTGGGATTGACATATATACACTATTGATACTATGCATAAAATAGATAACTGACGAGAACATACTGTATAGCTCAGGGAACTCTACTCAATGCTCTGTGGTGAATTAAATGAGAAGGAAATCCAAAAAAGAGGGGATATATGTATATGTATAGCTGATTCACTTTGCTGTACAGTAGAAACTAACACAATATTGTAAAGCAACTATACTCCAATAAAAAATTTTTTTTAATAACCAAAAAAAAACAAAAAGATTAAGAAAGATCTTCCCTCCCATAACAACCAGAAAAGCTTTAACAAAACAAAATCATACTCCTCCATGGGGTTAACAAAGAGCAGTAGATGCATGAAGACCTTGTGAACTGAATTCAAGAGAGAAATGAGCCTCATAGAAGAGAGAAAGCCACGGGAGTTTTCACTCCTGAAGGCAAATGCCTGCTGTATATGCAGGCAGACCAGACCTAGAGAGAAAATTTAAAGATAATCTTTGTGTATTTCAAATACAAAAAGAAGCTAGTTACCTGATTTCACCCCAGCTCTATGAAGCAGCATGTGTTCTGACTTCCAGCATGAGGATGAAGGTTAAAGCCAGCTTAACACCTCAGAACATGGACCAGTAAGCCACAAATGAGGAAAACATGTTCCAGCTCAAGCATCCAACTCATGAACATCAGGATCTCCTTTATTCAAAGCCAGTACAACCGTCTTTTAACCTGCATCTGACATCACTGTGATAGCTTGCTCTGGAGGCTGTAACTGACAACATATAAAATGTAATAGGAGCCAGGTAAAGCATTACGGTCCCTGAAATGAAAGGAGATTAGCCATAATAGAAACTCAACTGCCATATGCTGCATCAGCCATAAGTGGCATGTTGGAACACAGGACACTAATCTTAAACACACCTTATCTTAACACTCAACACCAAGGGAAGACACAGGTTGATAATGGATGTCTTTCCAGACAGACAAATAATAACATCTTGCATTTGATCGTGTTTTCCATTTTACAAAGTGCTTTTGAGACAGGCTGGGACCTGGGACCTGGGACCCTTTGCTGCGGTGCTTGCACCTGGACAAACATCTCCACCAGCAATAGAATACAAAGTAACTATACGGGACTAAAAATAACTGCCTGCATGCACAGTTGGGACAAATTATGTACAAAAAGATACAAAAAGACCAAAAAACTCAACAGCTACTTTTAAAGAGCTGGGAACAAAAGCAGGGTACTGTGCATGCCCCCTGCACACAACATCACCAAAGGGGTGGACAAACCACATAAGTCACTCCTCTGGCCTGACCCCTGGACCCGCTCCTACCCTCACCCCATATAAGGAACCAGCTCGCCCCCCAGCAGGGGATGTGGAAGGGAACCTGTTACTTGTTTTCACTCTCGGCTGCTGCAGCAGGGGCCCCAGTAAATTCTTCCCCCAATTTCTTGTCTCATCTCTTATCAATTTCTATTGATTAGGGAAGGCCAAGAACCCTGGTCAGTAACACTTTCATGATATAATCTTATATAGTGATTAAAAACTATGAATTCCATTTACAGAAAAGAAAACCAAGGTTTGGAGACATTAAACTATTTTCAGATGGCCAAGCAAATAGTGAATAGAGGGGCAAATTACTACTAAAATTTCCTTGTTCGAAATATAGGGCTCTTTCTACAGTAACACAAGACCATGTTCTTTCAAATAGTTAATATCACTGCAATAACATGCTGGATCATAAAATCAAAACCTTTGTTCTGGTCTCCCATTACTACCACCTGATAAGCAGATGCATTACATGAACTAAAGCATCCATTCGATTGTGCAATAAATATTAATTGAAAAATTTACATGTGTTAAATCATGAAAATGAAAAATAATCCCTATCCTCAAGGATCATACATGTAATAAACATGTAAGTAGGAAAATCCCAGGTAATATGACAAGGAGAACATAGAGATGGGTACTAGGTTAAGCTAGAGGGTTCTGAGAAGCTTCAAAAGGATAAGTAAGATACCATAAGACAAAGAATCAAGGAAAATATTCCAGGGGGAAAGAAAAATTATATGAGGGTAAAGAATAGGGAGAATTGTGATATAGTTAGGGTGAAGCAGGATTTTGACATAGAGCACCTGGAATTCTCTCTTTGAACCTCTTCCCTCTTCTGCCTGCATTCATTTCCTTCATGGTCTCATCCAGTCTCATGGTTTTAAATACTTGTCTATTTTTGGCAGTTTCTGACAACTACCAAACTTAAAACTCTGACCCAGACCTCTTCCTGGACATCTTTCCCAACTGTTTAATCAACATCTCCACTTGGGTATCTGATGAGCATCTCAAACATAAAAAGTCCAAAATTTACCTCTTGATCTTGCCCCACAGAACCACTCCTCTTGCAGCTTACTTTACCTCAATTTAAGACTGCCCTATCTTTCCTGTCACTCAGCGTAGACTTTGGAATCATCCTTAACACCTCATTTACACTTCAGCATCCAATCATTCAGCAAAATTGGTAAATTCTACCTTTGAACTATATCATCATTTCCATTGCTATCACCAAAAGCCAATTACAATAGCCAGTAGCCTTCTGACTGGTCTTCCTGCTCTCAGTCTTGCCTGTCCCTACCCCTTAGCAGAATATTATCAACACAGCAGCCAGAGAGATCCAGTTAAAATATGTCAGGTTTTGCATCTCATCTGCTCCAAACCCTGCTGTGGACTCCCATCTTAGAATAAAAGCTAAAACCCTTATTGTAGGTTCTCTGACCTCATTTCCTACTACCCACCCACCAACTTCACTCCTCTGTAGCCAAATTCCAACTCTTCCTCTTCGATACACTAAGCAGAGTCCAGGCTCTGCACTCCCTGTTCACTTGGCCTCAGATGTTTTCCCCACATAAACAGGAGTCACATGTTCTCTTCCTTTAAGATTTTCTTGAATGCCATCTTATCAGGGAAAACTTCACTGACCATCTTGTTTAAAATTTCAGTAAGACTGAAGAAAACTTAACTCACTGCTCTTACTTTGTGCAGCTTTTCTTTTAGTCAACACTAGAAAAGAGGAAATTCAGGTCCCATTCCAGACCCCTGAATTGGAATCTGATTTTTAACAAAACCTCATGTGATTTGGGCCTTGGTTCTGCACCCAATTCCAATGGTGGGGGTGGGTGGCAGTGAATACCCCCCAACACCACCAAGCAATTCTCGGAATATCAACCAGGTGTCCTACAATTTAACTCAATTCAGACACTATCTACCTAGAGATAGTGTCAGATCCCACAGGTTAAGGGGGTCAGTCCTACAAGACACCCCCTCCCCACTTCAGATGCCAATCACAAGCTCAGCAACTGACTATAAATTAGAGGTTCCAACAACCACCTACTTGGGTTCATTTAATTTACTAGAGAAGCTCACAGAACTCAGAGAAGCATTTTACTTACTAGAGCACCAGTTTATTACAAAAGAATATAACTCAGGAACAACCAGATGGAGGAGATCTCTTGGAATACACCACTTTCCCCAAATCTCCATGTGTTCACCAATGTGGAAACTCTCCAAATCCTGTCCTTTCAGGTTTTCATGGAGGCTTCAGGACATAAGCAAATTAATTAAATAATTGGTAATTGGCTACTGATTCAACCTCCATACCCTCTCCCAACCCTGGAGATCAGGGGGATGGGAGTGAAAGTCCCAACCCTCTAACCACAGGATTGGCTTCCCTGGCAACCAGCACCCATCCTTAGGAGAGGTTCAAATATAACCTCATTAACATAACAAAAGACACTTTTGTTGCTCTCATTACTTAGAAAAATTTAGGGTTTTAGGAACTCTGGCAGAAACAGGAACAAAGATCAAATACATATTTCTTATTATAAATCACAATATCACAGGCCCACATTAAAGACTGATAAACACTGATCTAGATAGCATATACTCCCATAATATTTGGATTGGTTATCAATGTTCTATTTAAATGCTTATCAATTCCTAATAATTTTGATCCAAAAATCAACAGCTTTCACAATCATTGCTAATTACTGCAGCACGTTTCTCTTATGATCATGAATACCTCAATTAGCACTTCAATCTACAAAAACATGAGCAGTTCAGTTTACACCTGGACAGTTTGCCTGTATTTGAAGGGAATATTCAGACAATAACTACAAATCTCAACAACATGCCTTGTCTAGATAACTGATAATCATCACAGGGCTGGAGCCATCATAGGATCAGAAATAATGAAAAGTCCAGAGAGTGGACATTAGGCTGTTCAGATTTCCAGAAGCTGAAGCCAAGGCAAATGTTAATGTTATTCTGTACATACCTGGACAATACATTTTCTTTCTTTTTCTGTTACTTTTCCTCTTAAAACAGAATATATACTTATGTGTGCAGGACAATATGTTTCTAATGAAAACATACTGCATCTTTCAGCCAGGATGAATTCTACCCTCTTATATACTGATATGCTCTTTTATTTCCATGGAATAACCCATATCAATATCTTGACAAATTAAATATGGTAGTATAAAGAGTGTTATGTGTATTGTGCTTTTCTCATGAAGATTAATTAATATCACATGAATACCATAACCTTTAGAAATAATATTATCCCCATGCCCCCCAAAATTAACAAGAATAATTAAAAGACCTTTATATAAAAAATATGATCATGCCTTCTAAATGCACACAGGGAAGATTAAGGTTCTTCCCTTAATCAATTATGTAATCTATAAACATTCAGGACCAAATCAGAAAACACAATCTGAAATGATCAATTATCAGCCTGCTAACCATAGCCCACTTGGTGCTACATTTTAGAAGGAGTACGTATGTGTCATTCATTCATTTCTCTAGGTACTCAACACATAAAACGAGTTTAAAAAAAAAAGAAGTCTAATAATTAAGGACTTCAATCTTTTATCATTGATATTAACTGAATATTAGGAATATTCTAGTATAAACAACAAATGTGTTCCATCCTCTGGAGAATTTCTTAGGTAATAT
Source organism: Balaenoptera borealis (assembly GCF_965194805.1). NCBI lineage: Eukaryota > Metazoa > Chordata > Mammalia > Artiodactyla > Balaenopteridae > Balaenoptera > Balaenoptera borealis. Next base: position 14,316,262 of record NC_138862.1, on the reverse strand, counting down.
TTGACCCTGGATCCAAAGGAGGTGTGTTACATTGTTTCAGGACACAGGAATGCTCCTCTTTTGGGGACCATACAGGTCAAAATACCTTAGTGTTTCAACAGTGATCAAATGGAAAGGACACTCAGAGAATCAAAATCCTAAAAAAACAGGCCGAAATCTGGACATAGATCTGGTCAGCTTTTCAGAATAGGAAAAACATCTGCCGAAATGTGAACCTCTGAAAATTCAAAATCATGAACAAGTGAAACAGAGGGCAAATTCAGGAAAGAAGGAGGGAAAACTGGAAGATAAATTATTCTGGGATCCAGGGTACAGACATAAATCCAGAATCCAAAATGAATACAGAATGAAAAAATGCATAGCAACAATACAACAAAATAGACACAAAAAATCAGAAAGAAGGACCAACAATTGCTACTCCAGGAAAAGAATACTTAGAATAATCCGCATAGCAAAGTGGCCCCCAGCTTGAACGACAGTGAACTCTAAGCTCCATCACCCAAGCATAGCATTCCATTAAGAGGAAAATGGACTTTTAAATAGAGAGTATCTGAGGGACTTCAGACAAAATTCATTCCAGTATCCACTGTGAATTAAAAAGTCAGTTCAACACTTATATCTGGATTCCCAAGTACAAGAAAGAACAGGAAAATTAGTTACCAAAAAATAATATAGGAACTGGCAGCTAGGTGTGAAGTGAGCAGGCAGATAAGATGACAGTTCATGGTGATCAAGCTGTAGAAGTCCCCGGTTAAAACGTGGGAGAGTCCAGATGACCATTATCTTCCACAGCAAACTGGGGCTTGGGTATAGGCCCAACCAACAGCAAAGACACATCCACAGTTATACCCAAGTCACTGGAAAATTTGCAGCCAGAATCAGAGCCCCATAACCCATGGCCAGAGCCCCAGCAATAACTCAGGTCTCAAAGACACCATATCTAGAGTCACAAAGTCCAGAAAAGCCTGGGGGCAGGGGGATAACCAGTCAGAAGAGCAATTGTTGTAATAAGTCATATTGAAACTAAGTGTGCCCTCTGATATCCTGGAGCACGTAATCAAAGTTAGACCATCGCAGTTTCCATGGTCCGTAAGTCTGTTTATTAATACATCTATCTAGCGGTGGGTAGGATACTGCAAGTAAACCCCCTAACTCATTATTCTAAAAATGTATTTAAAAAATAATAATAAACCTCATTAACCAGTTTTCTTTTTACATGAGGACAAACTTGGTACCCTTTTAAAGACACAGTATTCTTTGAGGTCAAGTTGCAACTTCGCTGTACACATCTCAGTCTGTAAACTATACTAGGAAGAGAACATCTTTAATTTTTTGACCGCAGAGGTAAAGCTCTGAAACTAGACTGTTTGATTCTGTTCACATACAGCATACTGAAATTTCCTTGCCCTCTAATAAGATCTCATATCCCCTCTCATAACTTTTGACTAGATGAACCTTCCCAGAAACTGGGAGTTTCTGAACAAATTCCCTTGTTTAGAATGTTGCCTTCCCAACACAGGGTTTCCTGACGCTGACACACCCTGCACTCCCACCAGTAAGCTGAATGACCAACAGGATGTGTCCAAATGTAACAATTGCCCACAACTGTTAGAGATATTGACAGACCCCAGCCAAGATAACTGCCAGCATTAACCAACACTGTTGACCTGAAGCCATGGCTATTTCTCTCAAAAAGCATCCAGATAATGTAATAGGGAAGAACAATTCTGACTCCATATTGGATCTGTTTCTTTTACTTTAACCTTTGTATTCTATTGCTTTTGCTACAAGTTAAGAATGTTGCCTATAGCCTGAAATTTACAGGATAGCCCATTCTCAAGGCTCTGACCTTTAAAGGTATAACACTTTTCCATTCATATAGAGATTAAAAAGTTGCAGAACAGAGAATAACATTTGTCTTGTTGGAGATTTACAGGAACATCATGACCTGACCTATGTGGACAGATGCAAGAACAAAGGATTCTGACACCAAGAAGTCTGCAACAACCATATCCCCTCCCCTTTTAGTATAAAAGAAGTCTGAGTTCTAACTCAGTTAAAATGGTTCTTTGGGACACTAGTCCACCATCTTCTCAGTCTGCTGGCTTTCTGAATAAAGTGTCTATTCCTTGCCCCAACAACTAGTCTCTGGATTTATTGGCCTGTCATATGGTGAGCAGTATGAGCTTGGACTCTGTAACAATAATAAATGGCTTCGCTTACTTTTCCGGATGTACAGGTGTTTCAATGAATACCTCTGCTCAATAGGAATCATATTAAACTTAACAGTTGCTGGTCCCTGAATTGATGAAAAGCTCAAGTAGAAATCCCAAGGCCCTGCTCAAAAAGAGTTTTTGAAAATGAAACCTATTCTACACTTTGATTTGTCACCGTTAACAGTAAAGCAACATAAACAAATCTTATCTACTCAATAGGTTTCTAGACTGGACCTTGAAACCTACAGAAATTCCATTCTAGATCCAGAATTCTACTTTTCTGTTTGTTCTTATATTATGGTGAGAAGTACAATGTGCTGATATATTCATAGAGAGTCACCAAATTGCTGGTACAATCAATAAAATACTCTGAATTGCTGTGCAAACACAAAGTAAACAGTTGTACTATCACAAGTAAAAGTTTAGAAAGTAAATAGAAATAACTATACATATATCAATAAATTCAGTAAAAAGGAAAGCCATTTTCTTTTCAAGGCAAAATTAGAGCCAATGGTACTGCTTAACATAATGTTCACTAACAAAATGATATAGTAATGGTAGAAACACAGGCACATTTGAGTATGGGTTGTTAAACGAAGGTTAAAGCTACATAAAGGATTGCAGTGATTAGAGAAGCCTTAAAGTCAGGATTTGTAGGATTACAAGAAACAACATTTTGGCAAGTGTCTGAATGTGATTTTCTTCCAAACTATCACTAACACTTCTTTGCTCTCATGCCCAATCCTGCCTCTTGTCAATAGTCAGTGAAAAATATTGCTGCTCCCTTCCCATGGAGTAGTGTTTAACCTCTGTGTCATGTTGCCCTGAGTGCTGGCTTCACCATTTTATTGACTGACAAAACAATGTTTAGATCAACCAGCCAGTCAGTTTACAGGAGAGGTCACTGCCATTTTATCACCTGGTCTTCTCACGCTGTACTGTTTTTTTTTTTTTTCCTTTAGTTGGGTTGTGTTATGGGTCATAAGTAGTGGCAAGAATCTTCTAACAAAGAAATAGAATTTTTTAAAAAAGATAGAGTATCACATGCACAGTATTTAAAAGAGAACACAAGTATATTAATAAATGTGCTATTCTAGAAGAAAAATCACAGGAATCCGTTCCCCATGATCTAACCTGGTAGTAAAATTTATCTTAAAAATTATTTCCAAGCCAGTACCTATGAAGAGAATCCTAAAAGATTTCACAGAGAGGAGAAAAAAGCATTCATACAAAGGACTAGAGATCAGAATGATATTAGATATCTCAAAAGCAAAATTGTAAGCCAGAAGAAAATGAAGCAATGTTTTTTCAGTAAGATGAAAAAGTATATATTTCTAGCTTAGAAAACCAGTCAATATATAAATTAACTGTCAGTGTAAAATAAACATACTTTTAGTTATGCAGGATCTCACAAAGCTTATGTAAAGACCCACTAGCTCAGGAAAGTTTTCTCCAGGATCCTATTGGACATAGTAAGGAATAAGGAATTTATTTTCATTGCAATGGCCTGACATTGGAGGATAACATGTATCCTGAATCGTAAAAATATTTAAGACCTTTGATTTAGTATCTTGGCCTCTACTTGGAGCCTAAAACAAGGGAATAATCAAAGATGGGAATAGTGATTATTAATGATGTTCATTAAAACACTATTTCAAGCAATGAGTGTTTGAAAACACCCTAAATGTGTAAAAGTGAGATTAAATAAATTAAATATGCTGTACTTATGTAGAGAAATATGATGCAGTAATTTTAAAATTATGTTTTCAAATAATGTTTAATTTTATGAGAGTTCAAAATAATCACACTACAAAAAGTATAAAAAATTACTTTCAGTCACTAAGGATGTGCTATTATTCACTCCTGATAAATAGGTAGTATTTATGATTTTTCTTACTTTATTTTCTCTACTGTTTGCAATGAACAATTACTCATAGAAAAAATATAATACTTTTTAATTTTTCTACAAAAGTAAGAATCCTTTCTATGGAGCTCAATTTTTTTCCCTGTACTTCTAATAGAGAGAAAGTTCTAGTTATTTCTAAGCAAGGCTTTCTAATGTTTTTCTCTAGACTCTTCCTCATTTTCCTACATTCTTAATAAAATTTAGATGATAAAACAGAATGAGTATTCTAATATGGGTCTGGACAGAGCCATATGGTGGAAGGATTATCACCTCCTATGTGTCATACTTCTATTAACTCACATTTGCATCAGGTTCTTTTTTAATTATACATTACATTGCTGATTCATTCTTAGTGTATGACTTGTTCGGTTTCTGCAATATTTTCCTGAGCTAAGATTTCTCCATCCTTTCCCTGGCACTGATGTGCACTTGTTTGTCCCGTGCCAACCTTCATTCTTGCTGGTCCCTTTGTTTAGGTGACCTTTGAAATCTGCTCCTAAACCTTCAAGGTTTGGAAATACCACTCAAGTTAGCGACACTGGGAAAATGTGGTGAACATGTCAATTTCTATATCTAGATCAGTGTTTCTCAAGAGGTGATTCTGACACCATCTGCTTCACAATCATTTTGTGCTAGTTAAACAGGCAGATAAATGGGGTGTGCCCCAGACACTGAACCAGAATCTATGGAGGGAAAACCCCGAACTGTGTATCCTTTAACAGCTTGGCTAGAGTTTTTATCCATGCTCAGATTTGAAAATCATGAAATCCAGGTTATTGTAAAATAAACTTCACATATTTTATATATCCATCATGGTTGATAAGACATTTTCAGAAATTGCTTGGTTCTCTATCCCCACATTTCCTCTCTTTCAATTGCTAGACCAATCAACCCAGAGGTCCAGGCCTACCCCAAATTCTGGATGGATTCTGCTCTTAGCTTACTCCTAGCCAAAACAGATTCAAGAAGCTTAGCAAACCCCATATAGGAAATACCTAAAGAAGTCTGTTTCAAAAGGTTATATACTGTATAATTTCATTTATATGTCCTTGTCAAAAAGACAACATATGGTGATGGAGAACAGATCAATGGTTGTCAAGAATTAGGGGAGAGAGTATGACTAAAATATGGACAGCATGAGAGAGTTTTTTGGGTGATGGAACTTTTTTATATCCTGATTGTTCTGATAATTACACAGATATATGCATGTTTTAAAACATGTACCCGATTTTACTGTATGTTGATTTTTAAATGTTTTTAATCTGGCTTGGTAGAAAATTTTCCTAGACATATAAAATCCTCCATGCATTTTGGCGATCCAGATTATATCTTTGGATAAAGTGAAATTTTCTAGAGAGCTTTAAATCTACATTACATCATTTTTTACCTATACAAATGCATTTTTCTGGATTTTGCTTTTATGTTGCCACATAGGCTTACATTGAAAGAGATTATAAGAAATAGACATTAGAAACTCATTATAATGTTAATTATGGAAATGTTCTTAAAGTGATATTTAATAATAATAGTAACACTTTAAAAAAATTATTTAGCATTGACAGCTAATTCAATGTAAGACCATGAATGCACAAAGTTATGGACCCAGGGGGATGTGAATATTATTCAGGGAACTGTAATTTTGGTCAAGTTTGATCTAATGCAGTGAATCTTCTGCCATTTGTCTTATGTGTCCATTTTTATGTCAAGTTTGGTGGTTCAGGAATAAACCAGAATGTGAAATACAGCTTACTGCAACAAAATTCACCTTTCTTGACCTTTTATATTTAAAGGAATTTAAAATGTATTTCTCATCTTCCTTCATGCAGTCCACTGAGAATACTCAAGAGAATAACCTTTCTTTAGCTAGCTGTGTGAGGCAAATACCACTGTAACATCATTGGGATTTATTTTAATTCACATCTTTGTTCTTTTGTTTAACCATTAAATTCATACCACAGATTCAAGAAATTAGCCATATAAACAAAAATCAAACTGAAAACAGAATATGATGGACATATAAGGGATGTAAATTTTAAGATTGCACACTGTGTACAAATTTAAGATTGTACACTGTTTCTTCTAGTTGGCATTTCCTGACAACAGGAAACCGGAAAATAATCTTAAAAAGCTAAAAACCTTTTATAGTGGCACTTAACACAATGGAGATTAGAGAGGTTAGGGCTAAGTTTAATCCCCAGATTTATTATTCAAGAGTATAATATGAATAAGGGAATGAAAGAAGAATCCATGAACATTCACCACACGCTATCTACTTTTTTCTTAAATCAATATCCCTTTAATAGATAGAATGCTTAGAATAGCAAAGTATTACCCTCACTGCAAAATGCAGGAGGAAAATATATCCACAAAGAATGAATCAAGAGAACACAACGAAATTGAAAATCACGTTTATAGGCTAAGTATATTTATTAGAATAGGGAAATCAATGGAAAAAACTGAACTAGAATTTAGGGGGAAACATGAAAATCAAACATACTGGGAATTTAAAATCTTAAGGTACAGTAATCTACCAAGAAAAATTGAGACTTCAAATAAAGTTCAATCCACAAAGTTTATGTTCACTCTACTTTGCACAGTTTAACACATAAAAAAAGCTGTTAGTACAACATTGCTTCAAGTTTGGTTCCTGAGGACACATTGTACAGTTCTCGTGGTTAGAAGTTGATTAATAGAGGTCGAATGTCCAATATCTTCTGTAGTCAAGTGGCCGGGAGCTGCCATATCTACAAGGGTAAGGGGAGAGGGGGTTGGTTTCAGGTTAAACCAACCTAACAGGATTCTTGCTGAAGGCAGTCCAGGGAGATCAGACTGGGAGGTGGTGGAAGATGAGGAACCAGATCAGGTATTGAAGGTGATCAGACATCGAGGTTGGTTGGGGGGGGGGGGGTGGTAGAGGGGTTCTTGTTTAACTGAATTAGCAGGTTTCTTGCTAAAATTGGACAATGCAGAGACAAACACGGGAAACCAAAAGTCAGAGCCTAGTTGAGAAGAGGGTTCCGTGGAGGCTGATTAGAGTTTGATCAAGGAGGAAATCTTTGTCAGATGAGCAAGTCTCTTTCCCTTCCCTTTATTTCCTTCTTCACTGGCCTTCTACCTCTGGACTGTGCAATTTTGCGTAGATTACTCATCTCTTCCTTTAAGGCAGAACATCAAATCATTTTTGACATTTATGATGAATGGTACTGAAAAATACTCTATAATTGATATCTCTAAAATTCTAAGAGACACAGTTGAATGAATGACACTGAGAGAGCTGGGGGACGTGAAATTGCTGAATGATGTCATTGCTTCATCCTATCAGTAGATCCTAACCAAACGGTATCCGCAGCCCACTCCTCCATCTCAGGAAATTGTTTCTGGGCTCATAATCAACACATTCATAAATCTCTCTTGAGTGTCAAAAAAACAAACAAAGCAAATAGTGCTGTTTTCAGATTTGAACAAAAGATTTTCAAAGGATCTCATTGCCATGATTAAGGATTCTTTATTTTAATTTGAAAATAACATCTTGTCTTTTCATTCATGTGACATTTATCCAGGGCTTAATATGAGCCCAATGCTGTGCTTTATTTTGGGGACACAGTGGTGATCAAGATAGATAATAGCCCTTCATGGAGCACACAGATCTATAGAATGCAATTCGAGTTGACTCTGGTTAGTGGGAGGCAGATAGCAAGGCTTCAGCATCAAACACACCCAGATTACAAATCCAGTTCTGCCATTCTCCAGCTTTGAGACCATGAACACATCGTTGAACTTTCTGAATTCCAGTTTCCTCTTGTGTAAAATGAGGATAACAGAACCTTGAATAAAACCAAACTCATGGAGTTGTGAAGAAGAGTAGTGTACTACAAGCCCAGGAATGTATAAAATATTAGTTCTTTTACCTAATTATTTTTATCATTGAAATGACTGAAAAATTATATTAGAATATGCTCAAGGTGATGACCTCACCTAAAATCTCAAATAAACCCAGTTCAGAAGGATTTCAGTGTCATAAGAGAGCAATGGGATGAAAACATGCTTACCAAATATTTAGCTCCAAAGTTATTATGCTATTCTAGGATGTACACAAGGTTGGGTGGGTAGTTGGGTGGGCAGTTGTTTGGTTGTTTGGTTGGTTGGTTGGTTGGTTTTAAGAAAAATTTATTTACACATTTGCCACCGTAAAGCCATGGGTTGAACATATCCACTGGGCAGCAGCTATCACATTTGGGATGGCTCCTTTGGCTGAAGGAGAATTATGGGAAATCAAAAAGCAGAGCCATGTAAGTATGAAGCATTTCCAGTTTCAGCTTCACTTCCTGTGTCTGAAGTTTGGGGCAAAAGAGCAAGCAAAACCTTCTTTGGATAAGAAAAAGATTCACCTTGAATAATTTTATCAAATGCCAGTGTCATCCATTGATTCTTCAGTGTTTTATGTTTATGTTCATTTAGTATCTTCAGTAGGTGAAGAAGAACTCTGACTTGTAAGGTACTTGGTAATCTTCCTTAGGTATCCATTGTAGCTGAAAGCTTTTTTTTTTTGAGTCTACAAGGCAAAGCCAGTGTGAATCTTTGAAAATGATGACTTTTTGCAACTGTGAGATTTCTCTGTGCTGGGAAGGGGCTTCTCTTGATCTCTTCATGCTGAGAAACTGCTCATAAATCTAGTTAGAAATTGACCCTGCCTTCATATGATCTATGGGAATAGAGGTGAATCTTGTGGTCCTCTAAGAAGTAAAAACTTGAGGACAAAGATATAGAAGCGAAAGAGAAGAAAATGCAGACACAGGAAAAAATATGAGGGAGGGAGGGAAAATCATTTGGTCATTTCTTATTTGCAAGAACAATGTAAATATGCTATAAAATTTCCTACCAGTACCAAGCTCGCTATGACTTTGCCATCTTCGCATTCTCCACTGTAGTAATTTTATGGCCAACAACTTTATTGGTTAGTGTAATCAAATATTCTAGTCACAAAAAGAGTCACACTTGGAGAACATTCCTCCATCAACTTGTGACAGAAGGCAGATATTCGATGCCTTCAAAATAGCCTTAAGAGAAAACTTGGGAAATGTTTAACAGGGTATCACTAATAGATTTACTATCAAAGTTAGTCTTGGAAAACTCTTTGGGGCTCTAAACCACTCCTGTGAACCACACAGGTAAATAAAAATCAGCATTCATATATTCAGCTATGACTAATGAATCACTACTTCTGAGTAATCAAGGAATTGGGAAACCTAACAATTCGAGTAGAGGGTTTAGGTAAAAGGACAGAAATCCGGAATCCAGGTGGTAGACGTTCGTGAGAGACATGAGTACATAATTGATACATAGAATGTGAAAATGTGAAAAACAAATTTCTAAAGGAACTTGCAGCATTCGAAACCCCTCCTTTGTGGAGTCAAGTTGGTTATGGAAATAAGTCATTAGGAAAATAGTAAGCAGAGTAGAAATAACACTACACTCTGGATTCAAGCAAAGGTTATGCGGTATGATTCTAAGTGCAACAGTTAGTCACAGACTCATAATTCAAGAAAATACTCCAGAATATTCTCTAGCCATGCCTTTCTTCCAGGAAGAATTACTCTGAAACATCCTAAAATATAGGAGGAAAATATTTTTTCTCTCTCTCTCTTTTTCTCTCAAACGTTCTTCTGTAGATAAGATGTCTTTAAGTGGGCTTCCCTGGTGGTGCAGTGGTTGAGAATCTGCCTGCCAATGCAGGGGACACGGGTTCGAGCCCTGGTCCGGGAAGATCCCACATGCCACGGAGCAACTGGGCCTGTGAGCCACAACTACTGAGCCTGCGCGTCTGGAGCCTGTGCTCCGCAACAAGAGGCCGCGATAGTGAGAGGCCTGCACACCGCGATGAAGAGTGGGCCCCGCTTGCCGCAACTAGAGAAAGCCCTCGCACAGAAACAAAGACCCAACACAGCCAAAAATAAATATAAAAATAAATTAAAAAAAAAAAAAGATGTCCTTAAGTATTTAAGTCACCTTTCTCAGCTACAGGCTTTATTCAGCATGGAAATCTTAAATATACGTAGATTAGTTTTTCAGGTAATTCGGAAAAGTAAGCAATTAATGGGAAATTCGGAAATAAAAATAACACTTTTCTTCATGTGTGACCTTCTGCGATGAATCCAACTTATAAAATGCGCAGACATCAGGCTTCCAACCTGCAAAAGGCTATGAATTAAAGAATAGTTATGAGATGTTAGCAAATGGATGTTTGATATCTTTTTCATGTTTGTTGGGGAAATTTGTCAGATAACCCAGCCATATTTATTGAGTTTCTACTATGTGCAGAACACTTAACTGGCCCAGCTCAATACCAAAACTCATGTACAATTAGAAACAAATAGCTAGCCATACTCCCTACAGACCACAGCTGAGCCTGAATGCAACATCAAATGTTCTTCCTACTCTTTCTTTTCACTTTATCTGTAAAATGGTATTTATTCTGTTCTCATTTTTATGAACTCTATATAAATATAGATGAAACCTCTTCATTCCTAGATTCAAGATAAGTGGAGGAGGCTGAAAAGGATGGGAAATAAAAAGCAATGAATAAGGACCTTGTAATTGTCCCAAATTGGTAACCCAAAGGTAAATTACTTATAGAGAACTTTTTAAATACAAACTTCCAGAACGCATAGATCTTCCTGTGAGAATTTCCAAGGGTGGGATCTGAGTACAAGCATTTTTTAAAAAACGTATGTAATAGGAGTGAATTACAGTTAAAAATACCTGACATAAAGTAATGTAGAACATTTTCTTATTACCTAGGAAAGTATTAATTTATCAAATCAACCAAAAATACATTTTTTTCTTCTAAGCAGAGCATGTCATCAGAAACTTCAGTCCCAGTACCATGTCTGTGCTTGAAGGGTGCCAAGCACAGACATTGTACTTCAGTGTACTTCTTGTATGTCCTTGGGGATATAAAGGACTCCTTCTTCTGCCCTTATCCTGTTGAGATGTAGATGATTTTCCTTTATCAAGATTCAGTTACCTGAGCATAAATAAATAAATAAGTGTGTGTGTGTGTGTGTGCACGTGCATGTGTGTGTGTGTGTGTGCGCGTGCATGTGTGTGTGTTTGCGCGTGCATGTGTGTGTGTGTGCGCGTGCATGTGTGTGTGTGTGTGTGCGCGTGCCTGTGTGTGTGTGTAATGGCCTGAAGCAGTGCTTCTTAACGCATGGGGGTCAGACCACCTGATGTAGAATCCCTGGGGTAATTCTAAAAACTTTACATTTCTGGTTCATCCATGTTGTTTCCAGTGACAAGATTTCTTTCTTTTTTAAGGCTGAATACAATACAAAACAATAAATACAACTTTCTATTGTATTTATACCACACTTTCTTTATCCATTCATCCCTCCATGGACACTTAGGTGGTTTCCATTTCTTAGCCACTATGAATAATATTTCAATGAACATGGGAATGTGGATATCTCTTCAAGATAATGACTTCACTTCCATTTGGTGTACACCCAGAAGAGAGATTGCTGAATCATTTGGTAAATCTATTTTTAATTTTTGGGAAACCTCCATATTGTTTTCCATAGTGGCTGAATCAATTTACATTCCCATCAACAGTGCATAAGGGTTCCCTTTTCTCCAACATCCTATAAGAGATAGCAACCCTTACTATCTCTTATCTTTTTGATGAAAGCCATTCCAACAGGAATGATAACTCATTATGGTTTTGTTCTATTTCCCTGAAGATTAGTGATGTCAACATCATATACCTGAAAAAAAAAAAATCGGTAATTATCTGAGGTGAATGATATGTTAATTCAATTGATTGTGGTAATCATTTCACAATGTATGTACATATCAAACATCATGTTGTACACCTTAAATATATAAAATTTTTATTTGTCAATTATACCTCAATTAAGCTGGGAAAAAAATTTTTTCTGGATCATACCTCGGATATACCAAGTCAGAATTCCTGGGCATGAGGCACAAGAATTTACATTTTAAGCCAGCTGCCCAGGTGATGTTCCTGCATACCGCAACTTCAGAAACACTGAATTAGATGTTCTCTGTGGTCTCTTCAAGCACAAATTTTTTATAACTCAGTCATCATTCTAGAACAGTCAGACAGTTTCTAACCTCAATCTGACCCTCTAATTCCTGAAAAAAAAACCCTTTTCTTTTCTTATGCTATTCTAACCTGCATGTTTGGTTAAGTTACAGTTCTCAGCATGCATCAACCTACGGCTGCTAGAAAGTTTCAAACTGGACATTTTACTGGTTATAACGATAGTCTACTGAAAAAGAATCTACTAAGTCAATTCTTAAACAAGATGTCTTTTGAATTTTTTTTAAACAGATATTTGTTGGATGAAATACGGTTCAGAAAATACTGTTTTCTAAAATGATCTCTCCAAATAGCCTTTACATTTATAACTAAGGCGAAAAATACGCAACATGCCACATGCAGACACTCAATAGAAGAGCAGAGTTTAGCCAAATCCTGCTGCCACCAAGAATATTTGTACTCTACCTAAAATGTTTTCAACAAGAGGATTGAGACATTATTGACTTGGCTTATAAAAAGAATACTACTCTCCTCTCTAAAAGAACACAGAGAAAGGCTGATATATCTTCAGGTCTATGAAAAGGGGCTCTTTTAAGAGTAAAATTCACTACCTGGTATTGATTCTACAAAGATAAAGAAGCTTTCCATCGTTGTTTCTAAACTGGTGCTTCTAAGCTGTAAAGTAGATACCGTAGGTGGTTTGAGATAAGGGATTTATCCTTCCCCTAAAAGACTCTCAGACTCCTAAAATACATCTATAGCTATTCTAGGTGCCCCAGAATCCTTAAATAGGGGACATAACATTTTATTCTACAATCCTTAGTCCCTGGGAGAGGGAACATAGTGGGTTTCATTTGCACTAATATAGAAATAAGTGAAATAGGCCATCAATGTTCTGTTCTCTTGAAGAGGAGCAGGAGTGGTGAGATGGTACACCAAGCAATGAATGGTGTACCATTGGCACCAGAATTGGAGGTGGATGTCACAGAGTTAAAGGAAGGTTAAGATAGGATTTTTTTAATCATAAGCAAACCCCTCTTGCCTGCTTATCACAAAAGATCGAGGATTATTTGCTTTCTCACTGCTTCTAACACGCACATGAGAAAAATAAATCCACTTCCCTCCCCACTCAATGTACCAAAAAATATGCACCCACCAAAAAAGGAAACTCCACTCAGGTGAGAATATTATGATGGTTGAGACAAGTTTTTTGAGAATTTGACAGACACATCCACAACTTGATGATGACAAACGTCATGAGCATGGTGAAAAATTCAAAAGTAATACATGTTTGGGTGTCAAGTTTCTGCAAATGTCCCCACAAACATCATCCAGGGAAGGCGGCTGGAGGCATCAAGTGATTTTTCATTTTCTTCCCTTGAGACTCTGGTGCTAGGTCTGAAAAGCAGCGACTAGCAGGTTGATGAGCACATGAGGACCTGGAATTATGCCTCTCAGCCTTGGGAGAGAAGATTCCATGCCTCGGATATTTCAGCAAATCAATAGAGAGCAAATGGCCAGAATCTTCTGTAGTCGAAAACCCCACAGCCATTGTAGCCATAGCCAAAACCATAGCCCACTGGGGAGTGGGTGCTGACGTAGCCACACCATCACTATACCCCAGTGGGTAGCTGTAGCTGCCCCAGTAGCATCCTGGGAAGACAGTCAGTGCTGGAGAAGTTGTTATAGCACATGGTGTCTGGAGTTGGGGGCTTAGATAGCAGTGGAATGCGTTTCCTCAGTGTGATGGATTCCCTACTCTCCATCCTCCTTTATATACCCTGGCTATGGGGTGTGGCGGAAAACACAAGGCGTCATTTTCATTGACACCAGTTTGCTTCACGAATAGCTCATTCGTTTGTTTTGCTTGCTTAAGACATCTTTACACTTGCTTAAGAAAGTTCTCATGTGATAGAACACAGGGACAGGATTCCTTCAAATAAATTGTGTCCCTTCATTAAAATACGCGTTGCAGAGACTTCAAAGCACTGGGTCTTGTAGGTCCTAGATACAAGCCTCTGTGAGCAGGCGTTACAATACCAAGAAATTTTCTGACGTTGTTAACTGTTATTCAGTCCTCTTGCTCTTTGAACGTCCATACCACACAGTTGGAATTCAAAAAATACGTGTTGAATAAATTAATAAATGAAATAACAAATACATAGTAAGACAGCCTCAAAATGGAGATATTTCTTAGTATTCACCTGATTAAAGAATTTTTTTGCAGTATGCAAGATGAATGCCAAAGAGTTCATTGGAAAGACTCCTTTTTTCCCCTCTATCTATAGCTACCCTGTTTACAAAACTGGATATAATTTTAATTTTAATTATAGTACCTGCCTGAACTATATTTAACATCACATTTCTAAACCACTGCCTGAACTAATAATCTTGTAATTATAAAAAAAAAAAAACGGAGCTTGTGGATTGATCCTAGAAATAAATTGCCAAATATCATCTGTTGGTCTACTATGCTTTTCAAAGTAAATGTTGAAAATAATAACAGGATAAAAACAGAAATATTAATGGGAAATTTTACCTTAAAATGTACACTATTTTCTTCCATTAGATCTAATAAAACCAGATTATCTAACAAATGTGATGATCTTGTAAAGAGCCAGGTGACAATATTAAATCAAAGTTATTTCACTTTTAGAATGATCATGCACCCCAGGATTGGGAAAGAAAATCATTCTTCTCTCTAAATGGAAACTTAGTCCTCAAATATGAATTAAAGGAGGAATAAGATTGATCAAACCCTTCTTGGGTCATGCAAGACTTAAAAAATTATTCTCAGATACCTGCATTGATATTCCTCGGAATGGCACTTAAGAGAAAATTTACAGAAAATACAGCAAAAGAGGACATATGGCACGGAAATAAAAAGGCACAGAACTGCAAGGAATCATTCTTAGAAAGGCACAGAACAGATACATATTACATACTAGCCCCCAAAATTTTACTTTAGATCTCAGACGTAAATTTCCTTCCTGTTGCTAGCAGCTAAGACCTAAATTTCTGGAGGCATATAGAGGTCACAGGCTGACTCCAAGGACAAGGTGGGACACTTGGAAAAATGCAAAACTGTGACAGTGTTTCAACCACTAATTGGTTAATTATAACAGAGGTACTTTTGAAAATACACCGTGCTCTTGCACCATCCTTGAACACGAACAAAGCTGTATGACCACCTAGGGTGATTCAGCATTTAAAATTCAAACACTTCATGTGACTTATAGCTAAATAAGGCCAGGGAATTACAATTAGCTTACTCACAAAATATAAAGGCATTCAACAGCAGATCCTTCTCTAAAAATCATAGAATAATTTATGTCTTATTTCTGCCGTCATCACATTGCCCTGCTCCATAAAGAAAAAAACTGGTAATATTTGGAAAAAAAGAAAAATTGAACAAAAATATCATTGTACAATGGAAAGAAAAAAAGATTGAGTTAATGTTAAAATTCAGTTATGATGCTCTGTTTAAATAAGGTCCCCTCTCACTTGCCTACCCAGTCTGACAATATGCTAGCTTTGCCCTGCAGGGCACAATACCCAACTCTGTATCTGAGTAGTAATGGTGAATAAAAATTAAAATATGTTGTCTTTTTAAAAACTTAAGCCGTATTTACAAAGAGCATTCAGAATTTTCTCTAGAAATTCTGCAGAAAATCATAACACAAGAAAATTTTAGGGAAATACATGCTTTATCAAGTTATTTAAAAACAAAATCGGTAGCTAGCTTAACCTTACATTGGGTCTATGAAAGCTTTATTATAATATAGGTTTATCTAGGGATGATCCAGGTTTTGTAGAGCCTGAAGTTTATGCAATGTTGAGAAGCCTCTTAATGAAAAACAGTAAACATAAAAATATAAAATTCAGTACAAAAATAAACATTTGTTAAATTGATAAATCAAATTTAAACACTAATAAAAGTCACAAATATTATAAAATTTTGAAAAAATGTTTTTACTACATAACTGCCTGACACGTTTCTATAATATTTTTTCCATAGACGAGCTTTGGGCTCTACCATTTCAAATTTTTTCTTCCACTACTCATTCTACACTGGATGCCATGGGCTAATACATACTGAGATGTGACTTCTGGTCCTGCACATTCATGTCACAAATTCTGGGTGAATTGGAAGAGTAGATGGGAGAGGATTCCTGGAAGCCATCACCATACATGGATGGCTAGAGATAGCCTAATTAGACACAGAAATAACTGAAAACCACATAAATCTATCTCCCATATCCAAATTCAACTTCTCCTTAGCTAGATCACAGAAAGGTCCGTGGTCTCTCTAATGCCTTCCAACTTGAGGGGAAGTGTGAGTGTAGGGAACCCCAGGTGGAAAGCAGCAGCGGGCTAAACCAATTGCAGTTAAAATGTCTTACTTTTGTGAGTTTCTCAAAAACTAGGGTCATTTGACATGGAGGTTTGAAAAACAGAAAAATATTATATTCTCATATATGAGATGACATGGTATTGAACAAATCATTGCTGGGTATTTATTGGTTTAGATAAAGTTCATGACCCTTTATCTTTTAATAACAATGTTAAGATGTTATTTAATAAATAATCTGATTTCTTCTTTCACATTTCTTTGATTTAAAATAAAATGTGACATGAATAAAGATAGGGAAAAACCTTGCTCTTTGATTTTCTACAAAGGAGCAAGAATGTATTGTGTACAGATCATAGAAATAGAGTCAATTCCAGTGTGCACAATAAAACAGTTCTCGTCTTATCAGTTTCAGATATAAAGTTTCCAGCTTCAAGATATTATAATTCATTTAAAATGAGAGAAAAATTACAAGGGAATGTTTTAAATGAATTTTAGAGTATACATCAGTGTTACTCTATAATATAAAAATTATATTTCATTCTTTTAATTTATTCCTACAAATATTTACTGAGCATCTCCTATATTCCAGGCATGTTGTTAGGTGCTAGAAATCTAAAGACAAATTAGAAATGGTAATTAAATGGAAAATGCTAAATAAATGAACATGCAATGTTATATGTTCTACTCTGGAAGTCCACACTGCCCTCTTGTAGACTTCAGGGGGTGAAACAGAGAGTGGACAATTCTACGTGATGTAAGGGGTAATGTCCATGGAAAGCTTCATTATGAAAGGGATAGATATTTGAACTGGGTCTTGAAAATGGACATCAGTTAGGAAGATAGTGGATTTAGAGGATATTCTAGAAAGAAGTGTTTGAAGCAAAGTCTTAACGGTGTTAAATAGTACAATGCCTTCCAAGAGACATTGATCATTCAGTGGGGCCGTAGCCTTGCATGTGACAGAAGAATTAATGGAAGTTGGAGCTGGAGAGACAGTCAGGGGACATATGAGACTGTGTGTTTTGCAGAGGAAAAGGGAGTCACTCGTACACTAAGCTAGGGTTGGCATAATCAGTTCTGCATTTTAGAGAGATCACTACTCTGACAGTGTGGAAGATGAATTAGAATTGGGAAACCCTGGAGGTATGAAGACCAGGTTTAAAATTGTATCCTTTAGGCATTATTTTGGCTACAAGTAACCAAAAAAACAAGAAAAACAAAAAACAAAACCAGCTGAAAGTTGCTAAATGAAAAGAGTTTATTTTTCACAAATAATGGAAAATGAGAGCGTAAGCAATTCCAGGTTGCTCCAGGGCTTGACAACATCAGGGTTCAGAGGTGTGATTCTCTGTCTTCTCATGGCTGCAAAATCACTGCAGCAGGTCAATGCTTCAGATTCGTTCACATCAACATCTAAAAATAGAGGAGTTAAAAAAAAAAAAAAAGGACTTCTCTCAAAGCTCCTTTTCATTGTGCAATGAGCAGGAATTCATTTCCTATTTGTCTTCCAATGGATTCCTTCTATGTCCCATTGTCCAGAATTGAATCATATCCCAGGGTCGAATGACAAGGGAAGCTAGAAAAGTTGTATTGGGCACTTTCTGCCCGGATCATGTGAAGCAGGCTCTGGCAACCTAGAAGAAGGAGGAAGAATAGTCACTGGATTGATAATCAGTTACACAAAAGCTACTTCACTAACTAGGTGGCAGTATTAGCAAGGGGATGAAATTAAGAATTGTTAGGGAGGTAGATTTAACAAGTGGGTTAACAACCATCTATCAGGATCATATCCCTACCAGGAATTCTGATGCAAGACATCCGTGGAAGACACTGGGAGAAGGAATACCAAAGGGCAGTGCTTCTCAATCATTCTCCCATTACGGCATCAAAGTACATCATTACACATCTTTAGGGTACAGTGGGATAATCTGACAAGACTCACTGGGAAGAGATAGCCATCCTGGGAGCTCTGGCACCCCAGGTCCTGTCCAGATCAGCTGGAGGACTAAGAGCCGCAACACTCTGGCACACCTGTAATTCAGTGCTGAGGTCCTCCCATTGGAAGGCTCTGTAAGGTATTTGGGACAATTAGAGATAATACAATAGCCAGTAGAGACAACATCTAATCATTGCTGCAAGAAGAAAATAAAGAAAATTTTCATGCTTCCAGAATGTAAAGTTATCCCAAGGAGGTTGCTTGCTTAGACCCTTGATTTAAAATCCTCCTAACGCCTTTGGGTTACTATTATCTGGTAATCAGACACTGAGACCCTCAAAATATGACTTCCTTTCAGGCAATTTACTAACTTGCATACAAAATTTAATTATTGTTGTCTAGGGCCTCATATTCAGAAATTGCATCTGGTTTTTGATATGAAATTAAGATTTACACCCAGCAGTGAGGTGATACCATCTGAATAATAAGAATCTCGACACCTAGGAGTCACCCTTGACACCCCCCTCCACTGCATTTGCAAATCCAGTCTGTCACAAAGTGCTGTCACTTTTACCTTCTAACACTCTCTTGGATCCATTAATTTCTATCAATGTCCACTTCATTACTCTATTTCTTATTGTTTCCTAATGCTACAAATTAACCACAAACTTGGTGACTAAAAAAGACACAAATTTATTATCACAAATTCCAAGAGCCAGAAGTCTGAAATTAAGGTGTCGGCATAGCCAGTTCCTTCTGAAAGCTCTGAGGGGAGAATCTGTTTTCTGGCCTTTTTCAGCTTCTATAGGTGGCCTGCGTTCTTTGGCCTGTGACCACTTCCTTTCATCACTCCAATCTCTCACTTCTATCATCCCATCTCCTACTACTGACTCTGACCCTCCTGCCACCCTCTTATAAGGACCCTTGTGATTACATTGGGCCCACCTGGATAATCCAAAATAATCTCCCCATATGAAGATCTTTAACTTAATCACTTCTGCCAAGCCCCATTTACCATGTAAGGTAACATTTTCATGGGTTGCAGAAATTCAGAGTGGACAACTCTGGGGGCAGCTTATTCAGCCTGGCACACTACCTACTTCAAGCTACCAGCTTATGTACCTACACTGCTATGGTGACTGCAAAACTAATCAAGTTGACAGTTTCCCTCCTTACACACTGCTTCCCATTGCCAAAGTGTTTACAAAATGTAGATCTGGTTACAATACAAACACACACACACACAAACAAACATTAAAAATATTTCAGGACTTCCCTGGTAGTGCTGTGGTTAAGAATCCACCTGCCAATGCAGGGAACAAGGGTTCAACCCCTGGTCTAGGAAGATCCCATATGCTGTGGAGCAACCAAGCCTGCGAGCCACAACTACTGAGCTCGCACACCACAACTACAGAAGCCCATGTTCCCTAGAGCCTGTATGCCGCAACTACTGAGCCCATGTGCTGCAACTACTGAAGCCCCCATGCTCTAGGGCCTGTGTGCCACAATACTGAGCCCGAGTGCCGCAACTACTGAAGCTCACGTGCCTGGAGCCCGTGTTCTGCAATGAGAAGCCACCACAATGAGAAGCCCACACACCACAACAAAGAGTAGCCCCCACTCTCAGCAAATCGAGAAAAGCCTGCGCACAGCAACAAAGACCCAACACAGCCAAAAAATAATAATAATTTTTAAAAAATGCAGTAGCATCCCATTGCTTTTTAGATTTTTTTTTTAATCTTCAATCTGACCTAAAAGCCCTCAACTGACTCTGATTAGACATCATTGACTATCTTAGATCTTCAAATATATCATATGTCTTGCCACTTTCTGTTTGTTCTACATGGAATTATCTTCCCTCCTCTGTCCTCCTCAGCTCCCATCAACCTTCAGATATTAGTTCAATCACTTCCCTTGGGAGGCCTTTCTGTGGTCCCTGAGTAGCCAAAGTCCACCTACACTATCATAGTGGCCACCATCTCCCTCCTACTTGTAGTCCTTTAACCTTTATTTGTGTGATTAATACCTGCCTCAGCAACATGCTTGTTTCAAGGAGAGCAAAAATGACGTCTTTAATCAGCCCTGATTCCTCAGTGCCTAGATCACTACTGGGCATGATGTAGGTTTTCAATGAATATCAGTTGAATAAATGAGTGAATGAATGAATATTCCAAGTTAAATTTGGTCACTCACTTGCTGTAAGAATTTATGCAAATCACTTGCCTGGGTCCCAAGTCTTTCGACTGTAACAGGAGGTAAGTTGACAACCTGGGACTCACCACCTTAGCCATTGAATGATCCTAACATCAAAATTACTGATAAGCTAAGATTACAATTCAACCCTCTCCCACTGGATTTTGTCAATTAAGCATGCAACTATATAGAGTACTTTTGTTCACTGTGTTACACAGCCCTGCTAAGACACACTCATGAGCACCCAGCTGCCATCACTTTAAAACACAAAATGCAGTGACAGAATTGCAGAAGAGAAATGTTGAAACCTCTACAAGACATTCCACCACAGTAGTTTCAAAGTTTAGTCTGTGCAAGAATCGCCTTGGATACTTGTTTAATATGCATATTTCTGAGCTCTGTTCCTGTAGATTCTGATTGCCTGGATCTGTGCTGGGGCCTAGGAATCTGCATTTTAAATAAGCAGCCCAAGTGATTCCAATAACATGCTTTGGAGGAATTCCCTGGCAGTCCAGTGGTTAGGACTCAGTGCTTTCACTGCCGTAGCCTGGGTTCAATAATTGGTCGGGGAACCAAGATCCCGCAAGCCACGTGGCATGCCAAAAAATAAATAAATAAAGTGCTTTGGTCACTCCTCGAGAAATTTGTACTGTTCAATGGTTAGCCATCTGAAAAAGTGTCCTCTTTAACAAAACACACAACTTAAAATGGGATGAGTGTAAAATGGTGAAGGAGAAAAAGGAGACACCTTCTTAGCCAGGATTAATAAGCAGAGTTGATGTAACTTATTATCATGGGCAAATTTGCTCCCCAGGGGACTTGGCAATGTCTAGAGACAATTTCACTTGTCATGACTGGTGAGATGCTTCTTTGCCAGGGATGTTGCCAAACATTCTGCAATGCACCAAACACTCCCCTCCCCCCAGCAACAAAAAACTATCCAGCCCAAAATGTCAACAGAGCCAAAGTCAAAAACGCTGGTCTAAAGTCAAGATCATATGCAGTTAAATATGACTGCCATGCAACATACCCCAAAAATGTCACATGACATGGGCCAGAACTTGCTGACCAAGACTTGGGACTAACTTGAGACACAATTTCAACGCCTTGCTATCTCAGCACTTTTGGAGCTAAGCCACATTGTGAGGCTACTTAGTTAATTATCAGAGCAAGCACCTAATTAACGAAGCTTGCTATTTGATGTAGAATCCATGTGGTTTTCTTAAGAAATAATGTGACACCACAACAATGCCTGGATGCGTAATAGGCCCACTGACTCTGGTCAGAAACATTTCACATGTGTTTCAGAATCAATATGAAAAAGAAATTCCAAGGAAAGTACATTTTTTCTGCAAGCTTTTAGTCACTAGTGGGATCTGAAGGTCCTTTTTAGCATCTACCCTCTACTCCTGCTGATGCAAAATGGAGGAGCTGAGGTCTACTACTTGTGACGCAAAGAGAGAGTTAGAGCCAGAAACTGGAAATGTGTATAAAATTAAAGCACAGAACCAACCAGCAAGCTGAGTTAGTGAAAAGGATCAAGTATGAGAAGTTATGGTCTGTTGTGCTACCTCGGTGCTAAGACAGACTTGCTGATGAGTAGAAGCATGACATTTCAACTCGCTTGTTAGCTACCCTTTGGAAGGCCTGAGATCGTGTTCTTCTGATGACCTTGAAAATAGTGTTTCCTATTGCAGCCAAACAAAAAATGATGGCAAGTTCAATCTACTAAAAGCATCCTTTCTTCAAAGTCTTTGCTGACCAAAAACTAAATATAAAAACAAATAAATTTAAATTAAAAAAATTAGGACCTGTGTCCCAAAGATTTCTTTATCTTAAAATTTAAGGCTGTTCATTAGGAAAGTGTTGAAAATTCTGTCATTGCAACCAAGTGCGTAGGACATAGAAGCTTCAAAATGGAAATAATGAGGCATAAAGCAGGTTATTAAAAGGGTAGGATGATTGGAAAGGGAAGAAAATGGAACAGAATACTGTAATGCAAATATCATTGTCAAAGATAATGTCAGGAGCCTCAGAGGCAAGTCAAGGAATTGAAAAGGAATTGGTGTCTGAGGAATAACAGGGTATTTTTAGAGACAACCATATTCAACATACTCAGGAGTCATATAACATTCTGAGTGGTCTCTGCCTGGCAGGCCTTAGAAGCAAGAAATATTTCCATTTATCTAATAGAAAGTTCTCCTGCTATAATTTTAAGTGCTTTTTTTCTATTCTCAATAAAAATGAAAAAACATAAACTAGTATTTCTGTAAATAGCAATAAAAAATTGAACAAAAGTATAGGAAAATAATTTTTTAACTTTCCTTTTTTGCTGAAAATGTTAATACCATTTCATCAACACTTTAAACATCAACAATGAGATATGTCTCCTTCTCTACTTATTTTGGGATAAGAATCAACAGGACTTGGGCCAGTACTCAAATTGTATGTGCACACAAATCACTGAGGATCTTGTCAATGTGCAGAGTATAATTTGGAAGAGGAAAACCTGAGATTGTGCATTTTGAACAAGTTCCCAGGTGATGCCCATATTTCTTGTCTGCTGACCATATTTTAAGTAGCAAGGGAGTAGGCTTTTTCCTCCATGGCTTTAAATAATTATATTAGTTCAACAAATATTTATCAGGTGTCTGGGATACAGCACTGGTGATAGAACATTGAATAAAGCATGGTGCTTGTCCTCAAAAACCTTACAGCATACAGGCTACAGTGAGGGAATCAGACCTGCCAATTAATGATGGTGAGAAAGATAAACAGCAGCCCTGAAAACACTAATGGTAAACCAGAGCGTTCCCTGATTCCCACACACAATCTTCAGAACATCAAATCAGACAAGGTCACTCTGTGACAATGATGGAGAGAGACAAAAACAAGACCACTCTGTAGCCATACCAGAGAACTGATGAAAACAAGAACACTATACAAACCACAAAAATGACTAAACATCATCTTCAGTGACTACTGCTTTTTTACCAATGACAGCTTTAGCTTTGTTCCACTTCCTCAGTAAAAGTTGTTAAAATACCCATCATAGAATTAGGTCTGTTTCCTGATGTTACCTCTGGGAAGTGGACTAATGGTCCCCTAAAGATGCCGCCATCCTAATTCCAGAGCCTGTGAATATGTTATATTACATGGCAAAAGGGCTTTGAGGTTGTTAATCCACAAGCCTAGAGGTAGAGAGATTATTCTGGATTATCGGGGTGGGCCCAATGTAATCAAAAGGATCCTTAAAGTGAAAGAGGAATGTAGGAGGGTCAGAGTCAGATCAGGGAGAGAGATTTGAAGATGCTATGCTACTGTCTTTGGAGGTGAAGGAAGGAGACACAAACCAAGTAACTGGGGCAGCATCTTGAATCTGGAAAAGGCAAGGAAATGAAATCCTCCACAATGAATACAGCCCTACCAATACCTTGACTTTTGAACTTCTGACCTCTAAAATTGTAAGAGTATATTTGTGTTGTTTTAAACCACTAACTTTGTGGAAATTTTTTACAGACGGTATCCAATCCAGAAGAGACCACTGCCTCCTTTAATCCTCTCCAAAATCAACTCCTTCAAGCCCAAATCCTAGAACAAGCCCCTCCTAACCCTCTTATTGAGACATCCTACAGTTTCTCATTTGCATGATCTCCATCATCACAGTAAGTCATAAGCCCAACTTTGTTTGACTACGATGTGTTCCAGGTGGTCTTGGTTGGTGGGCAGAGAGTAGTGTGAGCACTGCCATATTAAAGTAAACAGAGGTGAAGCTTTTCAGTCGGAACAAGGGAGGACTCCTGGGGTAGAGGAAGGCCTTCTGAAAGCTCCGTAGGAGTTCACTGGATGAAGAAGAGGGCAGAAGACAGCAAAGAACCATTGCAGGAGAAAGGGAAGCGTGTTATAACGAAGTAGGAAATGAGACTAGAGAAATAGGTGTTCTTATGAGCCACTAACTGATCTTTATCCTGAAATCAGTAAGTAAGCACAAAATAACCAGAGTTTGTGAAAGAAAGTCATGTCATTAGATTGGCATTTTAAGAGATGATTTCATCTGTGGTATGGAAGATGGTTTGGAGATTGCCGGCAGACCAGATAGGCAGCAGATGTATTAATCCAGGCAAGAAACGATAAGGGTATGAATGGAGGCAGAAATTAGGAGTGAAGATCTGCCACCATTTTGTAGAGATAATGAGATGGGAAAACCTAAGGACTTGGTACCAAGGTAAAGAATGAAGGCTAATAATTAAGATTATTCGGCAAGCTTATGAAAATACTGGAGGACCTTCATAACCTCATTTAGGGTCAAATCAGTAAGCACATAATGAATGTTTTGCCTCTGTTATCAGTGGTAGAATAATGTGCTTGGAAGGAATCAGAAGACCTCAGCTTGATACCTTGGCTCAAGGCTCAGCTTTCCCAGTTGGTAAATATTTGCCCAGTTGGGAAAATTACTTAATTTCCGTCAAATTCCTAATGATACCTATTTCCCAAGACAATTGTCAGAATTAAATAAAATTCTATGGATGTATTCTGTAAACTGTAAATCAATATGTACATTTAGGTACAGTTATTTATGGCATAAGAAGTGCATTAGGGACTTCCCTGGTGGTCCAGTGGTTGGGACTTCGCCTTCCAGTGTAGGGGGTGTGGGTTCAACCCCTGGTTGGGGAGCTAAGATCCCACATGCCTTGCAGCCAAAAACCCAAATCATAGAGCAGAAGCAATATTGTGACAAATTCAATAAAGACTTTAAAAATGGTCCACAAAAAAAAAAAAAAAAAAAAAGTGCATCAAGCAGGGATACTTCTGGGAAAGAGTTCTATAGCTTTAAAAGTGTTGTATGGAGGGAGGGGGAATTCCCTGGCAGTCCAGTGGTTAGGACTCAGCACTTTCACTGCCATGGCCCAGCTTCAACCCCTGGTCAGGGAACTAAGATCCCACATGCCATGCGGCCAAAAATATATATATGATATTTTATATATATATATATATATATATATATATATATATATATATATATGATATATATAAAATTTATATATATGACATATATTAAATATATAAAGTATATATTATATATTATTATATTATATATATGATTGTTACATATTGCATAATATATTAATATATAATATATATTAAACATATATCTCATATATATGATAGAGTGGAGAGATGGATTTAGAGTCAGATCATCCTTAGCTAGCTATAGCTTGACATTTTCTTTACAAATGAATGATGCAGCCTCAAACAAATTAAACTTTTCGACACTGGTTTCCTCTTCAGTAATATAGTAGATAATGAAATCTGCCTCAAAAAACCTGTTATTGTTTTATTAAAATTATCTCTTGTTGTATCTGTTACATAATTACTACAGGAGAAAAAGAGATAAGTTTTTGTTGTACTTAATCCCTGCTTGTCCCTCATTAAGGTCTTTATGTTCGGTTCAAGATGACAGGCGGACCAACCATACAGATTTTTTTCCTTCCCCTTCCCTAGAACCCATTAAATTATAGCAAAGGCTGGAAGCCAACAATGACAGAGAGAATTGTAGGGACAACATCAACTGAGGGGAGATTAACTAGAGGTCTGGATGATGGAAAGGAGATGAAGGGAAAACAGAAAGAAGGAGAAGCTATGAGAGGAGGGCACTACAGCAACAGTAAGCTGATCTTCCCTTCAATTTCCCAGGGAGGACTGGGCCTCAGAACACTAAGAAAAATACCAGGATTGGGGTTGAAACAGAGATAAGGTGGTTAAATGAAAATCTCGTTGAAGAACAGGATGGGGTACTAGGGCAACTTGTGTTGTCACTTGAACTTTAGAGCAAAACTTTAGACCTTTATACACTTAAACTTTAGATCTTTATGCATTTGAGGACTTCATCCAGCCTAAACGTCAGCCACCCCTCTCTTACCCTAAAGTGAATTCTGCCTGTCAATGAACTTTTCCACCATACCCAGAGCTCCAGTGCAGCTCGTCAGTGTGTCATTATTAAATCTGAAAGAATGACTGACAATCATAGCAATGACTGTTATAACATATGAGAGGATAGAAATTAGCATATGTAGCAATGATACCATAGCAATAAGTACACTTAACACCTATATCATACTTTCTTAATACCAGTCTTCACCTAAGGGATCTAGCACTTCCATGACTGAAGGAGAAAAGTTCAAGATGAGCCTGGAATATCTTGTTGAGCCAGAAAGGAAGGCATTGATCAAACAGCAATGGGGGCCATTTCTGAAGGACAAAGGAGCCAGCATGAAGATGTCCCCTCTCTCCAAATCTGGGACAATTTGAGCATCAAAATTAATAATAATAATAATGGATGGTAACACATTGAGTAAAATAAGAATCCTCAAGCCCATATTGATATAGATATTGATACTAATAAATAAGCACACAAAAAATAAGTGGGGAGAAGAGAAATTTCTTTCTTACATAGAATGCCAAATAATAAATATAGAAGGAATTAGAAAATTAGAAAATTGTGAATGGATCCTAAAATAGTGGGTGAAAGTTTGATAAGGAATAGAATATTTACATAGTGTCAAAGTATCGACACAAATTAATTATTAATTACAAAGGGAGAAATAGCAAATTTGCAGTGAAGAAACGTGAAGGACACTACTTTCATCAAGTGATCAAGGTAACCACCAACCAAATTTACATGAACCAACATAAAGTGTCTCTTGATACAATGCAATGAAAAGGATACAGCATCACTTCTATGGCATTTCTACCAAAAAATGCTAAACATGAATCTAATCATGAGGAAAGTTGGATAAACCCAAATCAAGGGATATATATAAATATATATATACATGTATACCTTATTATAGGCTGTCTCATATTTTGGGTCCTTGTAAGGAAATGAGTCTTTGGATAATCATTTATAACCTGTTAATTGACATAAAATAGGAGACTATTAAATTTCCTGTAAATATTGAATAAACTATATTTAACTCTTGAGGGTCAGAACTGTGTTTTATTTATCTCTCTGTCCCCAAATTTTAGGACAATGCTTGGTGTTGTAGCTACTTGGTGAGTGTCTGTTGAATGAGTATCTCTTGAAGATAGTCAGTGTCTCAGGCCAGAGATTGCTGCAGGTTTTTACAGTGCCTCAAGTTTTAACACAGTGGCCAGAGCCCAATAACTTCATACATAAATGAAGTTTATATTGGACTCTACAATATTTTGCACCCATAAAGCAGAGATTTAACAAATCAATGAACAGTTATTGAGCATCTTCTCTGACACAGGCAGGGGTGCAATAAATACTTGATACATGAATGCATGAGCTTTCATTCAAACAGAGCAGAGGTTTCTCAGGAAAGAAGATAAGAAGCATTTTCTAAGTGCAGACCACATATCATTTCAAGTGCTTTTGATGGCAACTGTCATTCCAAAGAATAAATGCTTCATTTTTAATACAGCTATATATATAATCAGAGATGAAGAAGGTAGGAAAAATAAAACCCATCAATCAAAAAGGGAAAAAAATACTATGTGCTTTTAGCTGTCGGCTTCCCTTTACTGACCAAATCTTAGAATGTGTTAAAAACAGAGTGTCATAACTCAGTCCATTTAGTGAACTTTTTCCAACAGTTTATGGGGTTCAAATCTCTCTAGACTGTGTTCTATAAACAGCAGGAAAAGGGGAAAAAACAAGATGGAATTGTGTCACTAATGAAAGGAGGAAAGAAATGTTTTTTAACATTCAACAACTAAGAAATGTTCCTGTTTATAATCAACATAGAGAAACACTAACAACTGCAGTATACAGACTATATAGTTGACTCTTGAACAGAGTGGGTTTGAACTTCAAAGGCCCACTTATATGTGGATATTTTTTAATAGTAAATACTATAGTACTACACAATCCACAGTGGTTGAATCCACAGAGTCAGAGAGAATCTCAGATACAGAGGGCTGAACATAAACTATACATGGATTAACCCCTGCATTGTTCAAGGGTCATCTGTATTTGGATTAAATTTAGGACTTTTTAAAGGAATTTTTAACAATTGAAAGCTCAACATAAAGGGACAAAATTATTAAGCATCACCTTATCTTGGTGTACAGTCTGAAATCAGAATAAGATTTGATTGAAGTTCACCATTACAGGTTGAAAGTGGTTGATGAGTACAAAAAAAACCAAACAAACAAAAAAGCATCGTAAAATAAACAACCAGAACAAAAATATTTGTGCTAAATGAATTTGATTTATTGAGACGAACAGCAAAACCCCTTCCTACTCATACCTAATTGTAATGCATTGATGTTGATGTAGAGTTTAATGATACATGGGCAGAGCGACCATAAGAGACAAACTGCCTGCTTCACTAGTAAAAATTCAGGTATATCAGAGAAATGTATCTTGCTTTGGCTGTAGATGAGTATCAGTTCAGCATTTTATGCCTGGATGACTTGTTCAGCATCATCAAAGACCAGGATTTCAGCAAGAAGTCAGCGAGAAGATGGAAGATGTATCTTTCAAGCATATCTGGAAGCAGGAAGACAGACTTTGTTTTTCAGGTTGTTCTGTGCACAGAGTAATGATCGAAGAGTCCTGTAGTCATCTGGAGCCATGGTCCATCAGTAAGTGCTGTAGCCAAAGCCAGAGCCAGAGCCCCATGGCCGGCAAAAGCTGCCACCGTAGCCATAGCCTAGGTTGCTAATGTTGCTACCACCAAAGCTGTAGCCCAGGGAGCTGTAGCCATTTCATCCATAACCGTAGTTCAGGGGAGAGCCCAGGGGCATGACGCAGTTCAGGAGTGTGGCTCTGAAGGTCCTGTGGAAATCGGTTCCATAGCAAGGATTACCTGCGAAGTAGCTTCCACAGCAGAAGTAATGAGTCATGGTGGCAGGAGTTGAGAAGGATTTGGATAGATTGCAAACAGCAAGTTACCCAAGAATGAATGAAGTTCTCGTCCTGCACAGGGCCTTTTATACCTTAAGCTGGTGGGCATGCAATGCTTGCCTAGACATCTTATGATAAATTTGCATAGATAATTCTATAATTGCTAATAAAATGCATATAAAGGAACCCACACACTCACTGCCCACATTTTTGTTGGCTTTTCTATTTGCAAAGGAGTGTGTCATATCTTCAAAGCCAGCGGCCATCCTTGACACACAATTGAATTCTTTTCATCGGTGTTCCATGGTTTAACCAGTGTTCTGATTGCATCATGTGAGGCTCTTTAAATCCTCTGATTATAAACTCCTCCCAACTGATTTAGCTAAACTAAAAAAAGCTTTGGCAACCATGTAAACACTTCTACAGCTTCTTGAAATTCTCTCCATATGTCATTCAAAAGCATTGGTATACCAACTGTTTAATGGGTATGGAGTTTTTTTGGAGTAAAGAACATTATTTGGAACTAGAGATGGTAGTTGCAAAACATTGTGATGTCCTAAATACCACTGAATTGTTCACTTTAAAAATGGCTCATTTTATGTTATGTGAATTTCATCTCAATATTTTTAAATTTTTAAAGCATTGCTACAGAAATCCGTCAGAGCAAGTCTTTTTACAGAGGCTGTAAGAACACTAAATAATAGGATAGCTATGGATAACGTAGTAGTAATTTTCATGTATTTCATTTATGAGCATTATCCTTGTTAACATGTCTTTTTTTCCATGGAGAACATACAATCTTTTGTTGTAAATCATCTTGAACATTGCCAAGCTGTCTTGTTGTGGAGTTGCCACACTGGGGCTGAGTGGAATGGTGCCCAATTTAAAGTCATGTTATACCATGCTTGGTTCTTACTGACTCCTAGTAAAACAAGCTTGGATACCATGATCCATTATGAAATACCAGTTATATTTAAAAGCACAGCACTTACTTCTGCTCCCATTTTGCAGAAGTATGTCCACTTTTCATGACAAAAGTAAACCAGAAAGAATTTGAGCTCAGCAAAGCTAAGTCTATTCCAATTCAAATGTTTAGGAAAGAATTGTTTTTATACAGCCTAGATTCTCTGAAAATAGATAAAGAAAACTTCCTGGATACCAACTCCTTTTGTATATTCCCCCCTTAATGGATAACCACAGAGCCCAAAGGGCAAAACTAATTATTCCAGACATTTCTCTGTTAAAATTCCTCCTCCCTGAGGTTCTCTGACACAAGAACTTCCTACAGGTCATATAATTTAAGTTTGGACATGCTTTTTTTTAATTCTAAAAAGTGATTACATGTTATGAGAGTGTATAGTTAGAATCAAAAAGATAAGGTCTATTTTCAAATTCAATTTTTAACAAAAGGAATGAATTAAAATAAGAGGCTGTATCCTCAAGAGTCCAAATTATATAAACTCTACATAAGCTAATCCAGAAAACTCAAAAATATGTGTGGGAGTCACAGAGGGCAGAGGTGACTGCTCTCATTTAATTGTGACTGTTCGGTGGTTACTTGAAATTTTTTACTTCTGATTCTACCATGCAATGACTTCTGAACCTGTAATTTGGATCTACTGCCACCAGGTGGCAGTGTTATTTATTTCAGTTAGTCTGAACTACCGGATTGGAGTTGGAGGGGTCTCAAATGTAAACAGGCAGAAGAACGCCCTAAAAAACTTGTTTGAAATTCAGATTTCCAGAACTATCCTCTCCCTTTACCACCATGAGATCCTGGAAATCTGTATTTCTAATGAGTATCTCAGGTGATTCTGATGAATAAATCATCCTGATAAATTCTGGACCAGTCTTTCATGAGATTTCAAGGACTCTGTCTTTGCTTGGCTGTGTGAAATTGCCCTGAGCTGCTTATTTCTCTTTGACAGGCATGTTCAGTGTCAGTCACAGGTGACCTATTCTCTGGGTGATAGAGATAATTAAAGAAAAAAACCTTAGTTTGTCTTTTCCATTCCCTTGTGCTCTGTTTCTTTTCTCAGGTCACACCTGAATAGAAAGGGAAGTAACGACAATGTGTCCAGGCATATTTTACCAGGAGGTAAAACCCATCTGAGCTGGCCTATGAATCACTTATCCCCAATTACAATTAAAAAAAAAAAAAAGGGCTTCCCTGATGGTGCAGTGGTTGAGAATCCGTCTGCCAACGCAGGGCACACGGGTTCGAGCCCTGGTCTGGGAAGATCCCACATGCCGTGGAGCGGCTGGGCCCGTGAGCCACAGTTGCTGAGCCTGCGCGTCTGGAGCCTGTGCTCTGCAACAAGAGAGGCCGCAATAGTGGGAGGCCTGCGCACCACGATGAAGAGTGGCCCCCGCTTGCCGCAACTGGAGAAGGCCCTCTCACGGAGGCGAAGACCCAACACAGCCATAAATAAATACATATTAAAAAAAAAAAAAAAAAAACTCTTTTGCTTGTTTTTTATTTTCCTATCTCCTCTTAGACTTTCCCAAAGAAAATCCTTAGCCAAGTATTTGATTCAATATTTTTTATTTTAAATATTAGTAATAATAAATATACATGAAGGGCTCACTCTGTGCTAGGTTCTGTTCTAAACACTTTATGTATACTACTTGTTTATATATCTTACCATATAAATTGTATATATATATATATATTTATACATATATATATATTAAGAGGACTTACTATGCATTTTTTTTTGGTTGCACCACACAGCATGCAGAGTCTTAGTTCCCCAAAACCAGGGATTGAACCTGCACCCCCTGCAGTGGAAGTGTGGAGTCTTAACCACTGGACCACCAGGGAAGTCCCGCTATGCACTTCTCTAAGCACTTAACAAATGTTAATTCATTTAATGTTTGCAATGATCTTATAATATGGGTATTACAATTTTTCTAATAAGAAAACTGAGGCCAGAAAGTTTAAGTCAACTTCCCAAAGTCACACAGTTAATAATCAGCAGAATCAAGCTCCAAATCTAACCCACGTAGCTCCAAAGCCATGCTCTTCCCAGTTTTTCTCTACTGCCTTTGATGTTAGTGATATTTTAAAGGGTTTCAGCTTATAAAGTGCTTCAGATCACTTTATATTCTTGAACAGATCAGTAAGGAAAGGCTAGTTTTTGCTGCCGTAACAAACAACCCAAAGTCTAGATGCTTGGAAGAATCAGAGGTTTATTTCCTGCTCACACTATACATCCCCTCAGGTTGGTGGGTGTCTTAGATGGATGACATTCTCATTCAAAGACTTAAGCTGACAGTTGTCATCTAAAATATTACTAATAGGGGAATGGCATGTGGCAAATCACACACTAGCTTCCAAAAACTTCCACCCAATGTTGTGCGTCACTGCCACACTCTTCCCACTGCACAGCCCTACCTAACTTCACTGGCCATACCAGCAATATGAATATTTAATGGGTATCTTTATCAGAAAATAATTAGGCTCTACAGTATAGCCCTTCAGCTCCTACAAGAATCATCTTTGTTTAGGCTCCAACCAGTGTCAAGTAGATATAAAATGACAGTGCTTGCCCATTCCCTCACAAGATATCTCTTACCTCAAACCCAAAGGTTTCACCTCTAACATCTAAAATAGACATTGACAAGCCTATGTAGTACCCATGTATGTATAGTCTGGAAGTGTGGGGAGTTAATGCTCTAAGGGGTGAACCTTTGTACAAGAGAGATGGGAGTCAATGGACTGTCCGGGATAGAGTTAGGCAACTTCTTGGGAAATGGTCATATAGAATCAAGCACTTAGTTGTATTTAGCTGTAGTCAATTCAATAAAGCATCTTAATCTGAGTTGCCCACCCTTCCCTGTTTCACTTCCCTGCTCCCTAAGAAAGAAAAAATACATCAGCCCTTCACCAGAAACTTTGCTTTCTGAAGAACCTAGACCAAAACAGTATCTCAAAAAAATTCTTTTAAATATACCTTTAAATCTGCTGAGATGCAACTCATATATGATAAATTTCACTCTTTTAAAGTGCACAATTCAGTGATTTTTATAGCCTCAGAGCTGTACAACCATCACCATTATTCAATTTCAGAACAATTTCATCATCTCAAAAAGAAACTCCATCATTAAAGTCACTCCCCATTCACAACCACTAATCTAAGTTCTGTCTCTATGATTTGCCTCTTCTTGACATTTCATGTAAATTTAATCCTACACATGCAGCCCTTTGTGTCTGGCTTCTTTCTCTTAGTATATAGTGTCTTCAAGGTTCATCCATGTTGTAGCATGAATCAGTATTCATGCTGAATCATGAATCATTCTTTTTTATTGCCAAATAGCATTTCATTTTATGGATGCACCATAGTTTTTTTAATCCATTCAGCAATAGATGGACTTTTAGACTGTTTCCAATATTTGGCTATTATGATTAATGCTGCCATGAACGTTTGTGTAAAAATGATTTTTAACATGTCAAAACTTGAGCTCCTAATTTTCTCCCACATACTTATTCCTCCCCTAGCCTTTCCCATCTTAGTAAATAACACTGCCATATAATTGCCCAAAACAAAAACTTAATTCTTTTTTTCATATAATTCCTTTATCCAATCTGTCACCAGGTCCAGTCAGCATTGCCTCCAAAATACATCTCAAATCCACATACGTTTTTCTATTCTCACTGCTGTGATCTAGTCAAACCACCACCATCCCTACCTAGGACTATTGCCATAGCATCCTCTCTGGTTTCCCTTTTCCCTCTTTTAGTCTCCCTCCACATCAGCTAAGGTAATATGAACTTTTCAAAATAAAGTGTGCTATACCCTACTTAGAAAGTCTTCAGTGATTTCCTGTTGTTCTTAGAAAAATAAAAATTCAAACTTCTGACATGGCCTGGTTCCTGTCTAACTTTCCAACCTCACTTCATCCTACTCTTCCTCCCTTCCTATGATCCAGCCACAATGGTCAACCCCTCACTGTCTGTCACCCCTGGCAGTAGGCACCTTGTCTGTCTTATGTGTGCCTAACTAATACATAGTTGAAACTCAATAAATATCTCTTAATCTCTTAAATGAATGAATGAAAGAAATAGTTGTCGGAGTGTGTGATGAAAGATGAGTATGATTTGGACAGGTGAAGATAAAAAGATATTCAGGATGAAGGAACACCATCAGCAAGGAAAGAGCAGAATTGTCTGTGTTGGTTTAGGGATTGGTGAGCTGATCCATTCAGATGGAGGAATGTACATATGGAGGGAAGTTAAGTTGAAATTCCCAGCAAATCAGTGCCATAGTTAGAGAAAGGATGGCCTTACATGCAGGGCAGGTGTGGGAAGAGATAAAGAGCTGCTACCAGAAGATTTAATTGAGGAAATGATGCAATTAGAACTGGCTTAGTTTGAATAATGGATTGTAGGAGAGAGCTATGGAGAGAGAGACACCTATTCATATTCTATTAGAATTGTCAATTCAAAAAAATAATCAAGCATCTGAGTGAAGCTTGGCAATAAAAATGGGAATAAGAAGACAGATTTGAGCGACATTATGGAGGGAAATTGTATGGAACTTATTTAGTGACGAATAAGATGTCCTCTATGAAGGAAAGAAAGGAACCCAAAAAAGCACTTCTGGTACCCAGGTAAAAGGTGCTTCTAGTAATGGCAATAGAGACATCAGGAGAAGGATTTTAATTTTAAAGGGGTCACTTGTGCCAAAGAGATTATAAACATTTGGAAATAAAGAAAAACAGCTTAGAAGAAAAAAGGCTAAATACAACAATTGGGCTTTCATCTTTCTTAAAGTAATACTTTAAGCAATGTTGGTAAATAAGATCCACTGGGTAGAAGAAAAAGACTGAGAACAGAACACTGGAGACACTGGGATTTTTAGGGGGATGAGGAACAGCGGAAGTCAGAGGTGTCAGTAAATGAGGGTCAGAGTTTAGTGGGGAAGTTAAGGTAACAAAGCTAACAGATGCCATAACAAGTGGGAAATTTCAAAGTCAGAAAAGTTTAAGGTACCTAATGCCAGAAAGAGTCAAGGAGGATGGAGATTGGGATCACTTCACTGAATCTGGCAAATATAGTTTGTTGATGACCTTTGAGGGGAAAATTTCAGTAAAAGAAAGGGGAGAATCTGCACTGAAAGTGATTAAGAATTGCACCAATGATTTTTAAAAATGAATAAACATAGACTATCCTTTACAGATGATGATCAAGGAAGGAAAGAAAAATGACGAGAAAAGA
Source organism: Balaenoptera borealis (assembly GCF_965194805.1). Taxonomy (NCBI): domain Eukaryota; kingdom Metazoa; phylum Chordata; class Mammalia; order Artiodactyla; family Balaenopteridae; genus Balaenoptera; species Balaenoptera borealis. The sequence continues at coordinate 14,280,503 of NC_138862.1, read as the reverse complement.
TAGCTCAAAGGGTAGAAGGATCAAGCATTAGTTTCTGCTATGGGTGATATATATGTTATATATATGTTTCATATATGTAATATGTTTTATATGTTATATATATGATATATATGTATATATGTATACACACAAATATATATATATATATATACACACACACATATATCACATACCCTTCGAGTAGCTCCATTGGTGCAATTCTTAATCACTTGCAGTGAAGATTCTCCCCTTTCTTTTACTGAAATTTTCCTCAATGTTAAAGCTAGAGGAAACATTGGTCCAGCTCCGTCTTCATTTTATATATGAGGAAAGTGAGATTCAGGGAAGAAAGTGAAATATCCCATGTCACACTATCAGTGTTGATTTGAGCCTAAAATCAAGGGTTTTTTTTAAATTTTTTAAATTTTTTATTTCTTTTATTGAAGTATAGTTGGTTTACAATGCCGTGCCAATCTCCGCTGTACAGCGAAGTGACTCATTTATACACACAAAATCAAGAAGTTTTGAGTCCTTGTCTATTACAGACTTGAATCTAACCAGTTTCTCAGGGAAAAAAAACTGATTCCTTTTTTGCACCTTACCTCCTCTGGTGGGCAAACCTAAGCTGGCCCCCATGACTCCTGCCTCTTGGTATTCACACCCTTGAGAAGTACTTCTGAGTGTGTAGGACCTGTGACTTGCTTATAATGTATTGAACATGACTACAGTGACAGGATGTCACTTCTGTAATTATATTACATGGCATTGTAACATCTGTCTTGCTGAGAGGATCTCTCCCTTGCTGGTTTTGATAAAACAAGTACCACGTTGCAGAGACCCACACGGCAGGGAACTCCAGCCAGCAGCCAACCAAAGAAACTGAGGCCCTCAGTCCAATAAGCTACAAGAATTGAATTCCACCAACAACGATGTGAACTTGGAAGTGGATCCTTCTCCATTCAAGCCTTGAGATGAAGCTGCAGCCCCAGCAGGCACTCTGGTTGCAGCTTTCAAATGAGACACTAAAACACAGAACCCGGCAAAACTGTGCCCAGAATCCTGACCCACAGAAACTGGGATAATATAAGTGTGCTGTTTTAAACCACTAAGTTTGTGGTGATATTGTTACACAGCAAGAGAAAACTAGTACAACACACACACAAATGCACGTACACACACACACACACACACACTCACACAAGCACAGATGCAATTTGTCACTCATCCAAAAGGCTCCAAAATGTATCTCAAATCCTCTCATATTTCTCCATCACCACTGTCACCAGCCACCAAAAGCCATTATCTCTTTGCTCTGTACTCACTGCTTCAAATTTGAGGTGAATTAGTCTTCTGTGCCCTGCATGGCACAAGGAAGAAGGGGTATATACCAGCTGATACAGTTGCTCCTAAATATCTCTCCTCTTCACCATTGCACCAGGCTATCAAAATTGTTCCCACCTGTTTCAACAGTCCTGCATGTGACCAATCCTCTCTGCTTTCCATCTTTAAGAGATGCCTTATTTCTGCTCTCATCTGATAGCAATCTTTTTATTTTTCCAGGATTGTTATGATTTGTTCTTTTTAAAAAAAAGAAATTATCTTTTCTATCATTTCTAGGGATATGGAGAAGGAGTAGGAGGTAGGTGCCTGTGTTTAGTCTGTCATTTTGATACAATACCCTTTCCAGAGTAATTTTCGCTATATTATGCTGGTTCCCCCAAAATCCATTTATAGACATTTTTCCTGGAACTGAATTCTGGCAGGGACTTCTTATAATGGCTCTTGTAAGTACTATGCAGCCACTGCAAATTATATTTATGAAGGATATTTAATGGCATTGCCAAATTCTCACACTATAATGTAAGTAATAAGTCAGGATAAAAACTGTATGAATCTTCATCCTCCCTGAGGTGAAATTTTAAGCCATACTATTGAATGATATTCACAAGAAAAATAGAAAAGGAGGCTGGAAATGGACCTTGGGAAAGCCCCAAGAGACAGAGAAGTAGAAAGAGAGAAAGTCATAGATATGTATATATATATATAGAGAGAGAGAGAGAGAGGCACTAAACAAGACTGTGGAAGTCCTGGAAGGCTTCCTGGGGTAGGACACAAGCTGATTCTTAAAGATGAGTAGAAGGGAACCAAGACAAGTGAGCAAAGGAATAACAGGATCAAAGGGTCAATGGAGGGAAAGGAAGGGGATCAGAAAAGCATTGTAAATTTTAGGCTTTGAGACATATCCTTTCACAGAGCCTGGCGCACCAAAGTGTGCATTTTTTAATAATGAGCATTTTTAAAATATATTAATTAACTGGTGCTAACTGACTAATTAATAAAGTAAAAAAATGTTCTGAATGAAATCAATATTGTAGCCTTTTTATAGCAGCCAAACAGGCAATGTCAACCTTGAACGGTCTTGGGAGCCATGTCCTAAAGCTTGCTGCCCTCTGCAGACTGTCATCATCACTGGCACTGCTCAGAGGAGCCAGGCCTTGGGCGGCCTCCAGTTCCTCCCTCACATGTGTGAGTCATCTCACTTTGAATCACCCCCGCTCATTTCGTTCCAATATCTTCACAGGGGTAATACAGACTGGGACCAACAGAGAGGGACCAGGAAATATTAACTCCCAAAAAGCAACCCATCGATTCTTACTAAACACCTTTAATCTAACTTAGCTATGTTTACGAGTTACTAGTCTACCTTTCAGAGCAGAGATCGTCCTAGAACAATTGTCCTAGAACAATTATTCTTATGTGGCCTTTGGCTATTTTCCTCCTGAATTTTTCCATTCCTCAGTTTTATCAGCAAAGAACATGACACGGCTTTAGGTAAGAACGGAGAGATGGCTGTTGGCACAGTTAGTCCAAGAATATCTGTTTCCTCGGTTTCCCAAGCAGAGAAACAAACCAACTTAAAATAAATAATAAATAAATAATTAAAAAACATTATCAGGGCTCCTAAATGTCATAAAACGGTGGGCCCTAGATCACGTCTCATGATTCTATGCATTATTTTATATATGACTCAATAGAACACTTCTTTGTCAGCGCAAAAAAGTTGTATCAAAACATAGAAGAATTTTTACTATACCGGACTTAATGTCCTCTATAAAATTGAAGTTTGAAAGTCAGAAAATTTGGAGATAAGTTCAAAACCAGCAGTGAACAAGGAAAGCTCTTATCTACAGTATCATGAAAAAGATTTTTTTTAAAGTTTCGGTCTTATGATTCAAGAATAACATCATCATTAAATGTATTTATTCAGACAGTCAACAAATATCTATTAAGTATATTTTATGTAGAAAGTATTGGAAAGTCACTGGAGAGTGACTTTCCCAGTCACTGTTGAAAATATAAAGATTAAAAGATACAGTCACACATACCCTTTTAAAGATGTATTTTAAGTTGTGTACAACTTGCAGAGGAAATGTTGGTTTATCCTTTAAAAAGTTCTTAATCGTTTATCATTTGATGCCATTTGAGGAACTATAGGAGGCTGTCTATGACTGAAATGGACAATCTGACTGGGACTGTAGTGAAAATAAAAACAACTCTACAATTAAAATCAGAGAGAGATCTCTATGCTGATTGGTTGGATTTTAAAAGAGAGGAAATAACTGATTTAGTTATGCTGATAGGGATTGTGGTAAAAACAAGAATCGTGTTAGAATAGATAAATGATGGAATTCATTGAATTTTTGTCAGAAGAATGAAGATAGTGTTAGTAATGGGCCATGATTTCTCACTCGATTGACTAACCCTATTCTAAGAGAATGGGATCATGTAAAATAATAAATACTATAATAGATATAAAAAAAAGATACAGTCCCAGACTTTCAAAAATTTGTCGGGGGAGGGGGAATAAAGGAGATGGGTATAAATTATGCTGATACCTAGGCATACCAAGAGCCATCAGAAAGTGAATTCACTAGTCTGGGTTGAGAGTGGGGTGGATGGGAGTCAGACTGGAGACCTGAGATCATGAAAAGAGTTGGGGAAGTATGCCATGATAATAACCATGATAGAAATAAAAATTAAAATAAAATAAACTATCACTTCTCAAAGTAGAGCAGCACAAATAGCGAGTCCAGTCAGGAGCATTGAAGAACTTTATCTTTGAAATAACACAAATAGTTGGATTAATGAACCCACAGAGAAACAAAGTATTCATATTAAGCCTAGAGAACAAAGCTGCCTTCCCAGGTCTAACAGAGGACTGAGACATCTTCTCACCAATAAAACCATACTTATTTTTAACTAGTCCCAGGCAAGTTGCCCAAAGTTTTTTAGATATAGACTATTTTCATCTTTTCTTTTCTGAACACTCTCTTATGGCAGAGATAGAAAATAGAACTATTCCTACACAAAGAGTCTGAGCATTGGATTAATATTTTAAAACCCTTTGAGGCATCTTCTAAAAGCCTATAAAATTCAAACTATTCCCTTAAGCAAGGAAGTGATATATCACTTAATATCACTATTTCATTGGGTATGAAAAAAGAAGTAGAGAGCAGTTTTAAAAAAAAACACTAAAATTATGACCGCTAGTCATGATTAAGACCTGGATTTTGTGACCTCTAAAATTTATACTTTTCCCTGTGGACACAAATATCTTTCACCGCATTTGGACCATCAGTAAAGTTCCCAAAGACCCAAGAAGGACTGTTCTGACAGACTGGATATTATTAATATTATAATTAGCACCAATAAGAATAACAAAAAAATTATTATTTATTTAATACTTAATATATCTGGCACTCTTCTAAGTATTTTACATGCATTATTTCTTGTAATCTTAACAAAATCCCATGAGGGGTCACCTTCTATTATTATTCCCACATTACAGTTGAGGACACAGAGGAAAAGAGAGGTGAAGTAATTCACCCAGGGTCACATGGCTCTTAAGTGTCAGAGCTGGAAGTTGAACCTAAGGGATGTGGGTAAAATGATAAGAGTAAATGATAGGATAAACAAGAGTCTAATAAAACAATATCTTAGGACAAAATCAAGGTTAAAGCTTGACTCAGGGCACACGAATCTGTATTTTGTATTATGATTTTATTGCACTTTTTAGCAGTAAATAGTGGTTCAGAAAGAAGGAGTAGAATATAAAGGTTGTTGCATTCCCTAAGGTTGGGTTCTAGTGCAAAGAAAGGAGTTAAAAATGGCAAGAGATGCTGAACTACCTCAGAAAAGCCAAATTAAATTGGGTAACAATGGTATCTAGATAAAACTGAATTGATGGGCATGCACGTAAGGGAGAGAATAGCCTTTCATTGTGCAACTTTCATAGAAGTGCTGTTTAATATTGTGACTTATTAATGATGTCACCATCAGAAAAGAAAAATGGCACAACTCCCTTAAAGGGCAATTTGGCACTATCTAGCAAAATTTCACATGCATTTACTTTTTGACTCAGAGATTTCTTTTTAAGTATCTATCTCAATGATTCAATGACAAAAATTAGAAATGACATATGCACAAGCTATTCATTGCATCACTTTTTGTAAAGGTAAACATTTAAAAACAACCCACCAATAGTAGACTGGTTGAATAAACTATGCTACATTCATACAATTTGGTAGTAAGCAACTCTAAAGTGAATGGGGGAAGATCTCTATGTACCCACAGGGAGTTAATTTAGAATTTCTAAGCAAAAATGGCACTGTGCAGAGTATTTGCATCATGCTACATATGGAGTAAGAAAGAGGGATATACAAGTATTTATCCATATTTGCTTACAATGTTTAAAAGAAAGAGTGGAAAAATGAATCAAAAACTTGTAAAAATAGTTACCAATAGAAGCAAGGAGAGCAGAATGGAGGGCATAGGATACATCTCATTTTATATTTTTGATTTTGAAATCATGTAACTATTTTAATAAATTTTGAAAATTAAACTGAAAGAATAAAGGAATCTGAAAATTGAAAGCAATGTGAAGCAAATGAATCTAACTACATCTCATGTTGGTGGCATAACAACTCAAAGAATTATTTCGAGTGATTCTAACATACAGAATTTGGGCTATGCCTCCCTGGAGGTAAAACAATCTTAAAATGAAAAGAAATATTTTTAAAACCTTAAGTGTGTTCAGTAATCTTATTGTTAGTAATAATATTTGTCTTGTTATTCTGAAACTATTACAAGTATCAGATAAAGTAAATAAAAAACAAAGATTTTCAGCTTAAGATGAGGACACAAAAGTTTAAAGTCAAAGTAGTTAAGTAAAACTCTTTAAATCTGAATTAGAAATATCAGGAAAAAAATCATTACATATTTTTCTCCTTAAAAAATTATAGATTTCCTGGTTCTGTCTGCTAAAATTGTCTACAATGACAGCTCAGTAGCAATGAGGACAAATAGCATTCAGATTGTGTGCTCTTAGCACCATTTTGGATCTAAAGGAAAGAACTCTTTAGGGAAATGACTGATTCCAAGTCTGGCAGGAAATGTACAAAATAAACTTAGGACGTCTATGTGACAGGGGAAGAGGACAGGAGATGAAGGGAAGGGAGGGAAGAGAAGGGGAGGAGAGGGCAGGAGAGGGAAAAATAAAAGGGACAGCCTAAGTCTAACCAAGCCTCTAGATCAGGGTTTCTCAGCCTTGGTACTATTGACATTTGGGACCCAATCATTCTTTGGTCGGGGGCTGCCATATGCATTGTACGATGTTTATTTAGCAGCATCCAGGCCCCTACCTACTAGACGCCAGTAGCACAACCTTCTCTAAGTTGTGATGACCAAAACTCTCTCCAGAAGGGTCAAAATCATCCCAGTGTAAAACCACAACTTTAGATCTCCAGAAACAAGTTCAATGAAACACAGGGAAGTGATCAGCCAAATCCAGAATGGGTTATCTCATTCTATATCTCATCAACAATAGAGCTCTTTTGCCATCTGACTAGTTAGTGATCCAGAATCCCATCTTGAGGATATGTTTCCTAGGACTATTTCCTGTCCCAAATATCTTAGTGTTACTCCAGAAGCAGTAAATGAGATAAAGTTTGAGTACAGGTAGTTCATTTGGGAAGTGCAGATAATATTGATACGGAAGCAGGGAAGGGACAAAGAGAAAAGAAGGAAGGCAAAAAATAAAACACTATTAAGGTGCCTGGGAGACAGTGCAAAACTGAAACCTAAGAATTAACTATCAGAGAGCTGAGAAAGCTGGGGTTGTTATGCACCAGCTTCCTCACATCGCTGATTGTGGACTACGCCTGCCACGTTAGTTCCTTGGCACTTCCAGGCTGCTCCATGCAAGAGCTCTCCACAGTTCCAGGGGAAAGCACTCAGGCACACAGATTACAGATACTGGTGGTTGGCAACATGCTGGAGAGAGACATAGAAACATCTGGTATTTAAAGTAAAAGAACACTTGAGATTCATTTTAAAATACTTAAGCAAAAGAAAAAAGTGAATGAAGCTAGGCTAAACAATACAGGAAAGGACTGATCATTGCTGAAGCTGTGATGGGAGCAAGAGTGTTTATATGATTTGTCTCTCTAGCCTTGTGTAAGTTGAAATTTTTCACAACAAAACTTAATAAAAATAATAGCACTACCTGTCATCATATTGTATTTACTATTACAAGAACCCATTGAGTTCTGAGAGTTCCATCTCTTCTCTTTCATTTGCCTTAAGTATTGAGACTTTGCAAAAATCCATTAGCTTATTGGCCTCACCATCAATAAAGTAACAGATGAAAATTACAAAATTCTACACACAGGATTTGAATCTGATTTAAATAAGTACTTTTATTCTGACTCAACTTAAATATGTAACTCCAATTAAAATATTTAGGCTAAGACAAATGTAGATGAAGAAAGTATACCCAAAAAAAAAAAGAGAGAGAGAGATGCCTTTATATTTACAACTTAAGAGAAGAAAGTAAGAAAACATTTCAGAAGGAAACTTAGGATAATTAGACACCAAAAGGAGAATTCTGTAATTCATTCAAAAAATTTAATACCCATAACTTCTCTTTGAAAGACTGAGACAAAACGGCAGTCCTATGACTGTTAAGAGAGAACAGTTAAACCCATCTGCCAAAGAACAGATATCTGTTCTGTGGGATATCTTGTACTGAGTGTGAGAAATTCAAATCAGAAGTTTACTGTTAAATGGAAGACTACATTTTCTTAAAATATATTCACTTCTAACAATGAATAATGAACCCTTTTTAAGTTTAACAAATTCACTTTACAGTGGCTTTATTTCACAAATATATGAATAAAAGTTAGTCTAATGAACAGTCCCTAGAGTTACCATAGACCCTAAGTTGCAGAAACCTGCCTTGCACCTTAAAATTTTCACTACCCTAGTGAAAAGTTCAACAGGAACTTCTGTAGGCATAATCGTGTGATGTGGTATGTTGTAACATTTAAATAAAGGGGAGAGATTTTTCATTTAATTTTCTAATATTCTCAGAAATGCTCTTCTGGGTGTCATCTCCTAATAGAAAAACTAATTAAGCAGTTGACAACTTTCATTCTCTTTCAAAGTACTATTCCAAGAATTACTGCAATCTTATCCTCTTATTTCCTTTCAAGGGACTATGAAACTTCTAAAACATCTTTCCACGTAAATGCTTGAACTTCAGGGAGATATTAACGAATAAACCATCACATCTGTTCAAAGAGCAAGCCAAAATATGTGAGCTTTAAATCAGTTTGTAAGAAGAAAAAAAGAAAGAAAATCTTCTTCACTTTTGGGGAAAAAATATCAAATACCATGGTCAGAAATGATTAAAAACCATATGTCTTTCCAGCAATATCACAATGGCTTCTAATATCTCTGCTTCCAGACTCTTTCTTCTTCCTACCCATTTTACAATTCTTCAAATGTGTCTTCACAAAGTCCAGCACCATTTTGTTATTTGCAGGTTCAACAGCTATCATTGGCTCCCCATTGCCAAGAAGTTCAAACCTCTCATTAGCTCCTAAGCTCCTCCACAATTTGTCCCCAAGCAAAGCTTCCACTCTTCCTCTTCCTTTCTGTGCACCAGGCAACTAGAATTATCACCATTTCCATAAGTGCACTGCTGATTCCTACTATAAAATTGTAGTTCCTGTTGACTCTGTTGATTGGAATGGCCCTTTCTCTGAAATCATCTGCACCTTTGAGATACCCCCATTTAAATCATGATTCAATTAAATGCCACTTCTTCTAAGAAAGTAACTTGATCAACCTATCAGAAGTTATTTTGCCTAGCTCTTTGACCCACTATTAGAACAAATGAACTCCTTTTATATTTTTACCTAGAGACTTGAATTACCTAAATTAGACCACGAGGTCCTTAAAAGGAAGGATTGAAGACATTTTTCTTAGACCCACCTAGCTGTGGGTTTGCCAAAGTTCCATTGAAGGAAGGTTATACAACAGCCATCAACCCCTTCCAGCTAAACTCTCTAAAAGTATCAATAGATACCTCTGAGTGATTGCTGCTTTGCTGAAGTGGGTGAGATATGTAGGTAAAACTTTGGGAAACTGAGAGAATTATATCTTAAGTTACCTGTAACAACAGAGATAACAGAACATATTGTAGAGGAAAGAGACCAGAAGGGAAGAAGGAGTTTGGAACAAGCATAGCTGGAGAGAAACACAAAGAGGAAGCAGAGGAGAAGGATGGAAAGTAGGAAGTGAAAAGGCAAAAACGCTGGCAAAAGAGAAGAAATCAAGTGGAAAATCCAAGGGGAATGGAACTTTGGAGAAGGAGAAAGCAATGAAAAGAGGGATTTCAGGAACTTTAATTGCAAAGGATGTGATATAATCCCTTCCTCTTCATTCTCATCACTACCTTGACATTGAAATTTGTAGTGATATGACTGCTTGCAATATTGGCGTAAGGTCAGCCTTGGGTAAGAGTAGCTGATGCAAGGGAGTCCAGTTCCAATGTGTTACAGTTAATTCCGGAATCACACCATATCACAGAATCATTTATTGCTTTGGGTAGACATATAGGCTCTGCTAAAGCTAGATTTGATGAAGGTTTGATTCACTCATTCTCTACTATTAATTTCATTATCTTTATAAGATTCCCGTATAAAATGAAGCCCTTCAGGTATTATTAAAGAAAGACAGTATCTTAGCAGCAGGAAGAAATTAACATTCACAGCCAATGCTCCAACTAATATTGAGAATTGTAGAAGCAGAATCCATTTGCAGAGTTGGGCCTGGACAAAATTTGGTTTTATTTAGGTGGGCTGTACTTTACATTAGCAAAGAGCATCACTTTTTGACTTGCTGAGGAAAAAAAAAAAGAATAAAGTAAGTGCCTCCGTCTCTAGTAGGAATCAGAACAGAGAACTTAACAGAATCAGAACTTAACGGAAGTTTGTCAGTGAGTTTTTTTGTTACTGTATTAATAAATTTATATTTTGTCTGCCAAGAAAACTTCAAGGCACTCTGAGTCCCCTTCTTTTTAATACTTAACACTATAAAATTGCATCTCTCTTTTCTCACAAAATTTTCATTCTCTCAGGACCAAACAATCCCAAACAGCAGGATGTGGGGATTGGGGAAGAGGTGGAAGAATCTGAATAAATCAATTGTATGAAATTAATTTCTAAGACCATCAATCTTTAATTGGTGAACTTTCAGTCACAGAAGAAGGGAAGGATTTGACTGGGTACTATTCCACCCACAGTAAAATGGAGGCTCCTTGTGGGAGAGAAATCTGCAATACCCTCTATTCTCTCCCATGTCCCACTTGAGCAGAAACTGAATTAGCCTGGTCAAAAACGTGGCTAATGAAGAATTAGCCTTATCCATGACATTTAAAACAGCATGCCTCCTTCTTTGATGATTAAAAATCTCGAGACTGAAACAGTCTAAGATAATAAATCCAAGATCTCACTGACTGGAGTTGAAAATTAATATGCACCATCATATTTTAGCAAATGTTTGATCACTTACATAAAGTATATACATTCAACACACTGCTCATTGTTGTCATCTAAGAGTAAATGTTTTGAAGAAAATAGATATGAAGATAATTCTTTGAGCTGCCTGCAATTGGCAGGCCCAAGGTACACCACCTGAAACAATTTAAGTAAGTGAAAAGATGTGAATGCCGCAGTTGCTTTACCAGCTGTGACTATTTATTAGAAAATAAAAACAAAAAAATCTTTACCTCTCTTAAACAGAGCAAACAGAGAAAATAAATAAACAGGAACCTCTGAAAATTTAGAAAAACTTGTGCTTGGTCATTCAATATTTAAGGAGATAATTTCTGGATAAATAGCCAAAGCACACTAGCTCGTCCAAGAAGGACCTTGTCCATGACCCGGGACTCAAGGTCATCAGAACCCATTGTAGTCCAGGAAGAAAAACGGCCCCATGACCCGCAGCTAACACCATGGATGTCCCACTGAAGACATTACTAATGGATTGACAAATTCAAATCCATGGACCAAAGAGGTCCCAGTGGCAGAAGGAAAAGTATAGGATCTGGATTGAATGAGCAGGGGTCAAAGCCTTCCTAACTCAGACACTAGCTACTGTTTGCTCATCTCTATTATGAAAATAAAATTATTATTTTAAAAGGACAGTTTGGCAGTCAAATGAGATGAAGAGGATGAAATATGTTTTATAAACAGTAAAGCATAATTTGTTGTCACCTACTCATAATTAATGCAAATACTCCTACAACTAAGAGTGAGGTCTATAATCTGCTGAATGAAATTCCATTTGTATTATGTATTGAAACCCCAAGGATAAAAATTGAGCCTTGAAATCTTATATTAAAGGTTTAGGAAAATGAGATAAGGCATAACCTAAACAGTCACTCTCTGATAAATTGTCATCATATTAAATTAGATATAAATTAGCCAAAGTTAAGGATTCTAAACATTTAAAATTATAAAATACATTGATTAATGTGGAAAATTTTAATAATATTGTCATTAAATATAATCATTAATATAATTTTTATCATACAATGGCAAAAAATAAATGAAATTTGTATTTATTGAGCTAGGCTTTAATGATAGATTTTATAATTTGAAGAGAGTAAAAATAGAAGCGGTCTTTAAAGGTTTTGTTATTTTATTCTCTCAGGTTTTATTAGTAAAATCACAATGTACAAAATTATGCTATGTTCTTGACAAATAATAGCTGTAGCACTATGGTGAGTTCTTGGAATTACACTTTAAGGGGACAAACAATGACTGAAATGTTGCGGAAGGGGTTTAAATATCAAAGGATGGAAAAAGTTAGCTACATTACATGCAAAGGTCTCTCACAACTCAGATTTTGTGGTTTTTAACTTTCTTTTACAGCTCAATGCAAAACAAATACAATATACTCAGCTGAAATAGGGCAACAATTTTACATGATGCTCGTTTACATATTTTACAAGTATAGCTCCACAACTTAAAGATGGAATTATGCTTTGGCACTAGAAGGAAAAAAATTGACTAAGAGAAAATTGTCCTCTCACAAACTTAAAATATGGTAAAATAATAATTAAACACACACACACACACACACACACACACACACTCCATGCTAAATGTCCTTTCATGAGATACACTCAGAGGACCCTAGTGGGCTTTCCATGCTGCAGAGTGTCACTCAACATCCCCAATACTAATTAAAAATAAATGATTGATTCTGCAGTGGGGGAGAGCAATTATCCCCAGTCCTCCTGCTTCCTGAAAAATAATAAAACTTTCACTGCTTGGAAGGGACAGGTATAGGAATAACACTTCCAGGCCCATTCATTCTCTTTGATTATCTTATTGATGAGACTGAGAGAAAAGCCTACGCAGGGGAGAATCAATTCTTTCTGAGCTCTAAAACATACATCTTTCTTCTCCTTTGCCACGTGGTCATCCACCTGCCCTGATGCGGTGCCTTGTAGTTGTCCAGCTCTTACCTGCAAAGACACCAGAAGCATTATTTAGGGGTAGGTGGAGAGAAATATTAGAGTCCAGATGCAGGCTGCATTTTCTAAATCGATTTATAAGTAACCAAGCTGTTATTTTTGTTTGAATCTCCATCTGTCGGCAATCTATGTTTATTTTCTGAAATTGGCTCTAAGTGCTATAGTGAGGGAAAGAGATATGATTAATCATTTGCTTCCAAAACCTGCACAAGTTTTACCCAAATGACAGAAATACATCACATTATATGCAAACCCAGGGTGGCATTGTTGCAGTAAGCATGTTTATTTGGGAACAGAAACATTCACAAAACTCAAGAAAGCAGGAAAGAAGAAATAGACACATGCTAAATTTAAAAAGAAAAACAAATCCTTATTCAACGTATAGTGAAATTTGTTCTTTATATAAATGAAATTTGAATTATGAAAAGTTATATGTGGTAGCTGTTGCCTAAATTTAGGGCAAAAAGTTTATTGCAAATGTACTAAAAATAGGTGGATGAAACACAGCTGGTCTTAGAAACTGGGCTGAAATAGCACCACAAAATGAATTTTTTTTTACTGCCTATGAAAGAATTCTGCAATAAATGAAAAGAAAATACTGCACTCAAGAAGAGAAAACAAAGCATTTTTCAAATAATTTATTGTAGGAAAGAGAACATTTTAAAGAATGCCTATGTTGTGACCTCAACAAAATTAAATTAAATAGGAAATAAAAGGTGAAAATAAGATAAAAAAGACAAAATGAGATGAATGGGGAGCTTTCTTGAGAAGTAAGTTGTGGTGAAATTTCCTAAAAATAATAAAATATTATCCCAAAATCGGAGTAGTAGAATTTATATCTTTATCACATTGAATAAAGAGCAGAATTAACTGTATAAAAAAATATGTAATATGAAGGATAACCTTAAGAAGTCTTCTCGAAATGCAGAAGTTAGAAAAAATGAAAAAAAATAAAATAGTAATAGTGGGTCCCTATTTCTGCCTGGAGATGAATGGACCACAACAGAATAAAGATGAGATAAAATAAAATACACTGAATTTTGAAGTCCTGGCTTTAATATTTTAAAAATAGAAATGTTTGCTTATTGTATTAAAATGTTTAAAGCAGTAATGGTAAACTCAAATACCTATAACAGTTATGCAAAAATGTAAATATCTGAATCATGGTAGATGAATGAGAATCAAGGCTTGGGGGGACTGAAGCAAACAGAATAAACATGCTGTATCCAAATGCTTTCAAAAGTCAAAATTTAACACAAATGTGCAGGCCAAAAAATATACATATTAGCCACATTGGGCCTACTGTCTGCCTGTTGATAACCCCTGGCCAAAAAACTTAACTTTTCTTATTTTAAATCCTTTTATCTTTCTCTCCTTCGTATATATATTTAGTTTATTGCGAATTTACTATAGACAGGTGGATGAAACATAGCTGGTCTTAGAAAATTGGCTGAAATATCGCCACAAAATGAAATTATTTTTACTGCAATAAATGAAAAGAAAATACTGCACTGAAGAAGAGAAAGAAAAGCATTTTTCAGACACACACACACATATATATATACATACACACACATACACATCTAAGATATAAACATACACATATAAATGCACCACACCTATTCTAAAATGGTGTGAGTTAATGAATTAATTTCAAAAAATATACACACATATAATAAGGCTCCTAAAATACAATTTGAAAGCAAGAATCATATGACACAGTAGGGTGATGGCAGCACCTTGAAGCCCAGTTAATTGATAACAGTATAACACAGAATTGAGCTCCTGGCAGCCTCTCTTTAAGTGGACTTTAGTTTTGGAATCATAGAGACAAAGCCTGAAAAGATATGTGGAATGCAATCAATGGCACTTTATAATCTATCAGCTGTGATTTGGCCCAAAGGAAGAATACAAAAAAAATTCAGGGAGAGTTTGACTCTAAACAAATTAGTCATATCCAATCAAGTCTTGAAACCAAAAGGTGGGGCTGAAGACCCAAACATGAGGAAAAAAAATTTAATCCATGATAAACACTGAATACAATGTTGGTTTCAAAACTAGCTCCATTTAAAGTAAATGGACTTGAAGTTCCTAATGTCACAGGCACTGCCGAAAGGGCTCAGTGGCCCCAGACCTAAAGGAATAAGTGGTTAGCTGACCTCTTACACCCAAACACCATGAAATTTGTAGTGAAATTTTTGGCAGGAACAGAATAGAAACTTTCTGCAACAAAACCCCCAATAATCCTGACATGTAAGTCAACTAAGTTGTTGGTTGAAATGGAAACCATTTATTTTAGGTGTCTTTTGGGGAAATGTCAACCTCAGCCTTCTGGTATGAAAACTTAGGTTTGACTAATAACTGGGCACCCAAGGAAAGATGTCATGGCCCCTTTTGACTTACCCGGGCCTCCAGTAGAAATCGCAGTTATTTCTATTCCTTACCATGACAGTTTGGGGCAGGACCATATCTGCAACCCCATCCCATGCCTAGTCAGGCCCATGGCAAGGGCCTGGCAATTACACGTACCTTCTGAAATGTCTGAAATGCCATAGAGAGCCTGAGCAAGAGGCCATGGTCACAATTAGAAAGTCCTTCTCCCTGGTAGCTAATACCAGGGTGCTAATCATTTTGAAATTTCTAAAGGTATCAAATCAATGCATACACCTTAAACTTGCACAAGGTTATATATGTCAATTATAACTCAAGCCGGAGGAAAAAAAGAAGAAAGCAAGCCTTCTTCCAAAGTTCTAATCAGTAGCTCCTCATCACATATCTCAGACTCTTACATGGAAAACACAAAATCTGCTACAGGAAACTAACTGAATAGAGGTATATGATTATCTTTTTGAGTTTGATGAAGTCAGTATATTTATTTAAGGAGTAGAGGAGAAATAAAGAAGGTGATGTGTTCAGAATTTCCTTCTAGAAAAGTGAACTCATTAATCAACATACGCAGAGCTCAGTCGTGAATAAATAAAATCTGGAATTCTGACAGCTACAGATGGTATCTGCTGCATTGGAGAAAAGAAGACAGCAGTTTGTCATTAGCTAAGAAATGACTATTGAAGCTTGAAAAACATAAAATGATAGTATAAATCTGTATATATTTGTATTCCATAGAATCCAAAGTGTGGCTTGGTAGATGCTGCCCACTCAAATTCAGCTGAATTTTCAATTTTTAGTAACCATCGCAACCTCAGCCAGAACCAAATCCCCTTGACATAGCACTGCCACCAATCCTTTTGTTTTGGAACCATAATTCACTGATCTAAGGCCACTCTTACTGGAACTAAATCTGCCAAACCCAACACTATAGAACAATCAAAACCCTGCAGAGTTGACATGGCCAGGCCCATAAGCATCATCATAAAAAAATCCCAAGATGGAAGATCAAAGAAAGGACTGTATTCTAAAAGCTAGAATGGAAATTCCCAAATTATGAGGTTTGGCTCATTGTGTCAGGAGCTGGAGATGAGGTTTGTTGAGCCAGGAGACTGCCCGATCTCTTCTCTCAGGCACTAAAAAATGAAACTTTACCTGAGACCATTCTTTCTCAGCATCCACATCTGTTTATTTGGAACATTCATCTGTTTAAAGAGACAAAAGATAGATAGATGATAGATACATAGATACATAGATACATAGATACATAGATAGATAGATAGATAGATAGATAGACAGACAAGTAACAAACATACCCAGGAAGGGTTTATACAAATGCACAACATGATAGAATTCCAGCTACTGACTGAGTAAATTGGGAATGTCCCATCAAACAGCCATGTGTAGTGACTGAAATGAGACGAGCGGATCCTTTGGAGGCTGGTCATGTCCTGCTTCTTGGTTTGGGTACAGATTAAATGGATGTGTTCACTTTGTGAAAAATTGACTTTGTTGCCATTCTTCTGTATATTTTTTGCTTTTTTGTTATATTTCAATAAATTGGCATTTAAAAAGTCAATGGGGGAGGAGAGAAGATGGCGGAAGAGTAAGACGCGGAGATCACCTTCCTTCCCACAGATACAGTAGAAATACATCTACACGTGGAACTGCTCCTACAGAACACCCACTGAACGCTGGCAGAAAACGTCAGACCTCCCAAAAGGCAAGAAACTCCCCCCGTACTTGGGTAGGGCAAAAGAAAAAAGAAATAACAGAGACAAAAGAATAGGGACGGCACCTGCACCAGTGGGAGGGAGCTGTGAAGGAGGAAAGATTTCCACGCACTAGGAGCCCCTTCGCGGGCAGAGACTGCGGGTGGCAGAGGGGGGAAGCTTCGGAGCCACGGAGGAGAGCGCAGCCACAGAGGTGCGGAGGGCAAAGCGGAGAGATTCCCGCACTTCCCGCACGGAGGCTCGGCGCTGACCAGCACTCACCAGCCCGAGAGGCTTGTCTGCTCAGCCGCTGGGGCGGGCGGGGCTGGGAGCTGAGGCTCGGGCTTCGGTTGCAGGGAGAGGACTGGGGTTGGCGGCGTGAACACAGCCTGAAGGGGTTAGTGCACCACAGCTAGCCGGGAGGGAGTCCGGGAAAAAGTCTGCAGCTGCCGAAGAGGCAAGAGACTTTTTCTTCCCTGTTTCCTGGTGCGCGAGGAGAGGGGATTCAGAGCGCCGCCTAAACGAACTTCAGAGACGGGCGCGAGCCGCAGCTAACAGCGCGGATCCCATAGCAACAGGGGCGCAGAGGGAAAAACGGAGAGACTCCCGCACAGAGGCTCGGCGCCGAGCAGCGCTCACCAGCCCGAGAGGCTTGTCTGCTCCCCCGCCGGAGCGGGCGGGGCTGGGAGCTGAGGCTCGGGCTTCGGTCGGATCGCAGGGTGAGGACTGGGGTTGGCGGCGTGAACACAGCCTGAAGGGGTTAGCGCACCACAGCTGGCTGGGAGGGAGACCGGGGAAAAAGTCTGCAGCTGCCAAAGAGGCAAGAGACTTTTTCTTGCCTCTTTGTTTTGCGGCGCGCAAGGAGAGGGGATTCAGAGCGCCGCATAAACGAACTCCAGAAACTGGCGCGAGCCGCGGCTATCAGCGCGGACCCCAGAGACGGGCGTGAGACGCTGGGGCTGCTGCTGCCGCCTCCAAGAAGCCTGTGTGCGAGCACAGGTCACTCTCCACACCGCCCCTCCCGGGAGCCCGTGCAGCCTGCCACTGCCAGGGTCCCGTGATCCAGGGACAACATCCCCCGGGAGAACGCACTGCGCGCCTCAGGCTGCTGCAACGTCACGCTGGCCTCTGACGCCGCAGGCTCGCTCCGCCTCCTCTGTACCCCTCCCTCCCCGCGGCCTGGGTGAGCCAGAGTCCCCGAAGCAGCTGCTCCTTTAACCCCGTCCTGTCTGGGCGGGGAACAGACGCCCTCAGGCGACCTACACGCAGAGGCGGGTCCAAATCCAAAGCTGATCCCCAGGAGCTGTGCGAACAGAGAAGAGGAGGGGAAATCTGTCCCAGCAGCCTCAGAAGAAGCGGATTAAAACTCCACAAACAACTTGATGTGCCTGCATCTGTTGAATACCTGAATAGACAACGAATCATCCCAAATTCAGGAGGTGGACTTTGGGAGCAGGATATATTAATTTTTCCCCTTTTCCTTTTTTTTTTTGTGAGTGTATATGTATATGCTTCTGGGGGAGATTTTGTCTGTATAGCTTTGCTTTACAATAGCTTTATTTTACTTCACTATATTATAGCTTCTTTCTTTCTTTTCTTTCTTTCTTTCTTTCTTTCTTTCCTTCCTTCCTTCCTTCCTTCCTTCCTCCTTCCTTCCTTCCTTCCTTCCTTCCTTCCTTTCTTTCTTTCTTTCTATTTTTTCTCCCTTTTACTCTGAGCCGTGTGGACGAAAGGCTCTTGGTGCTTCAGCCAGGCATCAGGGCCGTACCTCGGAGGTGGGAGAGCCAACTTCAGGACACTGGTCCACAAGAGACCTCCCAGCTCCACGTAATACCAAACGGCAAAAATCTCTCAGAGATCTCCATCTCAACATCAAGACCCAGCATCACTCAATGACCAGCAAGCTACAGTGCTGAACACCCTATGCCAAACAACTAGCAAGACAGGAACACAGCCTCATCCATTAGCAGAGAGGCTGCCTAAAATCATAATAAGGCCACAGACACCCCAAAATACACCACCAGACGTGGACGTGCCCACCAGAAAGACAAGATCCAGCCTCATCCACCAGAGCTCAGGCACTAGTTCCCTCCACCAGGAAGCCTACACAACCCACTGAACCAACCTTAGCCACTGGGGACAGATACCAAAAACAACGGGAACTACAAACCTGCAACCTGTGATAAGGAGACCCCAAACACAGTAAGATAAGCAAAATGAGACGACAGAAAAACACACAGCAGATGAAGGAGCAGGGTCAAAACACACTAGACTTAACAAATGAAGAGGAAATAGGTAGTCTACCTGAAAAAGAATTCAGAATAATGATAGTAAGGATGATCCAAAATCTTGGAAATAGAATAGACAAAATGCAAGAAGCATTTAACAAGGACGTAGAAGAACTAAAGAGGAATCAAGCAATGATGAAAAACACAATAAATGAAATTAAAAATACTCTAGATGGGATCAATAGCAGAATAACTGAGGCAGAAGAAAGGATAAGTGACCTGGAAGATAAAATGGTGGAAATAACTACTGCAGAGCAGGATAAAGAAAAAAGAATGAAAAGAACTGAGGACAGTCTCAGAGACCTCTGGGACAGCATTAAACGCACCAACATTCGAATTATAGGGGTCCCAGAAGAAGAAGAGAAAAAGAAAGGGACTGAGAAAATATTTGAAGAGATTATAGTTGAAAACTTCCCTAATATGGGACAGGAAATAGTTAATCAAGTCCTGGAAGCACAGAGAGTCCCATACAGGATAAACCCAAGGAGAAACACGCCAAGACACATATTAATCAAACTGTCAAAAATTAAATATAAGGAAAACATATTAAAGGCAGCAAGGGAAAAAAAACAAATAACACACAAGGGAATCCCCATAAGGTTAACATCTGATCTTTCAGCAGAAACTCTGCAAGCCAGAAGGGAGTGGCAGGATATACTTAAAGTGATGAAGGAGAAGAACCTACAACCAAGATTACTCTACCCAGCAAGGATCTCATTCAAATGTGATGGAGAAATTAAAACCTTTACAGACAAGCAAAAGCTGAGAGAGTTCAGCACTACCAAACCAGCTTTACAACAAATGCTAAAGGAACTTCTCTAGGCAAGAAACACAAGAGAAGGAAAACACCTACAATAACAAACCCAAAACATTTAAGAAAATGGGAATAGGAACATACATATCGATAATTACCTTGAATGTAAATGGATTAAAGGCTCCCACCAAAAGACACAGGCTGGCTGAATGGATACAAAAACAAGACCCATATATATGCTGTCTACAAGAGACCCACTTCAGACCTAGAGACACATACAGACTGAAAGTGAGGGGATGGAAAAAGATATTCCATGCAAATGGAAATCAAAAGAAA
The DNA here is from genome assembly GCF_965194805.1 of Balaenoptera borealis. NCBI lineage: Eukaryota > Metazoa > Chordata > Mammalia > Artiodactyla > Balaenopteridae > Balaenoptera > Balaenoptera borealis. Next base: position 14,260,160 of record NC_138862.1, on the reverse strand, counting down.
GCTGGAGTAGCAATTCTCATATCAGACAAAATAGACTTTAAAATAAAGACTATTACAAGAGACAAAGAAGGACACTATATAATGATCAAGGGATCGATCCAAGAGGAAGGTATAACAATTGTAAATATTTATGCACCCAACATAGGAGCACCTCAATACATAAGGCAAGTACTAACAGCCATAAAAGGGGAAATCGACAGCAACACAATCATAGTAGGGGACTTTAACACCCCACTTTCACCAATGGACAGATCATCCAAAATGAAAATAAATAAGGAAACACAAGCTTTAAATGATACATTAAACAAGATGGACTTAATTGATATTTATAGGACATTCCACCCAAAAACAACAGAATACACATTTTTCTCAAGTGCTCATGGAACATTCTCCAGGATAGATCATATCTTGGGTCACAAATCAAACCTTGGTAAATTTAAGAAAATTGAAATCGTATCAAGTATCTTTTCCGACCACAACGCTATGAGACTAGATATCAATTACAGGAAAAGATCTGTAAAAAATACAAACACATGGAGGCTACACAATACATTACTTAATAATGAAGTGATTACTGAAGAAATCAAAGGGGAAATCAAAAAATACCTAGAAATAAATGACAATGGAGATACGACGACCCAAAACCTATGGGGCGCAGCAAAAGCAGTGCTAAGAGGGAAGTTTATAGCAATACAAGCCTACCTCAAGAAACAGGAAACATCTCGAATAAACAACCTAACCTTGCACCTAAAGCAATTAGAGAAAGAAGAACAAAAAAACCCCAAAGCCAGCAGAAGGAAAGAAATTATAAAGATCAGGTCAGAAATAAATGAAAAAGAAATGAAGGAAACAATAGCAAAAATCAATGAAACTAAAAGCTGGTTCTTTGAGAAGATAAACAAAATTGATAAACCATTAGCCAGACTCATCAAGAGAAAAAGGGAGAAGACTCAGATCAATAGAATTAGAAATGAAAAAGGAGAAATAACCACTGACACTGCAGAAATACAAAAGATCATGAGAGATTACTACAAGCAACTCTATGCCAATAAAATGGACAACCTGGAAGAAATGGACAGATTCTTAGAAATGCACAAACTGCCGAGACTGAACCAGGAAGAAATAGAAAATATGAACAGACCAATCACAAGCACTGAAATTGAAACTGTGATTAAAAACCTTCCAACAAACAAAAGCCCAGGACCAGATGGCTTCACAGGTGAATTCTATCAAACATTTAGAGAAGAGCTAACACCTATCCTTCTCAAACTCTTCCAAAATATTGCAGAGGGAGGAACACTCCCAAACTCATTCTACGAGGCCACCATCACCCTGATACCAAAACCAGACAAAGATGTCACAAAGAAAGAAAACTACAGGCCAATATCACTGATGAACATAGATGCAAAAATCCTCAACAAAATACTCGCAAACAGAATCCAACAGCACATTAAAAGGATCATACACCATGATCAAGTGGGGTTTATCCCAGGAATGCAAGGATTCTTCAATATACGCAAATCAATCAATGTGATACACCATATTAACAAATTGAAGGAGAAAAACCATATGATCATCTCAATAGATGCAGAGAAAGCTTTCGACAAAATTCAACACCCATTTATGATAAAAGCCCTGCAGAAAGTAGGCATAGAGGGAACTTTCCTCAACATAATAAAGGCCATATATGACAAACCCACAGCCAACATTGTCCTCAATGGTGAAAAACTGAAACCATTTCCACTAAGATCAGGAACAAGACAAGGTTGCCCCCTCTCACCACTATTATTCAACATAGTTTTGGAAGTGTTAGCCACAGCAATCAGAGAAGACAAAGAAATAAAAGGAATCCAAATCGGAAAAGAAGAAGTAAAGCTGTCACTGTTTGCAGATGACATGATACTATACATAGAGAATCCTAAAGAGGCTACCAGAAAACTCCTAGAGCTAATCAATGAATTTGGTAAAGTAGCAGGATACAAAATTAATGCACAGAAATCGCTTGCATTTCTATACACTAATGACGAAAAATCTGAAAGTGAAATTAAGAAAACACTCCCATTTACCATTGCAACAAAAAGAATAAGATATCTAGGAATAAACCTACCTAAGGAGACAAAAGACCTGTATGCAGAAAATTATAAGACACTGATGAAAGAAATTAAAGATGATACAAATAGATGGAGAGATATACCATGTTCCTGGATTGGAAGAATCAACATTGTGAAAATGACTCTACTACCCAAAGCAATCTACAGATTCAATGCAATCCCTATCAAACTACCACTGGCATTTTTCACAGAACTAGAACAAAAAATTTCACAATTTGTATGGAAACACAAAAGACCCCGAATAGCCAAAGCAATCTTGAGAACGAAAAATGGAGCTGGGGGAATCAGGCTCCCTGACTTCAGACTATACTACAAAGCTTCAGTAGTCAAGACAGTTTGGTACTGGCACAAAAACAGAAATATAGATCAATGGAACAGGATAGAAAGCCCAGAGATAAACCCACACACATATGGTCACCTTATCTTTGATAAAGGAGGCAAGCATATACAGTGGAGAAAAGACAGCCTCTTCAATAAGTGGTGCTGGGAAAACTGGACAGCTACATGTAAAAGTATGAAATTAGAACACTCCCTGACACCATGCACAAAAATAAACTCCAAATGGATTAAAGACCTAAGTGTAAGGCCAGACACTATCAAACTCTTAGAGGAAAACATAGGCAGAACACTCTATGACATACATCACAGCAAGATTCTTTTTGACCCAGCTCCCAGAGAAATGGAAATAAGAACACAAATAAACAAATGGGACCTAATGAAACTTAAAAGCTTTTGCACAGCAAAGGAAACCATAAACAAGACCAAAAGACAACCCTTAGAATGGGAGAAAATATTTGCAAATGAAGCAACTGACAAAGGATTAATCTCCAAGATTTACAAGCAGCTCATGCAGCTCAATAACAAAAAAACGAACAACCCAATCCAAAAATGGGCAGAAGACCTAAATAGACATTTCTCCAAAGAAGATATACAGATGGCCTACAGACACATGAAAGAATGCTCAACATCATTAATCATTAGAGAAATGCAAATCAAAACTACAATGAGATATCATCTCACACCGGTCAGAATGGCCATCATCAAAAAATCTAGAAACAATAAATGCTGGAGAGGGTGTGGAGGAAAGGGAACACTCTTGCACTGTTGGTGGGAATGTAAATTGATACAGCCACTATGGAGAACAGTATGGAGGTTCCTTAAAAAACTACAAATAGAACTACCATACGACCCAGCAATCCCACTACTGGGCATATACCCTGAGAAAACCATAGGTCAAAAAGAGTCATGTACCACAATGTTCATTGCAGCTCTATTTACAATAGCCAGGACCTGGAAGCAACCTAAATGTCCATCGACAGACGAATGGATAAAGAAGATGTGGCACATATATACAATGGAATATTACTCAGCCATAAAAAGAAATGAAATGGAGGTATTTGTAATGAGGTGGATGGAGTTAGAGTCTGTCATACAGAGTGAAGTAAGTCAGAAAGAGAAAAACAAATACAGTATGCTAACACATATATACGGAATCTAAGGAAAAAAAAAAAAAAAAAAAAAAGGCCATGAAGAACCTAGTGGCAAGACGGGAATAAAGACACAGACCTACTAGAGAATGGACTTGAGGATATGGGGAGGGGGTGGGGTGAGATGTGACAGGGTAAGAGAGTGTCATGGACATATATACACTACCAAATGTAAAATAGATAGCTAGTGGGAAGCAGCCGCATAGCACAGGGAGATCAGCTCGGTGCTTTGTGACCACCTAGAGGGGTGGGATGGGGAGGGTGGGAGGGAGGGAGATGCAAGAGGGAAGAGAAATGGGAACATATTGTATATGTATAACTGATTCACCTTGTTATAAAGCAGAAGCTAACACACTATTGTAAGGCAATTATACTTCAATAAAGATGTTTAAAAAAAAAAATAATAAGATTAATTAACCATGAAAAAAAAAAAAAAGTCAATGGACTGTATAAACTTGCAATTCACTCCCCACTGGAGTAATTTTGGTAGATCAAGTAAATTCATATTCATTAACTTCTGTTAGCACTTATTTAATATGGTTGGCATATATCTCCCTGCACTTAAATCTACCCTTATCACTAATGGCTTCAAATTGACATGTGACTGAAACTTATGGTAAATGGCTCCTGATTGCATATATTTCCAATCTGTGAAGATCCAGATACAACAAAGCATTGCACAAAGAATAAACACTGTATCAATGTGATTGACCGATTGCCTCTATTGAACCTAACTGTCCCACACTAGCTATGTGGGTTTGAGAAAACTCTTTAACTAGCTTTGCGATTTTTAAATCCCCACAGTAGGAACAATTATAGTGTTACTTCATAGGGTAGGGCTGTTGCGAGGATTAAGTTAGTTAATCCATTAAACTCTTAGAGCACTGCTGACTCATGGTAAGTTCTAAATAAATGTATAAATGTTATTATAATAATTATCTTAAATTTTGCCACTAAATTCTCGTCACAAGACGGTGTGTTGGTGAGTTTTACACTTCTATGATGCAAGTTATTTTTTCAGCTGCTATAAGAGTCCAAATAAATATGACTTCAAAAAGCAGAAGTTTATTCTTCTCTCTTATAATAGTACAAAGGTAGGCAAAGTTGGCAGACAGTTCTACTATCCTAAAAAGATAGATTCCACATGGAGGTTTAAATCAGCTGCTCCTAACTTTTGCCACATCTCAGAAAACAAGAAACTTGCCAGAGGAAAACACACTCAGTGCTTTTAAGAATTAGAGCTAGAGGGTTCATCACTTCTACTTGTATCCCATTGGCCAGTACTTAGTCACATGGCCACACTTAGCTGCAGGGGATGCTGGAAAATGTAGGCTTCAGCTGAGTAGCTACATGCCAGCTGAAACTCTATTGATATTGAAAACGTGGAGAATGGATATTGGTAACCAACTAGAAGTCTGCCATTATTACCAACATGGTACTGTCTGCTATGCAGTCTTTAAAAGATCCGGGATACTCTATGTACCACATTAATTTATGTCCTTTCTCTTCTGAGAGTCCATTAAAATATTAGTAAAGGAATAAAACAGCCATTGATCCACAATAATGAATTGCAATAATGGATACTCAATAACGCAGAATAAGTTCTTAGGGGTCAACAAAATGTTTCAACAAATTTCTGGAAGATGGCATAGTTGATAGAGAAGAGTGGAGCAATGTTAAGTTCATGAGGAGAATAAAGTCAAGGAAGAGGCTGCTCTGCCTTGTAGAATGTTAAGAAGGCTGTACACTTAATTGGAAATATTCTGAAAACATCCAAAGTACCAGACATGTGAATGGAGAAGCTTTCAGATGATGAATAAAGACCCATACCTAGTGTTTCAGTTATATACTGCTGTGTAACAAACCACCTAAAAGTCAGTGGCACTTTATTATGCTCATGGTTTTGTGGGTCAGGAATTGAGACCGAGCACAGAGGAAGGATGGCTTGATTGTTACACAATGTCTGGAGCCTCAGCTGGGAAGACTTGAATAGCTGGGAATGATCCAAACAACTGGAGTGTGAGATCATCTGAAGGCTTCTCCAGTCATGTGTCTGGCACTTGGGTTGGGATGACTTAAAGACTGATCTCAGCTCAGGCTATCAATAGATCACCTACATATGACTTCTCCACATGGTCTAGGCTTTTTACAACAAGGCAGCTAGTTTCTGAGAGAAGAAATCCCAAGACGGACTTTCTGCGGAGCACGAATTCCAAGAGCCCCAGGGTGAAAGAACAAGGTCTTTCATAACCATGCCTCAGAAGTCCCTTCCTGCAGACTTTAATCATTGAGGCAGTCACAAGGCTATCCAGATTCAAGAGGAGGGGACATGGACCCTATCTCTATATAAGAATAATGTCAAAGAATTGGGGGCCATGTTTTAAAATGGGAACTCTACGTACATCACTGTGGAATTTCATAATGCTAAGGCTGAATGCATCCAGAGGAAAAGAATTTTAAATAACTTTGTACTTTGTAAGTACAATGGAAAGAGAACCAGCCTGACAAAAGATATTGTGTCTGAAACACAGGGAGTTAAAGACAGAAAAAGAAAACTGTCTATACTCTGATAGAAAAATTATTTTCAACCTAGTATTTGATACCAAGTCTAACTATAATTCAACTATGAAGTATAATAAGACATTTTCAGGTGTATCCAATGATTCAGAAAGTTTATCCTCCACACACTCTTGTAGATTGCCTTGAGAATGTGCTCCAACAAAACAAAGGATTTAACCAAAGAGTGGGAGACATGGGGGCAGTCAAACTACAGATCCAACCCAGAATAATAGAGAAGTGGAAACCTAGGATGACAGCCAGTCATCAGTTTAGTTTGAGTAGAAATATAGAAGACAGAAAATAAGAAGATCTCTGGAAGGAAACAACAAAAACCATGCGTCTCCAAAGTTTCTAGGAAAAAGTGACACTAAAAACAATTAAGATAGAGTAATGGCAAGTAGTGCAAGAAAAAAATGATATCATTAGAAAGTACAGGAAAAACATCAAGCTATTTAAGAAAGCCAATATAATCATGGTGTGCTACTTGGCTCTACAAAATAACTGTATAGTCTTAATAACATGAAAATGATTATTGATTAGCCAAATAATAGATAACAAAATAGGAAGAACATGTTTATGGGGAGTTACCAGGGATTGGATTTTGTAAGAGAGCTAAATCTTCATCAATTGTATAGCAGCATACTATACTAATTAAGGATATAGCAGTAAGTATTTACTAAAGGAACAATCTAAAATAACGTAAGGTGCCTTCTTTTGGAGAACAAGACTGAGGAGGAATCAAGAATAGAATTTTCACTTTATGTTAAAAGTCACCCTGTACTATTTAATTATTTAATTTGCATGCTTTAATTACATTAAAAATGTTAGTGATTTTTAGAATGCTGATTATCATATTTTAGTGTTAGTTAAAGATCAAGGGAAGACATAGAAAAGATTAATTAGTACATTATTGAAGATTATGAGCCTCAAAACACAAATATATTCTCAAGTATTTAAGAATTTAATATATTACAAATATGAAATCATGAATCAGTTAGTAAAGGAGAATATTAGTCAAATAGCCGTGCTGAGATAACTGTTTAACATTCGAAGGGAAAAAAAATGATTTATCAGATGATATCACTTATATGTGGAATCTAAAAGAAAATAAAGACAGAAATGAACTTATTTGCAAAACAGAAAGACTCACAGACGCAGAAAACAAACTTATGGTCACCAAAGGGGAAAGGTGGATGGGGGGAGGGATAAATGGAGGAGGCTGGGATTAATATGTACACATTACTATGTATAAAATAGATAACCAACAAGGACCTACTGTATAGCATAGGGAACTATGCTCAATATTATGTGATAACCTATAAGGGAAAAAAACCTGAAAAAAAAATATATATATACACACACACTGCACTGTACCCCTGAAACTTACATGATATTGTAAATCAACTATACTTCAATTAAAAGAAAAATTTTTTAAAACCATGCTTTATACCATAAACCATATTAAATTATGACTCTGTAGTTAAATTAAAAATCTAGAAAGGGGCATGCCTTCCCTTTCCTAAGTAGCAATCACTACAATCAAAAACTAACTGTGCCTGGCAACTCGGATTTCAAAAGAAATAAAAAGGTTAATTTTCTTTTATAAAATTAAATTCATCACATATGAGGCAGAGAGATTTCTTTTTTTCTCTTTTTCTTGCAGAACACACAATATCACACACGTGTAGGAAAAGGAAACTGACCAGAAAGAGCTGACAACAGAGTTTTGGCCAGTGTGATAGTCCCCTTGGAGAAAACAGCCAGCACCCAGAAACATGAAGGAGAACTTGCACATCACCCACAATGGCAACTGTTGTGGAAGATCAGAGATACTGTTTTCATCCTCAGTTTGTTCTACTCTCTGTACCAACAGGTTCCACAATTGCCTTTATTAAAAACTTCCCCTTATACATTTTAATGAGCTTTTCTAAGTAAAACGTACTTTTTACCATTGCCAGTGTTCTCAGCTCTTCTAAGATTGCATATGAGGTATAACCTTAGATGTAATGCTAGCCAAACAAATCAGATTGGAATGGCCTAGGAAGGTGCAGTGGGCTGAATAGTAGCCCCCAAATGTATGTCCAAGTCCTGACCCCCAGGACGCATAACTGTGGTCTTCGCAAAAGTAATTAAGGATGTTGAGATGAGATCCTCCTGGATTTAGGGCGGGCCCTAAATCCAGTGACAAATATCCTTATCAGAGACAGAAAAGAAGACACAGAAACACAGGACAAAGCCATGTGAAGATGGAGGTAGAGACCAGAGAGATGCTGCCACAAGCTAAGGAACACCAGGGGTCACCTGAAAGAGACAAGGAAAGATTCTTCCCTAGAGCAGGGAGTGGGACGTTGCTAACACCTTGATTTCAGACTTCTGACCCCACAGCTGTGAGACAAATTCCTGTTGCTGTAAGCCACCCAGTGTAGAGTCATTTGTTACAGCAGCCCTAAGAAACTAATACAGAAGACCTCATGAAGAAATAATAGCTCAATGCCTCTTTGAAGGACAGCACAATTTCAGCAGGAAAAGGAACTAAAAAAAGATGTTTAGGTATAAAAGCCCAAGGCCTTCATAGATAACTTTCTATTTTAAATGAAGTGTCTTATTCATACAAGCAAGTGGTCAATACACTGGAAGGTATTTCTGGCCTAGTAAGTCATTGATTGCCAGCCTAAGAAATATAGACTTGGTGGAGCGAAAGTAGTACTTTCCATGTATGTTTTGTTTCAAAGTTTACAAAGACCCTTTACATATTTTTTAAAACCCACAGCAAATTTATGAATCAGGCAGCAAGGCTATTATTGTATGAATTTTATAGGTGGAAATGTTTTCATCTCTAGATGTTAAATGACCTGCTCAAGCTTGCAGAGATCATGAGTGGTTCTCAAAAACATGACTTTGTTCACTCCAAATCCAATGTCCTACCCATTACACCTTGATGATTTTAATAAATGATTAGGAATTAATGAAGTTTGATTATGAGATCACAATAGTGCAGTCAGAATACTAATTTGGATAAGAGGTTGTAGTTAGCAAAACCTATTAGCCAGCTATTATAACAGTCAGACATAAGATAATAAGGGCCAAGGTCAAGATGATTTCGGATGCAGGCAGCAGTAGGCAGCAGCTTGCAGCAAGCAGCAGGGAGCAGTAGCTGGAAACAAGATCTCAGCTCCCTGACTAGGAATCAAACCCAGGTTGCCTGGATGGAAACCAGGATCTTAACCACTAGACCACGGGGCCAGCAGCTGGAGTCCAACGCCCCAGTCCTTTGTCTACTTTGAAAGGAAGAATCTGACAAGGTGACGGAAGGTATAGAAGGAAGTGTTTATTAGAAAAGCAGAGTACATGAGGAAAGACGCACTGGCGAACTCAGTGAGAGAATCGCGAGAATCGCACCTTTGGGAAGATTAAATTCTTTTTAAGGGGGCAGTTTTCCTGGTGTTTGTCTTCTTCTCGGCCAATAGTATTGTTTTGACCTCCATGGCTAATTTGCCTCTGGACCCTCCCTTGTGTGCACACGCATCCCTCAGTCAAGATGGATTTCATGGTAAAGGCCTCTGGGAGGAAGATAGCAGGACTATGGTCTGGCATCTCCTGCCTTTTTGACCTCATGAAGCCTTTTGTGCATGCATAGTGTCTCCCTTGCCCCAAAGATGGGAAATGTATGACCTCTTCAACAGGGTTTAGCCCCTCTCTGTCCCTGCCATAATAGTGCCCAATGTCCAGTTATCTACTTTATTCCTGTTACTCTTTCTTATATCAAGGTGCAGATCTGGAAATATAGACAGGAGTCCGGTCATAAATATGTAGTCCTGGAGCCCGTTTGTCTCTCACCTCAGGAAATGTAAATAGGGGGCTGGTAATGAATGTCCGGCCTGGAGCTCATCTTCTTCTCACCCCAGGAGGTGTGAACAGGAGGCCAGTTGTAAATGCCTAGCCTGGAGCCCATCTATCTCCTGCCTCAAAGATGGTGTCGATTCAGATACACAAGGGTACATAAGGGAAATAGTGAGAAAGAGCCTACATATTTCACACAGTGTATATCATGACTGCCCAAATTTTGTCATATTTTCTTAAATATCCTTTCCCATTTGGGATTTTATATAAACATTAATTGCATTCATGTCTACTGAAATATATTATGCTTCTTCCTGTTTATCCATTTAGCATAATTTTCTAGGCTATTTGGTATACCTTTTTTCCCCCAAAGGACTAGCAACTCCTAACCTCATCTTTGCATGGGCTAGGATTTAGCCTATATGAAATCTAATTAAAAGATTCTAGAATTAAAATTGATTAGATACACACACACACACACACACACACACACACACACACACAACCTTGAATTTGTGTCAGTTACCTAAACCTATCGTACTTGTATGAGCTCAGATAAAATACCTTGATGACACATACCACATACGTTGAAAGAGACTATAAGAAACTGTTATCACTCTGGCCAGTGAGAAAGAGGGCGGGCTATGACTGAAACTTGAAATCTGAAAAGCCTTCTTTCTTATGCAATAACTATTTAAAATACTGAAAATGAATACATCTTGAAACTTCCAAAAATTAGATAGCTAACATAGAAAACCACAATTTAATAAAAATCATCCATGTTCAGTTGGGTCTCTACACCTTAATGCATGGCTTTAGAGCAGGGGTCCCTAACCCCCGGGCCGCGGACCAGTACCAGTCTACGGCCTGTTAGCAACCGGGCTGCATAACAGGAGGGCAAGTGAGCAAAGCTTCCTCTGCTGCTCCCCATCTCCCCATCGCTCACATTACCGCCTGGACCATCCCCCCCCCAACCCCCGTCCGTGGGAAAATTGTCTTCCAGGAAACCGGTCCCTGGTGCCAAAGAGGTTGGAGACTGCTGCTTTAGAGAGTGTGTTTAATGGGACTCTGGTCCTTCAAGATGTCCTAGGGGGAAAAGTGTTTGGGATGCATTCCAAGTTATATTCCATTCTTAAAAGAGTCGTGATGTATATTAGAATATTAAAAGCTCAGATAAAATCTACAGTAAAGAAACCAGCTTTACTTTCATTCATCCAGTGTTTTTCAAATTTATTTATTTTTTTGAGGGAGAAGAGTTATTTATTTTTGATAATTCATGGAACTAGAGCTCTGTATAATTCTGTTCTAACATGTTAAGTCAACATGCCCTCAGCAGAATAACTATTTTGAGCTTGCTTCAAGGAAAAAAACACAGTTTTTCTTTGTGCAAGAGGCAGTCATCATGTGAATTAAATGGAATAATCCAAATAAATGACAAGATGTGCCAACCATGTCAAGTGAACTGGAGTCATTACTTTTATCAAGAAACATAAAAATATGCACAGAAACTAAGAAAGCAGAAAAGATAAAAGAGAAAAATGCTGATTTTTAAAAAATATTTGGGAAAATAGTTTTATCTTTAATATTACGCAAACTACACTCTGGGTGAATATCACCTGGATTCTTGGCACTGAAGTACAAAGATAAATGACAATATTGCAGAAATCTGAATTCCAAGGTATAGGCAAAGAAGAGTGTGAAGATTCAGGATCTACTTGCAAACTCTTCAACAGCCATTGATTTCAGAAGAAAGTGCCACGGCCAGTAGACACAATTGTAGCCATGGTCTCTGCCCCCTAACCTCCAGAACCAGAACCATAGACCTCAGAACTTGAGCTTTCGAACTCAAAACCAATGGAAGACACTGTGCCCCCATTTTCTTTTGCAGTACACCTCCAAGGCCCACTCCTTATGACTCATGGGTCCCTAAAGACTCCAAGAGCAAAATCCCAAAGAACTGTGGCTGTCTGTGTCGGGAGAGAAAGATAAGGTATGAAGGGAAAAATAAACCCCTGGAGTTTGATGTCCCCTTCTGCCTAAGGACATCTATATCCTTTCCCTCATTAAAAAGTGTGGCTTTACTCCCAGAACCTTCCCTCTCCACATGCATACTAATTGTTTGAAAAATCCTTTTTTCTAATCTTAATATTTCCTGGCTCATTAAGAAATGTACCTTAACTTGCAGAGGAATTAAACCACTTTAACCCAGTCATATAAAATATGTATTATATTTTCAAAGTCACTGAGTAGCAGTAAGCTATTAAATTCATGCAACTTTGATATTTATCAAGAGACTACTCTTTGTTGATATGACTTTATTAGTTTGTTTCTTGGGTGTGTATCATTGCCAAGCCATTGTCAACCTAATACTTTATATTATCCACAGTATCCAAAACCTACCAATGATTTGTTAGAAAAATCATTTCTAACAATTTCTTTCTAGATATAGCTAATGATCAGTAGAAATACACAGAACTTGGTCATGAAAGAGTCACCACATAAATTTCAATGAGTATAATTAAGCCTCTCCCTCTGCCTACAGGAAAATCCATACTGAAATAGCACAGCTTATGCCTGAAGATCCAATTGCCACATGCTCATACCCACCTGATGTTCTACAGATGTCTCAAGTGCAATCGTCTCTAAATAAAAATTATTTTCTGTAGTCCACCTCATTTATCCTTCTGTTATATGCCCTCTCATGGCTAAGGCATCACAGTCTACCAATCTTCCAGAATAGAAACTTCAAAGTCATCTTTGAGCACCAGTATTTTAGAGCTCACGTCAAGCATCTATCATCACAGGTTTCTGTGGTTATCAGATAAAGAGAATTCTTACAACCCTTGCATGGCTTCTTCTTACTTATCCTAAAAGGTTAAATGTGTCACATGACATTCAAGATACCCAAGAAAGGGATTCTTTTTTTTTTTTTTTTTTAAGAAAGGGATTCTTGATTCATGCTTTGTCTTTCATGCCTAACATTCATTTATAATAATTTTTGGAGCCACATTGGAACTCACTGTTTTCTGAACTCATTATAAGCTCTCATGCCTCCACAACTTGGGCCTTACTGTTTAATCTATGGGAAGTTACCCTCCTTTTTCTCCCTTCACTCTACCCCACCCAACACCCCTACTCCCCTAACTAACTGGGCCTTGTGAATTCATCTATTCTTTAAGACCCAATTTAAATTATTTTCCTCTGAAAACCCTCCTATATGTCTCCACCCACAGCAAAATTGATCCTACTAATTAGAAATCTAATTCAGATTCATCCACCAGGTTCAGAGTGCCCACCATGAGTCAGATCTTTAAATTACACTCTCATTCCTCTTTCAATTTTTTTTATTTTTATACAATTTTAAAAGTTACTTTCCATTTATGGTTATTTAAAAATATTAGCTATATTCCCCGTGTTGTAAAATGCGTCCTTGAGCCTATCTTACACCCAATAGTGTATACCTCCTGCTTTTCCACCCTTCTCTTGCCCCTCCCTGCCCCCACTGGTAATCACTAGTTTGTTCTCTATATATGGGAGCCTGCTTCTTTTTTGCTATATTCCCTAGTTTGTTGTATTTTTTAGATTCCTCATGTTAAGTGATATCATACCGTATTTGTCTTTCTCTGATTTATTTCATGTATGTGCTCTTCATTCTTACAACCACGTTATGAAACATTGCAGACACAGGCTTGCTGTTCACCAAACTCATTTTCTTTTCTCTTCCTCCTTTGCCTGAATCTAGATCATATGAGCCAGTTCTTTGCACTTAAGTGTGACCATATGACTGGAAACTTGACATTGAAAAGTGGGCAGAAGCAATGCATTCCACTTCCAAGGCTGGCTCATAAAAACTCCCCACGTGTAATCCCACACTCTTTGCCCCTCTGCAGCCACATTAGAAGCCTTGGTTAGAAAAGTCACAAGATAGAAAGTGTCTATGTTTCCAAATCAGCTGTTGTAGAAGAGCTACCCACTGCTTAGGAACACCCATTCAAGACTGGGGATGAGCAGGAAATAAACTCCTATTGTGTTCTGTTGAAACTATGCAGCAATGAGCATCACCTTAGTTAATACTTGAAGATAGAATTATTATAGCCGTTTTACACATGAGGGAACAGAGGCTCTGAGAGATCAAACCACTTAACTTAACATCAATATAGTAGAACTGAATTTATCACCAGACCTAACCCCAAGTCCTGTGATTTTTCTAGAAGAGAGCTGCCTCTCTTCCAAAATTTCTGATTTCCAGAAGTACATTATATATGCTTTTTAGACCATTTTCAGGCTTTTCTTTAAAAAAAGAAATTTTCCAAACCCTTTCCAGAATCATATGCTGACATAAGGGAAGAGTCAATGAATTAATATCTTGGCAAGGGCTACCAGAAGAACTGAGTTCTGTCCTCATTTTAATCAAATCAATTTGAAAATGAATGCACCTCTTAATCCTGGGATTTATAACTATAGCTTTTGTCCAGGGAGTAAGTTTTAAGGTAAAGTAGCTTCACTTTCTGGTGAGTTTTATTTCCATATTTCATTATCTACTATGGAAAAAAGAAGAATGCAAAGATTATTGAACACATTATTTTTTAATATGATTTCTGGTCTCTCAGCAATCTTTTACCTTTTCATAAATGTATAGTTGAATGAATCTGATTGGTAAAAAGACACAGCAACATAGACCATAACTATACCTGTTTACCAAGTCTACTTTAATCAAAAGAAGAATTCTGGGAAAATATAGAGATGAACAAAAAGAATTGTTCTTGTAATTAACCCAGTTAAGCTCCCCAAATCCATAAAATGTAATATGTTTCCATACCTACCTTTATGAAAACCCAAAACAGTTTGGTGACAACTTTTCTGTGAGAAAATCACTACAATCTTTTTTGAAAAACTATTTCTTCTCTTTAGGATTATTACCCACATTTATTTCTTCCAATAAATTTTAAGATGCATGTAATGGTTAATTTTATGTGTCAACTTGGCTGGACCACAGTGCCTAGGTATTTGGTCAAACATTATTCTAGTACCTCTGTGAGGATGTTTTGGATGAGATTAAGATTTAAATCAGTAGGCATTGAGCAAAGCAGATTACTCTCCATAACATGGGTGGGCCTCATCCAATCAGTTGAAGGCTGAATAGAATAAAAGATTGACCTCCCCCAAGCAAGAAGGAATTCTGCCAGCAGACAGCCTTTGGACTTCAACTGTATTATCTGTTCTTCTCTGTGTATCCATCCTGATGGCCCACCCTGCAGAGATTGGATTTACCAGCCTCCATAATCCAATAAGCCAATTCCTTAAAATAATCTCTCTCTCTCTCTCCCTTCTCCCCTTCTCTCTCTCTCTGTCTCTTTATTTCTACACACATACATCCTATTGGTTCTGTTTCTCTGTGCTATTATTAATTAGACTTTCAATTATAGAAATAAATAAGAACTTAAAAATTCAAAAATTATAGTCTTCTTATATTTATTAAATACTCTTCTGGGAATTATGAATGTCACACCAGCAAGTCTTAACAGCATTCATCAGGTAATGAACATGTTTTGATATTTTTGAGTGGAAAAGTGACATTATCAGATTTATGGGTTAAGTTGTGCCTCCTACAAATTCATATGTTGAAGTCCTAAGACCCAGTATCTCATAATGTGACCTTGCTGGGAAGTAAGGTTTTCTGCAGATAGAATTAGTTAAGATGAGGTCATTCTTGAGTTGGGTATGTCACTAGTTGAATATGACTGACGTCCTTATAAAAAGAGAAAATTTGGACACGACATGAACACACACACAGGGAGACTGGCACGTGAAGATGAAGGCAGAGTTCAGGGTGATGCTTCTACAAGCCAAGGAACGCCAAAGATTGCCAGCAGCCACCAGAAGCTCAGGGTGAGGCATGGGACAGTTTCTTTCTCACAGTCTTCAGAAGGAATGGACCTCGCTAACACCTTGATCTCAGACTTCCATCCTCCAGAAATTTGAGACAATAAATTTCTGTTGTTTAAGCCACCCAGTTTGTGATCCTTTGTTACGGCAGCCCTAGCAAACTAATACAGATAGATCTGAGAGTGCTGTACAGAAAGGGAAGAATGACACTTAGATCACATAGGAGCTAATCACAATACTCTAGTGAAAGGCAATGAGTTCCCACAGTAGGTAAGACTAGAGGAAATGCTAAGAAAAAGACATAAAGAATTGTTATGGTAGAAGGAATTAAATGTGTGAAGTTAGGGGGAAGAAGAGTGAAAAACAATGACAGGATTTCAATCCTAGGTGACTTGGAAGATGGTGGCAGCATTAATCAAGAGGTAAAAATCAATATGACGAGAAGTTTTAGCAAAAGAATATTTCATTTTAGTGAAACGACCTTCTCTACGATTATGCAATTGATGTGTTCCTAAGAACACTTGCATTAAAATGCTTAATGGAGGGAAAAGAGAGTTTAGGGGCTTGACTTTCAGGCCCAAAATGATACACTTTTTTTATGTAGGAATTTCAATAATAAATTTCAAAATAAATTTATACAAAGATAAATGATGGTTGTAAGTATATGGCTGTGAAACCTACACATTTCTAAACAAATCCTACCCTTGACCACACCCAGCTCTGCTCCAGAATAATCACTTGTCTTTCTTACAGGCATTAAGACTATCATTATCACAATTTTTATACTAGATTGTCACTTTGATCATCCATTTTTATAATAAAGTACAGAACAACTTACACAAAGCAATTGTGTTTGTTTATAATAGATTCTCGCCTGTGCTGATGGGAGCTGGTTCCCAATCCTAATTGTTTTATAATCTGAAGTGTGCAATACAAACCCTGATTAATAAATCACATCCCTGATTAATAAATTACACTATGGCCAATTTGAGTTTTGAAAATTTCTTTGAATTTGATTATAAGACATCTTTTTGGAAATGTCCATGAAGCAGTTAAATATAGGAAAGTGGAGTATATGAAAGAAGTTGGATCTTAATCAGTGAAGACCTCATTTTCGTAAAATCTACACGATGCCCTCTAGATATGGGGCCATTTATAAATTCCTAAGCACAAGCTGTAGCTTCCTAAAAATAAAAAGAGGCGGAGTGAATATTTACCAAGGCTAAGGTCAAATTGCAGAGCCCACCTTTACTGAAGGCAGAGGGCAGCTGTAGAGGGCACCAGTCTGGGTCTCTACCCCAGTGTGCCAACCATTCATTCTTGCCATTCAGTTGGTTATCAGTACATTCCCTTGAGTCTCACAAGTTTCTGACTCCCAGATTTTTTTTTAATGATTAAAACTTTTTTTTTTTAATAAAACTCATGGGTGTTTTATTAAGATTTTTATGATAGTTTTAACATTTCACAATAATTTTTTTTATTATGTTCCAATAAAATTTTATTTATAGAAACTGGCAACAGGTCAGATTAGGCCCAAGGGCCAAAGTTTGCCAACCCTTGCTCTAAAGCAACCACGAAGAAAACACTGCAAAGAGTTATTCCTAAAATGCCAACAAAGTAGACAAAATAGAAACAAAAAAATATTCAATACAAAAGAATCCAGAAAATGTAAATAAAGAACAGATGGGACAAATAGAAAGCAAATAGATAGATGGTAGGCTTAAACTCACACACCAATAATCACATTAGATTGAAATAGTCTAAACATCCCAATTACAAGACAGAGATGGTTGGGTTGGATAAAAAAGAAAGACTTAATTACATGATGTCTACAAGAAATATACTCAATATAAACCCAGGAATAGGTTAAAAGTAAAAGTATAGGGAAAAGATACACTATGCTATCAAAAGAAAGCTAGGTATTAATATCAGACAGAGCAGATTGCAGAGCAAAAAATATTACCTGCAATAAAAAGGGTAATTTCATAATGATAAAGCGGTCAGTTCCTCAAGAGAATATAACAATTCTAAGCATTGAAATACTCAATAACAAGAAATTCAAATTACAGGAAATAAAAACTGATAGAACTGCACGAAGAAATAGAAGATTCCACAATAACTGTCAGAGATTTCAAAATCCCTCCCTCAATAATTTAAGCAAGTAGATAGAAGATCAATAGACATACATGACTTGAAAAATACTATTACCTAACTTGACCTAACTGACATTTATAGAACACTCCACCTATCAATTCTATACAATCTATCCTAGAAAACTGAAGAGAAAAAGACATTTCCCAAATCATTCTATGAGGCCAGTTACTACCGTGTTACCAAAGCCAGACAGAGTCATTACAGGAGGTGAGAGGGAATTGCTATAGATCATTAACCCTCATAAATATACATGCAGAAATTCTTATAAAAATGTTAGCAAATGAAACTCAACAATATATTAAAAAGATAATACATCACGATCAAATGAGGTTTATTTCAGTGATCCAAAGATAGGTTAACATTTGACAATTAATGTAATTCACCATATTGACAAACTAAAAAAGAAAAACTATATGATCATGTCAATAGAGGCAGAATGGAATCATACAATATGTACTCTTTTTTGTCTGGTTTCTTTCACTGAGCACAGTTATTTTGAGATTCATCCATGTTGTTCAAGTATCAATACTTCATTGTTTTTTTATTGCTGAGTAGTATTCCATCGTATAGAAATGTGACAATTTTTTATCCATTGTTGATGAAAATTTGAATTGTTTCTAGATTGGAAGTATTACAAGTAAAGTTATTAACAACATTCAATCCCAACTCTTAAAATGGACATAAGTTTTCATTTCTCTTGGGTAAATACCTAGGAGAGGAATGGCTGGATCATACTTTAACTTTTTTGAGAAACTGCCAAACCCTTCTCCGAAGTTGTTGTATTTTTGTATATCTCCACTATTAGTGTATGAGAGTTACTGTTACTTCACATCCTCAACAACAATGGGCAGTCTTTTTTTTTTTTTTTAATAAATTAATTTATTTATTTTTGGCTGTGTTGGGTCTTTGTTGCTGTGCATGGGCTTTCTCTAGTTATGGCGAGCAGGGGCTACTCTTCGTTGGGGTGCGTGGGCTTCTCACTGCAGTGGCTTCTCTTGTTGCAGAGCGCGGACTCTAGGCGTACAGGCTTCAGTAGTTGTGGCTCATAGGCTCAGTAGTTGTGGCTCGCGGGCTCTAGAGCGCAGGCTCAGTAGTTGTGGTGCACAGGCTTAGTTGCTCCACGGCATGTGGAATCTTCCCGGACCAGGGATCGAACCCGTGTCCCCTGAATTGGCAGGTGTATTCTTAACCACTGCACCATCAGGGAAGTCCCATGAGCAGTCTTTTTAATTCCAGCCATCCCATTAGATGTGTAGTGGTATCTCATTGTGACTTTAATTTGCATATCTCTAGTGACTAATGATGTTGAGCATCTCTTCACATGCTATTTGCTATCTGTTTATCTTTTCTTTTTTGGTAAAGTGTCTGTTTAGTAGATGGAGAAAGCACTTTGTAAAATTCAGTGTTCTTTTATGATTAAAAGAAAACCCTAGCAAACTAGAAATAGAAGCAAATTTCCTTAATCTGATAAAAGGTATCTATGACAAAAGCCTACACCAAACATGATACTGAAAGCTTTCTCTTCAGATAGAGAACGAAACCAGGTTGACTGCTTTCATATTTCTGTTCAGCATTGTACTGAAGAACTCTAACCAGTACAAAGGCCAAGAAAAATAAATAAAAATACATAGATCAGAAAGGAAGGAAATAAAGCTGTCATTCATAGACAAGATTGTATATGGAGAAATTTCAAAAGAATCTATAGATAACCTATTAGAGCTAATAACTGAATTTAGCAATGTCAATATACAAAAATCAATTAATTTTATTTCCATACCAGCAGCAAACAATTAGAAAATGAAATTAAAATAGTACCATTTACAACAGCATAAAAATCAAATGCCTAGAATAGATATATAGAAGATATGCAAGGCCTCTACACAGAAAACTATAAAACATTATTGAGAAAAATTTAAGAAGACTTAAATAAAAGAAAGGATACACATGGATTGGAGAACTCAATATTGTAAAGATGTAAATTATCCCCAACTTGATTTCTAGAATCAATGCAATCTAAATCAAAATGACAGTAAAGAGTTTTTTAGGACATTAATGTGATGATTATAAAATTTATATGGAAATTCAGTGTGGCCAAGAGTAGCCAAGATGAACATAGTACATAGTTGAAGGACTTATACTAGAAAAGAAAAAAACTTGTTATAAAGTTACAGTAATTAGAGGTGGTATTTGAACAGCATAAAAAATCCAGAAGCAGACCTGCATATACATAGACATGATTTACAACAATGATAGCACGGAGTAGTAGAAAAAGAACGCTCTTTCAATAAATGGTGCTGGGCAATTGGATATACATACTGAAAACAATAGATTTGGACATCTTCATACCATGCACACAAACAATTCCAAGTGAATCGTAGGTCTAGATGTGAAAGGTAAAATAATACAGTTATTAGAAGAAATTATTTTGGGATAGGCAAAGATTTCTTAAATAGAACAGACATATACACTAACTATAAGGGAAAATATTGATAAAATGGCCTATAGTAAAATCAAGAGCTTCTCTTCATTAGCACACCATTAAGAGAATGTAAAGGAAAGTCACAGACTGAGGGAAGATATTTACTTTACCTATAGCCAACAAATGGATACAGTTCTAGAATGTTTTCAAGAACTCCTAAGAAAAGAAAAACCCAATAGAAAAAATGGGTAAAAAACTGGAACAGTTACTTCTCCAAAGAGAATATCCTAAAAGTCAGCCAACACATGAAAAAGTGCTCAATCTTTTTGATCAAAGGACAATGCAAATTAAAACCCTTATGAGCTAAAAATGTTGGTGAGGATGTGGAGCAACTGGAATGATCATACATTGTTTGTAAGGAAGTAAAATTGGCGCACTCCCTTTGGAGAACTGGTGGTATCAACTAAGCTGATCATAAACACACCCTATGACCCAGCAATGATTAAATGATTAAATGATTAAAACTTTTTAAAAATTTTTATTGGAGTATAGTTGATTCACAATGTTGTGTTACTTTCTGCTATACAGCAAAGTGAATCAGTTATACATATACATATATCCCTTTTTTAGGTTCTTCTCCCATATAGGTCATTACAGAGTATTGAGCAGAGTTTCCTGTGCTATACAGTAGGTCCTTATTAGTTACCTATTTTACACATAGTAGTGTGTATATGTCAATCCCAATCTCCCAATCTATCCCTCCTCCCTTTCCCCCCTGGTAACCATAAGATTGTTTTCTACATCTGTAACTCTATTTCTGTTTTGTAAATAAGTTCATTTGTACCATTTTTAAAGTCAAATATTCCAGAGGTTGGTTATATGAATTTTCAGCTTTTACTGTAGTTGTATTATTTTAAGAAGCATCATATAAGAGAAAAGGGTGGGAAAATTTACGTTTTTAGAGAATTTATGGATATAGTACTTTGGTAAGCACTTACAAGCATTTGCAGGGAAAAGGCAAAGCACATGGAATCCCTAAGTGGAAGATACAGAGGAAAATATAAAAGGTCTAGAGATATTGCTCTACATAACTAAGCTATGGACTCCATGAGAAGCAGAAGTCACAACCATATAACCAGTACCCAGCAAAGAAGCTGGAACATTAGAGGTACCCTAACATTTGTGGAAGGAAGGGAGGGAGGAAGGGAGGAAGGAAAGGAGGGAGCAATTTGGTTTTGAGTTGAATGTGATAATGTCCCAGGGACAATGGCCAAGGAACTTCTTTATGTCTAAAATTTAATTTTGAGTTGTTTTCATCACAAAAGTATAAGTATCATCTATGCCTCCAGACTTTCAGTAAAGTCTGTTCAATACACAAATGCCTGTGTAAGTAGATTTTGTGGAAATCAAGGAAAGGAAACAGTGCTATGGTGTCTGAATCATTACAGTCTGAACAGAAACAGAGCATAGACTAGGAAGAAGATCAATAAAATGAACTAATTCTTCTAAAGTAAAAGTTCAGAGCCAGAGAAGATTAGGAAATAAAACAGTAAGTCACCATCCACCAACCTCTCCACTCTTGGATTCCTCAGCGATGCTAGGAGTAGCCAGGATTCCCACCAAAGAAGAAAAGATGGTGAAAACCAATTTCACTTCAATATCAAATGACAGGATGCCTCAGTGATACCTGGGATGCACACTTATTGTCTCAGTTTATTCCTGAAACAGAGGCATATGATGGTATCGTTATCTTTGTTTTATAGATGAGCTAAGGTTTAGGGAGCTTAACAAGCCTGCAGCCAAGGGGCAGAAACCAGGATTTGAACCAAAGTCCCTCGAACTGCTTCCCCACAGCTACAGACTATTACATACAAGACATATTTCTGGGTCCTAGACCAAGAAGAGAAAGAAATCATCGCTGTTCTATCTTTTAAAAGACTGTCCTCAAAGACAAACTTTGCAATTTTACAATTTATTATGAAATAAAGCAAAGAATGGAGAGAACTTTCTAAGTTCAAGTACAAATAGAATAGCTCTAATAGCAAAATAGATGATTCCCCAAACAGAAGTAAAAGCAAGGAAATAGCTTGGCAGGATAGCTACAATATCCTTGGATGTTCACACCATCACAATAAATAGCCCAAGCAAAAGTTCACTCATCTCAGTCTATAAAATCTATGTTATTAAATATTGCTACTACATGAATCTTAAAGATGATTAGCTGTCTAAAGAAAAAGGAAAAAAAAGGCATCTCTGTTCTAGTCATTTTTATTGAAAACTGGGAAGCTGAAGAAAAAAACATGAACAAAAGAATTATTAATAATGTGTAAGCCTCTGAAAAACTCCATATTTTCAATATCATATGTGAAGTGACTGAAATAAACAATGTGAGAGTTCAGTAAATGACAGCTTTGAATGGGCCATCTAGGGTTCTCATAGTGATCTCCATTATAGAGTAAACCAGAGCATTTCTGAAAGCCAGGGTGTTATTTTTAAAAAGAAGAGTCATGAAACCAATGTATAGTAAAAACTATGACTTACTTTAATGAGATAGTACAGTGAGTCATACATACTAACATTTCTTTGATTAGAGAGAACATTTCTTCTAAGAGTAGAGTCAGTGATAGGAAGAAAGGAAAATTTTCCCTCCAGAAATTGTCCATACGTTTTGCCTCTCTGAAAAACTGTTAGTGAAATAAGAAAACCATTTTGTGCTGACAAAAGAAGTGGATGGTCAGATTCTCCATAAGGCACTAAGCACCTCTGTTATGAGAAAAGGCACCCATTGCTCCTGGCAGGCACACCACATGTGCCTCCATTTTCTGTAAAAAAAAAAAAAATTTCTCTACTGTTTGTCCTTGAGCAACTCTGAAAAGGAAATATAGAGATGTGTTTCTGGACGTAACAGAGAATGAGGACAAAAGGAAACCAACTGGCGGTCAGTTCTCACTTCCTAAAAAAGGCAGAAGGAGTTAGTGTGTTGACCACCAGTGCAGATGGCTTGTTTTATCTGCATGTGGGCTCCAATGGAAAGCAAGCACAAAATAAGGCTCTAAGTATTAAAATAAACCAACATGTGTTTGAAATTTGTTTTTAAATCTTCCCTGCCCAGAATAACTAAAACACAGAACTTTAGGTTACTCCGAACATGTTTGGGGGTCTACCAATACACAGCAGCAAGTGAGGGAACTAGAAAGCTACAGCCACCTTTTTCATGCCATAAATCTCAGGACCTAGAAACTGACATCTTCATCCTTCCTCCTTCTCCCTGCCTCCCATCTAATCATGGAGGGATCCTTTGCAAAGTTTTCCACTGTGGTCCTCTGATGAAGTAAGACTCTGAACCTCTAACTGACACCATTGTCCCCTTCGCTGTACAATTCCCCAAACTACTTGGTTTCTCAGGTAAGATTTCTTTGTCCTGCATGGAAATTATTCTGCAAGCCCATAAAAAATTGGGGGAAATATAGAGGACCAGTCACTCTACTTGAGTACATGTCCAAAGACTCTCTAACCGAGTAAAATATAAGATAATCACTTGCTTGCCATTAAACACAGTGACTGAACCCATACTCCATTCTCAGAAAAGAAAATCAGACCCTAATCAGCAAAGGATGATTCACAGACAGCAAAAATTCTTGCAAATAAAGAACTCTACTGAGACGTATATTTGTAATGCCAAGTAATTAAGGTTTATTGAGAAATACAGAGCGAAACAAGTTCCCTTTTTCCGAGGCACAAAAACAAGCCAGAAGACAAAGCAGCTAGGTCAAAACATGCCAAAACCATTAGAGACTGGGGCATGGGTGGTAAATTTCTGGAAACATCCAGAGGTATATGTGCCACCAGTGATCAAACACTTAAAACAAGATTGGTGCTGGCCAGAAAAACGTTAGATTGCCAACGTCAGCTTATTCAAGCCTGGCAGCCAGCAGTCAGGCAGTTAGAACAGGGGTCAGCAATGAAGAGTTATTCAGGAACAGGCAGCTTGTTGGAAGATCCTGGAAACACAGCTGGCAGGTCATGGAGTCTTGATTCGCTCACGGGCCCCTGCACACTCAGCAAATTCTTCGCCAGCTGGACACGCAGGACTGCTTGTACATCCTGGAGACCCCGCAGGATGGTTGACAGGTGGTGGAGACTCCTCCCACCGGCTGGCAGACAGTGGAGACACTTTTCACTGGTTGGCACACAGTAGAGATGCCACCCAGGGGCTGACAGCCACTGGAGACAAAGGTGAGCGGCCGGCTGCAGGGAGTTGAGCAGGGATTGGAGACACAAGTTGTTTGCCGAGGGCAGGTCACCCGGACAGGGCTGGAGACATAAGGAGTTGGCTGGTAGCAGGTTGGCTGGCAAGCAATGGGCTTGCAGCAGGTCTTCTGACAGTGGTCCAGGAGCCAGGAGCCAGTTTGGATGGAGCTGGGCAAATAGATGCCACTCAGGCAGTCGGCATCCGGGGTAGAAACTGTGGCAACTGGGGCCACTGGCACAGTGTATTGTCCTCCAATCATCCTGGAAGAGAGTTTCCTTGTGGAGCAGTTGTAGGACATGGTGCCAGATGGAGAGATGTGAGTAACTTGCTGAAGCTGGCTCCTGAACTGTGAATGCCACTTCAGGCTCCAAGCTTTTATATATCCTTGCTGGTGAGTGGGGCTCCCACCCTGGTCTTCCTGGCTTCCTTGGCTCACACTGGCTTGCGTTAGAACATCTTGTGACTCTCCAGGTTAATTGTCTCTTGAGAAGCCTTCATCCTCATAAAGAAAGTTTAGTAGTTTGGTAACTAAATCATAGGCTTCTGGACTGTACTTAGTCCCAGGATTAAGAAGGTTGGTTGACAGCTTCAGAGCTATTGGTCATCCCAGCCCACACTTCATCCCTCATTCATTTTGCTTAGATAACAATGAGTGTCCATCGACAGTAACATCAAACATGCCACCATTCCACCATGACACTCTCTCCCTTCTGACTGGGACTAATTACACACCCACACCAAGCTTGGGTTGTTGTTGATACTTAATGTTTTAGGCATAACTTAATCAGTCACCCTCCCATAGCTAACAGAGCTTCTAATGAACAAGGAACATTCCTGAATATGCTTCAAGATGACAATGACAACACCTATCAGGAAAAAGGACACAAAGACATATCCAGAGTACAAACTGGCTTGGAAAATCAATTAGGTGATCAGAGCAAGATGCCCCTGGGAACGTTAGAGGGCAGTGGGACTCACCCTTTATGTCCAAGCAGCAAAGCAAATCAGAAGCTAATTATGTGGGACTGCATTTGTAGCCAAGTTTCTTTCTAAATAAATTGGATGAGCTTTATTCCTAAAATGTTTAATCTTGTAACAATGGATAAGAGTGACTCATAAGACTCATCAATATGCCAGTGGAACAGGCTTAGTTAATTTTTTAAATTATTATAACGTTAATTTGAAAAGGTAGAGTTTCTTTCTCCCAAGATGCTCAATATATTCAAAAGATGTTTATTTTCACACAAAAACTTATAGATAGGATGCACTTTTATTATGCACAAACCAAAGGCTCTTTAAGGTCACTGTCTCCATCAAGGATAAGGGGAGGAGAAAGTGGGAAAAAGTAGGCCTTTAATCAATATTTGGTGATGAATAGATGTGTGAACAGTGTACTATAACATTTAATTATTCTTTTTATTCTTGGGGAAACCATAGAAGGATATCATTCTCCTGTATTTCATTTTGCTACAATAGAGTCAATCCTCAACACCAAAATGATTGATCCTTTTGATCCATCTGTACGCAACCCTTTCAACTCTGGCAAAATAAGTCACTTCAACACAGCTTCAGTGGTTGGTGATATTTCTACATCAAAACAGCTGTAAGATCTGACTCATTGTGTAAACTGGCTTATGTGGGGTAGGAAAGAGGGACAACAATGGATTTATGTATATTCGAAGGCTATAGTAGACTGCATTTTACACATGCACAAAGCAAACAGCTTTATGTTAGAACTCATCAGAAGTCCTTTTGCCAAATGCTTCATTCTCTATTCATCCCACTGAAGCCATGTTGGGAGCTCCCCACGGCTCTAATTTGGAGGCTAATAACACACCTCAACGAGACGATGCTGTGCTGTGGGCGGTATTATAATTCCCAGAGATCAGACCATCACTCCCTCAGTGACTCGCAGCGTGTTCTCAGGTATGGGGAGAAATTAACGAGATGACTACTTTCCACAAGGTTGGGACTATGCTCTTCCCACCACGGGGAATATCCCAGTTGGTGTTTGAAGGTCCCAGTCCCTGGTCACAAGGGCTGGCTTGCTTGTTTGAAAATGGATGCGTAGTTTACAGGCTTCTACCAGCCATGGATTCATAGGCTAATGTGGAAAAGTACTTCATCATGTAAATTAATCAAGCAACCAAGTGAAAACATGAAGTTAGTGGTAAAGTGACACAGGAGAAGTTTTCAGTACCTATTGCCACATTTCTGGAATAGAAGAGATTTGTTGAAATCATTACTCTGTCTTGATTCTTCTTTTCCACTGCATGAAAATTACAAATAAAAAAAATTCTAGAAAATATCTTCCATCAGCTTCAGAAGGAAGGAAATGAACATTTTTTGAGCCTCTTCCAGGCATTAAGTTAGAGGTTTCACATACACCATCACAACTGAATGCTTCCAGCAACCCTATGGACTAGGTATCATGTCACACAAAGAAGCTGAAGTTCAAGGAGGTTGAATGGCTAGTCAAAGTCACACAGCTTATATTTGACTAAGTTGAGATGCAAATAAAATAGAGCCATGAGCTGTCAACCTACGCTGGGAATATTTAAACATGGTGAGATGTCTTCATTAAAGTTCAAGCAAAAATTTATTTTAAAAAATCAATCAATCAATGTTCCATTGATGACACTACAAAGACTGTAGTCTTTATTTCTACTCCAGTTTCATCAATTGACAACAACAATAATAGATAAAATTTTAAATAGTAAGTTACAAGCACTGCTATCTTTAAACTTCATGTGTTTTTTCATTCTATATACTTTTGACAATTTTACTTCATTAGAATAAAACGCAAGGTCACTACAAACAAAACAGGAAGAGACAAAAAGCCTTTAATAGCTAGGAACTATGATTTGAAATTAAAATTATTTAAAATGGCAACACGTACAACTAATTATTAGAGAACAGCAGAGGAGTGAATTGATTTTTCAGATGTAGGTGGCAAGACCCTTCTGAAAAACAGGATTCACAGACTTTGAAATCACTTTAAGATGATATTTTAGAGTTTTCTTCCAGTCACAAAGGAAGCAAAACCAATAGATTCTTTAAGTAATTAAATCTAGGGCTCTCCTCAATGGATTGCTTTCTATTTAGCAGCTGGCAGGCTCTCTGGAAAACAGAAGAGGCTTATGTCTTACACTATCCTATGTAGAGTTAGGAAAGCTACTTTATACTCTCGTACATTCAATATTTAAATGCAAGCATCTAGACTCTTCATCTGGATGGACTGTAAGATGCAAAGGTGAAGAAACATGCACTGACAGCCACGTGAAGCTTGAAGAAACTCTACACAAATCTAAGTCTACAATGTTGTTAAATGAAGTCAATAAATCATCCTTTCATTGGAATGTGAGGAAAAAATTATGCGGACGGCAGCTATCATGACGTAGTTATAGGCAATATGATACTTCAACTCAGCGAAAAGGTTTGTGAAGATTATTCTTGTGTCTGCAGGGCATGAAGTGAGAGTAGGCTGTGATGAGAGCAGATGAGAGATTAAAGAACTACTACCCATTATCTTCATCCCTGATGGGTAATTTTCTCTCGTTTGTTTAGAAAAATCTAAGCCTTATACAATAATTATCACAGACTGGAACTGAGCAATTCTTTCACTCAAAACTGAATCACAGCAATCACTTACAAGGCCAAGTGTTTGAGAGTAAAAAGAGTTAAGCATATGTGGGAGGCTGAAGGTTTGATATGCTGGAAGGATACTTTTCATCACAAAGTTGGGGTAATAATGTTGACCAATGCCAGTTCAAAAAAATCACTTTGTCTCATCAAATGGAGGAATAGTGAACTTGCTGAAAAATTAAAAACCATAAAATGAGATTTTGTCATTCTGCACTTTTTCAGGATGCTCACATTCTCAAATTGAAGCTATTCATTGTCTCTTAAGAAATATAAAAAGAGAATTCAAAAATTTAAGTACAGAACATAAAGACTGCTTTAAAAATTAACTACATCTTGGCTGAATTGTTCTGCCATTTTTTTCCCAACTTCACACAGACCTCTGGGTTGAATCTCCAGAATCCTATTAACCAAGACATTATAAACCCCCAAAGGCTGAGTGATTTGCACCAAAACTGAAGTGAAATTCATTTTCCAAACTCTTTTCAAAAAACATCAATCATAAGATGGCTTGAATCTTTGGGGCTGGAGGGAAATGTAAGGCAGAAAGCAGGTAAGTGAAAGAAGCAAACAAAGACCAGCAAAATAGTTGCTGCTTTTAGAACTTGAAAATAGCAATCACCAGCTACATGACTTGTAGACAAATAAACCCTCAGAGGATAATATCAAGGTTGAAAAATCCTAAATTGAACCACCATTCTCTTTTTCTTGATGCCAGTTTTCAAATTCATGTATTTTTTCATGGGTGCCTTTATTGGGAATCAGAATCAGGGTGCTATCAATAAAAATGGGTAGAATCCCAAGTTTTGAGACCACAGCAAACTCTCTTGCAGGACATCCCATTGTAGTTGGCATGTGCTCCATGTCCAGTCTTTCAAGTAATAAGGGGTGAACCCATTTGTGACCAGACCTGAGTAATGTTTATGCATAGGGCCTGAGAGAGAAGTCCCCAGGTCACACAGATGTATTATCCTTCCCTGATACAGAAATATTCAGGGCCTACTTAGTACCCAGAAGGGTAAGGATGCTAGGAGTTACGTAAGAGACAGGAGAAGTATAAGTCTTGTCTTAGCATCACCTAGCTGACCTGTGCTTATGCCCTTTCAGTCCAATCCTTCTTGGTCTGACCTGTGCTTATACCCTTTCAGCCCAACCCTTCTTTGGTCTGATCGGCCTATCCAGGGGATTAGGAGTATAGCATTAGGCCAGTACTACCTCAGGTTAGTAATTGGACTATCAGAACCGGATCTTAAAGTCCTCTAGTCTATTTCTCTCATCTGACTGATGAGACACTAAGTCTCAGAGAGGAAGCATCATTGCCAAGTGTATCAGACATGTTTGTGCACTAGTTCTAAATTGTTTCATCCCATCTCTTACTGCATCCTCTTTGCACAGACTTAAGCCAACTTCGTGGTGGTGCGCCCAGACACTTCTTCCTTCATTTTAGGGCCACTCACCTACTTCTTGCTTCTGGTCCTAGGTCTTCTCTGACACCGCTACAAGGGAAGTCCATGCTAAATGACTGCACTTCTGTATGCACTGCCCAGAAATGGGGTCTTGCTTGAGCAACGGGAAATGCAAACCAATGGGTAAATGTTCCCACCTTTCATCCTCCAGGTAGACGGTTCTGAAACTATTTCAGAAAGTCCCTCAAAATCATGCGCGAGTTGCTTGTGATGGTGGTGACTCAATAACAATTTCTGTGGTGGCCTTCCCCCCTCCTCTGTTTCACTCCCCCTTTGCTGCATTCCCCAAAATAAAATTCCCAAACTAACTGTCTCAAGCTCTGCCATTAGAGAACTCAGACTGAGACACCAGATTCCAAACACTTTCTATTTGAGTTAAGAAAAGTAACTGGTGAAGGAATTCCGTGGCGGTCCGGTGGTTAGGACTCCACGCTTTCACTGCCGACCCGCGAACTAAGATTCCACAAGCTGAGTGGTGCAAATAAAAAATAATAATAATAATAACTGGTCCTTCTAATCCTTAGTTCAGAGCCCCTCAGGGTACATCCATATCTCTGTCCGTGCAAGCCTAAGGAATATCTTGTACACAAACTGAGCATCAAACAAGTAACATTTGCATTTTTAGAGCAATTTCTGAAATGACCAAATGAGAAATTGCAAAAGTGCTTAAACACAGCTAGAATATAAGCAGGTTTTTAATTTCTCCCAAGTAATGTCAATCACACTGTGTTGTTTCCTTAAATAGGCTAGTCCCTAAGAGTTGACACCCTAAACATTAAAAGGTTGAAAGATCTCATTGTCAGCTTGATGTCACAGTTGTTTTCCAAAATGAAGGATTTTTTTTTTTTCCAAAGTGAGATATACACTAACTATGCAATGGGAAATAATTTTAGTTACTAAGTAAACACTTGTTAGTCTTAATAGTTATATATTTATTTTTAAGTGTATTAATAAAGTATGGCTAGGTTATACAAGCCATAAATTCATGGATATCATTACATAGGATGAGGCTCAAGTTATTTTTGTTTAAAAGGTGAATTAATATAAATAAAAATGTTAGTTGAATAATAATGAACTTAATATGAAACTATGGCAAAAATTGTCAGTATAGAAATCATGGCAATGGTTTAAATGGCTTAATGGTTTAATAAGATAGTTTAATAGAGATCTAAATAATAAACATTTTAAATGATTTAATAAATATTTTTAAAAGTTTAACTCATTTTAATTCTGAGAATGTTACCACTTAAAAACACCCCACTCACACATACATATATAATCCAAAAGCCCTTCTTCTGCTTATCAATTACTGTGCAACAAATTACCCCAAAACTTAGTGGACAAAACAACCATTTATTATGCCCATGGATTCTGTGGCTCAGGAATTTGGACAAAGCACAGCAAGGCTGGTTTGTCTCTGTTGCAGGCGTCATAGAGGGATGGGGGGAGCTGGGGGCTGTAGTTATCTGAAGTATCATTTGTTCATGTGTCTGTCAGTCGATGATTGCCATCAGCTGGGATACCTATTCATGGCCTCCTCGTGTGGCCAGGAGTTCTCCAACAAAGAGGCTGGTTCCAAGAGTGAGAATCCGCAAAGCAAGAGCTAGGCAGAAGCTTTCTCATTTTTTCTGACCGAGGCTCCAAAGTCATGCAACATCACTTTGACCACATTCTGTCTCAGAGCATCACAAAGGCCCACGTCTGAGAGAAGGTGAAGTAGACATCACTTCTTGGTGGGGGAGTGGCAAAATTCTAGATGAAGGTGTGGGACTGAAAATATCATTTTGGCCATGAAACTAAAATTACCTTATTCCCTGAATTGCCAGGATGCCAGAACTGAACTGGAAATCCCTGACATGGACTTAGGGTACCCTCAGAGAAAAATCTGAATTTCACATTCTATATTATGTTCAAGGTATGTTCAAAGTAGACAGACAGTTCATTATCTCCTGTGAGTTCCCTGTGAAGGTGACTCTTACAAGAATTGGTACCAATGCGATGACCTCAACAGCTCCCTCTAACTCTCCAATTTGACAAGTTTTTGACTCAGAGTACCAGCCACTTACCTGCAGGCCTATGCGCAGAGACAATGCATCTGGCTAAAGACAATTCTCCATACTTTCAAGTAGCTTCAGCCATTCAATAGTAATCTTTTCCTCTGGTTTTATTTCTCATTAAACACTATGAAGCTCCAGACTCTATGGACAATAAGTGTGTTCTATAACAGATGAAGTAGTAAGACGTATGGAAGCCTCAGGTATCACTGGAAACCATGAGAACTCTACCAGTCTCACCCAGCCCTTTGAAGACTATGCAATCTTATATTTTAGATGGAATTGTTTTGTGATTTGTTGTGGTTTGGAAATCATGAAGGTGCAATTAAAATTGGAAGAATATCCAATACCAGTAGTAGGGCTAAGAGTGAATTGTTCCCAACTGCTAGACTGCCTTCCATTTTCTGCTTCAGCTTTAGAGTCTAAGAGTCCACTTCCTTGGGATGTCTCTTTATTTAGGGTGAGGGTAAAACTGAACACAAACATTGTTTGTGTTTTAAGACGATGTGTCTCTCCCTGCGTGCAACTTAGCCACAGGTCAGGAAGGTCACAGTTCAAGGTAAAGGGCCAGTCTTCTTACAGGAATCCTAGAACAATGCTCTGTCCTTGCTTTTCTGACCATGGTTATCTTTGATATTGAACTATGAGGTGACCCGAAAGACAGAAATTGCTTTTGCTAAGTAACAAAAGAACTAAAGGTTGACCAAATGATCCTACAGGAAAAAAATCAACTGGGCCTGATACTCTATTTCATCTTTCATTTCCTCCCTTAGCTTTAGTATCTTTTTCCCCTCTTGATACCAATACAGCCACCAATTTCTCTTTATTGGCCCAGAAATCTCCTGTAAGCTCCACAGTAAAAAATGACTTTTGGTTCTGAAGCTTTCAGATTTAGATATTATTCTAGGAGAGGTACAAAAATAGCTAAGGTGTTGCAAAAAAAAAAAAAGAAATAGAAAATGGGTATAAAAGAAAAAAACTAAAAAATAACTAGGAAGAGTTAAAAGGAATGATTAATATGCAATTTGAGAGATGAAATTATGTTATATGTAATTTAAGTATAACAGTAGTCCCAACTTAGTGCCATCCAGATTCTGGGGCTATAAATCAGAAGATGGGCATGGTAATAGAAATCAATAAGAATCAATCTAAAATGAAAGAGATAAACAGAATGAAATGTGTGCCCGGCTTCAGAAATAATCAACTTTTGAAAAGATGGTTTCTAAATGGATTTTTTTCAGACTAAATTGTCTTCTACATCTCAATACCCAGGCAAATAATTATCATTAGAGAACCTGCAGTCCAACTAATGGAAACATGTCAAGGGTAATGTAACCTTTGCAGAAGAGTAGAGGCCTGCAGGCCATCCGATCAGCCAAGCAGATGTTCTCATTGTCCATTGGGCAAATGCATCTTTTTCAGACATAATGAACATGTCATTCAGATCATCCAACCCTCGAACTAGACTCTTCAAGTAGAATTCTGATATTAATTTGGTTTCCCAACTGGCCTCGCCTACTAGAAATACAATGCACTAAATATCCAGCACAAATAAACTAATCTGATTTCAATGTGAATTAAATTTTCACTTTCATTTATACATCAGTCTCTTTCAAGTTTGGCTAACTTGACTCAGTCCTCCAGAGCCTGCTAACCGCAGGTAAACTAACAAAACCAAAAGGCTCAGCAGGCAAAGCTGAGACCCTGGTCCTCTGGCAACTCTAATCAAAGTGCAGCCTCCAGGCCCAACCTGGATAGCTGTTCTGCCCCCCTCAATGACTAAATCATTTCACCATCAGCAAATAGACGTACACATTTCAATTACAGGTCATTTCTAACATTGTCTAATGAAGTCCTGCCTCCTCAATTACTTTTAGCAAATAGAATTCTCTCTTAAGTGGAATGTTTTAAGTGTAGCAGAGGTTGGACTAACTAAATGACCTCTTTGCAAAGTGGCTCCCAGTTTTCTAATTGTTCACTGTTACATACCTAAATATTACACTAAATCAATTGAAATTATTTTTTGCTTCTCCCATTGTATTTTCTACTGTTGCATATTTTAAATATCTTCCTCTTTAGTTATTGACATCACCTACTAGGGGCCACCAAAAATTACCCTAGTAGTTGTCCCACAGCCTCCCATTTATATATACACATAAACGCTAAATTCAAAAACCAATAGACCCAAAAAGTTTTATGCCACGGTGAGCTGCCAGGAAAAAATACAGTGCAATTTCAGATTCATTTAAGCTAAGACATACTTTAAATAATTCATTAGAACAATGATTGCTCATTGCAAAACAGTTCTTCAAATGGATCTCCATTTATCTTGCTCATTTATTAATAATTCCTCACCCTTCTTAAGGCATCACATTCAAGGTGCATGTCAAAAGTTCTACCAGTTTTTTCTCCCGACTTTCCCACTGACTCATTGCCTGACCAGAGGCTACTCATTGAAACTCCCTGCTCCTGTTTCATGATCATCTGTAAAACAGTGTTAATGGGATCTGCCTCCCCAGGGAGCTGCAAGAACTAAGTTATGGTTTGCAAAACGCTTTGTGATTCATACATAAAAGGCTCTACAAGAAAGCAAACTGTCATTGAGTGTTACAGTTTTCATCCCAATTATCTTAAAGTAAGGAGAGATGACTATCCTACGCTTCCAAAAATAGCAGTTCCAGAGAATTTTCAAAACGGAGGTGGGCAATTGCTGACTCAAGTGTTTTTTTCTAGGAATTGGAAATGTCATTCACAGATAAGTGCAAGGAGGAGCAAAAAAAAGAGAGACGTAAAGGAAATTCTTGGCTCTGGGATTTAGTAATAAGGGAGTTTGCCACTTTCAAATTACCTGCTGGAATCCGGCTTAAGAGAATTATAGATAAAAAATCTTCCTAGGCTTCAGCCACCTACTCAGATTTGATATTGAGTTTATACTTCCTAAAGTTGGAGAAATGATTTTCATGTCTTAGGGGTCAATAAATTAAGAGTTAATCCTATTAGGTTTGTTCTTATACCAGAGAATATTAAAACTGAAAAACTAAATTCCAAATTGTACAAAGTGATGGTGAGGTATCTATGCTGTACTTTAAATTTCCTGCAAACATCTTAGGAGGAGGCTCTGGGGAAAGACATTATTCATAGCTTGTAAAGTTACAATGTTTGACCAACTAATAATTCCATTTAGCTGCATTGTACTTATTTTCACCTTTAAATTATAACCACACTGGGAAGGAGTAAATTTTTTCCTGTTATCATTCGGTGGATTTCCATATTAAAAAGCCTCCCGGGCACTCTTGGCCTGAAAATATCATAATAATAATTCAAATGATTAACATTCACCCTCTTCCAATTAAGAGAGTGCCGTAACTGCACTGATCCAGTGGTGAATGTCAATGTCTTAGCTATTAACAGACATACTGGGAATAGAAGTTAGCAACAAGTAAAGAGTGAAAAAAGAATTTTTTTTAACAACCACTGAAATGATTTTAAAAAAAAACTTTCAAATCAAGGAAGGGTGGGCCAGTAGACTCAAGAAGACCAAGGAGCTTCTCCTGGAAAAATGCTAAAAATTCCAGTTTCTCAAAAGTCTTTCCGGATTTCCATTATAGAAAACCCAATTATCCAGGTAATTTGCATAATTTAGATTCAGCAAACAAAAAACATGTATTATCTCAGTTTTCTGTGAAGATTACATATGAAAACTAGGGTCAACTAGCTGTGCGACCTTGAGCATTAACCTCCTAAAGTCTCTTTCCTTGCCTGTAAATGGAAATGATAATGGGACATACCATATAGAGTCTGGTGAGGCAACATTTTGATGCTCACTAAATAATTGTTCTCTATTCCCCTTTCTCTTTTATTTAAGTCAAGGCTTTGTAGGGGTCTGGTTTTTCCAAAATAAAAATTTCAATTTACTTAAAATCATAGTAAATTCTTAACCACATATAAATTTTTACCTATATGTATATAGCATGCAATTAATGAAATATAGAGCCCAAATGACTTGGTATATGTAACATTTATAGTTCCATATTTTAGATCAGGAATAAGACTCAAGATTCTAACACAAATCCTCAAATTCCATGCTGGCTATAATTAAAGTGCATTATATCTATTGATAATCTTCATAGCTATGGCCAAGAACAGCTCACTGGTTCATCACTAGTCACCACGGTGACGGGGGTAAAGATAGTCCTTCTAAACTTTAGAACATAAAGTTCTGAAGGAGGATTCCTTAAGTGGTAAAAAATAATCCTTGGGGATTTTCAAACTTGTCCACAGTCATTCTAACAACAATGGAGAATAAACAAATGTCCCTAGGAAATATTGGTAGAGACCATTAGGGAATAATCTAAAGCAGCCTACAGCCAACACAAACTTTTTGCTAAACACTCATGTCTGGTCTTACTACAGTGGCAGAACCATTATTATCCTAACAGCCAGCAGCCAGTTCTTCATAAAAAACTGTCCTGTTTGGGAAACTGCTTTGATAGGCTCTTGGGGATAGAAGTTGAGACTTTCAGAGCACACTTGTCAGCAGAAGCCAAGGCAACAGACTGCTTCTCTGCCACCTACACTAGAGGAATTGCTGGGGAGGGGAAGAGAAAAAGGAGAGGAAAACCAAGGAGAACCCGGGTGGGAGAGAAACAAATGAGCCAATCCAGTATGGCAAGGCTGAGGCATCTCACTGAACAAGACAACAAAAATTCCTCCAAAGATGGGAACGTGAAGGAAATTTCAGGAAGTATCTCCTTTCCAATTTGAAATTGTCCAAACTGTTGCTTTATAAAGACCTCTACTCACTTCCTCCCCCTGATATCCATCAATGCTTCATACCATGTGTGGTGACAGGGTGGAGGGGTGTGTGTGTGTGTGTGTGTGTGTGTGTGTGTGTGTGTGTGTGTGTGTGTGTTGGAAAGGGCCTGACTTTTACATTTGGTCAACTCAAGGCTGACAAAATTAGCACACATTGAATAATTCCCCAAACAATTCCTGGGGACCCAGAGTCAGCAGTAGCATGAGAATATAAGCTCTAGGAATACATCAAGATCTTCTAAATATCTTTGGACTTCCACAAGGTCAAAATGAAGCGATCATAGCTTGACAGTAAGCAGTTGTTTGAATTTCTAATGCTTTGATTACTGAAGAAGCTGAGTTTGTTTGTTTGTTTGTTTATTGGTAATGTTCATTAACTTTTTGGTGAATTGTCTGCTTGCATCTCTGCCCAATTTTATATCAAGGTATTCATTTTTTTAATTTATATCAGCCCTTTATGTATTAAGCATACAAGCACTTAGACAGAGC
Source organism: Balaenoptera borealis (assembly GCF_965194805.1). NCBI lineage: Eukaryota > Metazoa > Chordata > Mammalia > Artiodactyla > Balaenopteridae > Balaenoptera > Balaenoptera borealis. Next base: position 14,222,986 of record NC_138862.1, on the reverse strand, counting down.
TTTGCAATTTTTTTCCCTCTTTGGCTCTTGTATTTCATTTGGATCATTGCATTGTTGATAAACATTTATGAACTATTTTTTAGAGTTTCTTCCTTTGTTATTATGTTTAAACAGACCTTTCACACTCCAAAAGGTTTATCCATATTTTCTACTAGTTTTGTAATAAATTTATTTTAAACATGTAATTCTGTAATTTTTCTGGAATGTAACTTCCTATAAATTTATTTAGAATGTTGAGATTATATTTATAAATGAGATCAGTTTTTTGGCTTTCTATTTTGTACTTTCATAATCAAATTTTTTTGTACTTTCATAATCAGATTTTGGTAAAACTAGTTTGTAAAATAGTGTCAGCTCTTTGTGTGCCATAACACGATTCATAGATCACAACACGATCTGTGTTCTCACATGTCCTTAACAAAGTGAGAGAGTTTATTAGCTTAGTATTCTGAGCCCAAAGCATTTTCAGAAAGTAATTTTTGACAAACATTTTCAATATTTAGCTCAATTATTTGTTCATATGTTCAGTTTTTTTTCTTCTTGAATAACTTTTTATAATTTATACTCCCTCCTATTCATTTTTTGAGATTTTAAAATTATTTCGGATAGAGTTATAAATAATATTTGCTTATAATTTTTATTTTCTCAATATCTGCCATTCCCTTTTTTACCTAGGCATCAAGTATTTTATTTTTGTGTTTTCTAACTTCATTAATTTTTGCTCTCTACATAATTTCTCCATTCTCCTTTAAAGTTATATTTTGTTATTCTTTACCTAATTTTTACCTATATACTATCTTTTATTTTTGTCCTTTGTTATAGAAAAAATAGCTCAATATATACGGAATAAATCATCTAGTTTATTATATAATTCAGATCAGTTTTTAACATTTATTTATTTCCTACTTCAGCTGTGAAATACTGAGAAAGGCATATTAAAGTCTTCCATTTCTACTGTATTTATAAATTGTTTTTGAATTTCTAACAATTTGTTTTTATATAATTTGGTGTTTTTTTCAGTTTGGAGCATAAGATTTATTACACTTTTTAAAAATATTATGGACCTTCTTTGTCCTATTTAACGATTTCACAGTGTCAAAAGTTCAGAAATAACAGAAGTAAAACCAGTGCATCACCAAAGTATTAATTAGTAAAATTTTATTGTGCACACACCAAATAGTTTGCAAGCCAGGAGCACTCAAACCAAAACATAAAGTGAGGCCCAGGTGTATATTGTTATAAAGCACCTTATACAGTAAGCTTATATTCTTCACAGTGATTGGTTATAATATTAGAATTTTCTTAAATGATAGGAATTTGGCTAATGGTTACCTCATATCAACCTTGGAAAACAGTTCAAGTGTCACTTATGATTTCCAGAAGCATAAGCAAGAAGTGACCCAGGTCAAGTCAGTCTTTCAAAGTAAGCTAAATTCGGCTTTATTTGTATGACCAAACTGGTCTGCTCAGGGAATTTTCAAGGCTGACCTCCACTTGTTTTTGATTTTAACAATGGTAAATCCTAATTGTTTAATATTATAACTGTAAATCCAGTTGCTTTGTTTTTTGATTATGGAGATTTTCCTACCCTTTTACTCTTAAACTTTCGGAATTGTTTCATATTATGAGTATCCATGATAAGAGGCTCTCCCTCAGACATTGTTTTGACCCAGTCTAGTATTTACCTTTTAGTAAAAGATAATATATTCGCAGTTATTCCATATATTTGGATTTACTTTTATCATCCCATTTGAGAGCTTCTGTTTTACACTTCCTTGCTGTTTTCTTTTTACTATTATTTTGAGGAGTAAATTATATTTTAATTTATTTTTTCAACCATACATCTTATTTTCAATTCTGTATGTCATCTCCTTTTAAAATATTTAGACATACCTCTCATAAAAGCCAAGAACTGCAAATAACCCAAAAGTTCACCAACAGTGGAAGACATTAGTTAATTTCATGAATAGACAATGAAATACTATAAAATAATAAAAGCAAACACACTAAGCTGTATGAACAACATGGATGACACAAATTGTTGAACCAAAAAAGCAAAACATAAAATAATTCATATATTATATTTATATAAAATTTAAAAGCAGGTAAAAGCAAACCGTATTGTTAGCCTAAAGCAACGGAAGTTGGGATGAGGGGAAGTTAGTGGGGAGTAATGGAATTATGATCAGAGATGAACAAAGAAAGTTTCTGGGGACCTTGGATAGGGCCCTTTCTTCACTTGAGTGGTAGTTACACTGGTGTTCACATTGTAATTACATGCCAAACCCTACACATCTGTTGTGTGCAGGATTCTGTATAGAATGTTATATCTCACAATGAAAAAAATAGTCTCACACATAACTGTAATTTTTTTAGAAAATTATGTCAGAAAATACTTATCCATTTATACTCTTCCATGTAACTTAAAAACACTTCTATTTTTCCCTGTACCCCACCTTCACTTCCTACTTTCTATTTTTGTTAGTATGACCTTGTTTTTATATTTTTAAATTTTTATCACTTTTCAATAACTATTTATGACCTATTTAATTGATTTTACACTATAAACAGAATAATCATTTAGGTTCCATTCTATCAGATTTTTTTCAATATTTACCATTAGTCATTTTCTATAAAAATAGTCCCATTCTAAATCTGGGTTTTCCTTCCTTTTTTATGTTTTTAAAAATCTCTAACGGCTTATAGTGAGTACATTATTGGTGGTATACCTTTTTTAGCCAATTTATATCTGAAAATGTACTTCAACTGCATTTTCCTGTAAATGAAAACTCAATATGTTAAAAAATTCTAAGGACAGATATCTTTTTCCTCAAAATTCTGAAAGTCTTGACCCATTTCTTCTTTTTCTTTCTTTCTTTCTTTTTTTTTTATTTTTTATAGATCTTTATTGGAGTATAATTGCTTCACAATACTGTGTTAGTTTCTGTTGTACAACAAAGTGAATCAGCCTTATGCATACATATATCCCCATATCCCCTCCCTCTTGAGCCTCCCTCCCACCCCTCTAGGTCGTCACAAAGCACAAGGCTGATCTCCCTGTGCTATGCTGCTGCTTCCCACTAGCTATCTTACATTTGGTAGTGTATATATGTCACTGCTACTCTCACTTTGCCCCAGCTTTCCCTTCCCCCTCACTGTGTCCTCAAGTCCATTCTCTATGTCTACGTCTTTATTCCTGCTCTGCTACTAGGTTCATCAGTACCTTTTTTTTTTTAGATTCCATATATATGCATTAGCATATGGTATTTGTTTTTCTCTTTCTGACTTACTTTGCTCTGTATGACAGACTCTAGGTCCATCTACCTCATCACAAATAACTCAATTTCATTTCTTTTTATGGCTGAGTAATATTCCATTGTATATATGTGCCACATCTTTATGCATTCATCTGTCGATGGACATTTAGGCAAACAATCCAATTAAAAAATGGGCGGAAGACCTAAATAGACATTTCACCAAAGACATACAGATGGCCAAGAGGCATGTGAAAATATACTCAACATCACTAATTATTAGAGAAATGCAAATCAAAACTACAATGGGGTATCACTTCACACCGGTGAGAATGGCCATTATCAAAAAATCTAGAAACAATAAATGCTGGAAAGGGTGTGGTGAAAAGGGAACACTCCTGCACTATTGGTGGGAATGTAAATTGATACAACCACTATGGAGACCCATTTCTTCTTGAATTCAATGTTTCAGAAGAAGACTCTGAGAATGAGATCATTCAAAACACCACAGTCCTTTTGTTACATCTCCAGAGTACATGGACCATATCTTCTTTCTCATCAATTTCACCCCTTTATCCTCTTCACCTGAATTTTGGAAAAGCATCTCAAATTTGTCTTCCACATTATGATTCCTTGCATCATAGAAAAAGCTTTTCCATTTTAATCCTTGTAATGCAAATTTTAGTCCTTCTCATGCAGATTTTAAATGGGTTATTACATTTTAGTTCCCTTTCTTCTTTTTCTACCTCATCCAACTCACGTTGAATTTCTATGCTCTCTGTCTCCTAACTAACTCCCTTTTTAACCTCTGTCTCTTATTTTATTATCTCTTGTTCTGCTTCATATTTTCTAGAGTTTTATTGAAAGCACAAAGAGCCTATTCTAAATTTGTTCTCTTTCCTATGGAAATTACTTGTTTTAGAAATAAAACTTCTGGGCTTCCCTGGTGGTGCAGTGGTTAAGAATCTGCCTGCCAATGCAGGGGACACAGGTTCGAGCTCTGGTCCGGGAAGATCCCACATGCTGCAGACAACTAAACCCGTGCGCCACAACTACTGAGCCTGTGCTCTAGACCCCTTGAGCCACAACTACTGAAGCCCACACGCCTAGAGCCCATGCTCTTCAACAAGAGAAGCCACCGCAATGAGAAGCCTGCGCACCAAAACAAAGAGTAGCCCCCGCTTGCCACAACTAGAGAAAATCCCACGCGCAGCAAAAAAGACCCAACGCAGCCAAAAATAAATAAATAAAATAAATAAATTTTTAAAAAGAAATGAAACTTCGTCGCCATCCTTTTCCTTTCAGGACTTAGGACATTTGATTTGGTACCACACTGAGCTGTTCTGATGTGGTACATCCATATTTAATGAGGATGGCTTATGCTCTTTGGATCCCCCTCACTGACTTTTACATTTCTCTTAAAATGTTCTTTGTAGACTTTAAACAGCAAGGTTACTTTCTATAACTTACATGTGTAGCTGGCTGTTCCAGAGGCTGAGGAAATGGAGGAGGAACTCCTTCTGGTGGTCCACTCTACTAAAGATCAGCTTTGGGTCTTTTATTCTCTTTGGTTCACCCGTAATGCCAAGTTCATAGAAGATCTGCTTCCCCAGGCTGCTGCTTACCACATCAAATAGAAAACTCAATGTGTCTGGAAGAAATCTCACCTGACAGGCAGTTTTCTTCTTTATGTGAATCTTGCGTGAACTCTAAAGTCTCCTAATACAGTGCTTTCATCTGCTACGGATCCACATCCCTGAACGGGCATCAAGTGGATGTCCTGGACTTTCTCCAAAATTCACCATAGGCTGCAGGGCTCACCCTCCAGACTAGCCACCAGAGGAGCATTTCTGAAAGTATCAGTCAGCCCTGTATCCTCCTTGCCTTGCTTCATTTTGGAAAAATCTGCATTAAATATAAAAGATATTATTCAATGTTCCCAACTTTTTAGTGGCCCCTTTCCATAATTTGCAATGGTGATGTCTGCTTCCTGATATTTTTAAAATTTTTTTCAGTTATTGCTAAGGCAATTTGAGATAGAAGTGGTGTGTTATACAAATTAACACAGCCATTATTATCTGAAGGTCATAATATAAATATTTTTAAATTAACGAATGAGCTAGAAATTCCAAAATTTTCCAAGTAGGTCAGCCTTGAGGAAAGAAAAGCAGTGAGAGAGAGATAAAGAGAACACCTTTAGGAATCTCAGTCTTGGTGAGTCTCCAATCTCACATTCGTCATTTGGGTGAACTATCTCATTCAGTCTGCTTTTAGCTCAATTTTCAGGTGAGTCACCTCAAAACTTCAAGCTGCAAAATGGCCCAGTTGCAGCAGGGAGCAATGACGCGTCCCAGAATCTTGTGAAATAACATGATTTGTGAGCAGAATCACCCAAACAATTTTTCTCAGGGTTATTTTTTGCTTTTCCTTTCTCCCTGATAACGTTAACTCAGATGAGTACATGGAGCTTTACAGTGCTAATCTAGAAAAATGAGAAAGGTAATATTATTATTAAATAAGAATCTACTTACAGAAATACATTTGCACTGGGTTCCATATTACACTGTAAAAACATCAGGATGGAATTATACATCATTCTTAAAGTCAGAAATCTCAAAATGTATGTAATCTGAGGCTCCGCATAATTCACTGAACAAGATGAAATAATTATTTAGCAACTAGAAAGACATGATCTACACATTTCAAATGCTTCTTAGGGTGAGAAATATTCCCTGGTGGTTTTCTCTTCCCATTAAGTGAGGATGTATCTGACCAGTTGATGAAAAATAGAGCATGTAGAACACAAAGAAAGAACAACCACTCTCAATTTCTACCTGCCCCTGGGCTGATGAGGGAACCTGTATCGGAGTAGAGGGACCTGCTGCCACCCAGCTATAGCTTTGGTGATGATTCCTTCATCACCTGACTTTACACTTGCTTTCCCCCAAACTCAGGACTCAGCTGCAATTGAGAAGGGGCAAATCAAACTCCTCTGCCTTGTATTCCTGTACTTCCAAGTGATCAAGTTTCAAATGTGTTGAAGGTTCCTACTCACCAGCTCTGACCATCAAATAAGCAAAATGAATGAGTTTGGGAAGTGCTTCATTGCCAATTTAGCCAAAAATATAGACATTAACTATATCACCTTGAGTTATCTACAGTAATGGTATGTAACAAACCACTCAAACCCAGTAATAATAAGCACTTATTTTGCTTAGGAGTTTGTGTTGTTGGTTCAGGTTGGGTTCAGCTGAGAAAGTTTGGCCTCAGCTGGGTGTACTCTCAAGTTTGGGAGTAGATGGTTGTTGGCTGATCTAGGATGGCCTCAGCTGGGATGTCTGGAACAACTCGACTCTGCTCTATACATCTCATATTACAGCGGGCCAGCCAGGCATCTTCTCAGGGTGATCACAGAGGAGCAAGAGAACAAGCAAAAACATGCAAGCACTTAACCTCTGCTTGGGGGGGTCACATTTGTTAACATGCTGTTGTCCAAGGCAAATCACATGCTGAGCCCAGAGCATAAGGGTGGAATAGAACAAACACTCAACCCAGAGCAAAGCAAAGGGAGTGGGTACAGGGAGGGATGTGGAATGGAAAACAACCATTAATGCATTCACTCCACTGGACTCCTTTAATGCCAGTTTGTCTACTGTTTGAACCAAGGGAATCCTGAGTAGGCTGGTTACTTTATAACATGCCTAATCCTTCGTTTAGGGCCCCCAAATCTAGAACTACTCACTCAAATAAGAGTATCTAGGCAACTAACCTCAAAACAGTTGAAATTGAGTCACTGAATAATTATGATTATAAACAGATGAAATTTAATTACTAATATGTAAACAAAATTGGCTCATATCTCAGTAACACATGAAACTATGGTAAGTCCATCTTTGTTCTAATGTGCAATGCAATGCAATATTTTTCACAATGCAAGACAATACAAGATTATTCTCTAACAAAACAGCACATCCTGGAGAATGGTTAAAATCATGATTGTGCCTTAAGGCAGACATATACAAGCTAGATGTAAGTAAAGAAATGAGATTCCCTAAAATTACAATATAAAATCAATCCTTAGAAGTGCAGTACAAAAATCATCAGTGTTCTAAATAATAGTGTGCAAAAATAAATTGGAAATCAAAGATATATTTCCTCAAATTAGTCATTAGAAATGTATCACCCATTCATTTAAGATAAGGGCATCAAGAATTCTCATTATTATATCTGCACTGAGTGCTTTTGAAGGAAATTCTAACCCTACCTTCAAGATGCTTGACGTTTGAAGCAGAACACTTAGCTCTAGGTGCTTTGTTGTTGCGTAGATTTGTTTGAGATCAAACTTTGGAAAGTTGAATATGAATTAAATATTAAGTGAATTTTTGAGTTATAAGTTAGAGTGAATTTCCCACTTCCACCTGCTGAAATGGGAACCCCAAATTGCTTGAGATGGCTTCAGTGTTTTTTAAGTAGAAAATAATGGAATAAAACAAATTCTTAACATTAATGTTCTTGCAATAAATTCAGTAGTAACTTTTCTTGATCATTGGCATAATTCTTAATCTAATCATCTGATTTGGACGTTTGGTCGGATGAAATTCTGGCTGGTAGGACCACAACTCATAGAGATAGCTAAAATGAAAATTGATTAGATTTGTATATCTCTTAATATTTCTTTCCTCTATGATCCAAAAAGTAAAGTCATGATAATGATAGTCACTTCCAACCAAAAGGACTTTGAATAAAATAGTTCTTCTATCAAGGCAGCAGAATTATACCCCATTCCTGGCCTTAGCCTTTTCTGGCTAGTTATCTGTGCAGTTTCTCTTCTTTTTCTTAATCCACTTTTTTTTTTTTTTTTTTTTTTTGTATCTCTGAGCCAGAATAGAACTCTTTCTGTAAGAAACTGCTGCACTACCAATTTTAACTCTCATTTTATTTTATTTTTTGAGACTTAAATATGGAAGCAGATCACATAATATGGTGTGATAAGAGTCCTAACAGCAGTAGGCACCCTTTCATCCAATTTCTCTTGTTATCAGCACATGGGTTGTTTTAGACATTCGGTTCGGCTGAGGTGCTTTCAGGGGCCATAGGGGCAAAGTCTCCTCATCCACAGAGAATCTTATGCAACACTAGGAGCATAAAGTCTTTTCAGCAATCCTCAAAGGGAAAATGGAAAAATTCAACCAAGTATCTTTCTTTTGTATAGCTGAGACATCCCCTGCCTTCCCTCGATTTACAGTCCCAGCAGTCATATGGAATGAACAAAATTACAAAAGTAGCGTTTTATAAGAGAAGGTCTATTTCTTCCAAAACCTAATATTAGTGCATTTTGAAGAGGCATTCAAATAAAGATAAGGAACCAACACCATTAGAATTTTATGGAAAAGTATCAGGAAATAAAAAGACATATTTATGTCTTCCGATTCTTGAATAAAAAAAAGATTCAACTAATAGCTAAAATGTACCAGAATAATGAAAATAGAAAATTTTATTCTCTGACCTTTGCTTCCACTGCCAAACACCAGTGAAAGTGATTTGTTAACTGTTGTTTCTACATCTTGCCAAGGCTTCTCTATATTAACCTGTCTCAGTAATGCTGCTGAAATTGCTCTCTTGAAGATCACCATGACTGCTTTACATTTTTTCCTTATTTTATTATAAAGTATAGCACACAAACAGAAAAATGCATGAAACAAAAACAAGCATCAATAATTTATCACAAAGAAAACACTTGTGTACCACTTTCCAGAGCCGGAAATTGAACATTGCCAACAACCCAGAAGCATTCCCTCTTGCTTCTTCTCAATCACGAAGTCTCCCCTCTCCCCAAAGATGCTCTTTATCCTTATGCCTAACACTGGAGTTTAGTTTTCCCTGTTTTTCAGGTTTTTATCAATGGAATCATGTTTCTGCCTTATTACGGAATTGTGTCTGACTTACATCATTCAACATTCTGATGGTGAGATTCACCCATGCCACTGCATGCAACCTCAGTTCATTTATTTTTGTTGTACAGCTGTTTGCTTTGTATGACTGACTATTCCACAATTTTATTTACCCATATTACTATTGATGTATGTTTATGTTGTTTCCAATTTTAACTATAACAAATATTGTTGTTGTGAGCATTCTTATTTTTTTTTCTTTTCCATTATAGTTTATTACAAGATACTGAACGTAGTTCCCTGTGCTATACAGTAGGACCTTGTTGTTTATCTATTTTATATATAATAATGTGTATATGTTAATCCCAAACTCTAATTTATCCCTCCCCACCCCTTTCCCCTTTGGTAACCATAAGTTTGTTTTCTATGTCTGTGAGCCTGTTTCTGTTTTGTAAATAAGTTGCTATAAACATTCTTATAGTCTCTTAATGCACACATGCACACACGTCTGTTGGATAACTAGAAGTAAAATTTCAAGAGCATGGAGTATACATATATTAACACTAATAGATAATCAGCAATTGTACTAATGTCTACTTTCACCAGCAGTAGATGAAACTTCTTTTTTGTTCCAGGGCCTCTCCAATATTTGGTATTGTCAGTCACTGTAGCTTTAGCCACTTTGGTGTACACATTATATCTCACTGTATGCTTAATTTGCAATTTCCTGATAAATAATAAAGCAAAGCACTTTTTTGTATATTTTTATTGGCCATTGGATATCTTCTTTCATAAAATGCCTGTTCAACCCTCTTGATTTTTTTCTATTAAGTCGTGTTTTCTTTATTGATTTCTGATGGTTCTTTATATAATTTAATACAAGCTTTTTGTCAGTTACTTGTTAGGCAAATATCTTCTGCCACTCTTTTTTCTTGTTGTTTTTTTTCTTAATTTTTAAAAAAATTTTATTTGTTTATTTATTTTTGGCTGCACTGGGTCTTCGTTGCTGCACATGGGCTTTCTCTAGTTGCAGCAAGCGGGGGCTGCTCTTCGTTGCAGTGCACGGGCTTCTCATTGCGGTGGCTTCTCTTGTTGCAGAGCTCGGACTCTAGGTGTGCGGTCTTCAGTATTTGTGGCACATGGCCTCAGTAGTTGTGACTCACAGGCTCTAGAGCACAGGCTCAGTAGTTGTGGCACACAGGCTTAGTTGCTCCGCAGCATGTGGGATCTTCCCGGACCAGGGCTCGAACCCGTGTCCTCTGCATTGGCAGGCGGATTCTTAACACTGAGCCACCAGGGAAGTCCGCCACTCTTGCTTTTTTAGTTTCTCCGTGAAATATCTTAATTTTGATATCACTATAGTCTTTCCTTTCCTGGAGTCTCAAGTAAATGAAATAATAGATTGTGTAGTCAGTTGTGTTGACTTCTTTCACTTAACATAATATTTTTGAGATCTATTCATGTTGCATGCATTAACATTAATATTTTACTGCTTTTTATTTCTAAATAATATTCCATAGTACAGAAATACCACAATTTGTTTATTGTTTGTTTATGCATTCACCACTTGATGGCCATTTGGGTGTTTTCCACTTTTAAGCATCTATGAACAGTACTGCTCTATACATTTGTGACATAAAATGTGCACAAATGTTCCCTTTCTCTTGGTTAAATAACTAGTAGTGGGATTTCTGGGTCATATGTTAAGTGAATATTTCACTTTATAAGATATTGCCATATTGTTTTCCAAAGTAGTTGTGACAGTTTTGCATTCCCACTAACAACATTATCCCACATTCTCCCCAACCCTTGGTATTATCAGTTGTTTTAACTTCAGTCATTCTAATAATGTGTGATAATATCTCATTTGGTGTTTCATATTGTATTTCCCTGATAACCAAGGATGTTATGCCTTTTTTTCATGTACTTATTGGCTCTTTTCATTTGTGAAGTATCTGTTCAAATCTTTGTACACTTTTAAATTAGACTGCTTTCTAACTATTGGATTGTAAGATACACACTCTTTGTCAGATACATGTTTTGGAAATATTTATGCTGTTGACTTTTAAATTTCTTTTGATATAATATGTATATTTAAGGATCTATATTAACCTTTAGACACAGCTTTAGCTGAATCCCACAATATTTTATAAGTAGTATTTTTACTTCATTCACCTCAAAATATCTATTATTTTCCATTATGAAATCTTCTTTGACCCATAGGTCAACTGGAGTGTATTCATTTCCAAAAGTTAAGATTTTCCAGTTAACATTTTGTTATAGATTCATAGCTTAATTTTTCTGTATTCAGTGAAATTTTCCACATAATTTTAATCTTTTGAAATTTGTTGAAATTTGCTTTATGGCCTTGCATATGATCAATTTATGTAAATGTTTCATGTGTGCTTAAAAATAATGTATATTTTGTAGTTGTTGGCTATAGTTTCTATATCTCTAATTAGGTAGTATTCATGTTTTTCATGATCTTATATTTCTTTACTGGTTTTCTTGTCTGCTTGCTCAAATATTTTTTTTTGAGAGAGGCATTTTACAATTTTCTGTTAAGATTTGGAATTTTTCCAGTTTGGGTAATTGAATATTTATTGTTTTGAACACTCCATCTTTATTCTTTATCTTGTTTTTGCCCACAAATGCATATTGCCTGGTATGTAATCGAGTATGTATGCAAGCTTTCTTTTTGTTAGAGTTTGCATGATATGCCTTCTCTCATCTTTTTTTCACTTTTAATCTTATACTTTTGATGCATCTCTTATAAGCTACATATAATTAACTTTTTTAACACATTTGACAAACTTTGTGTTCTAAATGGAGCATTAGTTCATTTACAGTTCCTATAATAAGTGACATATTTGGGTTTATATCTACTATCATACTCAGCCCCTTCTATTTGTCTCATTAATTCTTCATTTTTTTTCTTCATTTTTTGGATAAAGTATTTTTATATTCCATTATTTTTCTCACTGTTGTCTTCATAGTAATATCTGCCTTTACAATTCTTTTGGCAGCTTCCTTAAAGGTGACAATACTCATCCTCCAGCTCTCAAGGTCTAATGTTACTTGGCACTTTTTCTCTTTTCCAGATCAGTGCAGAGAACTTGGAAGATTTTAACTTCACTCATTCCCCTCCCACTTGTATGAGATGGTCCTATTTTCTCATGGGGCTCTACTATTATTTTTAACATAGTCATTATTCATTTAAATCTGTTCATCTGTTCCTCATTTTCATTGTACTTTATTTCTTCCTGTAGCTCAACTTTTGAGCTTGAATAATGTTCCTTCTGTCTTTGGTGTAGATTACAAGTGATAAATTCTCCTAGTTTTACTTATCTGAAAATGCTGTTTATCTATTTTTGGAAGGTATTTTCACTGAGGATAGAATTCTCCGCAGCAGTTATTTACTATGAATGCTTTAAAGTTAACATTTCATTACCTTCTAGCTTTCATTGTTTCTCTTCTAAAGTCAGCTTGTCACTCTAATAGTTGTTCCCTTGAAAGTAGTTTGCCTTTTTCTCCTCTGGATGCTTTTAATATTTTTTCTTTGTTTTTGGTTTTCAGATGTTATATTTTGACAAGACTACATTGGTTTGTTTGTTATTCTCCTGCTTGGGGTCCATAAAGATGATTGACTATGTGACAATATGTTTTGCTAACTTTAGAAAATTCTCAGATTCGCTCCCTATCACACACTGCTTCTGGCCCATTATCTCTCTTCAGTGCCCCAGGAGCTCCAAATCATTTTTTTCACAGTGTTATTTACACTCTGTATTTCCTAATTTTAACTTTCCATACTACACTTTGTGTTTTGCAGTGGTAAATTTTTTATGTGATTTATTTCCATATGGAATTGCTTGTAATTCAATTTTAGGAATTGAGAAAATTCAGAGTGTGACTTCAGTCCCTTCAAGGACTGGCTGACTTCCAATCCACCCCAGCTCCACGGGTTTAATCATTTGGGTTCTCAACCTAAAATAAGAAAAGTTACCCTGTCCCACCAGAAAGTCCTGGACTTTAATCTTCTTGTCCCTAGCTGCAGATTTTTTTTAAATTTCTGCCCAGTATCTCAACTTCTCAATGATCTCTTCCAGATTAAGCAGATGCCAAAAAAACAGCCGTAAATGCCAGGCTCACCTTTCTGAGTGAGTCAACCCAGTTGTTTCTCTAATGATTTTAAACAGATAAACCATTTTTTAAACATTTTGTTCATATTTTCTATTTGTTCTTAGTGGGAAGCTTAATCCAACTTACCCTGTTCATCATTACTGGAGAACAATAACTTATTTGTCTTAAAATTCAATATCCCGGGCTTCCCTGGTGGCGCAGTGGTTGAGAATCTGCCTGCCAATGCAGGGTACACGGGTTCAAGCCCTGGTCTGGGAAGATCCCACATGCCGCAGAGCAACTGGGCCCGTGAGCCACAATTACTGAGCCTGCGTGTCTGGAGCCTGTGCTCCACAAGAGAGGCCGCGATAGTGAGAGGCCCGCGCACCGCGATGAAGAGTGGCCCCCGCTTGCCACAACTAGAGAAAGCCCTCGCACAGAAATGAAGACCCAACACAGCCATAAATAAATAAAAATTAAATAAATAAATAAATAAAATTTAAAAAAAAATTCAATATCCCTTCTTGAATCATCACTCTCCTCTAACCCTCTGAAGCATTCAAATTTTTGCTTAATTTCTTATGATTTTCTTTGCACCTTCATCAAACTGTGCATTTCTAACTTATCTATATAACCCTTATATTTCTACACATACTCTATACTCCTTCCTCATTTATCTTCCAGGACTTTGTTTTCCCTTTATGCACATTCTTTTCTATATGTGTCTGTCAGGACAAATACCTCTTCAGTAAGTTTATCTATTCTTACAGCTGCAGCTAGCTGGATGATTTCACATCATCCTCTCCAGTCCTAAAATATCATTTATGCTTCTGTCTCATATTTTTAACTACATAGAGGACATCTCCATTTAGATGTCCAGTCTTCACGTCTCATTAAACATGGCTGTCACCTCCCTCCCAGCTAACTATTTTGAAAGGGTCTGGGATACCAGGAAGAAGAAAAAAAAGAGCAGAAAGAAATATACATACCAAGAGAGCCACATTCAACTATATGTTGATTTCATGAATTCAGAAAATAAATGTTAGAGAAGTAAAGATGATTCAAAGTTTTCTTGCCTGGAAGATATATAAAAGTACCTCCATTTGATATTAATTAGTTGACTGGGAAAAAGCTGTTTGGGGGAGATAGGTGCTATGCTTGTTTTCTTTTCACTCATCTCCCATTCCCATCCCACACCTTCACCACCACCTCCATTAGAAATATATTCTGAATAATGTTTTCATAGTATTCTTCCTAAAACACAATATTTCTCACATCACTCCAAATATTAGGAATCAAGAGTGTCATCTGTTATCTTCTGTGCCAACTCCAAGCACCTCTGCCTAATTTCCAAAGCTGTTTATAGTGTTTTTATTCTACCTAGCCATTGTTTCTCATAATGCAATCTCTGCTCCAATCAATAAACTTCTGCAAAATATTTAATTTTCCTTCCTACTTTCCAATTGTTCTTTATGCTGATCTCAAGCCTGAAAGGTTTTCTCTGCTTCCTTAAACTCTTATTAGTCTTAATAGTTCTTCAAGGTTCAATTCAAGCCCCACCTCTGCCACAAAGCCCTCTGAAACTATATCAGCTCATGCTGCTCCCAGCATTCTCTCAAAAACCTGTTCCATGGAGATAACATCAGCAAAATGCAGGCATAAGAATTTCTATTTCTTGTCCACCTCAAACACATCAAATTGAACAACTATTCCCATGACAGAAAATACCTTCACAAGAGCCAAGGATTCCAGGTGAGGGATTACAGCACCTGAGTGAAGCACAGAAATAAGAAAGGACTCATTGAGGAGGGTAGGAGGGATAGATTCACATGACCTCCATTACACCTCCCCCAAGACCGGACAGCCCAACATGAACAGAGAGAAGGAGAGTGAAAGGAACGTCACCCTTCACCTCAAACCCCAGAGCCTGCTGACCCCATCATCAGGCTTACTCCTGCAGCCCTGGGTGACTCCCTGCAGGCTCCCTCAAACCCAGACCAATCCCTGATATACCCCAGTGCCAGCTGGCTCCCATGGCCCCAAGCAGCTCCTGGGGCACCAGGCTCACAATCAGCCCCTGCAAACCTGCACTTCAGGTGGGCACCCACAAACCCAGGCTTCTGTCTGGGCCCAGGACCAGGCCAGCTACTGTGGAGTGAGGCTTTCGACTCATTCCAGCATCAGGCCCTCCCTGTGGCCCCAACCTCTAAGCCCACTCCCATGGCCTCAGGCTTCAGGCTGGTCCC
The DNA here is from genome assembly GCF_965194805.1 of Balaenoptera borealis. NCBI lineage: Eukaryota > Metazoa > Chordata > Mammalia > Artiodactyla > Balaenopteridae > Balaenoptera > Balaenoptera borealis. Next base: position 14,207,476 of record NC_138862.1, on the reverse strand, counting down.
AGTGGCCCCAATGTCTAGGATGGCTCCCTCAAAATGAGGTTCCCAGTCAGAAATGGACTGGCCCCCTACCCAGACTGCAAGACCACCCCAGGTGTCAACTGATCTTTGACAAAAGAGCAGAGACAGTATAATGAAGCAAAAATAGTCTCTTCAACAAACAGTGCTGGAACAACTGGACATCCATGTGCAAAAAAAATCTAAACATAAACCTGATACCTGACACCCTTCACAAAAATTATCTCAAAATGGATCACTGATCTCAATATAAACACAAAACTATAAGACTCCTAGAAGATAACATAGGAGAAAATCTTGATGACCTTGGCTATGACAATGACTTTTTAGATGTAGCATCATAGGCACAATTCATGAAAGGAGTGAAATTGATAAGTTGAACTCCATTAAAATTAAAAACTTCTGTTCTCTGAAAGACAACGTCAAGAGAATGAGAAAAGTGGGAGAGTCCCAAAAGATTCCAAAGACTGGGAGAAAATATTTGCAAAAGATACATCTGATAAAACACAGTTATCCTAAATATACAAAATACTTTTAAAACTCAATGAAAAGAAAATGAACTACCCAATTAAAACATGGGCAAAAGACCTGAGGAGACACCTCACCAAAGAAGATACACAGATGGCAAATAAGCATATGAAAGGATGTTCAATATCACATCATTAGAGAATTGTGAATTAAAACAACAGTGTGATACCACTAAACACCTATTAGAAGGCCCAAAATCAAAGATAGTGACAACACCAAGTGTTGACAAGGATGTAGAGCAACAGGAACCCTAATTTATTGCTGGTTGGTGGAAATGCAAAATCATACAGCGACTTTATTAGACAGTTTGGTGGTTTCTTACAAAACTAAACATACTCTTATTAAACGATCCAGCAATTGTGCTTCTTGGCATTTACCCAAATGAACTAAAAACTTATGTCCACACAAAAACCTGCACACAGATTTTTATAGTAACTTTGTTCAAAATTTCCAAAATGTAGACGTAACCAAGATGTCTTTCAGTGGGTGAATGGATAAATAAAGTGTGGTACATCCAGGCAACAGAATACTATTCAGTGCTAAAAAAGAAATGAACTATCAAGTCATGAAAATACATGGATGAAACTTAAATTCATATTACTAAATGAAAGAAGCCAAATTGTAAAGTCTACATACTGTATGATTCCAAGTATATGACATTCTAGAAAAGGCAAATAAAACAATAAAATATCAGTGGTTACCAGGGGCTGGGAAGAAGGAGGGATGAATAGGCAGAGCACTGGGGATTTTTAGGACAGTGAAACTATTCTGTATGTGATACTACAACCGTGGATAAATGTCATTGTACATTTGTCAAAACCTATAGAATGTACAACACCAATAGTGAACCCTAATGTAAACTATGGACTTTGGGTGATAGTAATGTGTTTAAGTTCATTAACTGTAACAAATGTACCACTGTGGCATGGGATGTTGATAGCTGGGGAGGCTGTATGTGCGTGGAGGGTGAAGACAGGGAGTGCATGGGAACTCTGCACTTTCAACTCAATTTTTCTGTGAACCTAAAACTGTTCTAAAATAATAAAGCCTATTAATAATTTTTAAAAATAAAAAAAATAATCAATAGAGTCAGATCCAAGGGTGACCCAGATGATGGAGTAACTTTTAAAACATTATATTAAATAATTATATTAAATTTTAAATATATTAAATAATTTAAAGGAACAATGGGGACTTTAAGCAAAAAAAAAAAAAAAAAAAAAGGACCAAACAGAACTTCGTTAGATGGGCTTAATAGAAAACTGGACAAAGCAAAAGAAAGGGTCAGTGAACTTAACAACAAATCAATAGAAATTTTCCAAACCGAAACGCAAGAGGAAATAGAATGAAAACAAAACAGAATAAAAAGCCCATAAAAACAAAAAAATCATAGATCTGAGACAAAAATATTGAATGAACTAACATTCACGTAATTGGTCTTACAGAAGAAAAGAGAGAAAATGAGATGCAAGAAAATTTTGAAGACCTAATAGCCAAGGATGTTCCAAAACTGATGAAAGTCACCAACATGCAGATCCAAGAATGTGACAAACAACAAAGTGAATTTTAAAAACAAACAAACAAAGGCACATTATAGTCAAACTGCTGAATACCAAAAACAAAGATGAAATCTTAAAAGCAGCCAGAAAACAAAAGCCTCATTCTATTCAAGGAAATCACAGTAAGAATGATCACTCATTTCTCATCAGAAACAATAGAAAACAGAAAACAATGGAATAATCTTAAAGTGTTGAAATAACTCTATAAACAGCAAGTGTCTGTTTCAAAAATGAAGGTGAAATAAAGATACTTTCAGTCCAACAAAATCTCAAAAAATTCATGGATATAAAAAGTAACAAAGGAAGTTCTTCACACTAAAGGAAAAAATGAAGACTATGGGAAAAATCAGCAACAGTACAGAAGACATGATACCTTGCTGTTTCCTCTGACCCTGATTCCTCATCATGACATAGTCTAAGGATGGCATGGAGAGCAGGAAGGGGTGCTTTTTCTGAAAGAGCAACATCTGCAGGTGAAAGTAGAAAATGGAAGCAAAGGCAAACATCTGCTTAGAACCTGTTTGCCTTTAAAGAATGGCAGCAGCAGAAAAGCTACAGGAGCTGATGGAAAAATCACAGAACAGAAATTCCATGTGAAACCTCAGTTTCCATCAGTGTGGCAAGCTTAACCAGTAATTGGACTAATCTGAAAGCAAAGGGTCACCTATCCTGCAAAGGAATTAGTTGCTGCCCAATATGGGGGAAACTGGAACCCAGCTGAGTGTTTTCAACAATACAAAAGAGAAATTGTAACATTTTTGTAATCTTGGAGGCAAAATTATTGCTATATTCAGAAGAGGTCATTCTTTCCCTGGAAAACAAAGAGACTATATTGAAAAACTATTAGAAATATAATACTTTGGTAAAATGATTGTTTACAAGTAAAAATACAAAAATCAAGTGTTTTCTCATAAACCAAAAATAAGCATTTAGAAAACACCCATAAAAGCATATTAATACATTTAATGTGAAATATAAGTAGCCTATATAACTTATAAAGGTCTCCCTAGAGCCATGCACTTTACACCTGATCATAAAAAGTCAGTAATAATATTAATTTCCTCCCAGTTGATTTGTAACTGTAACACAATCCTAATCAAATTTCAACTTAAATCAAAATAAGAAGAGTGGTGAAAACAGTGTGAACTAAAAATGCCACCTGCCGTATCAGTAAACAAAGGATTTTGCAGCCATCAAACCATCACATTGCAGCCTCCCCAGTGGTGCACCCTGAGGAGACTCAGGATGAGAAAGCAGAGGATGCTGGCCCGAGATAGCTGAGGTGCATATCAAATAAATGACTTCAATGAGCCCAGACTTTGCATCTTTCCATACATGGAAAAGCACTAAATTCCTTTACTTGAGATATCCGGTTTTCTTTAATTAACAGTAATCTTCTGATGTTCCGACTACCTGGTCTTCTGCTGCAAAAACTCCTCTGTATCCTGACTTCCCACCTTACCCCTTCACAGCAGTCTCTCAGAGTTATCTGAGATGATATCCCAGGGTTAAGTCCTCAGTTTTGTCCACTGAATAAAACACAACTCTCAACTTTTAGTTTGTGCATTTTTTTTTCAGTTGACAACAGTCTGGCATAAAAATATAATGTCAGAACAATAAAACATATTAGAATCCAGTAACAGATGCCAGGTACATAATAATTTAGGAAATGATCAAAGGAACAGTTCAAATAGGATAAAAAGGATGGACTACTCAAAAAAATGGTTTTGGCTTAACTGACAAGCAATTTAGAACAAGAAGGTTGTTTTCTTATCTCACATTTTTTGAATATCTAAAGTAAATCCAGATAGCTTAAAATTTTTACTGCTTATTTAAAAAAGAAAGCTAATTGCATTTATAGTAGGAAACAACATGCGATCCTAACATTCATTCCAGTTTGGAACAACTGAGTGTAAGATGTGTTATTTACCCTTTTTCATTTCCTCTATAGCACCTAATACAGTGTTGAGATCTACACATTAAATTTTCAGTAAATTCAGCATTGACTGATTCATCATAAATAGCATGTTTCTTCCTAGAAGATAAGAAAATTTGCTTGTGAGATTTTCATTTAAAAGAATTATGCTATTCATCAAAATTTTCACCCTGCCATCTGTTCTCAACATTATTTCAAACTAAGTTTAGCATAGCAAAGCATATGAATTTTACTTTAGAAAGCATAAGAAGTATATAAAAGTTTGTTTACTAAACTATAGTCCATAGAAATGCTTATTTTGAAGGCTGTATGTGCATATGGGCTGTTAGAATTCATCATAACTTAAACTACTTCCTATAAAGGTGAGGTTCAGTAAGATTTAGAGTATCACTTACATTACATAGCATGTGTTTTACTCACTCTCAAAATGAATTTCTCTCTTAAAAAGAAAAAAGCCAAAATAAGTAAATTACTAGATCACAATTTAGCAGTATGTGTCTCAGAAGTCTTGACTCCCTGGCTTGCCTTCTCAGTGGTTTTAGGCTTACAATCCAGAAGACTAGAAAATGGGTTATTAAATCTAGATTTTAGATACTAAAATATTGCTATGAGCACAGTCTTTCACCTTCTAGATTCTAGGTATCATTATTCTGCCTCATTTGAAGTGGAGTAAACAGGGTGCCCAGAAATGGTCAAGGATATCTGGAAGGACTACTTTCCCTTATATATGTCAAAAACTAGAGAGTCATTTGAATTAACATTATTTTCTTATAAAATGTAACTATATCATGGGAAGGACAGTCATATTAGTCACATAACAACCTAATAACTGAAATCTGCAATGGAAGGAGTAAAATTTTACGTTGGAGAGTGGCCGAGAATAAAAGAAAAGAGGACCATTTTGGAGCATTGAACACCGTCAGAAAAGACTGGCGTGGAATGGGGAGGGAATGACAAGAAGTATTCCAATGAGAAACTCCCAAGAGGAGGGTGCTGTGGATCTATAGTTCGGGAATGAGGACAGAAAAGTTGCTGGGGAACAGGAGATTGTTAAGCTGAATCCAGCCTCTGTACCCCGACACCGAATTATTCTCAGAGACAAGAGTGTTGGGTGAAGTAGAAAAGAATAGCTTTATTGCCTTGCCAGGCAAAGGAGGCCACAGCAGGCTAATGCCCTCAAAACTGTGTGTGCCCCCTTGGAGAGGGTAGTGAGAAGTTTTATAGCAATGAGTCAAAGAGGGCACGATCAGTTCACGGACATTCTTCTGACTGGTTGGTGGTGGAGTAGGAATCAGCATCATCAACCTTCTGGTTCCAACCGGTCTGGGGTCTACATGCTTGTGTACACCATACCCTTAACTTCTCCCACCTGGTGGGGATTTCAGTATCTGCAAAACAGCTTCAAAGATATTGTTATGTATATCTCTTGATGGGGAACCAGGACACTGCCCCAAGGCTACATTATTGTTTCTTTTGACCGTTCCTCCCTTGTCTCTGGATCCCCTCCCTTCCCTAATTAGCAACTGTTTGAACCTGCCCATTGGAACTCAGGGGAGGTCTTGGAGGCTGAATGAAGCCTACTTCCTGTAATAAAGAAATGGGAGACACAGAAAGTCTTTTGTGCCCAGGAGACCCACAGGGTTCTGCTCAGTATCAGTGGTAGAAGAAAAATAGCTGAAAAGATTGCAGAGGGAAAACTATGACTGTCTAAAGTCCGTTCCAAGCCTGACTGTTTTGTTGCAGCAAAGTTTGTTTGAGGTATTGAAATAAACTTCAGAGATGGATTCTAAGTATTTAAACCAATTGTTCTCAAAAGGTGAGCCAAGGCCAGCAGTATCAGCATAACCAGAAAGTGGTGAGAAATGCAAATTATTAGCTGGCTCCCACCCAGTCTTACTGAATCGTAGACTCTAGGAGTGGATTCCAACAGATTGTTTGAACAAGCCCTTCAGGTGATTCTGATGCACCCTCAAACCTCAAACAATGGTTTAAACCAATCATGGAAATCCAGTGTCTGTGGAATGTGAAACAGCCCAAACAAGCAGCACACAGCATTCTCTTAGCAATAATTTTGAGGTCAGGCTTGGGTCCCTGGTCTGATCTGATCTCAGCCAACTGAAGAGATTTTTCTCCATGTGTCCCCTGAGGAAGTGAACGATGTAGCATTTAGCCCCAATTGCCTCAGCAAGAGAGGAAGCAAAGCTTAGAAGGATGCCAATTCTTTAAATGGCAGCAAGGACAGACAGAGAGCCCTGTGTTTGTGACACTGTTGAACACAGGATCCTCTAACCTAAATCCTGCCCTGCCTGTGGACTGCTCATAACCCAGTAAACTTCCTGATTGTCTAAGCTTATAGAAGTCAGATTTCCTGGAATGTTCCCTAACTGCTAGTTTACAAACATCACTACTTCTGCCACAGACTCTGGTGTTGGAAACTATGATCAGCCCACCCAAGATGGCTGTTTTCTCGCTCTCTGTGCATCCCCTGCTGGACAAGTCCCTGCCTTACCTACACCCTACCTACTAGAGGGACTGACCTTCCCTCTAAATCATAGAGCCTAATCAGTAAATGCCTATGTACTTGCCCTTGGCCCCAGCTAGGGGATGTTCTAATCTTTAGATCAGAACTACCTCCACTCTGATAGTTTATCAAAGGGAGACACCCCTCTGCTGGTTTCCCTGGCAACTGATGAGCCAACCTGACATCAGTTCCCCCTAAACTGGTAATCTCCCTCTTCCTCTGGGAGCAAAGACTATGTCCATGACATTGCTTCAGACATGTAAGCTCTTCCTATCAATTAAACCATTGATGTCTCCGTCACTGACTCCAGGTTCTTTCTTTGGTCTTGAGGCTGGGCAAGTACAGGGCTTGCAGGCCTGGGGAGTGCAGCCCAACAGCAACCTTTGACCAAATGCTCAGACATTCAGGTGAAAAGTCAATTACATTATGGGAAAAAAATGGAATTCCAAGTAAAATAACAGATGTGAAAATTAAAGAGACATACCCAACTACCTAACAACCTATATATAGGTGTGGTTGAAAACTGAAACTCACTTCTGAAAGGAAGAATAAAAAACATCCATGCAAAAGGATGGCAGACTGGATGTATGTCCTGGATATATGTCCTATTTCTGGCCCTAAGTGTTCTTCTTCTTGACAACACATATGATGCACAGAATCACTAAATAAAATTTGAATGTTCTCAAAGGTCAAATAATGATGAACAAGATGGCACAAGAATTACTCATTACACAAATGCTATCAATAAACCAGAGGCAGCATTGGAAAAGACATGTATTTCCTTGAATTTCAGAAATATCTGCACTCTCCCCAGGCCTAAAGCAAAGGGGAGAAATGAATAAGACTATTATATAAAAACAAACACTAGATTCATTGTATATGTCTGAAATTAAAGTAAGCACCAAAGGAAACATACCATGTTTTTATCAGCATTAACGAAACAGTTTTTTTTAAAGTGTGAGAAAAAGAGGACTTTCACGTTATTTGTACATAGAGAGCCAAATATTTACTTGCCTGGTTCTTAGTCTTTGAAACTTCTCACCTGGTAGTGGATACATAATGCGCTGAAATTTGCTTTTGGTGTTACTAGAGAATATCTGTTGTATAGAATTGTAAACCCTGCTGCTGGTTTTGACATTTAAGAAGCAGGTGGTCTGATTTGAAATGCTCCAGCTTTCTAAAACCTGGCAGCTTGGGCCCCATTCCTGAATAAAGGGGAGAAAGAGCAGGTTAAGTTTTCTGACCTCTGAAGTTTTCCAAAGGGTAAACTTACGTAATTCCCAGTTGTTGATTGGGGGTGGGAGGGGAGAAGGGGAACAGAGAGGTTCTCTGGAGAATTAGGAAGGCAGCACTACAGTGATGGCTGCCCTCAGGGTATCAGTGCTGGCCAAAACCAGAGCAAGAATTACAACTGTCCCTGCCAGTTATGTGGTTGCGGCATGCTGCCAGAATTTGATTGAGAAATAACACTTCACCCATCTGAGAAATAAGCACTTAAATTTGCCAACCAACTTCCTTCTTTCAGGAGAATCCAGGTTATAAAAACAAAGCAATGCATTTGACTCATACCATGGGCCTCTTTTCTAATGCTTTTGCTACTCAGAACGAGAATTTTTAAGTACAGCAAACGGTGCTTCCTTACTGAAGCACAAAATGACAAAATTTAACTGAAAATCTTGAGGTGCCAACCCTAAAGACATTACTGTATTTGACAAGACTGGGTATTTTTAGAGAGCTGATGACTATTCTTTCCAGGACCAGTGCATATATGTCACTGTCCCTGGCAATTTAATAGCTAATATTTGTTAGCTTACTATGTGCCAGACACTGCTTTGATTCATGTAAGCCTCAGAAGTACTGAATGAGGTGTAGGTGCTACGATTGTTATCCTTCAACTGATAAGAAATCAAAGGTACACAGATATGAGATAAGTTGCTCAAAGCTACCTCTCTAATGAGTGGCAGAACTGCATTTGGATGTGATCAGTCCAGGTCTCTGCTCCACACTCCTAAACTGCTCTAAAATACTGTTCTCCTGGGGACAAATAATTCAGTCGTGCTCAAAGCTGGTCACAAACACACTCAGTTTTCACAGAATACTGCAGAGTTTTCCTTACTCTTCCCAACTGGTTGGCTCTAAATTTATCAGAGCCAAAGTCACCTTGGATGGGCACTACGAAGCCCTTGTCCCCTGGTCAAATTGTCCTCTTTTTTCCACTCCACTGCGCTCCTGGTACCATCCTCCCACAGTCCTTCATGGCTGAAGCTCAGGATGCTGCTTGAGAGTCATTCCAAGTCCGGGGGTTCTTAGTTGAGTCCCCACACTGGGAACGTGGAGAGAAATCTTACCTTCCTTACACTGTAGCATCTACAAGACAAGTAAACCTAATTTACTTCTAACTGCCACTCGTGGCATGATTTTGCTGTGTTATCATGTGAAGGCACACTTCCCACCAGATACTGGTGAAGAGAAAAGAAATGGCGATGATGAAATAAAGAAACTGTAGTAGTCAGGGTTCTCCAGAGAAACAAAACCAGTAGGACATATATAGATATGGAGAAAGAAATTTATTAGGAGGGATTAGCTCATGCAACCACGGAGGCTGAGAATCCCACAATTTGTAGTTTTGCTCTATTCAGACCCCCAATGCATTGGATGACGCCCACCCACCTTCTCTCAGTCTGCAGATTCAAATGCTAATCTCTTCCAGAGACTCCCTCACAAACACACTCAGAAATAATGTTTTGCCAGCTGTCTGGACACGCTTTAGCCCGGTCAAGTCAACATATAAATTTAACCAACATGCAAAACACACAAAACAGTTCATATAATTTCAGCAGGTTTATAGATTCCTTGTCTACAGCAGGGTATGAACCCCAGGCTCTAACACAATGCTGTTTCTAGCTGCAGTCCTCTAAGGCAATACTCTAGGACAATTCTTTCATTTTTTAATGAAAAATCACATTCACTTGTTCTTGAGAAGAAATCACCTGCTCAGTGACAGATGGAGGGAGAAGCTGAACATCAACTTGCTCAACTGTATTTCAGAAGTGCCTCCCGTGTGGATCTGGGACCTATCAAGGAGGCATTGAGCAGGTCCTTTTGTATGGGCCTCAGCATTTAAGGAAGCTAAATAGATCCCTTAAGAAACCACCTGGCCGTCTGCGTGGTCTGACTCAGCCTAGTGTGGGAGAGAGAACTTGGCCTAAGTATCTAAACATAGTTGCTAGCTCCTCTTTTTCCAGTATGTTGCTCTGATATCTTGCTTAGTCAGTTCCCTTCTGTAGGTCTCAATTTTCTCATCAGCAGAATAAGGGGTTCTGCTCAATTATCCCAAAGTCCCTAAACACTCTATGATCATTTACTGTTGGATCTGATGTCGAGAACTGATGAGATCAACTTGAAAGACTCCTTGGGGTTGGTGCTAAGACTGGATAATCCTTAGACTAGACCTCACCCTGCAGGAGAAGCAAACTTCAGCCAACAGGAAACTCAACAAAAACAATTGCCAGCTTTTGTTTGCACTCCCTTAAATGCACCAGACAGGATGACAAAAGTGCTGTTAGGACAAAGCATGTAGAAAGGGTGAGGAACAATCCCCACCTGTCCCCAAACCCTCACTCAACCTGACCACAGTCAATAAGCAGGCAAAGTTTTGTTTGGCCTTCAGTTCCAAGAAGAACCAGGAATCAAGCAGACATCAGGCCTGGCACAACACTGAGGGGCTCAGCTTCCATGGACACGATGTCCCTGCAACCCTCCTAGACTCAGTCAGATCCATGCAACATTGCCTTCCTCATTTGCAAAAATATACAAGTGGTAGGGGATGGGCTTAGAGGGAAATGGACTAGTTCACATCACATAGTGCCAGGGCCTGAACCAGGATGAGACAAGCAGGTGCCTAAGGCCTGAAATTTAAGGAAGCAAGTTTGTTTGCTAGTGCTCACCTTGCACTGCCAAGATCCAAAAGTGAGAGCCTTCATGAAAGGATGCTCACAGGCTTCATGAAAAGATGCTCAATATTACTAATCACCAGGGAAATGCAAATAAAAACTATAATGAGTTATCACCTCACACCTGTCAGAATGGCTATCATCAAAAAGTCTACAAATAACAAATGTTGGCAAGAATGTGGAGAAAAGGGAACCCTTGTGCACTGTTGGTAGGAATGAAAATTTGTGCAGCCACTGTGGAAACAGTATGGAGGTGTCTCAAAAAACTAAAAATAGAACTACCATATGACCCAGCAATTCCATTGCTGGGTATATATCTGAAATAAACAAAAACATGAATTTGAAAAGATACGTGCACCCGAATGTTCATAGCAGCACTATTTACAATTGCCAAGACATGGAAGCAACCTAAGTGTCCACCAACAGGTGAATGGATAAAGAAGATATGGTATATACATACAATGGAATCCTACTCAGTCATAAAAAAGAATGAAATGTTGCCATTTGCAACAACATGGATGGACTTGAAGGGCATTATGCTAAGTCAAGTAAGTCAGACAGAGAAAGACAAATACTGTGAGATCACTTATATGTGGAATCTAAAAACTACAACAAACTAGTGAATATAACAAAAAAGAAACAGACTCACAGATATAGAGAACAAACTAGTGGTTACTAGTGGGAGTTGTGGGGTAGGAAACATAGAGGTGGGAGAGTGTGAGTTACAAATTATTGGGTGTAATATAGGCTCAAGGGTGTATTGTACAACATGGGGAATATAGCCAATATTTTGTAATAACTGTAAATAGAAAGTAACCTTTAAAAATTATATAAAAATTAAAACAAAAAATTTAAGTGAGTGCCTTCTTAAATTCTATGCCCAGGGACCCTAGCTCTCTGGTTCATACACAGGTAGAGTCAGCACTTACACAACCTTGCCTCCTTAAGTTTCGTGCTCTAGTGACCTGCTCATCTCATCTTTGTCCAGACTCGGTGCTTGTGATGTGAACTAGTCATTTACTTCTAAGGACACCACCAATTGTTTATTTTTGAGGATAAAGAAGGCAGCATTGAGTACACCTAGCTGAGTCGAGGAGGGTGGCAGAGACACCATGTCCCTGGAAGCTGAGCCCCTTGATGTTGTGCCAGGACCTGGCATCTGATTCCATGATCTTCTTGGTCCTGAAGACCAAACAAAACTCACCTGGGCCTGTATTTTGTACTTATTCAATAGGGATTAGTGGACTTGAATTTCCTCACTCCTCTTCACCTTTTTATTCCTCCTGATGATCATTTTAATCTGCTGCTCAAGCAAATTTAAAAAACAAATGGGGTTCAACTCAGATTCATTTTTCCAAACCCTAAAACAGTGATTCTTTCATTTTATTGTGCATTAAAATCACTTGCGGAACATCTTAAAAATGCTTATTCCACTTATGTTAGTTTGCTAGGGCTCCCATAACAAAGTATCACAGACTGGGTGGCTTGAGCAATAGAAATGTACTTTTTCACAGTTGTGAAGCCTGAAAGTCCAAGATCACAGTGTCATCGGATTGGGTCCAAATTCCCTCCTCTTATAAGGATACCAGTCAGATTGGATTAGATCCAACCTTAAGGCTTCATTTTAATTTAGTGACTTGTTGGAAGACCCTATGTCCAAATATGGTCAGATTATTCTAAGGTCCTGGGGGTCAGAGCTTCAACATATAAATTTGGGGAGGACACAGTTCAGTCCATAACACCACCCAACTCTACCCCTCCACATTTTGATCCAGTAAATCTGAGACGGGGCCAAAGTTTATTTTTGTGGTTTTGTTTTGTTTTGTTATTTTGTTTTATTGTTTTGTTTAAAAGAAGCACCCCTGTGATTCTGATTTCACAAAATAGAATTTGAAGGGGATACTGCTTTAGGTCCATTTCTCCTGAATTCCCTTGGACAACTCTCCCCAGTTCCATTTCTACTTCTTTTCATGAGTTTCCCATGCTCAGTTTCTCCACCAATCTATAGGATTGGGGCTTTTTGTTCCCTTCCCTGTAGTTTCCATCTATAGCTAATGTCTTTAGCCACTCTTTCAAAGTACACAGGAGCTAATGAAACAAAATTTCATCAAAAGGAAAAACACAATTTGGCTTTGAGTCTGCATCTCAGTGGCTGAGAAGAAGAATCAGAGTGAGAAAAACTTCAACAAGAAATAAGAAGCCAAGTTCCCAATCTACCTTCAGAACCAGCCTCCTCTACCCTCATATAGGAGATGCTATGGGTCCTATAGAGAAAAGTTGCCAGCAAGGTTCCTGAGAGAACAGAAATCTCCATGGGACTAAGTACAGTCCCTGCCTCGGAAGTCCACAGACAATGCCAGTGCCCACCCCTCAGGAGTCCCACATGAACCACCAAAGAGCTCATAGTACTTGGCTCTGGGCTAATGGGACACTGCCAGCAATGAAACACACACCAGTTCCAGCCAGATGTACCTGTGCCTCCTTCAGATTCAATGCACACTGACTACTGGGAATTTCAAGAGAACACTTTCCAGGAGATTCCACAGATCCTGTGCTTCCAGTTTGGCTGCAAACTGCCAGAGCAGTGTTTTCTCCAGCTGGCAGTAACCCAAACTAGGAAGCAAAACACCCAACCCCAAACCACATTTCCCCCTTGAAATGTTTGAACAGAAGCCTATGAAATAATCAGAATCTTAAAGGAACAGTTCAGTTTGTCTTTTAATAAAATGATAGAGTCTAGAGGCCTTATATTTCCTTCCCTCCCAATCATACTTACCTCCTCAGACCATAATGTTCTGCCTACAACACAGTTTACTCAAATGAAAGCATTTTCTATGGAATTCCAAAAATATAAAAACAAGAATGACTTATGATTTCAGACTTAGTCTGTTTTGATCAGATTAAAAGAAAAATGTTTACAGTGTTTTGATAAGGAAAATCAGAAGCAAAGCCAAAAACAAGTCAAAGACTCTTTCTGATTTAAAAACATGAGATATGGGGGACCTTCAAGATGGTGGAGGAGTAAGACATGGAGATCATCTTCCTCCCCACAAATACATCAGAAATACATCTACATGTGGAACAACTCCTACAGGACACCTACTGAATGCTGGCAGACGACCTCAGACCTCCCAAAAGGCAAGAAACTCCCCACATACCTGGGTAGGGCAAAAGAAAAAAGAAAAAACAGAGACAGAAGAATAGGGATAGGACCTGCACCAGTGGGAGGGAGCTGTGAAGGAGGAAAAGTTTCCACACACTAGGGAGCCCCTTCACTGGTCGAGTTGGGGTGTGGGCAGGGGGGAAGTTTCAGAACCATGGAGGAGAGCACAGCAACAGGGGTGCAGAGGGCAAAGCGGAGAGATTCCCGCACAGAGGATCAGTGCCGGCCAGCACTCACCAGCCCGAGATGCTTGTCTGCTCACCCTCCGGGGCGGGTAGGAGCTGGGAGCTGAGGCTCGGGCTTCAGAGGTCAGATCCCAGGGAGAGGACTGGGGTTGGCTGTATGAACACAGCCTGAAGGGGCTAGTGCGCCACAGCTAGCCAGGAGGGAGTCCGGGAAAAAGACTGGACCTGCCTAAGAGGCAAGAGACCATTGTTTTGGGGTGCGAGAGGAGAGGGGATTCAGAGCACTATGTAAATGAGCTCCAGAGAAAGGCACGAGCTGTGACTATCAGCGTGGACACCAGAGATGGGCATGAAACGCTAAGGCTGCTGCTGCCGCCACCAAGAAGCCTGTGTGCAAGCACAGGTCACTATCCACACCTCCCCTCCCGGGAGCCTGTGCAGCCCGCCACTGCCAGGGTCCTGTGATCCAGGGACAACTTCCCTGGGAGAACACACAGCGCACCTCAGGCTGGTGCAATGTCACGCTGACCTCTGCGGCTGCAGGCTCACCCCGCATTCCGTACCCCTCCCTCCTGCAGGCCTGAGTGACCCAGAGCCCCCTAATCAGCTGCTACTTTAACCCCCTCCTGTCTGGGTGGTGAAGAGATGCCAGAGGGTGACCTACATGCAGAAGAGGGACCAAATCCAAAGCTGAACCCCAGGAGCTGCACAAACAAAGAAGAGAAAGGGAAATTTCTCCCAGCAGACTCAGGACCAGCAGATTAAATCTCCACAATCAACTTGATGTACTCTGCATATCTGGCATACCTGAATAGACAATGAGTCATCCCAAAATTGAAGCAGTGAATTTTGGGAGCAACTGTAGACTTGGGGTTTGCTTTCTGCAACTAATTGGTTTCTGGTTTTAATTTTACCTTAGATTACTATTTAGAGCTTATTATCATTGGTAGATTTGTTTATTGATTTGGTTGCTCGCCTCCTTTTTTTTTCTTTTATATATATATATTTTCATCCTTTTTCTCTTTTTGTGAGTGTGTATTTGTATGCTTCTTTGTGTGATTTTGTCTGTATGGTTTTGCTTTTACCATTTGTCCTAGAGTTCTCTCTGTCCGTTTTTTGTTGTTGTTGTTGTTGTTTTTAGTATAGTTTTTAGCTCTTGTTATCACTGGTGGATTTGTTTTTTGGTTTGGTTGCTCTCTTCTTCCTTCTTTTTTTTATTCTTTTTTATTTTTAATAATTTTTTATTTTTTATTTTACTTATTATTTTTTTCTCCCTTTTCTTCTGAGCCACGTGGCTGACAGGGTCTTGGTGCTCTGGCCTGGTGTCAGGCCTGAGCCTCTGAGGTGGGAGGGCTGAGTTCAGGACATTGGTCCACCAGAGACCTCCTGGTCCCACGTAATAACAAACGGCGAAAGCTCTCCCAGAGATCTCCATCTCAATGCTAAGACCCAGCTCCACTCAATGACCAGCAAGCTACCCTGCTGGACACCCTATGCCAAACAACTAGCAAGACAGGAACACAACCCCACCCATTAGCAGAGAGGCTGCCTAAAATCATAATAAGTTCACAGATACCCCAAAACATACCACCGGACGTGGTCCTTCCCACCAGAAAGACAAGATCCAGCCTCATCCACCAGAACACAGGCACCAGTCCCCTCCACTAGGAAGCCTACACAACCCACTGAAACAACCTTACCCACTGGGGGCAGACACCAAAAACAATGGGAACTACGAACCTGCAGCCTGTGAAAAGGAAACCCCAAACACGGTAAGTTAAACAAAATGAGAAGACAGAGAAACACACAGCAGATGAAGGAGCAAGGTAAAAACACACCAGACCAAACAAATGAAGAGGAAATAGGCAGTGTACCTGAAAACGAATTCAGAGTAATGATAGTAAAGATGATCCAAAATCTTGGAAATAGAATGGAGAAGATACAAGAAAGTTTTAACAAGGACCTAGAAGAACTAAAGAGCAAACAAACAATGAGGAACACCACAATAAATGAAATTAAAATTTTTCTAGAAGGAATCAATAGCAGAATAAGTGAGGCAGAAGAACAGATAAGTGACCTGGAACATAAAATAGTGGAAATAACTACCACAGAGCAGAGTAAAGAAAAAAAGAATGAAAAGAATTGAAGATAGTCTCAGAGACCTCTGGGACAACACTTAACACACCAACATTCGAATTATAGGGGTCCCAGAAGAAGAAGAGAAAAAAAAAAAGGGACTGAGAAAATATTTGAAGAGATAATATAGTTGAAAACTTCCCTGATATGGGAAAGGAAATAGTCAATCAAGTCCAGGAAGCACAGAGAGTCCCATACACGACAAATCCAAGGAGAAACATGCCAAGACACATATTAATAAAATTATCAAAAATTAAATACAAAGAAAAATATTAGAAGCAGCAAGGGAAAAGCAACAAATAATATACAAGAGAATCCCCATAAGGTTAACAGCTGATCTTTCAGCAGAAACTCTGCAGGCCAGAAGGGAGTGGCAGGACATATTTAAGGTGATGAAATGGAAAAACCTACAACCAAGATTACTCTACCCAGCAAGGATCTCATTCAGATTCAATGGAGAAATTAAAACCTTTACAGACAAGCAAAAGCTAAGAGAATTCAGCACCACCAAACCAGCTTTACAACAAATGCTAAAGGAACTTCTCTAGGCAGGAAACACAAGAGGAGGAAAAAACCTACAATAACAAACCCAAAACAATTAAGAAAATGGTAATAGGAACATACATATCGATATCTACCTTAAATGAAAATGGATTAAATGCTCCCACCAAAAGACATAGACTGGCTGAATGGATACAAAAACATGACCTGTATATATGCTGTTTACAAGAGACCCACTTCAGACCTAGGGACACATACAGACTGAAAGTGAGGGGATGGAAAAAGATATTCCATGGAAATGGAAATCAAAAGAAAGCTGGAGTAGCAATTCTCATATCAGACAAAATAGACTTTAAAATAAAGATTATTACAAGAGACAAAAAGGACACTACATAACGATCAAGAGATCAATCCAAGAAGAAGATATAACAATTGTAAATATTTATGTACCCAACATAGGAGCAGCTCAATACATAAGGCAAATGCTAACATCCATAAAAGGGGAAATCGACAGCAACACAATCATAGTAGGGGACTTTAATACCCCACTTTCACCAATGGACAGATCATCCAAAATGAAAATAAATAAGGAAACACAAGCTTTAAATGACACATTAAACAAGATGGACTTAATTGATATTTATAGGATATTCCATCCAAAAGCAACAGAATACACTTTCTTCTCAAGTGCTCATGGAACATTCTCCAGGATAGATCATGTCTTGGGTCACAAATCAAGCCTTGGTAAATTTAAGAAAACTGAAATTGTATCAAGTATCTTTCCGGACCACAACGCTATGAGAGTAGATATCAATTACAGGAAAAAAAACTGTAAAAAATTCAAATACAAGGAGGCTAAATAATACACTACTAAATAACCAAGAGATCACTGAAAAAATCAAAGAGGAAATCAAAAAATACTTAGAAACAAATGACAATGAAAACACAACGACCCAAAACCTATGGGATACAGCAAAAGCAGTTCTAAGAGGGAAGTTTATGGTAATACAATCCTACCTCAAGAAACAAGAAAAATCTCAAATAAACAACCTAACCTTATGCAGAAAGCAATTAGAGAAAGAAGAACAAAAAATCCCCAAAGTTAGCAGAAGGAAAGAAATCATAAAGATCAGATCAGAAAAAAATGAAAAAGAAATGAAGGAAACGATAGCAAAGATCAATAAAACTGAAAGCTGGTTCTTTGAGAAGATAAACAAAATTGATAAACCATTAGCCAGACTCATCAAGAAAAAAAAAGGAGAAGACTCAAATCTATAGAATTAGAAATGAAAAAGAAGTAACAACTGACACTGCAGTTGGATCATCAGAGATTACTACAAGCAACTATATGCCAATACAATGGACAACCTGGAAGAAATGGACAAATTCTTAGAAAAGCACAACCTGCCAAGACTGAACCAGGAAGAAATAGAAAATATAAACAGACCAATCACAAGCACTGAAATTGAAACTGTGATTAAAAATCTTCCAACAAACAAAAGCCCAGGACCAGATGGCTTCACAGGCAAATTCTATCAAACATTTAGAGAAGAGCTAACACCTATCCTTCTCAAACTTTTCCAAAATATAGCAGAAGGAGGAACACTCCCAAACTTATTCTACGAGGCCACCATCACTGTGATACCAAAACCAGACAAAGATGTCACAAAAAAAGAAAACTAGAGGCCAATATCACTGATGAACATAGATGCAAAAATCCTCAACAAAATACTAGCAAACAGAATCCAACAACACATTAAAAGGATCATACACCATGATCAAGTGGGGTTTATCCCAGGAATGCAAGGATTATTCAGTATATTCAAATCAATCAATGTGATACACCATATTAACAAACTGAAGGAGAAAAACAATATGATCATCTCAATAGATGCAGAAAAGGCTTTCAACAAAATTCAACACCCATTTATCATAAAAACTCTCCAGAAAGTAGGCATAGAGGGAACTTACCTCAACATAATAAATGTCATATATGAAAACCCACAGCCAATATCATTCTCGATGGTGAAAAACTGAAACCATTTCCACTAGGATCAGGAGCAAGACAAGGTGGCCCACTCTCACCACTATTATTCAACATAGTTTTGGAAGTTTGAGCCACAGCAATCAGAGAAGATAAAGAAATAAATGGAATCCAAATTGGAAAAGAAGAAGTAAAACTGTGGCTGTTTGCATATGACATGATCCTATACATAAAGAATCCTAAAGATGTTACCAGAAAAGTAATAGAGCTAATCAATGAATTTGGTAATGTAGCAGGATACAAAATTAATGCACAGAAATCTCTTGCATTCCTATACACTAATGATGAAAAATCTGAAAGTGAAAATAAGGAAACACTCCCATTTACCATTGCAACAAAAAGAATAAAACACCTAGGAATAAACCTACCTATGGAGACAAAAGACCTGTATGCAGAAAACTATAAGACACTGATGAAAGAAATAAAAGAGATGGAGAGATATACCATGTTCTTGGATTGGAAGAATCAACATTGTGAAAATGACTATACTACCCAAAGCAATCTACAGATTCAATGCAATCCCAGCCAACTACCAATGGCAGTTTTCACAGAACTAGAACAAAAAATTTCACAATTTGTATGGAAACACAGAAGACCCCGAATAGCCAAAGCAATCTTGAGAAAGAAAAATGGAGCTGGCCGAATCAGGCTCCCCAGCTTCAGACTATACTACAAAGCTACAGTAATCAAGACAGTATGGTACTGGTACAAAAATAGAAATATAGATCAATGGAACAGGATAGAAAGCCCAGAGATAAACCCACGCACATATGGTCACCTTATCTTTGACAAAGGAGACAAGAATATACAATGGAGAAAAGACAGCCACTTCAATAAATGGTGCTGGGAAAACTGGACAGCTACATGTAAAAGAATGAAATTAGAACACTCCCTGACACCATACACAAAAATAAACTCAAAATGGATTAAAGACCTAAATGTAAGGCCAGACACTATAAAACTCTTAGAGGAAAACATAGGCAGAACACTCTATGACATATATCACAGCAAGATCCTTTTTGACCCACCTCCTAGAGAAATGGAAATAAAAACAAAAATAAACAAATGGGACCTTATGAAACTTAAAAGCTTTCGCACAGCAAAGGAAACCATAAATAAGACAAAAAGACAACCCTCAAAATGGCACAAAATATTTACAAACAAAGCAACGGACCAAGGATTAATCTCCAAAATATACAAGCAGCTCATGCAACTCAATATCAAAGACACAACCCAATCCAAAAATGGACAGAAGACCTAAATAGACATGTCTCCAAAGAAGATATACAGATTGCCAGCAAACACATGAAAGGATGCCCAGTATCACTAATCATTAGAGAAATACAAATCAAAACTACAATGAGGTATCACCTCACACCGGTCAGAATGGCCATCATCAAAAATCTACAAACAATAAATGCTGGAGAGGGTGTGGAGAAAAGGAACCCTCTTGCACTGTTGGTGGGAATGTAAATTGATACAGCCACTATGGAGAACAGTGTGGGAGTTCCTTAAAAAACTAAAAATAGAACTACAATATGATCCAGCAATCCCACTACTGGGCATATACCCTGAGAAAACTATAACTCAAAAAGAGTCATGTACCACAATGTTCATTGCAGCTCTATTTACAATAGCCAGGACATGGAAGCAACCTAAGTGTCCATTGACAGATGAATGGATGAAGAAGATGTGGCACATATATACAATGGAATATTACTCAGCCATAAAAAGAAATGAAATGGAGGTATTTGTAGTGAGGTGGATGGAGTTAGTCTGTCATACAGAGTGAAGTAAGTCAGAAAGAGAAAAACAAATACAGTATGCTAACACATATATATATGGAATCTAAGGAAGAAAAAAAAAAGATCATGAAGAACCTAGTGGCAAGACGGGAATAAAGACACAGACCAGGTTTCCCTGGTGGTGCAACGGTTGAGATCCGCCTGCCAATGCATGGGACACGGGTTCGAGCCCTGGTCTGGGAAGATCCCACATGCCGCGGAGCAACTGGGCCCGTAACCCACAACGATTGAGCCTGCGTGTCTGGAGCCTGTGCTCTGCAACAAGAAAGGCCGCGATAGTGAGAGGCCCGCGCACCGCAATGAAGAGTGGCCCCCGCTTGCCGCAACTAGAGAAAGCCCTCGCACAGAAACAAAGACCCAACACAGCCAAAAATAAATTAATTAATAAAAAAAAAAAGACACAGCCCTACTAGAGAATGGACTTGAGGATATGGGGAGGGGGAGGGGTGAGATGTGACAGGGTGAGAGAGTGGCATGGACATATATACACTACCAATTGTAAAATAGATAGCTAGTGGGAAGCAGCCGCATAGCACAGGGAGATCAGCTCGGTGCTTTGTGACCACCTAGAGGGGTGGGATAGGGAGGGTGGGAGGGAGGGAGATGCAAGAGGGGAGAGATATGGGAACATATGTATATGTATAACTGATTCACTTTTTTATAAAGCAGAAACTAACACACATTGTAAAGCAATTATACTCCAATAAAGATGTTTAAAAAAAAAGAAAATAGAACTACAATATGATCCAGCAATCCCACTACTGGGCATATACCCTGAGAAAACTATAACTCAAATAGAGTCATGTACCACAATGTTCATTGCAGCTCTATTTACAATAGCCAGGACATGGAAGCAACCTAAGTGTCCATTGACAGATGAATGGATGAAGAAGATGTGGCACATATATACAATGGAATATTACTCAGCCATAAAAAGAAATGAAATTGAGTTATTTGTAGTGAGGTGGATGGACCTAGAGACTGTCATACGGAGTGAAGTAAGTCAGAAAGAGAAAAACAAATACTGTATGCTAACACATATATATGGAATCTAAAAAAAAAAAAAAATGGTTCTGAAGATCCTAGGGGTAGGACAGGAATAAAGGTGCAGACATAGAGAATGGACTTGAGGACACGGGGAGGGGGAAGGGTAAGCTGGCATGAAGTGAGAGAGTAGCATGGACATATATACACTACCAAATGTAAAATAGATAGCTAGTGGGAAGCAGATGCATAGCACAGGGAGATCAGCTTGGTGCTTTGTGTCCACCTAGAGGGGTGGGATAGGGAGGGTGGGAGGGAGATTCAAGAGGGAGGAGATATGGGGATATATGTATAGGTATAGCTGATTCACTTTGTTATACAGCAGAAACTAACACACCATTGTAAAACAGTTATGCTCCAATAAAGATGTTTTAGAAAATGAGATATGAAGATGTGGTGCGTGATAAAATTTAGCATGTTTATCAAGAAGTTTTCTCAAAGAGGTTTCCTTTTCCCAATTCAATCAACGTCTGTTCAAGATAAGGAGAGAAAGAGCATTTCAAGGATGTTCTCAAAGCTAGATGAAAAATATCCAGAGACTCCAACTTATGGGAAGCCATTGACAGGGTCAGCTCAATAGGAGGAGAAGGAACCTACTTCAAGGATATTAATAGTTTATAAATCCAAGACAACAGCAGGAGTAACCAGGGTTACTCTTTTGGCTGTAGGGGTTCAGGACTGACCTCCCCAAGATGTGTCACTTTGGCATATGGATTATTTCAAGCTAAAGGCAAGGGAGACCCTGTGGGCTCAGGAGAAACTACTGCCTTCCCCTAAACCAGAAGAATTTAAATTGGGGATTTTCCCCAGCAAGAGTATTATTACCAGAGATAAGTTTTATCTAAGTGGTCCCATCTATATGATGTGGCAAATATGTAATTACCAAACATCTCTTCTTTTATCGTCCTGTGAATGAACCTCCTGTCCTTGGGCTCCCCAGGCCCCATTCCATTCCTTAGCTCAGGATGGCATATATACCTCGTTTAACCTTTCTGTCTATGAACTTTTCATATATGGGGGATCTATGAACTTCTCATGTATGTGGGATTCTAGTACATATGAAATGAAATTTGATTGTCTCCTAGTCATCTGTCTCATGTCAATTCAATTCTTAGACCAGCCAGAAGAGCCTAGAAGGGTAAAGTTTTCTTCCTCCCCAACACTGCCAAGGAAAACATATCCAGTGTGTGATAATTTGCCAGTCTCAAAATGGTCTCATCAGTCATCTCAAATTACACCTGTACCCAGGGAATTAGTCTGAAAAATATTTATGGGCTTTTCTCCTTTCCCTTCCCCACTTCCTACCTTTGAAGGCTGTGTGGGGACGTGATGACCGGCACAGCAGCAGCTGTGTTGTAACCATCACAGGATATGTTGGAAATGAAAAGCTACCAGGTTAAGCCTGGTGGATTCAAAGCTAGAAAGAAGCTGGATCCCTGACGTGTTGCTGAGCAGATAAAACAACTCTGAGAACCACTTGTCTCCAGACTTCTTGTTAATTAGACAATGAAGGTCTTGTGATTTAAGCCAGTAGTTCTGAAAGTCAGGCACCTGGGTCAGCATCAGCATCACCTGGGAACTTATTAGACATGAAAATCCTTGGGCACCACCCCAGACCTACGGAATGAGAGATTCCTAGGATAGAGCCCAGCAAGCTGTGTTTAACAAGTCCTCCAGGTGATTCTGATGCAAGGAAAGTTGGAAACCACTAGTTTAAGTCATTGTTAGTATGTTTTCTGTTATTTGCAGCCAAAAGCATTCCTGATTAATATAAGCAATTGTATCAAATCTCAGTGTGTTACCTCTCTGTGACTCATTTGCAAAAGTTTTCTTCTGTAATATTTACAGAATTATTATTTACAGAATTTTTATTCTAACAATGCTTATCACACTGTTGCAGGGTCACAATTTACTCACACTGAATGTAAAACTTCAGAGAAAATGCATTAACTACTTCTTTACTAATAGTTCTATATCCCTTACTGCTAAATGGTGTTGATGTACACAAATCAGAACAGCCAATCTGCATTTTGATCTTTCCTGGTTGAAATGTTCTCTTTTCAGTTTAGTCCATTCAAGGTCAAATCCCTATCAAAGCTTTGGTTTAAATAGCATCATCTGGATTGCTCAGCCTCTTTACCTGTGGTGCCTAGTCTCTCGGCATTCCTCTCCTGAAGGTGGGTGGCTCATGTGATGTTCTGACAATGGGCTGAAGGAGTCTTTTGGCTCCTATGGTCTCTGGGCCAATGTCCCTTGTCCACTGGTTATGTTCCTCTTCCTGGCATCTGTGGCTGGATTTGGTGGCTGCTGAGACCCAAGGTATTATTCCTCTTGCTGTGTCCAGTGCCTTGTGGTACTGACTTCCTGAGATCCTGGAGTGTCCGCCGTGCCCTCCATATAGTGTCTGGCCTTGCTCGTAGTGTGACATCGCTCCACCCCACCTGGCTGACATACAAGAGATTCTGTGTCTTGTTCATGCCATGAATGCTTCAAGAAAATGAAATTCTATCTGCATCTTGTTCTGAGCTACAAAATTCACTTTGCTGGTCCATTCCAGGGTTGGTGAAGGAGAAAACTTTGAAATAATCTCATTCTAGAGTTTTTAGAGTTCTTCACTTATCTAACTGGCCAAAGACCCTACATCAGTGGTTCCAAACCCAGGGTGATTTTGTTTCCTAGGGGACATTTGGCAATGTCCGGAAACATTTTTTTTTTCTTTGGCCACACCGCACAGCATGTGGGATCTTAGTTCCCTGACCAGGGATCGAACCCGTGCCCCCTGCATTAGGAGAGCAGAGTCTTAACCAATAGACCGCCAGGGAAGTCCCTGGAAACATTTTTGGCATCACAACTTGGGGAGTGGTAATCGTTGCTACTGATATCTACAGGGTAGAGGCTGGGGACGCTACTAAACATTCCGTAATATTGTGACAGGCAGCACCCAAGGTTCCCATCTGCCCTGCATAATCCCCTCCCCTTAAGTATGGAGACAATCTGTGAATATGATGGGATATTGATCCTGCAATTATACTACTTTATGTAGCAAAAGGAATTTTGCAGCTGTGACTAAGACCCCCTAATCACTTGACTTTTAATTAAGCAAAAGGGAGAATATCCTGTGTGGGACTCATCTAATTAGGTGAGCCTTAGAAGAGACAAGGAGCCCCAGCAGACACACTTCTATTGGCCTTGAAGAAGCAAACAGCCAAGTTAAGAACTGCCTATGGGAGGGGCCTCTAGGAGCTGAGAGCAACCCCCATTCAGGGCCAGGAAGAAAACGGAGAGGTCTGTCCTACAACAGTAAGGAAGAGGACCCCAAGCCTCAGATGAGCAGCAAGCAAAAGCAACACCTTGATTTCAGCCTGTGAGACCCTGAGCAGAGAACCCAGCTATGCTTCATGCAATCTTCTGACCCACGGAGACTGTGAGGTAAGAAATGCATGTGGTTTTAAGCCACTAGGTTTATGCTAACTTGTTATGCAGCAATAGAAAACTAACACAGATACACAGGACAGCCTCCACAAAACAAAGAATACGTCCAGTCCAAAACGTCACTGGTGCCACTACTGAGAAACCACGCCCTACAGGGAAAATATGTTCTCCATACCTCTTTCCCCCCCAAATTCCTAAGGAATAGAAGGAGGAAACGTGCAGGCATTTCGCTTTCTCAGGTTGTACCCCACATTTTATTTTATTCCAAGCTAGCAAACCATATAACGATGCACATGGAGTGTGGGGGAGGGGAGCAGGTATCCAGGGGGCTCTGCAAAAGACTGGAATCTCCTGGAGGGGCGATATTCAAGATGAGGCAGCTGTGGGATCTGGAAGAGGTCAGAGAGGTCATACAGGAGTTAGTATTAAGCTTTGCTGTGCGAGGTACAACGAAGCACATCTTCTTAACCCCTGTGATGTTTTCAGCAAATTCTTTCCTCCTTACTAACACTGTGTGAAGTTAGATTTGCTTTTGGGTGTGTAACAAAGTACTGAAAATGCCAGAGTCCTTCTTTGTCATGAGAATGAGGGTGAGAACAGAGACCTTCCCCGACCACATCTCATAGAAGTCTCCAAAACCCTGTTGGCATAGGCATTATTATGCCAATTATTATCATTTTTATGGATGAGGACGTTGACACGAACAGATGTTGGGCAATTTTTTAAAAGTAATTCAGCTCATAATCAGCTGAATAAGGATGCCCAGCACTGGCTCCTCCTATATTTGGAGATTTCAGGATTCTCAGCACTCTATTACCATGTCTTCATTACGTCCGTAAAGCTTCCTATATAGAAGGGGTACTCAACACTTGTTACATTAGAAAGACCCAGGGAGCTTTTAACGAAAGGCTGAAGGCCCTGTTCTTCCTCCTCTTCCTCCATCGCCACCCCTTGACCCCAGAGAATCTAATCTCATTGCACCAGGATGTGGCCCCAGGACTGGCATTTTGTACGAGCTCCTAGTTCCTGCGTGATTCTAATGTGCACTCAGGGTTAAGAATCATTACTCTTAAAATGCAGTTCTCTTTGTGCCATATGTGATTAGAATATATCCAAGTCCATTTGTTCTTCTGGGATTTTTTTCAAATAATTTCTCTTTCATAACTGAGCTATCAGTGATTGCATATTCATATTTGTTATTTTAAGAGTCAAGCTTGTTTGTTTTTTTCACAAGAAAAACATACATCAGCAAAGCAGCGAGCAAAGGCCAAGAAGGGCTGCACCACCAGCGTGAAGAGAAGTGTTACCATATTTCATTGGCAGAACCCTCTCAGATATCACCCTTGGCATTTGCAGATTTTTAACCTATTTAATCTTGGTCACAAGGTCATGAACAAAGAACAATAATGAAAAGCAAGTCTTCAACCCAGCAGCTGTGAATGGAATATATTGAGACTCTGTCTTCTCTCACATCCCTTATGTATCTATTAAGAAAGATCATAAGGATTTATTCTTCGTGTATTTATGATCCTTTTCCTATCAGGAACTTTATTTTTCCTTTATTTTAAGGAAACTCGGGGGAGGATTGATAAAGATTAAAATGCTCAGGTAAAATGAAAATCAACCAACCTCCAATCATGCTTATAGGGAATATGAGGTGACTAGTTTCTTCCAGCCATTATAATTATTTAATTTAACCACATGAACATATTACAGCATCCTTTGTAATCTCATAGATCAAAAGCCAAAAAAAATACGTTCATCTCAAATAACCAACAAGCCATCCTTTTTCATGGAATCATACTTATAAAGCTGAGCGCACTGCCTGTCCAAATGAAAACACCTGCAGCCCAGCCTATCCTGGGGTGACTCCCAGCTTCCCTCTACTCTCCTCAATAGTCTCCGCTAGAAACCAGGATAGGAAAGCCCAAAGATTCCACACTGAAAGCCCATGAGGACCCTTAACATCATCACCTTCAAGCCTTGTAACAAACCTATAAAATCCCCAATGCGAGTATTATCATCTCAGTTTTACAAAAGAGAAAATATGGACTCAAGTAGTTAAAAGGATGAGCCTAAAAAATCGTAGACGTTTGTGATAAATTATTGTTCAGAGATATTTACCCCATCCCCCAACCCACTTTATTTCCCAACCCTGGCTTTAGGTCAACCTTGTAACTTTCTTTGGCTAAGACAGAACTGATGCTCTGTGAGTTGCAGGTGTTAAACGGCAGTGTATATTTCCACTTGCTCTCTTGCTCTTCCACCAATAGCTAGCCAATATATATCTCTTAAAAGAATGAATGAATGACTTGACTAAGATCAGATAGCTAGCAATTCACACTTGGAAGATTTTCTGAATCTTTGTCTCTTGCTTGTTTGACTCCTCATGTTTCTCTCAACCTGGAGAAGAATGAGAAGGCTTAAAAGAGAATATTAAAGAATTCAAAAGTTAGAAAATAGAGATGAGAGGCAAAAAGTCTAGTAAAGGAAATAAAACTAGTTATCTAAACAAAAGAAATTATGCAGCTCACCAGGCTCCGATGTGCAAATGATGCCTGATGTCATCAGTTGTTCTTCAGTCCCTGAAACAAAATAGATTTAATCTGAACAGGAAGGACTTGGGTTACATCTGAAAGAGAATTTCCAAACCACAGGAGTTTTAAGCTTGAAACCATGCCTCCAACGGTATCTGAGAAATCTATAGCAGTTTCCTACAGATTTTTTCAAAGAAATACTCATCTACCCAGAAGGTTTTAGGTTGGTGGTCCCTGAATATAGACATGCAGACAGGGGTTAGGCTAGCTCTCTAGCTTCTTAAAAAAACAGATTTCTAGACCCAACTACCCAAGATTCAAACTCGGTAGATGGGACTAAGGTCCAGGAATCCGTGTTTTTGAACGCTCTCCCAGGGTTTGGGAACCTCTGGTTTACATGGGAGGGACTTGACCGCATGAGCTTTAGCAGTACCTTCAGTGCAATTTCCTGTTTGTCTCAACGTATCGCGTGAACACTAGTGTCTATTAAGCTACCTGTGATGGATGGAAGGAAGTTTTCAGAGGAAAAGACAATGAAACAATTTTGCTCAAATACGTTTTACAAATTTGTAATGTAAATTCAGTTATGATCTCTGCAAACGTCCCATTAATTTCTTAATTGTCCAACTTTTCCAAGGTTGAGTATGCACTGCAAGATCGTTTTGCCTCAGATTAGATTTAGTTAACAGGATGCGGTTTATCTCAGCTGAGGTTCCTATCCTTGTGTTTTACCCTTGGGTAAGTTTTCTTTTTGTTGTTGTTACCACTCGGTTGCATTTTTCCCTAAATTAATGAATGTGAATCGTTGGCTCAAAGGAATTGCCTTTAAGTTTAAAAGCAAATATTTTTAAAGTAACATGAATGGTAGAATTCAAAATAATGTAAATGTAAACAGACCTTAACATCAATATGGAATTTAAATGTGTAGGTACTAAGATAAGTGAATCTGTGCATATGATTATTTTATACAAGAGCAAAAAAAGAAAAGGATGACTATAAGGTCAATAATGAATATTTGATTACTGGATTTTGTTGGACTGGCAATCTATCACCCTAGTGAGTCGTCTACTATGAAATTTTGTCAAATAATAGTCTGGAGAAGTCAAAGATTTTCCATAAATTTTAAAGCAAGTCCAATAAAATCTGTTTGCTATAGAGACTTCACCTACACACTAGCCAATACACAGTTTCTAATCAAGTGTGAATTAACTGTTACTGATAATCCATTTCAATTTACATCATAGATGAGAAGCAGAAAAGTTAAATGACTTAAAAGCAAAGAACCAATAATTGCTATAGTCAGGACTAATACTCAGATCTCCTGGTTTGGTGTGTGTGAGTGTGTGTGTGTGCGTGTGTTGGACATGTAGTCAAACATTCCCAAGTCTGTCTTCTCACATTATGTAACAGTTCTCATATCATTTCCACTCAGTGATGTCATCATGTATCTCATATTCCTGCCCAAATGAACTTAGGGTCATCTACTGGTAAAGACACTGGTTGGCAAACACAGGGCCTGTTGAAGACAGGAGACAGTGTTCATATAAACCTTCTGGCATCCAGCTTGCCTTCCACCCCTCCTCTAAAACGTGATTTCTTGTTTCTCCTGGAAAAGCTTTCTGTGTACCATTAGCCATATGAGAACCCCCTGGCATCCTATCTTCATATTTACGTTTGGCAATTCTGTGCCCTGTATTAAGCCAAATCTACTTCAAAAATACCACCCTAAGGCTTTTGCAAGCAAGTTCCAAGTCACGTTAAATGCTTTGTATGTTTGTACTTTCCCTTGTGAACTGCTGGGTTAGTCACCTAGGAGATGGAAATTAGCTCATTAGCTTTGATGTTCAGCAGTTAGCATTAGCAGCCATGGCTGATAATATATTACATTCCAGATAGATCAGGTAGGGGCCTCTGTGTCATGGAACAAATGTCATGGAACCCTGGATGAAATGACTGTTCGACAACACGTTAAATCTGGTGGCAGTTTATATGCCTAGGGAGTGAGCTCTGCCCAAGTGCAACCAAGCAGATCATTCCATTTCCTCAAATCCATAAATTCTAATGCTTCCCTTTTTCCTAAACTTTCTTGAACTCATACCACTTCACCCAGTCATAAAAATAAGGTATTGGGTTGGCCAAAAATTTCGTTTGGGTTTTTCGTAACATCTTACTGAAAAATCCGAACGAACTTTTTGGCCAGGCCAATATTTTTCCCTCACTCACAAATCTCAACAGACTTTTTTGTTACCTGGGATATGCCTCAACTGAAACCCTCTCTTATTATAGTTAGATTTTTTTTTTAATTAACTAATTTTAGTTAATTTTAATTTTAATTAATTAATTAACTAATTTTTTAATTAACTAATTATAGTTAGTATTTTCTTTAATTTAGTAGAGTAACAACTTCATCCAAGAAACCTGAGGTTTAGTTCAAAAAACATTATTTGATCTGGGTGAATAATTCTATTTAATAAAACTTGGGTACTTTTCTCCCATATGGTACATACTCTGTACATACTTTTCTTCATATATAAGGATACCACATTTGGTCACCTGGTTTCCCATTTTATAGCTGATTAGAAGCATGAAAAAATAGGTTGAGGGGGTAAAAGCTGAATGAAGCAGGCATACTTGGAGCAATGAACAATCCGATATCACGGGAGACCAGAAAAAATTAAAACAAAAGATGATGAGAATCAAAAGCATAACTCACTGTACCTTTTAGTCTAATGCCAAGTAACCCAATATTCTTTGGTGGCCCTGAAGGCACTAGACTTTATATAATACCAAATAATTTATGTGCTTTATAATAGCCTGTGAAAAGGTGCTCATTGTATAGCATTCACAAAAAGAAAAAATGTTGAAATAGACTTATCATCAAACAGTGGAAAAATATTAGGTAAATTATAAATTTCCATGCAATTGAATATTCTACAGTCTTTAAGTGGTGTTAACAAAGAAATTTTTAAAAGATAATCATAAAAGCATTCTGAAAAAAGTTGAAACCATGTTCTATATGTTCTGCTCAACAAAGCTGAGAAGTTCAATACATTCAAAGACACTGCTCAACATGGTTAAAATTAAAAGATGTGATAATTAAAGAAATCAAGTTTGATTCTTGAGAAAATTCAGTTATGTGTAATACTTCAGTTTTTCAAGATGCAGGATAAATAATGCTGTCCTGGGAAGTGAACCAATCACAAAGTGATTTGCTTTGAAATCATTTCCCAAGCTTTCTTAAATTTATTCTAATAAAACAATCACTATCTTAATCCTAAATATTCCATAGAGTACTTAGATATAGCAATCACAGCAAAGATGGCTTTTCCCTTAGAAAGACATAAGAAATATTGAAAATAAAGTTAAAAAAAGCTAGTGGTATCTTCAACCACAGGTAAGAACCAGAAGCACATTGCTTCACACAGCATGGAAAAGTTTGGAAGTCACAGGCAGGCATTTATAACCACAACCACATATTGTTCATCTGAGATGGAGGGACTGTATGACCTCAAGTGTCCCCTCCAGCTCTTACTGTCTATGATTCTAAGTGTCCCACACAAGGGCAAGCCTACTTGGGGAAGTTCATCAACATATACAATACGAAGGAAGGCTGCTATACCTCTATTACATCTACTCTGCACTAATTTATCTTCTGACATTTATTTCTTTGATGTTCTAGAAGTTTCAACTTTCTAGTCACTGTCTATTTTCCCCTTTCACGAGCCTACATATTCTAAATGTCTCTTATTGCCTCAGTTTCTAGCTATGGTTTTTCCCACTTACAATCATCTATGGTCAAATGTTTTGTTGCATTATCTCATTTTGTCCTGTACAGAATTTATAAGGTCTAGTTCTTCACATCACATATTTTAGAAATAAGAATTCTATTACACAAACACTCTTGTTATTCTAACTATCCTACATTTACTTCTATTATTTACCCAAGAGTTATATCCTAAATATTTAAAATTGGTACGACTCAGGCACCAACCAATCAGAATAGAAGTTAACTCAATTCCAGTAGATACAGACTGTGAATAATTCTTATGCCTATAGCAGTGCATGACAGCTGAGTGTGAGCCCCAAGTCAATCCCAAAATGCTCTGAAATATTACAGTTCCACTTTTCCCTCTATCTCTTTTGGGAAAATTAATCCTGGTGAGTTCTCTTTTATTTTTCCCTAATCCATAACTATTTTTCTCTAGTTTTAGTACTGCACCTTAAGCAACACTTTACAACGGTCTGTATCTATAAGATGCTAATCACAATTATTTGCCAACTAATTAGATGACCTAGATGAAATAGACAAGTGCCTAGACAGACACAAAATATCAAAACTGACTCAAAAATAAATAGAAAATCTGAATAAGCACATAAAAAGTAATTTAATTAGTAATAAAAATAATTCCCAGGAAAGCCCAGCCTCAGACGGCCTCACTAGTGAATGCTACCAAATGTTTAAGAATTAACACCAATCCTTCACAAATTCTTACAAATAATAAAAAAGGAGGGAACACTTCCCAATGCATTGGATAATATCATATCCTTTGACTTTGCTCATTGTGGCTTTGCCAGGCAATAATCTCTTACATATTTATGAAACTAAATTTAACCAGTTCTTGTTATGGCCTAAGGGCTTTGTAACATACCTGAAAGGGCCATTCACACTCTGAAATTATTAAAATATAAATGGATAGTGTGGAAGAGACTGCTTTGATGTCCACTAAACTCTGTTTTGTTTTACTTTCATAGCGAAAGAATTGTAGTCTCAGACTATACCAGTTGTAAACTTCAAACCACAAAATTATGTGAGGCTGACACCTACAGTTTCAATTTCTCACCAAGAGCCCAGCAAGAAAAGGAAAAATGCTTTGTGTTCTCCCTATTCCAGTGAGCAGTTATTTTATAATCTACAGATGGGTGCTACTCTTCAAGCGTCCAATTTAAGGCAAATGTGTAAGTTCTGAGACCCACCTCTCACAAGGACAAGATTTATCCTCTTCCACCTCGTAGATGCTAAAATCCAAGCCCTCACATCAAGACTGACATCCCAGCTCAGCCAGCCATCAACTCACATGCTTTCTGCTCTCATGTTTATTTCTGGCTTACTTTCCAACACCTGGGATTTTCTTTTCTTTTCTCAGCTATACATTTAGAATAAAGTGTGTTAGATGTTACTCCACATTTCTGAGTGTGCAGAATTTTAGGTCATTTACTTTGCCACATTTCCTGAACCAGAAACCCATTCTTCAATTTTTTAAGGGTTTCACTGCCAGTCACTATGGGAAAGCAGACAGAGATTACTAAAAGAGATGGGAAACCACAAAAATTCTGGAAATCTTACAAAATTGTTAATGCTACAAACTGCAAAACAGCAGCTTCCGACACTCTTTTAAAAAATTGGGCTCAGAAGCTAAAGTGTCCACTGCTCTTTTTTCCTAGGAAAGGAGGTCATGAAAGCTTCGTAATTACTGACTCTTCCACTTTCTACAAGTCAGGTCAACTCTTTCCTCCATAATGGCCCCTCTGTAGCATAGAAATTTTATTCCATGAGTATGAACCATGGAAAGCCCTCTGGTTTACAATGGGTAATTACCACTCCAGGAATCTCTTGACAGCTAATTCCCATATTAAGCAAAACTCAATTTCCAAATAGGAGAGATGACTTCCTGGTACAATTTTAGAGCTCCTTCTCTAAGGTAGAACTCTGTGGAATTCAAGAATGTTGTAGGCGAATCAAAGACGCAATGTCTAATGGGATTTTGTGTAATATGTGGAACCTACTTATACTAAAAAGTTAATTATTATTTATTTGAAATTCAAAATTAACTGGGTGTCCTATATTTTTATTTGCTAAATCTGGCAACCCTACTCTACAGCAGTGCAGGGATCTTTTTCTGTGGCTCATGGCCCTGTGAGTTTCTGGGGTAACTTCGGAGAAAACAAAGACTGGTTTGGATAGTGGAATCCTACCAGACAATTAAAATCCTAGTGCCTGCAACTTCACAGGAGCTCAGACATGACTATATTCTAATGGATAGCTTCACCAAAGATTACGAGAAAGGAAGACAAAACTGTTTTCCAGTACCTTTCACAATTTCCCCCAGATTCAAGTCGTAAGTACACATCACTGAGGGTAACAAGTGGTGGAGTGGGGTGGATGGAGTGAGTATATCAGGTTATCACTGCAGGTTTCTCTTAATCCAAAGACTGTTTTCCTAGAAGATCCATTCCTACATTTTCCTTATGAACTTTCAGCATCTCCTACCACTGATCAAATGCACTGAAGGATTTAAACCCTGCTAAATCCTTTGGTACTTGGATCCCTTCTCCCTGACTGACATCAGTAGAGCAGCCAGATGCCCAGAATTACGAAATCCTGCCTATTGCCTGGGGAAATGAGTGAAACATTCTGAGGCAAAAGCAGTTTCTGACTTTATCAAGTGACTCTAGTTATAAAAGTCTGGCTATTAAATCTATTTCAAAGCAGGTAGAAGGTAATAATGTTAGTTTAAACTCTGGGGAAGCCAGCTACAGCTATGATATCATGTGCCCATCTGCTGATTCCAAAGCAATTTTAATATTTCCTATCACTCAGCTTTCATCTCTAAACTCCAATTCAAAATAGGCCTCCCACTTCTCATTAAAGCCCCCCTAATAATCCTAGCCTTAAAATGTTTATAAATCAATAGGAATTAATCAGAATGTTCTTCCTTAAAACAATATTAAACCAATAGAGGAGCCAAAATATGCGTAGCCCACGGACCAAATCCTGCACAGACATGTTGAGAGGTATGGAATGGAGAGACAGAGTTTAATTTCATTTCCACTGTGTGTCTTAGATGAAGCAGATACACTCCAGAAACTCAGAGAGTCTACCTCTCCCAATTGTCTTATATTGACCCATCCCATAGTTTACAGTTCTTGTCTGCCCCGGAAAAGATTTCATCCAATGTGTTCAAGGAACATCCCATGTGCCATTCAGCTGTTTTCAAATGCAGTTTTAAGGCTTCCTATCACTAAACATTTTTCTCTAGACACCAAATCATAGAAATCATAGCAACAATATAAAGCTATGTATTTGTATGAATTTCATGTAAATTTCTCATTTGCTGGGTCTTTTCTTTCTGTTGCCTGGACACAGCTTCTCACATACCTGTATGCCTTTGCACGCAATTTTCACCTTTTCTACAATGATTCCCTCCAATCCTATTCGCACCCTAGCCTCCCTGCCATGTTCTACTCATTTTCAAGTCACAGCTCAAACATTGCTTCACCGTGGAGCGCTTCCTGCTGCCCCAGGGCAGCCGTCAATGCTTCCTCCACTAAAACTTATACATCCCTTCATGTCAGCCTTTCTTACTACAGTATTTGTTTGTATTTAAATTCCTAGAGATTAGAGACACCGTGGTCTATATCTAATTCTCCTGTACCTAGCACAGTAGCTGCCCCATTGTAGGTTTTAAATATTTGTTCAGTGAATTAATGAATAAATGAAGGAATGTAATTTAGTTGAACCGTCGTGTGCCTGAGACTAAAGTCACAACCTCAACATTCATATGAACAAATAAGTTTCATTTTCCTTAACAGCAGTATCTTCACCCTTGACCAGTCTAATGCCCTAATCACTTTTATAAGACAAGTCAAATTTCATATGAAATGACTCTGTGTCATTCCTTCACCACTACCCAGAGAAGGCACTGCTACTAGGGACTGATGGTGACATTATCTCTGAGTTTAAATGACAACATATTTTCCTGATGTTGAAACATCCATTACCCTAGGTTTGCTATGGCTGTCTAAACATTTACACTCAATTGCTGGTGTGTGTTCACCCATTTCTTATTGCATTCTATGGCACAGAAGGAAAAGAACGTCACTTTTTTAAAATCTTTCTCCTTTCTGGAGGTGAAAAGTTTGTCTTTGTCACAGATGTAAGATGGTGTGAAATCAAAATGAGACTTTTCAGATTTCCATCCTGTGAGTCAAATAGCATTTCCACAGTATTTTACCTTAGAGAACTCAATCTCAAACTTTCTACAGAAAAGGGTTTTTTTCCATAATAGCCATTGATTCGAAGTTTGGTGGCCTGACCCAAAAGTCACCCTGCCAAAGTGAAGTCAAGTTGTATTAGTCTGTAGCCTTCAACGCCTGGAATTGTGGTCTGTGGACCAAGAGCAAAAGTATCTCCTCGGACCATACAAGAAATGCAGAATGTAGGGTCCCAGCCCAGAACTAATCAATCAGATCTGCACTTTAACAAAATCCCCTGGTTATTCAAATACATATTAAATTTTGGAAAACACTGCTCTGGAATCTCCATTCTAAAGCACAGGCTGCCTCCTCGACTTCTGATGTGTCCATTAGGTGCAAATCTGAATATTTGCCATGTTCCTTCCCTCCAGCTAATGGGTCAGAATTGATTTTTTTATAGTATGTATCCATTAGGAAGCTTTTATCTGCAAGTAAACCCAAACAAGGACATGCACAAGTTCAAAGTGACTTAAGAGGGGTCATTATCTCACGTAACAGAAGGTCCTGAGATGAGAAGGTTGCAGGGTTAGTCAATTAGGCATCCTAGTGAGCTCATCAAGTACCCAGGGTTCCTTCTATCTTTCCTCTCCGCCACCCTTCACATGGTCTACTCAGATTAATTTCCTTTCTTATCCCAAGATGGCTGCCACAGTTCCAAGCATCACATGCAGAAACAAAAATATCAGCAGCAGAAAATAATTTTTCTTCATGATCACCTATTTTTGAGTATGAAGAAAACATTTTTTTTCAGAATCCCCTCCACAGACATCCCCTTGTATCACATCGGCCAGAATTATATCACATGACCTTGTCTGAGCCAATCACTGGCAAGGAGTACAGATCCTCCTTGGTTGGCTTAGACCAATCATTATTCATTCCTTGTGGTTCATCCTTTTTTTTATATATAAATTTTATTTTATTTTATTTATTTATTATTTTTGGCTGCGTCGGGTCTTCCTTGCTGCGCCTGGGCTTTCTCTAGTTGTGGTGAGCGGGGGGCTACTCTTCGTTGCGGTGCATGGGCTTCTAATTGCAGTGGCTTCTCTTGTTGCGGAGCATGGGCTCTAGGTGCGCGGGGTCAGTAGTTGTGGCACATGGGCTCAGTAGTTGTGGTTCTTGGGCTCTAGAGAGCAGGCTCAGTAGTTGTGGCGCACGGGCTTTAGTTGCTCCGCGGCATGTGGGATCTTCCTGGACCAGGGCTCAAACCCATGTCCCCTGCATTGGCAGGCGGGTTCTTATCCACTGCACCACCAGGGAAGACCTTTTGTGGTTGAATCTAAGGTTTGCTCTCCTAAAGCACATAAAGAGTGAAACTTGTGCAAAATAGTGTTTGGTTAGCAATGGAGAAGGTGGGCAAGAAGTTGGGGGTGATTTGAGGTGGAGGTAGTAATGGGGCTTCTAAAGCAAAAAAGAATATTCCTTAATATAAGCCATATAAATTAAAGGAAATTTACCTTTTTTGACTAAGGACATTGCTTACAAGAGGCATGTGATAGAAATCAGCATTGGATCTCAGTCCCCAAGTAACTACCAGAATCTCCCTGAGCCCTCCCTCTTATCTGTGCCTGCCTTGCAGTGGTCAAGGACCTCCACCCTCTATGTGGAGCACAGCCAGGAAATGGACCCAGAAGCTGGTGCTCTGCTGCTGCGCTACCACATGGCTCTCTAGGGCCTAAACCAGCACACCCAGCAGGTCGTTTAGATCAGACTCCAGCCATTCAGTCAAACTGCTACACCTGTCACTCCTAAGCAAGAAGAAGGTGGGGATGTTATAGGCTTGACTCCTTCAGCAAAACAAGTCTGCAGTTGATCGCTATAGTAGTGACATTGGTTGATGTTTCCAGTGGACATGGTAGATAATAGGGAATTAAAAGGAGGGGAGAGGAATAGATATATCAATCAAAGGGCAAGAGAGTCAAGGACAGTGATACTCAAACATTAGTGTGCTTTATTACCATCTGCCTCAGAGGTTTGGCATGAGAAGCAAAATGGTTAGTAAGTATCCCAAGTGATTCCAATACAAGTGGCCTTTTACATCATTCTTGAGGAGCACTGATCTGGAGGAAGAAAGTATTCCTTTTCTTTATCCTTTGGTACAATATTGCCCCAATATCTTTTTGGATTAAGAACAAGGATCATTTCCCTCTTACCACATACCCCCCCTTACTAGGGCAAGTTGTATGTTCTGATCCAGGCATTCACACAAGAAATGCAAAAGTGGGAGGGGGGAGTCCCACAAACACTAAGTCTTTGAAACAGGCTTTGCCAACTGCCACCGTAGCACAGAGGAGTGAAAAGAGCACTGGGGTTCTGGTCCCGCTTCTGCCACTAGGAGCCACCTTGGTCATATCACAGCTTCTCTAGGTCTCAGTTTTCTCATCTATAAAATGGAAATAATAATACCTACTTTGTCTTACAGACTGAAAACTCAGATGTATGTACATATGGAACTTGTATTATACTGGGTGATACAATAAAAACATATTCCTTTCCAGTGTTGATTTATAGAATTATTTTCCCATGATATTGAAGCATTCTTTAATTTTATATATTTGCTGCGTGCAACATCTTGAACTTGGTAATTTTACGAGGGCTGGCCATTCTGTTCCACTGGACTTCTATCCACATGGCATCAAGCAGGGCTTTATCTTCACTAACTGACTCATGGGCTATATGAGACCAAAGATTGTGGCATTAACAGGCAATGTCTCCTCTGAAGTCTTTGGTTTGCACTTTGAAAGACTTGAAAATGTGTTTTTAATCAGCGTGACCAAGGAAACACCAAAAACAAGAGCTGTTTCCATTTCTGCCTTATTAACTTCCCCCCGAACAAACAAAAAATACTGCCAGAAATACTGTTTTAAGAGTTTCAAGATGACATTCAACTGAGACATGAACAAAATTATTTCCGTAAAGAATGAAGATTGAGGCATCAAGAACAATCATAGAAGAGGCAATAACTTTTTACTGAATCAAAAATTGACTCAATGAGAAATATATCACTTGCTCCGACTTACAAATAATCATTCTATTCTCTTTGACATACCAATACATTTAGTAAAATTGTTTCCTTTCATACCAATACACTTAGTAAAATTGTTTTTTCTTCTTATTTGTGATTTGCACTACGGATTCCAACTGGGACAGAAATAAATGGGATACATGTACCAGGACCTCCCCGTGATCCCAGGCCAACTCATGCAGTCCTGTCGATGAAGGCAATTATAATTTTAATGAATATGATTGATGCTCACTTACAAGGAAACTGAGCTCAGAAAAGATTTTTGCCTTTTGGTTTAAATGTACAGACCAACTGGCTCCCAAATGAGTCTCATACAAATGTCCCCCATCCTATTTTCAAAAGAAATAATAATAGTACCAGGAGCTATCAAATAAAAGCTCTTTCTCAGGCATGGAGTAATTTGAAGGAATTATAGTGTCCAAGGGCCACATACCTGTTTTTGCACAAAAACACAGTCAGGCACAATAAACCAATATGTAACACCTGTCCAGGCTAGAGGCAGCAGGATTTACTTATCAGACAATAATGTCCATAAATCCCAGCACTTTCCAGATCTTCATTTTTCTAGGCACAGAAACCTCAAGGACTAACTTTTATGACCTGGATTCCAGTAGGCTGAATAATGGCCAAAGATATAGGTCCTAATTCCTAGAACATATAAAAGTTACCTTATAAGGAAAAAGGATCTTTGCAAATGTGATTAAATTAAGGCATCTTGACTTGAGAAGATTATCCTGACTTGTCCAGGAGGGCCCTAAATGCAATCACAAGTGTCCTTTTTAAGAGGGAGGCAGAGGGAGATTTGACACACAGAAAAGAGAAGAGATGTGAAGACAGAGGCAGAGACCGGAGTGATGCAGCTTAAGTGAAAGAATTCTGGCAGCCACTAAATGCTGGAAGAGACAGATTCTCTCCTAGAGCCTCTGGAGGGAGCGAGCCCCAGCCGGCACCTTGATTCCAGACCAGTGAAACTAAAATTGAACTTCTGGCCTCTAGGACTGTGAGAGTGTAAAGTTCTGTTGTTTTAAAGCACCCAGTTTGTGGTGATATGTTACAGCGGCCACAGAAAACTAATATACAGACCCAAATCGTCTTTCTTTTTCTGCTTCTCTTTAAGGCCCCAGAAGCCAGCCAAAATGAACTCCCTGTTCCTGTTTTACACCCCCATACTATGTCTCCATGCTTTCTTGTCTAGAACACCCCGCCTCATTTCTCTAAAATAAACCCTATTCAGTCCTCAAGGAATAATTCAAAGGTCACATTCTCCACATTTTGGACTGGAATTTCAATGCACCAATGAAGGGTTGTTGGTTTTTTTTCCGTCATAATAAATAGATCTACCCAACAACCTGGAGCAAAGACAGTTTCGATGCTATTTCTTACATAATTAACTTTTAATTACATGCACACTATATCCACTACCTACCTCTGCCCAGTTCCTAAGAAATTTCCAGCTGGTCTGGTTCACTTCCACCGTGGGCAGGCGGAGCCTGATCTGTCAGAAGCCCACCCTCACACAAATTGACCAAGTCCTCTCCAGCCTCTGTTTCCTGCAGCCTGGGGAGGGTCTGAGCTGTTAGCCAGTGACCCCCGCCCCGTGATGGGTCATTCAGAGGTCCATGCTCTGGTGTGGCTTGATGACAAGTCATGTTCACACCTCTTTCTGATATTGTGATGGATGGTCCTTCTTCCCCATCCACTTTGAGGACCTCCCACTCCTTCCACTCGACGTTGAGAAACACTTTCCATGCCTTGTCCCCTCTTCTTCCAGCACTGGTCTTACTCTATAGTTGGGGAGCAAACACACATGTCTCACACTGAGGCCAGTAGCATTTTTTTATTCTATGTCTTGTTGTTTTTAATACCACTTTTTAAATTAACCTTTCATTCTATAAGCAAACCATGTACATGATAAGCAAGATATTTAAACAGAATGGTATAAAATGAAATATAAAATTGTCCTTTTCATCTCTCCCAACTTCTCCCTCTAAGAGAGTTGACAGTATTTCTTCAATCTTCCAAATATTTTCTACAACTATATTACCATGTATGAGATATACATTGTAAAGGGTTCTTCTTTCATATTTTATTTTATCTTTTATTATGAAATATAGCACATGAATAAGGAGTATAAGGAAATATGTATGTACAGTTTAAAGAATACTCATACCTATAAACTCAGCAACCAGTCAAAAGAGAACATCAACATATACCTCAGGAGCTCCTATATATTCCTCCCAAATTGCATTTGTCTTCCAGTCTCTCAAAGGTATCCTGATTTTTATGGAAAATATCTCTTTGGTAGTCATTAGATTTGTTCATAATTATTCCAGCTCTCTCCTTCTGGCCACTTGGTAGAACTGTGCTTGCCCACACATTTGAAGTCGGTTTGGCCGTGTCAAATTTTTGGCAAATGAAATGTGATCAGAAGTGACTGGATAGACACTTTAAAAGTCAGTGTAAGCTGTGCTATATTCTCTTTTTCCATCTGTGTCTGGCAATGTTCTGGATGATGGTTTTCCATCAGCCTGGATCCTCAAATGAAGACAGCAACAATGTGAAAATAGAAATAAAACTTATTTCAAGCACTGAAGCGTGGGTTGTTGATGACCGACCACAGCAGAACACAGGTTTCCTGACCCAGTCCCTGTGCTTCTCGCCATAGTTTTGTCACCATGGTTACAACATTAAATAAAATATAGGGACTTCCCTCGTGGTCCAGCTGTTAAGACTTCACCTTCCAATGCAGGGGGTGTGGGTTCAATCCCCAGTCAGGGAACTAAGATCTCACATGCCTCATGGCCAAAAAAACAAAACATAAAAGAGAAGCAATATTGTAACAAATTAAATAAAGACTTTAAATATGGTCCACAGAAAAAAAAAAAGAAATAAAAAAAAAGTTTAATAAAATATAGTTGCAAATGGATGCCCTTGAGCTTAGCTGCTGTAGTCAGGAGATGTTTGAAAATGGGAAAGAGGAAAGAGCTATGGAGGCCAGGGAGAAACTGGTAAGAAGTTTCAAATCAGGTTTCTTTTTCTTTTAATTAATTTAGTTTTTATTGAAATATAGTTGATTTACAATGTGTTAGTTTCAGATGTACAGCAAAGTGATTCAGTTATACATACATATATATCTATTTTTTTCAGATTCTTTTCCTTTATAGGTTATTACAAAATATTGAGTATAGTTCCCTGTAGTACACAGTAGGTCCTTGTTGGTTATCTATATTATATATAGTACTGTGTATATGTTAATCCCAAACTCCTAATTCTGACTGGAGAGTGATCTTTGTTTCTTTCTGAGGCTAAGGAGACTCTCAAATCCCTCTTATTTCTCTGGCAGAAAACATCATAAGAAAGACACTTTCAGGTAGCTTTGAATTTAAAGGCCACTATAGAGTAATCTCTTTAGCATTTTAGCCTTATTAGAGCCAGGGAAATTTGGTTGAGAAAGTATTTGTAATGGAAGAAGAATATAGGAATAATGGGGAGGCTGATGACAATGTGGAAACAGTAATTTTCGTTTATTGAGTTCTTATTACATGCCTGACACTTAGCTCTTCACATTTCCTAGGATGATTCACTTAATCCTTCCAAGACATTCTTAGAGGCTCAGACCCCTAATCTCTTTACCTATAACTTCTCACTTAATCTCATTAGATCTTTGTTTTCCCATCTGAGAAATGGGGGGGCAGTAATTTTTACTTCTAAAATTGTGGCGAGGATTGTGTAAGACGATGGACAGAAAGCTCTCGGCACAGTGTCTGTTACGCAGCAAGCATTCGATATAAGTGGTGTTCCCTTTTGTAACTTTTACAGGAAAATGTCCTTAGCCCTGTGTCCAAGGGCTTCCGTGCCCTGCCCCACCCCATGTGCAGCTGTGTTTGTCACCCTTCCCGGAAGCCTGTGTCACACCAGGTGGCTTCCCCAGCTGTCCCCAGTTGTTACTGGTACAGTGTGTGTCTTTTCCTCTAGTCTCAGACCCTTAGGCTCCAAAGTGACAGAGGACATTCCCTAAAAGAATCATGGGAGGTTTTGTTGACTCCCTGAGATTTGTCACACCACGTGGATGGGAGATACCCTAATCTGTGCCTGAGGGAAGCCCCCAGATTCTTTTATAAGTCCTGGTGTTCTA
This sequence comes from Balaenoptera borealis, assembly GCF_965194805.1. Classification (NCBI taxonomy): domain Eukaryota; kingdom Metazoa; phylum Chordata; class Mammalia; order Artiodactyla; family Balaenopteridae; genus Balaenoptera; species Balaenoptera borealis. The sequence goes on along the minus strand of NC_138862.1, from coordinate 14,164,926 downwards.
ATATCTTCTCCAGCAGTCCCCCGCTTTCCCTGCCCTCAATTCTTTGGTGACTAACATCACAAAGCAGAAGAAGGAACAGTTTCAGATGCATTTCTGTTTTAGTCAGTGTTCTCCAGAAAAGAAGACCAACAAGATATATCTTTTTGTTGTTGTTGTTGGAGTATAATTGCTTTATAATGTTGTGTTAGTTTCTGCTGTACAACAAAGTGAATCAGCTATATGTATACATGTATCCCCTCCCTCTTGGACCTCTCTCCCACCCACCCCCATCCCACCCATCTAGGTCATCACAGAGTACTGAGCTGAGCTCCCTGTGCTATACAGCAGGTTCCCACTAGCTACCTATTTTACACATGGTAGTGTATTTATGCCAAACCTAATCTCCCAATTCATCCTACCCTCTCATTCTCCCGCTGGGTCCACATGTCTGTTCTCTACATCTGCATCTCTATTCCTGTATCCTGAGGGAGAGAGAGAGAGAGAGAGGGAAAATATATGAATATACTCTGTCTCTCAATATATATGTAATATGTATATTTATGTTTATTTATTTTAAGGAATCATAAGGAATTGGTTCACATGATTATGGAGGCTGACAAGTCCCAAGATCTTCAGGGTGAGTCAGCAAGCTAGAGACCCAGGAGAACCAATGGCGTAGTTCTTGTTCATACGCCAGCAGGCTCAGGACCCCGGAAAAGCCACTTTGAGTCTAAAGGCAGGGAAAAACTAATGTCTCAGTTCAAATGCACCCAGGCAGGAGGAGTTCTCTCTTACTTGGGGGAAGTCAGCCATTTTGTTCTCTTCAGGCCTTCAGCTTTGATTGGATGAGACCCACCCACAGGAGGGAGGGCAACCTGCTTTACTCAATCTACCCATTAAAATGTCAATCTCACCCCCAAAACCCTCACAGCAACACCCAGAATAATGTTTAACCACATATCTGACACCCTGTAGCCCAGTCAATCCGACACATAAAATTAACCATCACAATTTCTATTCTTGTCTCTTTTGAAGCCCTCATCCTGCCAGCAAAAATGCATTTTGCTTAAAGGTCCCAAGTTATTTAAATTTCACCCATTAATGGGGGTGAGATTTTATCTAAGGATAGAGAGGGAGATGGGGTAAGGAAGGAATGGCAGAGTAATTAAAAGTAATTGTTATAACTAAAAGTAATTGTTATAATTTTGTTAAACCTAACTAATTGGTAAGAAGTAACAAGGAGAAGGCCATTATGCAAATGTATGGCTACTGTATTCCACTAGAAGTAAGGATATCAGAGCAGAGAATGGGTCCATTTCTACTAGTCAGTTCCTTGAAGGTCTGTTCATTATACTTCCTTATCAGTAACACCTGGTCTCCACTGCATCTCTATGATCTTAATTTGTTCATTTTTCTCAACCTACTCCAAAGAGGCTCTATTCAAGGTGACCCCGACCTCTAATTTATGCTGTTTGCATCTCCGTCACCGCACTACTGGCATCCTTCAATGCACAGCTCAAATCCCATCTTCTCCCGGATGCTTCCTGTGACTTTTCCAGTCCTCATCATCTTCTCTTCACTCTGCTTTCGTTTCTTCTAGACTTTTCTGTACACTGACTGTTGTCCTTTGGGCAGATAAATCTGTATGAACTCATCCTATTTAGTGGCTGTTTCTCCCCATTCTCTCCTCATCGGCATAGCAGCCAACCTCAAGATGAAGCTTTGTTTCTTCTGTGTCTCCTTTAGCACCCACAGTAGTCCTGAGAATAAAGAGTTGCTCAGTCAGTACCTACCAATTTTATAAGTGACTCGAAAATGGAAGTCAGACCCCATCCCTTCTCTGATGAAAACTCTAATGAATTTTCACCTTACTCGCCATAAAAGCCAAAGCCCTGCAACAGTTGACAAGGGGCAGCTTGATCTACTCCCTGGTCCCCTCTGTCTCCCACAATTTCCCCCCTTGTTCACTGGAGCATCATCTAGAACAACCTGGGACTCTCCCCTGCCAGGAAGATCCCTCAGGTGTTGGGGTTCTCACATACCTACCGTAAGGGCAAATTTAAATAAAATAAGATGCTTAATTTCTCTGCTGAAAATAGGGAAGAGAGCTCATTTTTCCTAGAGCATTTAGTTTAGAAAACTTGTAACTGTCAAATTCTTTCTCTGCCTCTTTGAAACATATGTAAATCTTTTTAAAAGCTAAATAAGCCTCTTGTCAGCTTTATGACCCAGGAATGTCTTTCTTAAGTGCCCCATCTCCTAATTTCTGTGAGAGGGTGGGAGCCTAACTTTGTCTGGCGCCTCACTCCGAAACTACCTCCTGTCATGAAGATGTGAGAAGTTGATTTTTTTCCTTTGAATAAAGCCAGTTAGCTAACACAGATGGCTAATTACCAGGTTCAGTTACCAGGTGAATCTAGGATGATCTATGCGCGACCAGTGGTGCTGTCAGGAGGAGTAGAGGAGTAATTATTGTTTATCTTGAGACCATGCATGGGATGGGTGGTATCTGCTTGGCTCTATAAAATGGCTCTATAAAATGATGTCTTTCCATCTTTGCGATCTCTTCACAGATCGTCAGTGATACTTACGCACCCCATTCTGGTTTAATGCTTATTCAATAGTAAAATAGTTTTATTTCTCTTCTACCTTTGTGGAGAGGTTTTCTGGGTTGGGAGAGATTTAGCGTTTAATTATGTTTCTCCCACAGTACCTGGATATGTCCCCCATGCTATAGACTTCTACCTTGAGAAGGGGAAGACGAGGACCTGCGTCTTCAACGTTCCCCTCCACCCTTTCCTCTGATATTTCATTGCACCAAATAGTAGGTTTTCATTGTATTATATCCTCTTGCTTCTAGGCTGCACTAATCTCCACAGATCAGACTTAATGAAAGAAACTACATCCTCTGAGTCTATGAGTCTACCAAGCATTTTTTTTTTTTTTTTTTTTGCTGTGGGGAACTCTTTAGTTTGGATTCTTACCAAAGCAGATCCTTAGACAAGGATTTGGGTGCAAGTAGTTTACTTGGGAGGGGCTGGGAACACTGGCAGAGGAGTGGGGGACTGAGAATGGGAAAGGGAGATGGCCAATAAAGGGTGAATTATTAAGACAGTTGTTGCAGTGGGTGATGGGAGCTTAATCTCACATGGAAACTCAAGGAACTGTGTAAAACACACGCATCAAAATGATATCACTGAGAGGTCAAGAAGTTGGGGCATTTCTTCACTCCCAAGAGTCAGTAATTAAAAGCTGCTGGAAGATGGGGGTGGGGGGGACACTTTCAACTGGTCTCTCTTGTGAGCAAAGCTGCTTCCAGTGGTTCAACGAAAAGCCTGCAGTTATATCAATTCTAACTGTGGGAGGACTGCCCACAGTGGAGGTCTGGGCACTAAAGGTAGGGGATGGGCAGCCTCTGCCACAGGAACCCGAGGTAGCATGTGGAATTGGCACCAGGATGCATGGGTGGACTTGGACTCCAGCCTCTGGGAGTATGGTGGGCACACAGCTTTCAGCTGTATCCCCTCTAGGACTGGCTCAGAGGTGGAGACACACGCAAGGTCATGCTCACATCCAATGATTGATCAATATAGGAGTATAAAGGCCAGGCCACCTTGACCCTACTTGGCACAATGCTAGAGGGTCATCCTAGCTGCAGAGACTGCTCAGCTCTGCTTCCTGCTACTCCCGCCCTCAGAGCCATCCCATGGACTCTTCTTAATAAACATTATAACCTTCAAACCTCTTTCCCAAGTCTGCATCCCAGACAGCTCAACCTACTTTAATGTGGAAGCAGGGATTCCCAAGAATGAAAGCACATTGACTCAATATCCTAAGATTATTATCCCTGCTAAGCACCTATAAAGAATCTACAAATCCCAATTTCTCCAGAATAAGCCATAGTGGGTCTTCATAAGAGCAACTGTAACAGGGAAGAGCAAAATCCAGCTCCATGTTGAATCTGTTTCTTTTACTTTAACCTTTGCTTTTCATTGCTTTTGTTATTATAATCATTAAAAGGATGCTGTCTATAGCTGTAAGCATACATAATGGCCTGCCTCGGGGAACACTGACCCTCTGCCCGAATGTTAAACTAAAGTGCCTTTGTTCAGCTCACAGGGAGACATTCTGCCCACCTGTGAACAGCTGCAGAAAAGAAGAAATTAACATATCCCCTCCCTCGATGCTGGCCAAGCCAGGAGATATTTTGCAAGACTAATGGCCTGTTTTACTTTACTTCCTCACCTCCTCCACCTCTCTGTTCTGTAAAAGAAACTGGCATCCAGACCGCAATAAGATGGTACTCTGGGACGCTAGTCTGCCATCTTCTTGGACACCCAGCTTTCCAAATAAAGTCACTATTCCTTGCCTCAACACTTCCTCTCCCAATTTATTGGCCTGTCATGCAGGGAGCAGAGTGAGCTTGGACTCGGTAGCACAATGATAATTTTTTTTTTATGGCTGTGTTGGGTCTTTGTTTCTGTGCGAGGGCTTTCTCTAGTTGCGGCAAGTGGGGGCCACTCTTCATCGCGGTGCACGGGCCTCTCACTATCGCGGCCTCTCTTGTTGAGGAGCTCAGGCTCCAGATGTGCAGTCTCAGTAATTGTGGCTCACAGGCCTAGTTGCTCCGCGGCATGTGGGATCTTCCCAGACTAGGGCTCGAACCCGTGTCCCCTGAATTGGCAGGCAGATTCTCAACCACTGCGCCACCAGGGAAGCCCAATAATTTTTAATAAATGATTATCTCCATTTCCTCAGAGAAAATTCTCTTCCAGTTTGGGTTGTCTTCTTTGTGCCCAGCAAGGTTCTTGCATTGGGGTCTCTTTTTCTTGCTTCAAGGACCTCATTAAGGCAGTTCTAGTCAACCACTCAATCTTTATCAACTTATTTCTAAGGAAATATTTATTGCTCTGCAGTATCTGCCAAAAGCTTGCTGCCTCCTTAGGGAAATGTTGGCCCCAGACTGCAGCTCTGGGTCTCACTAACCTCTGTTCTTCTTTTACCAGCTGCATTTGTTTTTCCTGCTGTGATTGGAGTTCTGTTTGCTGTGGAAATAAGAGGGGTGTTTGAATTCCTTTCAGTGGGAAAGAAACACTTCCTCCTTGGTGTCTAGGCTGAAGACACACCTCCCCACTGTAGAACATCAGGGCATGTTCTGTGTGATACTGTGAGTCAACCCCCTGGCAGAAGCAGCTCAGGGGTAATTTTTCAGGCACGATTCACACAAATTATTGAAATATACTAGTTTTACTAAATATGTTTTAGAATAAAATTCAATATACACTCATGATAGAAACTCTCAACAGACTGGGTATAGAGGGAATGTTTCCCATTATAATAAAGGCCATATATATGGCAAGCCCACAGCTAACATCATACTTAATGGTGAATAGCTGAAACTTTTTTCTCTAAGATCAGGAACAAGACAAGGATATCAACTCTCACCACTTTTATTTAATGAAGTATTGGCAGTCCTAGTCAGAGAAACTAGGCAAGAAAAAGAAATAAAAGGGATCCACATCAGAAAGAAAGAAGTAAAGCTGTCTCTATTTGCAGATGACATGACGTTATATATAGAAAATCCTAAAGAGTCCACCCAAAAGCTGTTAGAACTAACAAACAAATTCAGTAAAGTTGCAGGATACAAAATCAGTATACAAATACTGGTAGTGTTTCTATACACTAATAACCAACTATCAGAAAGAGAAATTAAGAAAACAATCCCATTTACAATTGCATCAAAAAGAACAAAATATGTAGGAATAACTTTAACCAAGGAGGTGAAAGACCTGTACTTTGGAAATTGTAAGACATTGATGAAAAAATTGAGGATGGCATAAATAAATGGAAAGATATTCCATTCTCATAGATTGGAAGGATTAACATTGTTAAAATGTCCATACTATCCAAAGCAATTTATAGATTCAATGCAATTTTTTTAAGATTCCAATGGCATTTTTCTCACAAATAGAATGAACAAGTCAAAAATTTGTATGGAACCATGGAAGACCCTAAATAGCCAAGGCAAACTTGAGAAAGAACAAAGCTGGAGGTATCACACTCCCTGGTTTCAAATTATATTACAAAGCTATAGTAATCAAAACAGTATGGTATTGGCATAAAAACAGACACATAGATCATTCAAACAAAAGAGAGAGCCCACAAATAAACCCGTACATATATTATCAATTAATTTATGACAAAGGATCCAAGAATATACAATGGGGGAAAGGAATATACAGTCTCTTCAATAAATGGTGTTGGGAAAACTGCACAGCCCCAGGTGAAAGAATTAAACTGGACCACTATCTTACAGCATAAACAAAAATTAACTCAAAATGGAAATCAAAATGGATAAAGACTTGAACAAGTTTATGTTCAAACTTCTAGAAACAGTAAAGCTTCTAGAAGAAAACAGGCAATAAGCTCCTTGATGATTTTTTGGATTTGACACCAAAAGCAACGTCAACAAAAGCAAAAATAAACAAGTGGGACTACATCAAACTAAAAACTTCTACACAGCAAAGGAAATCATCAATAAAGTGAAAAGGCAGCTTATGGAATGGGAGAAAATATTTGCAAATCATATATCTGAAGAGTCAATATCCACAATATATAAAAAACACATACAACCAAATACCAAACAAATAATCTGATGCAAAAATGAGCAGAGGATCTGAATAGACATTTTTCCAAAGAAGACATACAAATGGACAACAGGAAAAGGTGTGCAACATCACTAATCATCAGGGAAATGCAAATCAAAACCACTATGAGACATCACCTCACACCTGTTACAGTAGGTATTATCAAAAAAACAAGAAATAACAAGTTTTGGTGAAGATGTGGAGATAAGGCAACCCTGTTCACTGTGGGTGGGAATGTAAACTGGGGCAGCCACTATGGAAAACAGTATGGAGGTTCCTCAGAAATTAAAAATAGTACTACCATATGATCTAGCAATTCCATTTCTGGGTATTTATCTGAAAGAAATGAAAACACTAACTCAAAAAGATACCTGTACCCTCATGCTCATTGCAGCATTATTTACACCAGCCAAGACTTGTAAGCAACTTAAGCGCACATAGATAGATGAATGGATAATGAAATTGTCAGATATATATCAGGATATTGTTCAGCCATAAAATACATAAGAAAATCCTGCCATTTGCCACAATATGGATGAAACTTGAGGGTACTATGCTAAGTGAAATAAGTCAACAGAGAAAGACAAATACTGTACAATCTCAATTATATAAGGGATCTGAAAAAAAAAAAAATACCCTCATAGATACAAAAACCAGATTGGTTGTTACCAGAGGCAGGGGGTGGTAGTTAGTGAAATATGTGAAGGTGGTCAAAAGGTACAAACGTCCAACTGTAAAATAAATAAGTCCTGGGGATGTAATATACAACATGGTGACTATAGTTAATAATACTGTAGTGTATATTTGAAAGTTGCTAAGAGAGTAGATCTTTTTTTTTTTAATAAATCTATTTATTTTATTTATTTATTTTTGGCTATGTTGGGTCTTTGTTGTTGCGCACAGGCTTTCTCTAGTTGCAGTGAGTGGGGGCTACTCTTCGTTGCGGTGTGCGGTCTTCTCATTGTGGTGCCTTCTCTTGTTGCAGAGCATGGCTCTAGGCACGTGGGCTTCAGTAGTTGTGGCATGCAGGGTCAGTAGTTACGGCTTGTGGGCTCTAGAGCACAGGGTCAGTAGTTGTGGCACACGGGCTTAGTTGCTCCACAGCATGTGGGATCTTCCCGGACTAGGGCTCAAACCCGTGTCCCCTGCATTGGCAGGCAGATTCTTAGACACTTCACCACCAGGGAAGTCCAAGAGAGTAGATCTTAAAAGTTCTCATTGCAGGAAAAAATATTTGTAGCTACATGTGGTGATGGATGTTAACTAGATTTGTGATGATCATTTCACAACATATACAAATATCAAATTATTAAGTTGTACAAGTGAAACTAATATAATGTTATATGTCACATATCTCAATTTAAAAAAAAATTTTTTTTATAGTCCAGTGGGGCTTGTGAATGCAAGCCCCATTAGCTATCAGAGCTAGGTGATTTGCAGGCCTGTCCCTCAGGTGGAAGCCATAGTAGGCGGGGTGCTAGATGTGTGGACAAGCTCCTTCCAGGGAGATACTGATGGCTTGGTTTTATTGTTGGAATGAGCCAGAGGGAGAAGATGGGGAAGTGTCCACTGGTTCTTTCAGGCTCCAGGGAGGATTGCAGTCAGCACCTGGATGTATGCTCATTAGAAAACTGGATCCTTAGGCAGCAGCTTGTAAAGTATGCGGTCAAACTCCTTTCAGGGAAAGACTGGGAGATGGGTGTTTCTGTCTGCTCCCTCTATGCTGAGTCCCGGGGAAATCGCTGCATTAAGTGCTCATGCTCCCTTTAAGAACAGCTTCTTTGTTTGCTATAGTCAAGTTCATGAACATAAGCACCATTGGCTTTCAGAGCTTGGTTTTTGTGGTGTCCACCCCGCAAGTGGGAACCTTAAAAGTTGGGGTGCTAGATGTTCAGTCCAAACCCTTCACTCTGAAAACGAATCCGGTCTCTGTACCCTGACACTGAATTAAACCTCCGAGACAGAGTTTTGGTTGAAGTAGAAAAAAAAAATAGCTTTATTGTTTTGCCAGGCAAAGGGGGCCACAGCGGGCTAATGCCCTCAAAACTGTGTGTTCCCCCTTGGCGAGGGTAGTAAGAAGTTTTATAGTAATGGGTCAAAGAGGGCGTGATCAGCTCTTGGACATTCTTCTGACTGGTTGTGAGGTAAGTAGGAATCAGCATCATCAACCTTCTGGTTCCAACCAGTCTGGGGTCTCTGTGCTTGTGGGCAGCATACCATTAACTTCTCCCACCTGGTGGGGATTTCAGTATCTGCAAAACAGCTCTAAGATACTGTTATGTATGTCCCTTGATGGGGCGCCAAGACCCTGCCCCAAGGCTGCACTATTGTTTCTTTTGACTGTTCCTCCCTTGCCTCTGGATCCCCTCCCTTCCCTAATTAGCAACTGTTTGAACCTGCCCTTGGAACTCAGGGGGGTTCATGGAGGCTGAATGAAGCCTATTTCCTGTAATCAAAGAAATGGGGGACACAGAAAGGCTTTTGTGCCCAGGAGGCCCACAAGGCCATGCACCATATCAACTCTTCAAGGAGAAACTGGGAGTTAGGGGTTCTCTCCAGATTGTGTGGCACTGTGCTACAGATGGGGTTTATGGCACAAGTATATCTCCACCTTTCCGACCCGTTTTGATGTGGGTATTCTCTTGTTCCCCTGATGTGTAGCAGTCACTCAGCTTGTCTCTGGATTTCTCTCAGAGGGAATTGCTCCTCATGTAGCTATACATTCAGTGTGTCTGTAGGAAGAAAGAAATTCAGGAGCCTGCTATGTTGTCATCTTGTTCTGGAGTCTCTCAATTTTCCACTCTAGAACTTTTGGACTTATTTTTGCTCTTTCCTCTTAGAGTTACATCTCTTAATCAATGCAACAAGCATCTTGACTGTAATCTCATTGAGAATAAGTGGATGTTGCTTCAAGTTTTCACTTGCTAATTTTAGCCCTTTGAATTCCAGCCAAGAGGAAAGGAAATGCCATTCAGCATACAGATCAGAAGTCAAAATTAGGAAGCTCACCAACAGAGAAAGCAAAGGGGAGTTGTCATTCTTCCATTACGAAAATGCAATACCTCTTGCTTTTACCCATGTTCATACCACATCTATAAAAATGTAACAAAGAGGGTGACACAATGGAAAGTGAGAGATGGAGATGAAAGGTTCTAGGTTCTAGGTTCTAGCCTGGGCTTTGCCACTCATGGGGCTATTTGGAACACTCTTCTCTAAGTCTTGGTTTCATCATCTGTAAAATTAGAGTGTTAAACCAGTTTTTATATTGTAAGATTCTATCTGAAACCATTATTAATATTATATGATATATTTCTATTGCTGGTATTTTTAAATTGGTTTTGATATAAATGGCTAAGTAGGGTGATTCCAACCCCTTATCATGAGAATATTAGTGAGCTTCATTTTTAGAAAGAAAGAGTCATATCTAATTATTTATTTTAATTTTTTATTTTATAACTTCATATTTCTATAAATAATATATAGTTTCCTTAGAGATCAGAAAGATGAAGGAGGCCCAGAAATTGGAAAATAACGTGCAAGGGAACAAACCTTTGCCATTTAGTCTTCTTTTTTTCTCCCGTAAAAAAATTAGTTTGGGGGGCTTCCCTGGTGGCGCAGTGGTTGAGAGTCTGCCTGCCAATGCAGGGGACACGGGTTCAAGCCCTGGTCTGGGAAGATCCCACATGCCGCGGAGCAACTGGGCCCGTGAGCCACAACTACTGAGCCTGCGCGTCTGGAGCCTGTGCTCCGCAACAAGAGAGGCCGCGATAGTGAGAGGCCCGCGCACCGCGATGAAGAGTGGCCCCCGCTTGCCGCAACTAGAGAAAGCCCTCGCACAGAAACGAAGACCCAACACAGCCATAAATAAATAAATAAATAAATAAATCCCATTTAAAAAAAAAGACTAACCTTTAAAAAAAAAAAAATTAGTTTGGGCCTCTACGCTGCCACCGTCCCCTCAGCCTCTCCCTTCATGGGTTAGTCCCACTGGCACAGGGACTCCAGCTGCACTGCAGCTGCCCCCCGAGCCCATCAGTCTGCCAGGGTCTTCTGGCCCGGCCCAACCCAGCCCATGGAGATGGTGGACCACGACAGCTAGTGCAGAAAGCCAGGCTGGCAGAGCGCTATGATGACATGGCCGTGGCAGAGCTGAATGAGCCACTGTCCAGTGAAGAAAGAAACCTCCTCTCAGTGGCCTACAAGAATGGAGTTGTGAAACCGAGAAGGACCCATGGGGCTCCTGGGCTCAAAAGCCTTTCTGTGTCCCCCATTTCTTTGATTACAGGAAATAGTCTTCATTCAGCCTCCATGACCTACCCTGAGTTCCAATGGGCAGGTTCAAACAGTTGCTAATTAGGGAAGGGAGGGGGATCCAGAGACAAGGGAGGAACAGTCAAAAGAAACAATAGTGCAGCCTTGGGGCAGGGTCTTGGCGCCCCATCAAGGGACATACATAACAGTATCTTAGAGCTGTTTTGCAGATACTGAAATCCCCACCAGGTGGGAGAAGTTAATGGTATGCTGCCCACAAGCACAGAGACCCCAGACTGGTTGGAACCAGAAGGCTGATGGTGCTGATTCCTACTTACCTCACAACCAACCAGTCAGAAGAATGTCCACGAGCTGATCACACCTTCTTTAAACCATTATTATAAAACTCCTGACTACGTCCTTCAGGCCAGGACACACAGTTTTGAGGGCATTAGCCCGCTGTGGTCCCCTTTGGCAAAGTAATAAAGCTATTCTTCTCTACTTCACTCAAAACTCTGTCTCCAAGATTTAATTTGGTGTCGGGGTACAAAGGCCAGATTCTGCTTCAGTTGGGGCACACCATTCTTCCTGGACGGTCATTATTAGCACTAAACAGAAGATGTCTGTAAATGGTAATGAGAAAAAGATAGAGATGGTCCATGCTTACCAGGAAAAAATGGAGGAGTTGGAGGTGGTATGTCAGGATGTGCTGAGCCTGCTGGATAACTACCTGATCAAGAATTGCAGTGAGACCTAGTGTGAGAGCAAAGTGTTTTACCTGAAGATGAAAGGGGACTATTACTGCTACCTGGCCGAATTCACCACTGGAGAGAATAGGGCGACCATTGTGGAGTCATCTGAGAAAGCCTATAGCAATGCCCATGAGATCAGCAAGGAGAACATGCAGCCCACTCAACCCATTAAATTAGGCTTGGCCTTTAACTATTCCATTTTCTACTATGAAATCCAGAGTGCCCCAGAGCAAGCCTGCCACTTGGCCAAGACTGCTCTTGATGACACCATCACTGAGCTCTAGACGCTCTCAACAGGACTCCTACGGGGACTCCACACTCACCATGCAGCCCCTCTGCAACAACCTCTTGCTCTAGACAAGCGATCAGCAAGACCATGACGGGGGAGAAGGCAACAATTAAGGCCCCCAGGTGGATTGGCAGGGCACGCTGATGTTACTACAGCAGTCTTTATTTTTTACCATGAGTTGAGTGTTGGGTGGGGGAGGGTAAGGGAGGGATGACCTTCCTAGGGAGAAACCCATGACCTGTCCTGTCTTTGATCGCCTCTTTGACATTTTTGCTAAAATCCCACTAGTGGAAAGTCAGGCTAGCTGTGCTTGTATTGGAATAGCAACCTCACATTGGCATATGGGCTGTTCTGTAGCTTAATGCAAGTGGAGCTGTCTTTAACTTATTGCTAGAGAACAGGGTTTTAAGATGAAAAGAACACTTAAATGGAATGGCCCTCATTCAATAAGTCTTGTGGTTCCAGTAAGGATTTTGGGTACTTTCTATCTCATCTGTTTTATTTATTTATTTATTTATTTATTTATTTATTTTTGGCTGTGTTGGGTCTTCGTTTCTGTGCGAGGGCTTTCTCTAGTTGCGGCGAGCGGGGGCCACTCTTCATCGCGGTGCGTGGGCCTCTCACTATTGCAGCCTCTCTTGTTATGGAGCACGGGCTCCAGATGCGCAGGCTCAGTAGTTGTGGCTTACGGGCTTAGTTGCTCCACGGCATGTGGGATCTTCCCAGACCAGGGCTCAAACCTGTGTCCCCTGCATTGGCAGGCAGATTCTCAACCACTGCGCCACCAGGGAAGCCCCTCATCTGTTTTAGCTGTGCATTTTTTTTAGGGTGTACTCTACCACAGTGGTCCCCAACCTTTTTGACACCAGAGGCTGGTTTTGTGGAAGACAATTTTTCCACTGTTGGGAGTGGGGAAGGACAATGGTTCAGGTGGTAATGCGAGCAATGGGGAGCGGCAGATGAAGCTTTGCTCACTTGCCTGTCACTCACCTCCTGCTGGGCGGCCTGGTTCCTACCAGGACCGGTACCGGTCCATGGTCCAGGGGCTGGGAACCCCTGCTCTACCAGACATGGAATAGTTTAAAACCCAAGCTGATAGACTTAGAACATGATGTATATTTATCCTTATGGTTTAGGCCTTGCTAGTTTTCACAAGTTTCTACTTAGTGGACAATATTAACACTAAATTGCCATTTACAGTATTTCTACATTATAGCCATATGTAACATCAAGCCATTGATTGTGCATTTTTCTTTATTTTGGCTTTTACATCCTTATTCAGCCTTATCCAGGTTGGTTTTACTGTTATCTATCTCCTAGGCCAAAAGGCTTGCCTGAGGAGAATCGAAGCTACTTTTTAAAGGTTTTGGTTAATAGGCGCTTGGCAGGTGGCTGTGGAATTTTTGTCCTTCTCTCTTCTTAACTTAAATCCACCACAAAAATTGTTAATCACTTTAATAGAAACGTTAAACACCACAAAAATAGAGAAAATTCAGGTCTGTATCCCATTTCTTGTGTTGATATTTCCACGGAAATCCTGATTTTTAAGCTGCCACAGCTCCTTCCTCTGGGATTACACTGTTGTTTCACTCCTCACTTGAGTCTTCCCCACTGTACCTTATGCTGACGGAACTGACTCGGGTGGATTGAAAAGCTGTTGGATTGTAGAAGTTGGCGGTCATTTTGAGAGAGTTCATGGTGCAGTGTGTGAAAATTCAGGTGCTAGGAGCTTACTGGTAGAAAAATCCTATAGGAAGAGTTCATAAACTTCTGTCCAATTTCAGAGCCTTGTAAGTGTGTCAGTTTTTCCTACGTGAAAACACTCCTTCCCCAAATAATTGTTGTAGGAAAATAAACTAAAATCATTATCAGATAAGAAATACTTAACTCCTACTTGACCAAAACTTTTTCTATGTATTTTTTTTCTTCTTAATGAAAGCGTAGAAGCTGGCGATTGATTTCTCTTATGCCATCTGTGCATGTTTTAGAATTGTAGGGAACCACAATGCTATTTCCACAAGTTTGTTTCAGTGAGCCTTAGGTCCTTCGCTCTCATTTTGGATAAGTCTTTCTAAACACATGACCTATTGCATATACATTCAGCCTTTTTTATTAAGACCAGTAACAGTGTAAACTCCCGAGATAGGGAGCGACACCAGACTCGTTTGTCTCTTTGTTTTATTTAGGCAAGGAAAGGAATGAGTAATGATTGAGGAAAACCTGACAGCTGTTTTTGCTAAAACCAAAATGGAACTTCCAATTGTGAAATGCACACGCTGACCAGGATCCAGGTGACAGTGAAGGTAGAAGAGTGTGACGATGTTCTGTCACGTGGCACAGTTTACCCAGCATGACTCTCCTTAGAAGGTCCCCTCCATATGCTAGAGAGGAAGTCCCAACCAACCAAACCTACCAGAAGAACTAGCAGAAGAGAGTTTTACAGCTTCTGTGCCCTAATAGGAGCCTTAAGTCAATACCACGGATGGGAACAGATTTGGGGGGTAGGTGGGGCTTTCCTTAATTTATCTTCATGTCCAGTGAGCAATGTCGTGTCCTTCCTTGTAGCATTTGGAAATGATTTACTGGAATTACAAAACCTATTTTTCTTTTAAATTTCAGCTTCAGCTCTGGCTGCTTTTTAGAATAATGCAAGATAAAACCATATCTGAGGGCTAAAAATGAAGAGGGAATGGGAGGAGACAATATTTAAACAGTTTGAATGGTTTCTTTTCTTTATTTTCAAAGAAATGCACTTGTCTATGATGATGTCTCTCCAGTGAAAGGATTACTCCTCCATTACTCTGTTGATACAATATTGTGCATGTTAGTGTTGTATGTCTATACAGTGGCTTGAAATTTATTAACTTATACTGTACGTGTTTTGTATTCCTATGACAAAAAAATTGTCTTCAAAATTTTTTAAGTTTTCTTTATTTAATTTTTCCTCTTGGGGGTAAAGTTTGCTCTTCCAAATAGTGATTGTAACAAATTGATCTATTTTGGAAGTTGTTACAGTGACATGCAGTTATATATTTTGTTTTTAAACGGGAGGGGGAGTAAAAGAAACACCAGTGTTAACTTAATCTTAATGTCTGGTGTTTGTCATGGTGAAATTATAACTATTACAGTGCAGGAGAACAATAAATATGTTCTCTGAGTGAGGCTTTGTGCTTTTTGTCAAGTTATGCAGTGAACTATTTTTAAGGTCTATTCAGTGATTATTTTTCCAACTCCATGCTTCTCTAAGAAATTATTTCACACATGGACCATTCTTAGCAGTTTTCCTCAGTGATGGAATATCATGAATGTGAGTCATTATGTAACTGCCCTACATTGAGCAAATAAACTTACAGATCTGAAAAAAAAAATTTTCTAATTAATAAATAAATTTGGTTCTATGGTACTTTCAATTATGTTTTGTTGAATTTATCTGTAAGTGTTAAATTCTTCTATTACCTTGGATAACAAAGATGAAGGGGATAAATTCATGGGATTGGGAAAGGCAGCTCTTATTTACAATTGTATCTTTAGCTCCAAGCATAGTACCTGGGATACATTAGATGGGCATTAACTATTTGCAAAATGAAAAAATAAGTAAAATTCAGAGATGCTGGGAAGGGGATTTAATGAAAGAACAAATTCCAGATGATGACATTGGATGTTGTGATGTCTGATTATAGATCTTTAAATATAAAGGTCAAAGAAAAAGGGCTTTGAAGATAGCATAATCATCCTGTAGAATCCAAACTGCACAGAAATCAAATGAAAACATCTTTAATTAGTATCAGGAATTATCCTAAAGTTTTACACAATTAAAATGGATGAGTTTTTTTTTCATGCAATTTAATCTACCCAGTGAGAATGGTGCACGTCTATGTGGTTTGCCCAACCCATCACTGAGGGTATATAGAAGTCCCAGGGAAGCTGGTGATAGTCATACTCAGGAAAATTGCCCTTGATATGCAAACAACTCTACAAGTCCTAACACCATGAATTACTATGGCAACTACTACAGAGGTCTGGGCTAGGGATATGGCTATGGCTGTGGCTAGGGAAGTGGCAGCTTCTGCAGACTGAGCTATGGCTGAGGCCATGGAGGCTACAGATACGGCTGTTGCCACCCATCGTGCTATGGAGGATATGGATTATCTAGCGTCTACTGCAAGAGTGAACTCATTCTTCTAATCACAGGAATCATCATATCATCCTGATTTAGTTCTACTTTCATGTGCTTTTATCCCCGTATATCAGCGTGTAGCTGCTTTCTTGATAAAACCAGTAGAGGATGACATGTGAGCTCTTCAAAACCAGGACTCAGTTCCGGCAGCAAACACCAGAAGCAGGAACAGCAGCAAAGGGAATGACCTGGAATCTCACCTTTCAAGCTGTTCATCCCTCTCTTTCCTCTTAAGATACCAAGATGTTACGAACTCCCATATTTTAATAAACTAATTTCAATAGCAGAGCAAACATATAGTTTCATTTCCATTCATTTATTTTACAAAACTAGATATAAGCTCTCTGGGGACAGGTGACTATGATTGCTTATTCATCATTGTATGCTCTGTGCTCATGACAATACCTAGTACATATAAGGCAGTCAAAGAATGTTTGCAGATTAAGAAACTTGTTCATGGTTTTCTATAATATAGAGCCATTTTTAATTTTCCCAATAATTATCTGGAACCTCAGCCTAATTTTGGAATCATAATGTCTATTCACTGACCCTATTTCTTCCCCGCCCCTGCACCCACACATTACCATTGAACATCTCTCCCCCAGGTATAATTTCTGTTTGTCCCAGGAGCTTAAAAATACCTCAACAGTTCCATAGTTGAGTAGCACTCTATATGTTCCCCTTACGGAGTCAGGCAGAATACCTTGCAATTTGTCAAAAAGCATAAGTTAAAAATTGTTTGCTGTCAAGGCAAGACATAGGGTAGGAAAAGATATTTACAAAATATATCACTGGAAAACTTGTGCTCCTGGGCACCACTGGAAACAACCCAAATGTCTGTCAACAGTAAAATGGAAAAATAAATTGTAGTATATTCTTACAAAAGAATACTACATAGTAATGACAATCACCAATCTAGAGTAACATCTAGAGCTTGCTGCATGTTCTGGAGCTACAAGCAATGATCTGGATAAATCTCACAACCACAATGTTGGGTGAGGGAACCCAGGCATAATAGAATAGAGTATGAGCCTATTTATTTACATTCCTAGATAGAAAAACCTAGAACACAGGGTTAGCAGGCAGGATAGTGGTTACCTTTGAGGAAGTGGTATCTGGGAGAGGACCTGAGTGGAGTCTTCTAAGGTGCTGGAAATATTGAGTTGTTTTAACCCATGGGTTTTTCAAATGCTCTCATTGTGATAAGTCATTGAGCTGACATATTTTTGTGTATTTTTCTGCGTCTGTTATATTCCAATTGAAAATAGTTAAAAATTGATAACACTGTAAGATTTAAAACGAGTCAGCTAAGAACACACAGTTCAAATTATTTACCAGACTCTTTTTTGAGTACCTACTCTGTATCCTTACAGGCTAGGATATATGGGAGTTTCAAATGACATTGCTTTTAGTGTTAAGACATTCAAAATCCAGCCATCTCTAGTAGGGACATATGTGGGAGAGGGAGGCATGAGAAGGAGGTGATGAGTTCCTGCTCTAAAACCTAGGAGAGAATTAGGGAAGTTTTTCCTCATTACCCATACTCCAACTTTAGGGTATCGACACATTGTTGGTATCTTTACTTTAGTCACAGAACTAATCATACATGAAGGAATAAGACAAAAAGTTAAACAGTAACTACAGAGAAAATGAAGTGAAGCACCTGAATTAAGAAACCTTCTTGCCTATTGGTTTCTCTTTTTAGTTTGTATTGCAAGTACATTCTGCTCGATGAATACTTATTTTATTTGCATGCATTAGTGTTCTGCTGGTGATATAAGTAGGGGATGGGTATTATTAGCTGAGAAAAAAATGTAGAAAAAAATTCTAGGGGGAATTCCCTGGCGGTCCAGTGGTTAGGATTCCACGCTTCCACTGCAGAGGGCCTGGGTTCCATCCCTAGTCAGGGAATTAGGATCCCACAGGTCACACGGCACGGGCAAAAAAAAAAAAAAAAAAAAAAAAATTCTAGAAAGAACATTAGTAGAACTTCAATGGGAATTGTGATGCCTAAAAGTTGTTCTAGAATGATTTTTGAAAATTATATAGTAGGCTAAATTATCCTTTGATATTGTCTGAGAAAAGTTGTTATACTGTTGTGGAAGACACAAATATATTGAAGAAAATGGTGTCTGCCATTCTTTGAATTAACTATAAGAGTAATTTATTCACTCTATTAAAGAGGTTTGGAAAAGTAAAGATATAAAGTTCATGTTCTTTGTGTTACTGAAAGCTATTTTAGTTAGGTATTAGTAATTTTCACATAAAGCCTTTAGTGTTTCCATAGTGTGCCTGATGGGTTTGGAATAGCAGTTCAGAGCTTTAACAAAATTGATGTGGATGTCAAGCCTTCCGCATCCTATTGAATGTCTGAAAAATGTATATGGAAAAACAATGACTTGGTAACCAAGAGTTACTCATGGGGGCTGTTGAACATGAAGATCAGCACAAATCTTGCCAGGCAGTTTCTTTTATGACCCCACTGCTGACTAATATCTTCTACTTGACAGAAAAAATATACCACACATGAGCCTCTCCCTAAATTCAACTTTCCCTGAATGTTTGCTGAGATTTATCTCACATAAGATGGATTAAATTTTCAAGGCTTAGAAAAAAACTGTGCATTCGTTTCCAACTTACCGGCTAAATAGTGTGCCAATCTCATGTCATACTTGAAAGGAAGGCTTCAAGGATCATTCTGATGCCCCAGGAAGGGGTAGCATTCCATGCCACCACCCAAGATGCTAAGACTGAGGCTTTAAAACCACCCTTATGGGCTTCCCTGGTGGCGCAGTGGTTGAGAATCTGCCTGCCAATGCAGGGGATATGGGTTCGAGCCCTGGTCTGGGAAGATCCCATATGCCGCGGAGCAACTGGGCCCGTGAGCCACAATTACTGAGCCTGCGCGTCTGGAGCCTGTGCTCCGCAACAAGAGAGGCCACGATAATGAGAGGCCCGCGCACCGCGATGAAGAATGGCCCCCACTTGCCGCAACTAGAGAAAGCCCTCACACAGAAACGAAGACCCAACACAGCCATAAAAATAAATAAATAAATAAACCCAAAGTTTAAAAAAAAAAAAAAAAAAAACCACCCTTACATGCTCAACCTGAAATTGGCATTAATCATCTGGGCTATAATAAGTTTCAGGCCACCTGTTAGGAATAATTTTTCAGCATTGCTTGAGAATTTGGAAGGTGCTTAGAAGTAGTAAAAAGGAAACTATGCGTTTTGCAAATGCCCCTGATTTATTGGTTATTTTCTTATCTATTATAATTGGACTATAAATGATAAATACCTATAAATAAAGAAGTATGCTTTCGCTAGGTCCTCTGTAATGTCTAATTTGTGGTAAGATCATTGAATCTCAGTTGACTTCAGATCAAGGACTATTTGTATTTATGACTTGAAATAATGTTTCTGTATTAGGATAGCTAGACTATGCTGCTGTAACAAATACACCCTCAACTCTCAGTGGCTTAATCCAGTAAGGTTTATTTATGAGTTTTGTCTCAGTCTTATACAGGTCAGGCAGCTCTCCTTGGGGTTCTCCGGCAATGGCTTAGGGATCTGAGCCTCTTCCATCCTGTATCTTATTTTCTAGTCATGCTGAAGGGAGAGGAGAGAACATGGAGAAGTCAGACCTTCTCTTAACTGCTTGGGATGGGATGTAACACATTAGTTCTGTTCACTTTCCCATTGGTGAGCACTCAGTCACATGTCTTTATGTGTCCAGGAATGGGTGACTCAGTAGTCTCTGCTGTGGTCACTTTCCTCAACCAGAACTGGATTGTTTTGCACATCTAAGGGGGCCCTTTGCTCCATTTTGAAACTAATTTTTTGGTTTAACCCAAATGTAAATGTGATGGAGAAACCTTGGGTTCTTTCATCCAAAGCTTGGCCCAGCTTTGTTGCACTTACTTCTTTAATGTGCATTTCTTATATGTCCTTATTCGTTGATCCAAGTCAATTTGGGTCAGTTCATTGACCCAAGTCAATGAAAAACAAACAAACATTGGCAAAATGGAGCCAAATATAGCTTTATGGTATGTGTTGGAGATGACTTTCAATGTTAGCTACCATTCATTCAGTTAGTCATTCATCCTTTCGAATAATATTGAATAGTGACATGTTCTTGACACCATGCAAAGCATATGGGAAGTGGTTATCAGAACTCCCTGCTCCTAAGTAGATGGCAACCTAAAGAAAGTAAAGCTTAGGGAGATTTAGCAACTTATCTCATTTTAAACACCGATCCAGTCAAATTACAGAGCTGGAATTTGAAACTAAGTCAGCTTCACCAAAACCCATGTTCCTAAATTTTATGCCCTACTTCCTCTGTGACAGGCAGAATTTCTGCAATGGCCTACAGAAAAATATTCTTCCCTGAATCCGTGGAAGCTGGCAATTTGAGGAAATATCACTCCCATGATTGTGTTATGTTGTGACACAGTTAACCTTATTTGGGTGGGCTCGACTAATCACATGACTCCTTGAAAGCAGAGAGTTTCTAGACAGGTAGCAGAAAAGGAATTCTGAGATTCAATGCGTGAGGGAAATTCAATACAGTTGCTGGCTTTGAAGATGAAAGGGAAGCAACGTGATGCCCTCTAAGATGCCCATGTGAAGCAACGTGAGCACCCTCTAAGGAGCAGATAGCAGCTCTTAGCTAACAGCCAGAAAGGAAACAGGCACCTCAGACCTATAACCACAACCTGATTGAGCTTGGAATTAGTTTCATATCCAGAGCCTCCAGATAACAGCTCAGCCAGGCTGACTTTGGTCTTGCAAAATCCTAAGTAAAGAACCCAGTCAAGCTCACTAAATTTCTGACCTACAGAATTGTGAGATAATAAAATGTGTTGTTTAAGCTGCTAAATATAGAGTAACTTGTTTTACAGTAATAGAAAACTAATGTATTCCCTCAGATTTAAAAAAAAAAATCCATCATTTCACCTTCTTTGGGTAATTTGATCAATCAATTGTGAATCGAAACATGTCATAGATGAGCAGATGAAGAAGATGTGGTATATGCATCTTCTGTATATATTCAGTATATATAAAACAGAATAATACTTAGCCATAAAAAAGAAGGAAATAATGCCATTTGTAGCAATATGGATGGACCTAGAGATGATCATACTAAGTAAAGCAAGTCAGACAAAGACAAATATCACATGATATTACTTATGTGAGGATTCTAAAAAATGATAATACAAAGAATCTTGTTTACAAAACAGAAATAGACTCACATAGAAAACAAACTTTTGGTTACCAAAGGGTAAAGGTGGGGGAGGGAGGGATAAATTAGGAGTTTGTGATTAACAGATACACACTACTATATATAAAATAGATAAACAACAAGGACCTACTGTATAGCACAGGGAACTATATTGAATATCTTATAATAACCTATAATGGAAAAGAATCTGAAAAAGATTATATATATATAAAACTGAATCACTTTGCTGTACACCTGAAACTAACACAACATTGTAAATCACCTATACTTCAATACAAAAAAAAAAAAAGATTAAAATGGAAAAAAGAAAAAATGAGCTGTCCTATCTTCTACCAAAATTTCTCCATATTTTTCTAAAATTACCATGAGAAAATTTCATGGAAGCCAATTCTACCTGCACTTCAGATACATACTTTGAATGGCTCTTTATATTCAGTGAGGTGCTTTCATACATATTTCTCTTTGGGGAACCAGGAATGGCAGGTGTCTCTGAACCCTTTGCCAGCGAGGAAACAGAAGTTCAGAGGTTAGGAGATTTGCATCATGCCACATAGTAAACTAGTAATAGATTTGGGTTGTTTAAACGTGTTTTTATTTACTTTAAAAGAATCTTCTTTCCTTTAGGAAGCATGATTCCTTAATCTTACTCTTAGGGGCAAAATTACCTCTAAAGATGGAGCTAATGTCTGACGCAGTTGTGACATTTACATAGGGAAATGTTTTACAGTTTGTTTTTCTACTCTCATTTTTAGACATATTTCATTGTCATAGCCTCTTGGATTTTGCCAACAAAATGTCTTTTAGGGGCCTCAGTTATATGCTCTTGATTTGTTTAAACCATGCCATTTCCATTTCAGTAGAGATCCAACTGGTTGGCATTTGCTAGAACCTCACACCCATTGTTTTATGAATAGACATTGAAAATCATTTTGATGTAGAAAAAGAAAACAACTAAGTTTAGGCAACTAAAGAAAACTCAAACTGGGGACTTCCCTGGTGGCGCAGTGGTTAGGAATCCGCCTGCCAATGCAGGGGACACGGGTTCGAGCCCTGGTCTGGGAAGATCCCATGTGCTGCAGAGCAACTAAGCCCGTGCGCCACAACTACTGAGCATGCATGCCACACTACTGAAGCCCACAGGCCTGGAACCCATGCTCCACAACAAGAGAAGCCACCACCATGAGAAGCCCACGCACCACATCGAAGAGTGGCCCTCGCTCGCCACAACTGGAGAAAGCTCACGTGCAGCAACGAAGACCCAAAGCACCAAAAATAAATAAATAAATCAGTAAATAAATAAATAAATTTATTTATTTATTTTAAAAAAAGAACACTCAAACTGAACTCTTTGACCCTGAGCCCCAAAGAGCACAGTATAAATGCTGGGCAAACTATTTTTGTCTTCTGCTTTATAAATGAGTTCTTTTCTTTTTCTGTTGACTATTATCTGGCACAGCTGCTGTTTTCAGAGCATAAAAAAGATGGGAATCATGAAAACAAGGAAATAAAACCTTGCCTAAAACACCTTGGCCTGTGAATCATGGCTGGTCTCCTCCGTAAAATGTGTATAACCACTAAGTCATTTATGAATGAAGGAGCATAGGTTAGTGGTGGCATCAATAAAAGCAGTTAAAACAGGTGAATTCTATTTCTGGTTCCAAAATGATGATAAAATGACTTGAGAGAAGTCACTGTAACTACTTTCAGAGTCTCTACCTGTGAGATGAGAAGAAAATAAGAAAATTCTTTTTTTGGAAGATGATATAAAGACCTGCTTAACCTCTCATCCTGGCAGCCTTCTGATTCTCACAGCTGGATTCTCTTAAGCATCTCCTTTACATTCAACCCCACATACTAGCTCAATAATATATGCTTTTTCTTGGTGGGGTAACCCAGGACAATAATTCAATGTGGCTCAGTTTTAACGCTACATCACTTCGAGTTCTGAGCCCTGTTTGAGTTCTGGCTTAGTGCTTAGGGATCCAACCCTTTCTTATAACCTCATTCTAGTAACTGGATCCCCAGCCCGTTTTCCTACATCTGAGCCTCTCCCCTGGTTTTCTGTCTTCTGTACCACCACTTCCAAGGCTGAGATTCTGCAGCTGACTCTTTTGATTGTCCTGGCATATTTCAGCCAGAAATATACACGTTCCAGCTATCTGTCCCACCAACACTTGTGAACTAATTCTTAAAGATTATTCTTTAAAAATAAAAAAGAATGAAATAATGCCATTTGCAGCAACATGGATGGACATAGAGATTGTCATACTAAGTGAAGTCAGACAGAGAAAGACAAATATCATATGATATCACTTATATGTGGAGTCTAAAAACATGATACAGATGAACTTATTTACAAAACAGACTCACAGACTGCGAAAAAAACTTATGGTAGAAAGGTGGTAGGGCAGATAATGTGGAAAGGTGGTGGGGATAAATTAGGAGGTTGGGATTAACATACACACACTACTATATATAAAATAGATAATCAACAAGGACCTACTGTACAGTACAGGAAACTCTACTCAATATTCTGTAATAACCGATATGGGAAAAGAATCTGAAAAAGAATGGATATATGTATATGTATAACTGAATCACTTTGCTGTATACCTGAAACTAACACAACACTGTAAATCAACTATACTCTAATATAAAATGAAAATTAAATTTAAACATTTTTATTAAATATTGAGATAAAAATACTTGTAAAATATACACAAAATATAAAGACTAATAACACAAGACTATTGAAATATTCTACCCAGTTACCACCACCAAATATAATTACTGTTATCTCTGAAGTCCCTGTCCCATCCCCTCTCACTCTACTCAGAGGAAACCACTCTGCTGAAATTTATGTTTATCATTCTCTCTCACTCTCTCTCTCTCTTTTTAGTTTTCCTAGATGGTAATTTCCTAAATAATATATTTTCCAGTGTGTGTGTTTTGAACTTAATATTGACAAAAATAGAGTGTATGTCTTACGCTACTTGCTTTTTTAGTTCAACATTATGTTCCTGAGATTTATCCATGTTTTTACTTATCTGTGTAATTCATTACTCTTCACAAGAATACAGTGTTTTATTGTATGCCTATCATGCAGTTTATTTATCTCCCCTATGGTTGATGGACATTTGAATTGTTCCTCTTTTTCCTTCTGTTACAAAACAGTGCTGTGATGGATATGCACTTGTCTTCTAGAAGTACTTGCTGGGTGATGCAATTTTCAAAGGTGTTCGCCTTAATTTATAGTCCCATGAGAAGAGTAACTCCACATCCTTGCCAACTTTAGATTTTGCCAGTATTCTTAACTTTTGCCAGTCTGGTAGTTGTAATATAGTATCTCATTGTGGTTGAAATTTTCATTTTCTTGATGACTAACAAGGCTGAGAATCTTGCTTATATTTGTTTGGACATTTGGATTAACTCTCTCTGAAGATCTGTGCAAATCTTTTTTTTCAGTTTTCTATCCATCATTTGCATTTTTTCTTAATGGTTCATAGAGGTTCTTTATATACTCTAGATACTATTCCTTTGTTAATAATTCATATGGCAAACATGCTCTACCAGTCTGTGGCTTGTAGTTTTACTTTCTTTTTCATATATTTTTGTGAATAAAAGTTCTCACTTTTACTTTAGCTAATTTACCCATATCTTCTTTTATTATTTACAGTTTTTGCTTAAGAAATTTTTCCTTATCCCTAATGTCACAAAGATGTCATCCTATGTTATGCCTAAAAATCTGTAGTTTTGTCCTTCATATTTAAATCTTTAGTAAACCTAGAATTTACTAGGCAAAAAAAAAAAAAAAAGTCTATCCTTTCCCCACTAATTTGCAATGCTTACTCTAACATAAATCACATTTCAAGTCTGTTTTGAATTCTTTGTTTCATTCATCTATTTACCTTTCCTGATGATAATATGATAGTGTCATATTTATCAAAGCTTTATAAGAATTCTTGATATCTATAAGTAAGCTTCAATAACTTTCTGTTCTTTTAGAATGTCTTGGTTATTCCTGTCCCAACGATCTTTCATATATATTTTGAAACTTTTTTTTGACAAGTTACATATACACATACACACAAATTCATTGCAATTTTAATTGATAATGCATTTAATCTATAGATCAATTTGCAGTGAACTGACTTGTTTTGCTATTGCTTCTCCCAATTCACGAACATAGTATATGTTGTATCTCTTCATTTAATTAGAACTGCTTTTAATAATCAACATGTCTATAAAGGTCTTACACATATTCTGTTAAATTTATTCCTAGGAACACACACATACACACACACACACACACACTTGCTATGATTAATTATTTGAATATCCTCTTTTGAGAAGACTGATCACATCTAATTTTTCTACCTCCTCTCCTCTTTAATTGGGTAGTATTTCTTTTTTCTCATTGACTAATAGAAATTTTTTTATTTTTTATTAAATCATGGGTATAAGTTTTTGTCAGCTACATATGTTGTAAATATCTTTTTCCTCTAATGGCTTACTATTTCATTCTTTTTTATTTCTAAATGAACCATATTTTATATGTATATGAAATTGTTATTGATGAGTGAGTCGACCTGTAGTTTTATATACAAGATTATGCTAAAATTACTTGGGAAGTGTCTCTTCTTTTCTTAGGAAGACTTTTTAACTGATTCAATTTTTTAAAATGTTAATAGCACATTAATTGTTTTTTATTCCTGCTTTAGGCAACTTTGTAAATTATATTTTTCAAGGATCTGCCCATGTCATCTAAATTTTCACATTCATAAAATTCTTATTATCTTTTTCATATTACCATTCCTCTCTATTGTGTATTTGTTCACTCTCATTTTATGTTCTTATCTTTATATTTTCATCCTTTAATGTTCTCTGGATGCTTAGATAAGTTTTCAGCCCTTTTACTTTTCTATTATAATCACATTACACTACAAATTTCACCATAAACACTACTTTGCCTTTCTTTCACAAAGTTTATGGGATGTGTACTATATTTGTTATTATTCTAATTCTAAATATTTTACCATTTCCCTTATGATTTCTTCTTTTACCTATGAGTTGTTAAATTTGTCGTTTAAATTTCTAATCTAAACATGTGGATTTTCACTTATATTTTTGTTATTATAAGTAATAATTACAAAATTGCTTTGTAGTTAAAAAATGATCTATATAATACCAATTCTTTGACACTTTTTAGGACTTACTTTAACTGTACTAAGTGGTCCATTTTTATAAATATTTTTCATATACTTGAAAAAGTTGTGTATTCTGAGGACACAGTGTACTAGATAATGTGGATTAGACACTGTTTTGTGTATTGTTCAAATCTATATCCTTACCAATTTATTTTGTGTTTGATCTATTCTTGGGAAAAGTATGTTAAAATATTGTACTATAACTGCATGTATTTCCTATATGTCTGTCCATTTTTGCTTTAAATGTTTTAAAGCTATGTTACTTAGTGTCTTTTTGCATCTAGGGGAATTGAGTTAATACATCTGGGTAGACTAGAGTTAATTTTCAGCAAGAAATCTTCAGCTCTGCCAAAGACCTTTCCACTGTCTAGGAATTTATATCAATGTGCACTTTAGGTGCACAAATAAAAGAAAGCATTAGATGAGTGGAATGTGTAAATAACACCAGCAGGTTTTGTGCAAATTATTAGTTTTGGGGGGTTTTTGGTGGTGATGGGAAAGTTGAATTTGTACTCCTCTTGTTGGAGTTATAAATAGGTTTAATATTACTTCTTTTCATATGTGGTGCATTAATTTGTTCATAACTTTCTGGGTCTTTTTATCCCTTGAGAAGAAAAACATGATGCTGGGGGCCATGAGTCAGTGATGGGAGGAAGATGAGGGAGGGAGCCACAGAAAAGGACCCAATTGGTTAATTGGGTTAATGGTTAATTGGTTAATTAGTAATTGGTTAATGTCTTATTAGTCTGGAGAGTCCTGTCAGCATCTTTCTTCCCCTTTGTAGCTTCTTGGCTCCTTAAGAACCTGGCAGGAAGGAGATGGGCTTTTAGAAAGTTTCACTTTCAAGGGAAATACTGCTGCCCCACTTTCAACTGCCACACAAGAACTCATTAAATAACATTATACAGAGTGTGGATGTGAATAACATTAAACGTTGGACACCTAGACCAGCATTTTTGAAATCTTAGTTAAGTGGCACCATTTTATAAAATCCAGGTTACTTTTAATCCTAAACATATTCAGAATATGATAGCAATTACCCATCATTTTTAGAGATATGCAAGAACAATACATTTTTGAACTGACAGAGCCTAGTTTCTTTTGAAGTGTTTTATCAGAAATGAAAATGATGAAGTGTGCTGAGAATATGCAAATACATTCAAGTGCACACAATTAAAACCCTGAGATGTATTTGATGATAAATCACTTCACTGTGGTTGCAAGTATTTGCAATAGGAATTCAAATTGATAATTATGATTATGTGATTCTTAGAATAGCTAACAGTTTTCCATTTTTATCTGCTCTTTGAAATAAAAAGAGAAATATAATACCTTAAAACCACTCTCTAACAGGCAGATTGCATTTCAAATATATGAGAACTTTTTCTTCTCTCTGGCTGTCATGTGTCAAAGTACCTTGAGAAAACCACAAGTAGAAAAAAAAAAAAAAAAAGGCTGCTCCTATCCCCATCTTCCACTCCCAACTTCAGAATAAATTTCCAAAGCTCGTTCCAGTTCCCAATTACCTCCGGTACAGGCCTTAAAGAATGAGGGCAGATGCCCGATGCATCCCTTATAACGCAAATGTGTTGTATTGGAATTTAAGCCATCTTCTAACCTATCCCTTCCCTGAGCAAGCCCTGAACTGATGGAACAAACTTATGATGAGAACATGTGTGAGGATGTGTTAGAGGAGGACTATTGTGATTTCTTTTTTTTAATTTAATTTTTATTGGAGTATAGTTGATTTACAATGTTGTATTAGTTTCAGGTATACAGCAAAGTGAATCGGTTAGACATATACATATATCCACCTTTTTTTTTTAGATTCTTTTCCCATATAGGTGATTACAGAGTATTGAGTAGAGTTCCCTGTGCTATACAGACTATTGTGATTTTTTTATTTAGACATTCATCATCAGCTGGGCCAGTTCTTCTCTGCTTTTTGTAGCTGTTTCACCTTGGAGGGATGAGTCAAGCTGAGCAGACAATCTTCCAATTCAGAAATCACGTGGATCGCAAATGTGATGATTCTGGGGAGGTACAGGAGGGCTAGCTCAGATGTTAGGATCATTGGGAACTTGCTGTAGGGCTGGTTTGGTGTAGGGAAATCAATTCGTTTCCTCCTGGCAGAGGATCTACCCTTAAAAGGAGACTGTTCTGCAACTCTCACCCTCATCTTTCACCTGCCTGGTCCCAGTTTATCTTAATTTTCAAATGTGCTTATTTTAAAATGTAGGTTTTATTATTATTCAGGTATGACAAGGTCAACAGATCAGGAGACAATTACCATTGAAAAGACAGTTTGTTGTTCAAAGCTTCCTAAAGGAGGGGGTCACTAAGGGCTAAAGGGGGAGGTACCAGTGTCGGTCAGGGGGCAGAAGAAGCAAGAGGAAAACACGGGCAAGAGCCTTTATTGTGTTTTCTGCAGGAAGGAACGGGTGAGGCAGTGTTAGCAGGTTTAGGATTGGCTAGTTTGAATAATTTCAGTGAGCTTTGGGCCATACAGGCTGTCCTTAGTTGTCTGGTACCTGGCCCTTGTGTGATTAGGGCAGGGGAATAGTGGTCGCAGAATGTAAGAGCCTGATAAAAGAGGTAGTTAGGGGGTAGGAGATGGGTCGGTTGGTTTGCCTACGAAAGGCATGCTTGCAGGGTGAGTCTTTTACTACCTTTAGGAATTGGCTGGCCGTGGGAGAGGCAGTCCCTTCAGGGTCAGCAAGACCCCAAGATGTCAAAGCATCAGATTCACATATTTAACACAGTGCTGTAATAAACAGGTGTCCCCTTCCTGCAGGTACTTCTCAAGGCTTCACACAATGCTCTAGGAGTGACTGGACTCCAGGTTGTCCCATGACCTGGATGAGAGAGGCTGTATGGACTGACAGAACATCATGTCAAAGGTAGGGCTCTCCTTCTTTCTTCCTACACCTTCCCAGGTGGTGGGTTCTGCTGTGGACTTTGCTTAAGACATCACTTAACCTCTCTGAGTTTCATCTGTGAAATACAGACAAGAGCAGTCTTATCTATGGAAAATGAATTAGAAAACAAACATGGAAAGGGATTGAAAGCACAATATACAGTACTGTCCAAGTATGATTCACAATTACTTAGTAGAGAAAAGAAGCGGATGCCTTGAAAGAAGCATAAACTAAGATGGAAACAACACACTACCAACCATGAAATAAAATCCGTCTTTTTTAGTTTGATTTAAAGCTTACATGGTAAGCGTGAGCTCCATTTGGCACTCCTAAACTGAGAGTTTGGGCTCTGAGTTGAGGTAATTCAGAGAATCTGGCAGTCCTGTAACTCACTGTGAGGTGTTGGCCAAGTCTGTTGCAGTTCTTAATCGAATTATCACATCGTGGTATCTGTGTGTTCTTGCCTATTTCTTTTGAAGTAAGATTTGGGAAATTTCCCTTTAGGCCACTAAGCATTTCAGGTTTCCTCAGAACAGTTAGTTCTCCACAAAGCTGTTTTGCTTTCTGTCTGGTACAAAATCCTAGCGAGATCTTGATTATACTGTTTGCCAATCCAGTTAAGTAGAATTTTTTCTCTTGACTGTCTGGGGATTCTACCTGTAAGCTTTGTTTATTTCCTTACATGCCTGGTATATAACTAGGTAGGAGATGCCCAGTGTCCCAGATTTTAAGATAGAAAGTGGTGAGACTTTCTATAAGATTACTGCAGTTCTCAAGAAGCATATATAATCAAGGTGTAGAGAGATTATTACATTTGTGTTTTGAGGACCTCAGCAAGCAGACACAGTTGGAGTGTACCGTCAACAGGGAAGAAAAAGAGATGTGTGGGTTTATAAAGCAGCATTAAAAATAGAGAAAAATAGAGTTACCTGAATAAAAGGCAGGAAGCTGGGAATTTACGTGTTCAAATGCCAGCTCTGTTGAGGGTATGCCTGTTGTTTCCATTTATAATTTGAAATGTAGAATGAGCCATTTCATTGTATGAGAAGACCACATGCACCAGCCAGCTGATGACACTGAAACGCTCAGAATCTTCAGATTTCTCTAGAAAGGCAAGAAAATGCTCTTTAATGGAGATAATAAAAAATTATGATTGATGATAAAAAATTTTTAAATACATTATGAAATTTAATCTCTGGTACAATGTCTCCCAGTGGAAAGTGTAATTCTCGGTAAACAGGAAAACTGAAAATATAAAAACCAGGGATGAAACATACCTTGCCCAAGGAGGAGAAAAAATATTTGCAAATGAAGATTAAAAACCTCATGCCCTTTTTCTGGAAATATTCCCGAGTCCCCACACAGTATATCTTAGGCTGTGTGGAGTTCTTGACCCTCGCACCACTCTTTTAAAATTGCTCATTTCCCAGTGTTTGCCTTGCCTGTCTTCGAATGTTCTTAGTCCTGGTTTTCATAAGACTTCGGAAACCCTGAATTAAGCAAATATTTGATAGGGGTAGTTTCAGGCCTCTGGAGAGATTTGGGGTCCTCCTTGTTTTTAGAGAGCCTATGGAGGCTCATATAGTTCAGGTCCTGGGGTGGATGCTGACACAGAGTGGGTACCACTGGGTTTAATATCAGATCTGGTTCTCAGCAGAGTCAGGACATGTGGGCTCTCAAGTAGTATTCATTATCACCTCCAAGGGCTTTATCAGACCTGAAATTCCAGACTTTCTTCCTCCACAACCCCTCGTAGTCTCGTTCCTGCTAGACAGGTTCCTCATCCTCATTGGAACATGTGCTCCTGCAGTTTCTCACCAATGCCAGAGTTCTGGGCTCCATTCTGCCTCCTCTGCTTCTCTACCCAACCGGACCCCCTGGCCTAGATTACACAAGTTCCTCATCGTCACTGGTCACATCCATATCTGGGTAGAAACCCTTTCTCATGCCATTCCCAGGTGCCAAGAACTGATAGAGGAAGTTGAGAAACAGTGCTGAAGGATTGCAGATGAGTTCAAGTTATCTGCATGCCCGGCTTCTTCTACTGCTTAGCAACCCTCTGAATCAGCTGTCAAACCTCAGCTCTCCTCGTCCCCCAGAAAACTCTCCACTCTCATTTTGTTCAGATGATCAAGTCTATCCAACCAGAACCCCTCTCATTTTTAAAGTTCTGTTAGTGTTGGGATGATATTTTTGAGATATTAACAACCTATGTCAACTTTTTTTTCCTTCCATCATTTCTTCCTTTTTCTTTCTTCCACCATTTCTTCCTTTTTCTTTCCATGCATAGAAGCAATGAATTGGCTCCAGGCTCATTGTATCAGAGGGATAGGACAGGGTGGGTTTTAGTGGCTTTGGTTTCAAAGAATCTGGGCTCTTAGGAGAAGGAGGAGAACCAAGAATCAACACAATGTTTGGATGAAACACAGAAGAAGAAGGATTCTTGTCCCCATCCCACCCCAATCCTTCCCCAAACTAGAAGATTCTTCTGGAATGGTGGTGAGAACAGAGACTCTGTGAGTCCTAGAGAGAGGAAACCCACTGCCTTCTTGCCCAACAGAATTGCAGAGAGAAAATGGAGTCACAGTGTCTAAGCATATGAGTCTTTAGTGTTGCAGAGATTACTGTACTCCTGGCAGAGCACAAAGACAGCAGCAAAACCCCCCCTGCCACTCACATGATATGGAAACAGCAGGAAGAGCCACCAAACCTGAAGGCACCATGTGCAGAAACAAGCACGTCTCAGTAGAAACCTACATGAACCAAAATCAGCTGTGCTTTCCACCTCCCCAACCATGTGTTAGTACTCTGTAAGTACCCTGGAACCTTGATGGAACTCTGGGAATGGAAGAGGGGGTGAACAGAATCAACTGGGATAAAGTCTCCACCAATTCAGTGGGATGAGGGCATATAATACAAATTAGGCTGAGTTATAGAAAAAGACAATTTGTATTTATTGCTCAGTCAAGTTAAAGCCTGAAATTCAAACCCACCTCATCTATGTCCTCAACCATCTTCTTTCTTTCACATTAACAAAAAGAAGTGCTCTATTGCCTTTTATTCCATCTTCACTCCAAGTATACCATGCTGCCATTCTCAACCACTGCTTTAATACTATCCAACATTTACCAAGCCTTTGCTGCAACACATCTCTTCTTGTGTTAGGTAATTTTAAGTCTCAAGGAACGGGTGTCTAATTCAGAATACCTAAGACAAGAAGGTGGATGGGCTGACTCATGGAATCCAAGGAAACGTGGATAAACCACCAGAGAGGC
The DNA here is from genome assembly GCF_965194805.1 of Balaenoptera borealis. NCBI lineage: Eukaryota > Metazoa > Chordata > Mammalia > Artiodactyla > Balaenopteridae > Balaenoptera > Balaenoptera borealis. The sequence continues at coordinate 14,132,190 of NC_138862.1, read as the reverse complement.
ATTAACATAGCTGTGCCTCAGAAATAATTGGAACTAGGGTCCAGTTGCCCTTAGGATTCTTTCTCTCCATTTCTCAAATCTACTTTTCTCTGAAAACTGGAGTCATGATCTTTTTTTGCAGACTGGCTTATTCCAGCAGAGGAGAAATATGACTGCTGACAGTGCCAAAGTTTTTCATTTTAAAATTCTCCAGTGGGGAGAAGACTGACTCACGCTTTCTCTCTGATTTCACACTCAAAAATCCATACATTCCTCATGTCAGCTCTAAGTTTTGCCGTGGGGGTAGAAATAGTTTCCAGAAAGGGTGGGGGATGGAGTAAAACAGACAAAACAATACATGTCTATGACACATCTATAAGGGAGATTGGCTGTCATTTCAGTGGCCTATAAGCTTGCACATTCAGTCACAAAAAGTAAATACTCACAAAGGCATAGGAGTGTATTATCCTTACTGCTTCCACTTCCTTACCATTGACTCTCCTCAACCTCTTACGGTCCAGCACCCCTAAAGAAACTCTCTTACAGGTTGCTGTGAATGACCTCATCATTCTCAAGTTCAACTACCTTTTTTTCTTTTTTTAGTAACCATCCTCCTTTTTTTTGTTGTTTGTTTGGTTTTTTTTTTACAATAGTTGACTCTGTTAATGGCCTCATTTTGCCAAAACCTTTTTTCTTAGCTCAGATCCATGTGCTGGTTCTTTACCTAGTTCTCTTCCTACCTCCTAGATATGCCTTCTGTGTCCTTTGCTGATTTTTCCTTTCTCCTTTTGCTCCTTAATTATAGGCAATCATCACGTTTCTGACCTCAATCCTCTTTTTCCTACTCTCTCTCCTATAGTGGTTTTAAGCCTTAAGTAGCTTTTTATTTTCCACAGCATAAAACCAAAAGCACTAAAAGCTGCAAAAAGCTAATGTGAAGTTAACATCCCACAATAATAATGTGAAGAATGATAATAAGAACAGCAAGAGTTGACAATTACTGAGCACCAACCACTGCTCTAAGCACTTTCCTTGAATTAAGCCATGTGATCTTCATCCTATGAGATGAATGCTTTTTCTATTATTCTCCTTTTGACAGAATAATAAGGAATAAAAAGGAAAAGGGAATGTGCAGAGGTTAAAGACTTATCCAGCATCAAATAATGAGAAAGGCATTGTTCAAACTTGGGCAGTCTCCCAAACATGCCTAAGGCTTCCTGTGTTCTTGCTTCTACTCCTGGAGATTGACCCCCATACCCTACCCCATCATTCAACATTTTACCCCTTTTTCAAGAAGAAGTTCCCAGATTTCCCCTTCCCAGTGCCTTGCTGAATGGATTCTTTCCCTCTGTTGTACTCCCATGGAGTCTTATTTGTGCCTTGCTTATAAATTTATGATTCTATTTTCTCCTTGATTATTTAAAAATATGTCATCTTGTTCAATAGACTGTAAACACCTGCAGGTTTGTGTGTCCCCCCACCATAGACCCTCTCAGTTCTTTGTTCCATCATGGATGCTCAATCAATGTTTATTAATTGAATAGATGAGCCATTTGTCAAACAATAAATGCTTATTGAGAATCTTTTGTAAGACTCTATAGACCAGTGCTGCTTAAAGTATGGCCTGCAGACTGGTACTCTTCCTGGAACCATTTGTTATGATAAGAAAGGAGGTTGTACCAGAAGGTGAATCAACACATAGCTTCTTCATTAAGAAAGTCCTGCTAAGAAAAAAATCTTGGTTGAACTAAATGGTGTGCTTAGTGACATAGTTGATTTACCACGTGGTTGAAATACATTTTGGTGCCAGCTCCTGACCTCATCAGGGATCAGTAACAAATAGTTTGAGGACCTGTATTTTGAGTAGCAGTGCTATAGGGGATGTAAAGCAGGTATGAATTCTGCTCCTGGGAACTCACATTCTAGTTGAGGAGGTATAATGTGATATTTTAAAACAAGAACAGCAACAACTAGATCACAAGATGATAAGCATGCAGTTCAGTAGAAAGAATAAAAAAATTAAAGTGCCTCCAAACTTTTAGTCCAACTTTCCAATTTTTGCAGATTAAAAAACAAAGTCTGAGACAGGTCATTATAAGCAAGTCTTAATAATGCAAAATACTTCCATGGGAACAGAAAAATTAGAAATACAGTTTAAAATATGACCAGATGTTAACCATGATATAAACATTCACAACACTTATAGGTGGGCATGGGTACCACAAGAAATTTTTTCTGATCTTTATCTGTAGATTTAATAAAATCCAAAAGTTTGCATGATGAAACATGACAATTAGGAAAAAAGTTATTTAAAAGTGTATTTTTGCAGTCTATACATAATTGCTTTCTTAAAAATTCTAATTTATTTCTTCCTATAAAACAATTGTAAATACTTAAGAAAGCACTTTCTGAGTGGCTATATTTTCTTTGAAGGGCTTTTAAATGTAGATGATGTACAGCAAGACTTTCAAATGTTTGTTTGTTGATTACCAATACAATTTTAGGTCGTCTGACAATCACCATTTTCGGGGGGAGGATTATCAACAAGAGTAGACTCACTGAACCAGACATTGTGCCAAAAGTAGAACTGATTACAGATATTGGGTTGAATGTGCCAGATTTCTGGAACAATCACTTCCTAGAGACATGTGAGTTAAATCAGCAGATTGCTATGGAAATAGAAAAAGAAATGAACACATCCTTAGGAACAGAATATGAGGTCTGACAGTACACATTTATGCTGTCACAGGGAAAGGAAAAAAAAAATCTCTACTCCAAGACAAAGTCAATACTTTTGTGATTCATGTGCTTCCTGACAAAATATTTGATCTGCTTGGGCACACACGAGAGGAGGTACAGCTGGCAAGGGATAGAGATAGATTCTAGCACAGAAATATTACAACACATTCTTACAAAAGTGTTATGAAAACCATCTGACTTACAATTCTGTCCTCTACTAGCTCCATCTCTGTCACTGAACTAAGGGAACACACACTAGAACTCACACATCAAAATGAAATCCCAAGGAAACCTAAGCAAAATGTAAACAGAAAAAAACCCTGAAAAAATAGCAAGTTCAACGTCACAGTGAGAAAATGTTGGCTTATTTGTCCAAAAGTTATTGCTTTGTTCAATTGTACTTTGAAATATTCATTAAAAGAATTGTTTTTGGTCCTTTAAATATTCTTTGGAAGAAATCTATTTAAACATAAACAGGGCAGATGAAGAAGGGGGGGATAAAGATGGAGAGATTTACAAGCTTGTTTGTCACAGTGATCTTTGTTGTCCTCTCCAAATTCATACATTGAAGCCCTAACCTCCAATGGGACGGTATTTGGAGATGGGGCCTCTAAGGAGGCAATTAATTTTAATGAGATCAGTGGGTGGGGCCCTTATCCTTATAAAAGAAGAGAAAGACACCTGGGATGTGCTCACACAGAGGAAAGGCCAGGAAAGGACACAGCAAGAGAGCAGCCACCTACATGCAAAGGAGAGAGGTCTCATGAGAAACCAAATCTGCTGACACTTTGATCTTGGACTTCCAGTCTCCAGAACAGTGAGAAAAGAAATTTCTGTTGTTTAAGCCACCCAATCTGTGGCACTTTGCCATAGTAATCCTAGCAGACTAAGGCAAATCTAGAACTGTCTACTCAAAGTGTGTTCTGTGGACCAGGGCCAGGCTATAAAGTGTTTGTTAGCAGACCATGATAAGTACTGAAATTGAGAATAAGATTAAGAAACTTTAAAAAAAAAAAAGCAATTTGACAATTTGCTTTATGACTCTAGAATCTAATAATACAATATTAAGACTAGTATTCTGTATGCTTTTTTAAAATTTCACTTTCCTAACAATTCATTTTTACTGTATTTTACAAAATTATCTCTGTGATGGATTAGAAAAATAATCTAATCCTTCACCTTAGGCTCAGATTTAGAAGGAAACTAGTTCCCTCACTTTCCCTTTGTTTTGAATCTGAGACAGATGATTAAATTCTGTGATCTCTGAACTGCTGTAGGTCCCAGAAATGAAACTGAGATTGACTGGCATCTTCCCCACTCAGATTTTCATTTAGCAATGGCCCAGAATTTGATGATCATATATGCTGTATTAAACTGTCTCTTCCCTATGTTCAGAGGGTACCATGTGTGAATAAGATGCTGATTGGTTTTCTTTTAGGCCAGATATTTTGAGGCTTCTCTTTGTCTCAAAGTAACAACCAGCTGAACTCAATGGAAGGATTCATTGCAGGATTATTTCAAGCCACAAGGAGAGGGAAGCTCTAATAGGGATTGGTTTCAGCTGCATATATCAAACAACCCAAATAACAGTGGCTTATATAAGACAGGTGTTATTATTCTCTCGAATAACAAAGAAGTCTTGATAAGTAGCCCATCATTGATGGAGCAGTTCAAGGATGTTAAGATCAGTATCTGTAATTTGGGGGTTTCTCTTACTGTCAGTTGTAATATGACTATTGCAGCTCCAGTCATTACAGCTGCTTTTCAGGTAGGAAGAAAGAGGTAAGCACAAGGGGCAAACATGCTGTTTGCCAACTGATTCTACTCCCGTTTTAAGGTGCTTACTGGAAGCTCCATGTAAGAACTTCTACTTGTCACTGGCAAGAACAGTTGTCATGTGGCTATTTCTATCTACAATAGATGCTGGGAAATCTGTTTTCCCAGAGGGATTCTGTTTTGGTTTGTTTTTAGCTAGGCTCATTGTTTATAAAGAAGAGAACAGAGCTCAGAAGGCAGCCAGCACTCTTTGCCATAGATTAAAGCAAATAACATGAGTGCATTTTCCAATTCAAGAAATGAGCAGCTTGACTGAGTTGCTAAAGAGAAATTTTCCTTACCTGGTTGCCATTAGATAGGGCGACTTTGATCAAGAAAGGAGAGTCAAGATGTCTCTTCATAGAAACCAGCCTACAGCAGGAAAAGAGTGTTCTGGAAATTCCATACTTTGATATAAGAGTTTTTGCCATGATGTGCCTAGGTATGGTTTTCTTCATGTTTGTTTTGCATGTGGTGTATAGAGCTTCTTGAGTCTGTGGCTTAGTGTCTTTCATCAGTGCTAGGAAGTTCTCATTTATAACCTCTTCAAATATTTCTGCTATTCATTCTCTCTTCCCTTTCCTTCTGGGATCCTATTTATACATGTTTTAGGCTTTTTTACCTTGTTCCACAGAGCTGTTCCACTCTTAAGTATTTTCTCTTTTTTCTTTTTTTTTCTTCTCTCATGCTTCAATATGGCTATTTTTCTACTGAGCAATATCTTTCAGTTCATCAATCTTTTCTGCTACTTATCTAATCTGGTGTTGACTCTATTTCTTTAGTTATTAATTTCAGTGAGTGAATTATTTTATTTCTAAAATTTCTATTTTTTCCTTAATAAATTTCAGTTCTCTGATGAAATTCTCCATCTTGCCATCTATATTCTTGAACATATCAATCACATTTATTTTAAAGACATAATGAACTTTGAGTCTGTTTCTACTGTCTATTTTATCTCTCTTTTACAATCACTTGGTTCTATTTCTTGGCATGCCTGGAATTCTTTGATTGTTAGATATTACATATAAAAATTATAGAGGCTTTGGATGATCTTTCTTCAGAGAGATCTACCCTTTTTCTGGTAGTCAGGTATAGTAGAAACAAATCATCTTGATCCAGATCAGTCAGTCTTAACCCAGGTTGGATCTAACTCTGGATACCCTTACTCCCAGGGTGTAGACTTTCAGGGGTCATGCAGCCTTGAACTCTGTATTTTGTCTTTATAGCACTTTGAAACAGACAAAGCCCTGTTTAGCTTTTTGGACTCTTAGCTCCCAGTTTATATTTGGCTCTTTAGCTTTCTTTTCCATGCAACTGAGAAATTGGCAGCCACCTGTAGGAGAAATGTGGAAGAGACTATTATCACATCAGCGCATTTCCTTTCTCTCCAGATCTTCACCCCTCAAGTCTTGGCTTCCTTGCTTGATCCTTCATGATTTAAACAGCTTCTTTAAATAAACTTCAGCTTTTGTCGTTTACCCCAGGGGAAGTTTTTTTAATGTAAGCTGTGCTATCATAGTCAGAAGCTGAAATTTCACAATTTCATTTAGCTTTTCTTGCAGTGAATACTCATCCGTCCTCAGAGTAACTCAACTGCAGAGAACACATGTTAAAGCACTTGAGAGTACATAGAAGTCCTTCTCACCAGGCTTGAGATGGAGAAGGCAGCACCCCCATAATCCTCTCCCGTTGGTGGGGGAGGGTAGTCAACCAAAGCATGGCAGCAGCTCTTGCCAAAGAAAACTTTCTTCTAAATTGCCACCCTCTTTAAACTTTTCTATTCTTGAAATTGGTGAGTCTTGGAACAGGTCTTCAATTGTCACTGTAAATTTCCTTTGTGGAGGTTTGAGTCTCACAATCATGAGAATTTTTTGGTGGTGCCCAAATCAATACTGAGATAGAAGCCCCAATTTAATGAGCTGTTGCACTTAATATGAAACCATTCACTTCTGTCTGTCACTAAAATAAAAAATGAGGGCTTCCCTGGTGGCGCAGTGGTTGAGAATCTGCCTGCCAATGCAGGGGACACGGGTTCAAGCCCTGGTTTGGGAAGATCCCACATGCCGCGGAGTAACTAGGCCCATGAGCCACAATTACTGAGCCTGCACGTCTGGAGCCTGTGCTCCACAACAAGAGAGGCCGCGATAGTGAGAGGCCCGTGCACCGCAATGAAGAGTGGCCCGCACTTGCCGCAACTAGAGAAAACCCTTGCACAGAAATGAAGACCCAACACAGCCAAAAATAAATAAATAAATAAATAAAATTAAAAACAAAAAAACAAACAAAAAACTATAAAAAAAAAAAAAATGAGGATTCAAACATTTTTTTAAAATTATTTTCCCTTTTGAAGTACATGAACCCATGTTTCTAGCACCTCAAACTCAGCCTGCTCTTTTGAGAATGGTAGTTCACTAACATTATGGATTAAATAGGTTTTTTTGGACCTGCCAAGATTCTGAATTTCCTTCATACTATTTTTACTATGGGAAAATGCTTCATAACACAGCCAATGTATAAATATGATCCAAAACATAGTCCATGTGATAGGTGTGGATTACCTTTGTTAAACCTGTTATTCAGAAAGTTAAAGATTTGGGAAAAGGGAATTGGACCCCTTTGGAGAAAATTGTACATTTTCTGAAGTCATTTTCCTTATAACCGCTCAAATAAGGCATTTGAGAGCACTGTGCCTTCCTTTAGTTGCAGCTATATACGTGACATAAAAGAAAAGTACATTTTAAGAACCTATTTCATACAAACTTCTGGAGCTCACACAAAGAAATAGAAAATATGTTCTGGTAGTATGATGGTTAATTGCATGTGTCAGCTTGACTGGCCACAGGGTATCCAGATGAAACATTATTTCTGGGCATGTCTGTGAGGGTGTTTCCAGATGAAATCAGCATTTGAATCAGTGGACTCAGGAAAACAAATGGCCCTTCCTAACGTGGGTGGGCATTACGTAATCAACTGAGGGCCTGAAAGGAACAAAAGGTGAAGGAAAGAGGGATTTGCCCCTTTCTTTCCTGCTTCACTGCTTGAGCTAGGACATCTCATCTCATCTTCTCCTGCCCTCAGATGAGGATTTATACCATAGACTCCCTTGGTTCTCAGGTCTTCAGATTTGGCTTCCCTGGGTCTCCAGCTTGCAATGGCAGATGTGGGATTTCTCAGCCTTCATAATCATGTGAGCCAGTTCCTCATAATAAATCCTTTATCTATCCATCTATCTACCTATCTCTCTATCTCTCATCTAACTTTATATATAAAGTTATATGTTCGTACATATCTATACAAAGGAGTACACTGCTTTTGTTTCTCTGGAGAACCCTGACTAATCCAGGTAGTAGTAAAGGAAAACCAGTTTTAGAGCTGTGAGGGCCAATGTCTTTGAGCTTAACCTCATAAACAATCATAGCTGAAATCCGGAAGTCGTCTGGGAAGTGTCAGAGTTCCTAGGACTTCTTGGTTCTGATGCGACTGACTGTGTAGATGAGTGAGTCTTTGAACTGTACTCACTTTTTAAAGGTTATTTATGCTGATGCTATTTGTTTGAGCCTACTGGGAGATATTATTGTAGCCATGTCAGTCTGATGGAAGATCATTTTGCCACATGCCCAGAATATGACAGGACAGAGGTAAATGAGAACAGATTATATATATTAATATAATGTTTGCTAGGGCTTCTGTACCAGAGAAATTTATTGTCTCACAGTACTGGAGGCTAGAGGTCTGAGATCTAGGTATTATCAAGGTTGGTTCCTTTGGAAGTTTGTGAAGGAGACTTTGTTCCAGGCCTCACTTCCAGGTTCCGGTGGTCTTCTGGCAATCTGTGGTGTTCCTTGGCGTGTCGATGCATCACCTGATCTCTGCCTTCATCTTCACATGGCCTTCTCCCTGTCTGCGTGTCTGTGTCCTAATTCCCCCCTTTTCTAAGAGCACCAGTCATATTGGATTAGGGGCCCACTCTACACCAGTATGACCTCATCCTAACTAATTACATCTGCAATGACCCTACTACCAAATCAGGACATGATCTGAGGTACTGGGGGCTAGGACATTAGTATATGAATTTGGGGGGACACATAATTCAACCCATAACACTTCTTCTAACTTGAGATTTTCAGACACTCTGCCCCAACCTCCTGTACCTCATCAATGAGAGTTAAGAATCTTTGATACAGCACTTTGCTTAATTAGCTATTATAATTCATTCAAGGAGTGAGAAGTTAGTTCATAGCCTTTTCTGGTAATAGGAGGGTTAATCTATTATGCAGTAAAACTGTCTTGAAGGCCACAGTTTCTTGGAACAGGGGACCTGCTGTTGGAACCCTTTATCAGGTGTGTACAATTGTGTTGATTGATCTCTTTTTAGAAACTAGCATTTTACAGCCATTCATTTTCAATCTGGTAATCAGGCTGATTAAACTTTGACAAGCATGAAGAAGGGAAAAAAATTAAATAATAACTCTTCTGCTAAATTTTAACTGGAGAAGAAAGCTGACAGCCCAAAGAGGGAGAAATGATGGGTATTTTAAAAATAAAATTAAAAAACACAATGGGCCTCTGGAGGGTACTTGTTAAAATAATTTGTGATAAGACTTTGAATAGAATCATTGCCAATTTTTTTTCAGCTTGATTAACGTGAGTAAAGTGCCTTAAAGTGTTACATGAGGTGCTGGTTTTGACTATTGGGGTTTGTTGTTGTTGTTTGTTTGTTTTAGTTTCAGCATCTCACCTCTAAGTTAGATGACGTTCTTATCACTTGACTCTTCTCCAGTGGATCTCAACTGGGAACACTTTTGCCCCCAGGGGATATTTGGGAATATCTGGAGACATTTTGATTGTCACAACTTGGGCGGAGAATACTACTGGCATCCAATGGGTGGAAGCCAGGGATACTGCTAAATTTCCTACCATGCACAGCACAACCACCTCACAACAAGGAATTATCCACCTTGACATGTCAATAGCGCTGAGGTTAAGATCATTAATTTTTCCCACATGGGTCTAGACTGGGGAGCCTTCATTCTACTATTTAACTGTTCTAGCTATAACCCAGATGTCACCCAAGATTCACTCTGTTCTTGGAGAGAAGATAACAGTATATTGGGGTCAAGCCAAAACTCTGAGGAAGGTGCAATGTCCCCATCAAGATTTTTGCAAATGTCTGGGAGCTCATGTTCTCAAGGTCACTCAGGCTTGGTCTTCTTCTAGGAAATTGACATATTTTAATCCCATCTTCCCTCCTACTGTTATTCTCTCTCTGCTCACCTTCAAACCAGATGTGGAACTTGACCTCCCTGCCTTTTTATGTTCACAAAAACCTTCCCAAATAAGGCATCAGTGTAACAGACTTTGCTGAACTTTTCTTTTTGTGCTTTTCTTTTTGTGTTTGGGGAGGGGTGGGTATATTTTGTGGGAGGGTATTATTTTTCATAGTCACAAAAGAACAGAGGACAAGCTATTAAAATTTCTTTAGTCATCCCTACACATTGCTTGACCATCTTCTTTCTTTCCTACAACTCTCTTCTGCAGTTTTACAGGCCCTCAACCCTCAGGCTCCCCAGTGAAGCCAGTTCCTCTGTGCTTGAATGTACATAGTTATTTAGAATTCCAGGTCCAGCTCGGCTCCAAACCTCCCTTTGCATAATTTGGGATGCATTACTGAGCTCCACTCTACAGTGGACTGTCCCTTCTAGGTCCTGCTTTAATGCACACAAAGATCAGGTGAAGGTGTTAACGTCTGATTTCCTCCTTTCTTGCTCCTCAAACCAGTCCCTAGAGGAGAATATGGAGAATTGTGTTCCCACTCAAGTGATGGAGCCCCACTCCTCCAGACTCCTCTTAGAAATTAGACTTGACTTTCCTGCTCTTCCTCTGTGTCTCCATTGTTTACAAAACTAGTTGATCCTGGACATGTAACTCAATTTAGAATCACAGAAAGCAGAGCCTGAAGAAACCCTGGAACACATCTATTTTAAGTCTTTCATTTTAGAACTAAGAGAATTGTTCAGGATTAACCCAAGGTTAATTAATGGTATTTAGTACCTAAATCCAGGCACCTGTTTCCTGGCCCTCTCATCACAGTGACAGGGAGGAAAAGACCCAAATCCTAGTTCTCAAGGAAATCACTTTACTGAGCCTCAATTTCCTTGTTAAAAAATAGGAAGGGGTTAAATGAGATGGTCTCCAAGGTTCTTTTCAACACAAGCAATCACATAATTATCAAATGTTGGTTGGAGACTCTCTGAACACCCCCCAATTAATAAAACAACAAAAACACTTTTCCAACCATGTTGAAAAAGATTCACTTTCTCACCCATATGACATTTTTAAAGAGACATAATGGGTAAAATCACAGACACTAAGCCTAGAATGGGTGAGAATACAGGCTCAGCCTCTTACTAGATAAACTGTGTGATCTCTACCAAGCCATTTAACCTCTCTGTGCCCTATTCTATCACCTTTAAAAAGGGGGATTATAATCATAATGCCTAAAATAGTTTTGGGGAGTAATTGAGTTCGTAAAAGCACTTAAAACAGTAACCGGCATATTGTAAGTACCACGTTAAGTGCTAACGCCTATTATTTCTGACACGTGCAATTAGTAGGCTACGGATCATGAAATAAAATAATTAGGTTCAAATAGGAAGATTTCAGAGATACACTCTTCATTTTACATCCACTTTTTTTCTTGCATTTTAAGAACCAAAGAGTAACTGAGTCAACTCAGAATCTCACAGTATTATTTTTAGACTCTTAGGAGAAACTTTTAATCATACTTGCATTTGGATAACAAATTATTCATGTCATGAGAACGAATCAGTTACTGAGGGTGGGCTGAGAACATCAAGATTGTGCCGTGTAAGCACTCTGGCTTGCGCTGCTGGGTGAGGTTCTTTGTAATGTGTTACAATTTATATTTCCTGCAAAAATTCAGAGGAAAACCAAATGCTTGAAAACTGGGCTTGATAGCATTGGGTTTTTTTAGTGTAATTTTTCTGATCCTTGCAGTCAGAAGGGATGTGTTTTGCCCTGGGAACCTCACCTGTATTTAGGTTAAATTATTTTTAATTAGCCTCACATTATTTTCCTGGAAGGTCTTAATCTTGAAAATTCCTCTCTCTCTCTCTTTATCTCATTCGGGAGCATCCAGTCAGAGCTACTGACCCAACCTTGGGCAAGAGTTTATTCCAAAGTCATTTGGTCTTAGAACATTTGCCAAATGAGATGCAAAGGTGTTAACAGCTTGGGGATGGTTCTGGAACAGAAGTCCCCCTGCAAGGGCCCTGCCTGATCCAACTCCCAGTGACTGTTTTCATCAGATGCGATGATGGAGGTGCCCATGTCCCCCTCTTCCTTCTGCCTCTTGGACATAAAATCTGGGAGGGGCAGCTGTGGGGAGGGGAGTGCTTACCATCAGCGGCCTCAGCCTCTGCCAGCAAGTCGAGGGGTGAGAGAGCAGGCACTGCGAATCACAGGTGCAGAGTCACCAGGCAGGCAAGAAAGGTTTCAGGTCTTATTGGGGGCTCTTGTTGACAATGAAGGATAGCCAAGGCACAAGGTGTCACCTGTTATGCTGAGACAATTAATACATAAATCAGTCTCCGTTAGGAGTGAATATCTGGTGGGAAAATGTGCCAGGCCGTGGAGTCTGCTCAGTGCTGTGCCCAGTGTGAATCTGTGGCTTGAAAAGCAAAATCAAAGCAGGCAGAGAAATGTCAGAGCAAGAACAAGGTGACTCAGAGGGAGGTCAGGGCTTCCTAAATCTTCTGAAGACTCCTCTTTCAAATGTTCTTTTGGTGTGTTATTTTATTTGGGAGGAGGGGATTTTCTTTATTTTAATTTTTATTGTGGTAAAAAAACAAATAACATAAAATTATTTATTCAATCCAAGACCTCTTCTGAGATTCAGAGCCACGTATCCAACTGTATACTAGGTAACATGGATGCCACAAAAGTGCCTTTTTTTAAAAAAATTTATTTTACTTATTTATTTATTATCTTCGGCTGGATTGGGTCTTTGTTGCTGCGCGTGGGGTTTCTCTAGTTGCAGCGAGCGAGGGCTACTATTCGTTGCGGTTCACGGGCTTCTCATTGTGGTGGCTTCTATTGTTGCGGAGCACGGGCTCTAGGTGTGTGGGCTTCATTAGTTGCGTCACGCAGGCTCAGTAGTTGTGGCGCATGGGCTTAGTTGCTCCGCGGCATGTGGGATCTTCCTGGACCAGGGCTCGAACCCGTGTCCCCTGCATTGGCAGGCGGATTCTTAACTACGGCGCCACCAGGGACGCCCCAGAGGTGACTTTTTTTTAAATTTTTATTTTATATTGGAGTATATTTACAGTGTTGTGTTGGTTTCAGGTGTACGGCAAACTGATTTAGTTACACATATATCTATTTTATTCAGAGTTTTCCATATAGGTTATTATATAATATTGAGTAGAGTTCCCTGTGGTATAGAGTAGGTCCATGTTGATTATTTTCTATAAAGTAGTGTGTATATGTTAATCCCAACTTCCTAATTTATCCCTCCCCTGCCACCTTTCCCGTTGGGTACCGTAAGTTTGTTTGCTAAGTCTGTGAGTCTCTTTCTGTCTTATAAATAAGTTCATTTGAATAATTTTTTAGATTCCACATATAAGTGCTATCACATGATATTTTGTCTTTGACTTCTTCATTTAGTATGATAATCTCTATGTCCATGCATGTTGCTGCAAAATGCATTATTTAATTCTTTTTTATGGCTGAGTAATATTCTATTGTATATATGTACACATCTTCTCTATCCATTCCTCTGTCGATGGACATTTAGGTTGCTTCCATGTCTTGGCTATTGTAAATAGTGCTGCAATGAACGTCGGGGTGCATGTATCTTTTGGAAGTATGGTTTTCTCTGGATAAATGCACAGGAGTGGGATTGCTGGATCATAAGGTAGCTCTATTTTTAGTTTCATAAGGAACCTCAATACTGTTTTCCAAAGTGGCTGTACCAATTTACATTCCCACCAACAGTGTAGGAGGGTTCCCTTTTCTCCACACCCTCTCCAGCATTTATCGTTTGTAGATACTTTGTTGATGGCCATTCTGACCAGTGTGAGGTGATACCTCACTGTAGTTTTGATTTGCATTTCTCTAATAATTGGCTATGTTGAGCATCTTTTCATGTGTCTTTTGGCCATCTGTATGTCTTCTTTGGAGAAATGTCTATTTAGATCTTCTGTCCATTTTTTGATTAGGTTGTTTGGTTTTTTTTTTTATATTGAGCTGCAGGAGCTGTTTGAATATTTTGGAGTTTAATCCCTTATTGGTCACATTGTTTGTAAATATTTTCTCCCATTCTGTGGGTTGTATTTACATTTTATTTATGGTTTCCTTTGCTGTGCAAAAACTTTTTAGTTCAATTAGGTTCCATTTGTTTATTTTTGTTTTTATTTTCATTACTCTAGGAGGTGAATCCAAAAAGATATTGCTGTGATTTATGTCAAAAACTGTTATGCCTATGTTTTCCTCTAAGACTTTTATAGTGTCTGTTCTTACATTTAGGTCTTTTATCCATTTTGAGTTTATTTTTGTGTATGGTGTTAGAGAATGTTCTAATTTCATTCTTTTACATGCGGCTGTCCAGTTTTCGCAGCACCACTTATTGAAGAGACTGTCTTTTCTCCTTTGTATATTCTTGCCTCCTTGGTCATAGATTAATTGACCATAGGTGTGTGGGTTTATTTCTGGGCTTCCTATCCTGTTCCATTGATCTATATTTCTGTTTTTGTGCCACTGCCATCCTGTTTTGATTACTGTAGCTTTATCGTATAGTCTGAAGTCAGGGAGCCTGATTCCTCCAGCTCCATTTTTCTTTCTCAAGATTGCTTTGTCTATTCGGGGTCTTTTGTGTTTCTATGCAAATGTTAAGATTTTTCGTTCTAGATCTGTAAAAAATGGCATTGGTAATTTGATAGTGATTGCATTGACTCAATAGATTACCTTGGGTAGTATAGTCATTTTGACAATATTGATTCTTGAAATCCAAGAACATGATATATCTTTCCATTTGTTTGCTTTGTCTTCGATTTCTTTCATCAATATCTTATATAGTTTTTGGAGTACAGGTCTTTTGCCTCCTTAGGTATGTTTATTCTTAGGTATTTCATTCTTTTCATGCAATACTAGATGGGATTGTTTCCTTAATTTCTCTCTCTGATTTTTGTTGTCAGTGTGTAGAAATGCAACAGATTTCTGTGTATTAATTTTGTATCCTGCAACTTCACCGAATTCATTGAAGAGCTCTAGTAGTTTTCTGGTAGCATCTTTAGGGTTTTTCTAAGTATAGTATTATGTCATCTGCAAACAGTGACAGTTTTACTTCTTCTTTTCCAATTTGGATTCCTTTTATTCCTTTCTCTTCTCTAATTGCCATGGCTAGGACTTCCAAAACTATGTTGAATGAAAGTGGCAAGAGTGGACATCCTTGTCTTGTTGCTGATCTTAGAGGAAATGCTTTCAGCTTTTCACCATTAAGTATTATGTTAGCCGTGGGTTTGTCATATATAGGCTTTATTATGTTGAGGTATGTTCCCTCAATGCCCCCTTTCTGGAGAGTTTTTATCATAAATCGGTGTTGAATTTTCTCAAAAGTTTTCTGCATCTACTGAGATGATCATGTGGTTTTTATTCTTCAATTTGTTAATGTGGTGTATCACACTGGTTGATTTGTGGATGTTGAAGAATCCTTGCATTCCTGGGATAAATCCCACTTGATCGTGGTGTATAATCCTTTCAATGTATTGTTGGATTCAGTTGGCTAGTATTTTTTTTTGAGGAGTTTTGAAACTATGTTCATCAGTGATACTGGCCTGTAATTTTCTTTTCTTGTGATGTATTTGTCTGGATTTGGTATCAGAGTGCTGGTGGCCTCATAGAATGAGTTTGGGAGTGTTCCTTACTCTGCAATTTTTTGAAATAGTTTCAGAAGGATAGGTGTTAACTCTTCTCTAAGTGTTTGCTAGAATTCACTTGTGAAGCCATCTGGTCCTGGGCTTTTGTTTGTTGGGGGTTTTTTTAATCACAGTTTCAATTTCAGTACTTGTGATTGGTCTATTCATATTTTCTATTTCTTCCTGGTTCAGTGTTGGGAGATTGTACCTTTCTAAGAATCTGTCCGTTTCTTCTAGCTTGTCCATTTTATTGGCATATAGCTGCTTATAGTACTCTTTTATGATCCTTTATATTTCTGTGGTATCAGTTGTAACTTCTTTTTCATTTCTAATTTTATTCATTTGAGCCCTGTTTTTTTCTTGATGAGTCTAGCTAAAGGTTTATCAATTTGTTTATGTTTTCAAAGAACGAGCTTTTAGTTTCATTGATCTTTTCTACTGTTTTCTTTATCTCTATTTCATTTATTTCTGCTCTGATCTTTATGATTTCTTTCCTTCTGCTAACTTTGGATTTTGTTTGTTCTTCTTTCTCTAGTTGCCTTAGGTGTAAAGTTAAGTTGTTTATTTGGGATTATTCTTGTTTCCTGAAGTAAGATGGTATTGTTATAAACTTCCCTCTTAGAACTGCTTTTGCTGCGTCCCATAGGTTTTGGGTCATCATGTTTTCATTTTCATTTGTCTCTAGATATTGTTTGACTTCCTCTTTGATTTCTTTGGTGATCCATTGGTTGTTGAGTAGCATATTGTTTAGCCTCCACATGTTTCTGTTTTTTACAGTTTTTTTCTTGAAGTTGATTTTTAATCTTATAGCATTGTGGTCAGAAAAGATGCTTGATATGATTTCGATTTTCTTAAGTTTACTGAGGCTTGCTTTATGGCCCATTATATGATCTATCCTAGAGAATGTTCTATGTGTACTTGAAAAAATGCATATTCTGCTGCTTTCAGATGAGATGCTCTATAAACATCAATTAAGTCCATCTGGTCTAATGTGTCCTTTAAGGCCTGTGTTTCGTTATTTCTGTCTGGATGAACTGTCCATTGAGGTAAGTGGGGTGTTAAAGTCCCCCACTATTATTGTGTTACTGTCAATTTCTCCTTTTATAACTGTTAATATTTGCTTTATATATTGAGGTGCTCCTATGTTTGGGTGCATATATATTTACAATTGTTATGTCTTCTTTTTGGATTGATCCCTTGATCATTATGTAGTATCCTTCTTTGTCTCTTGTAACAGTGTTTAAGTCTATTTTGTCTGATGTGAGTATTACTACTCCAGCTTTCTTTTGATTTCCATTTGCATGGAATACCATTTACCAGCCCCTCACTCTGTATGTGTCCCTAGATCTCAAGTTGGTCTCTTGTAGACAGATATATATGGGTGTTGTTTTTGTATCCATTCAGCCAGTCTGTCTTTTTGTTGGAGCATTTAATCCATTTACATTTAAGGTAATTACCAGTATGTATATTCTTATTGCCATTTTGTTCATTGTTTTTGATTTGTTTTTATAGGTCTTTTTTCTTCCCTTCCTCTTTTGTTTTCTTCTCTTGTGATTTGATAATTAACTTTAGTGTTGTGTTTGGATTCCTTTTTCTTTTTTGTGTGTGTATCTATTGTAGATTTTTGGTTTGCAGTTCCCATAAGGTTTTGATATATCAGTCTATATATATACAAGATTGTTTTAAGTTGCTGGTCTCTTAATTTCAAATGCATTTCCAATATCCTGCACTTGTACTCTCTTCTTCTCATTGCTGGTTTTGATATCATATTTGTGTGGATGGTTTCCTACATTTACTGTATGTTTGCCTTTATTGGTAATTTTCTTATTTCTAGTTGTGGCCTATGCTTTTCCCCCTAGAGAAATTCCCTTAGCATTTGTTGTAAAGCTGGTTTGGTGGTGCTGAATTCTGTTAGCTTTTGCTTGTCTGTAAAGCTTTTGACTTCTCCATTGAATCCGAATGAGAGCCTTGCTGGCTAGAGTATTCTTGTTTGTAGGTTTTTCCCTTTCATCACTTTAAATATATCATGACACTCCCTTCTGGCCTGCAGAGTTTCTGCTGAAAAATCAGCTGATAACCTTATTGGGATTCCCTTATATGTTATTTGTTGCTTTTCCCTTGTTGCTTTTAATATTTTTTCTTTGTCTTTAGTTTTTTTTCAGTTTGATTAATATGTGTCTCAGCATATACCTCCTTGGGTTCATCCTGTATGGTACTCTCTGCACTTCGTGCACTTGAGTGAGTGTTTCTTTTCTATGTTAGGGAAGTTTTCAACTATAATATCTTCGAATATTTTCTCAGGTCCTTTCTCTTCCTCTTCTTTTGGGACCCTTAAAATGTGAATGTTGGTGCATTTAATGTTGTCCCAGAGGTCTCTGAGACTGTCCTCATTTCTTTTCATTCTTTTTTCTTTATTCTGTTCTGTGGCAGGATTTCCACCATTCTGTCTTCCAGCTCACTTATCTATTCTTCTGCCTCATTTATTCCTACTTGTGTTTTTTCATTTCAGTTATTGTATTGTTCAACTCTGTTTGTCTTTTATATCTTCTAGCTCTTTGTTAAATATTTCTTGTATCTTCTTGGTCTGTGTCTCCATTCTTTTTCCAAGATCTTGGATTACCTTTACTATCATTACTCTGAATTCTGTTTTAGGTAGATTTCCTATCTCCACTTCACTTAGTTGTTCTTCTGGGGTTTTATCTTGTTCCTTCCTCTGGAACATACCCCTCTACCATTTCATTTTGTCTAACTTTCTGTTTGTGGTCCCACAGGCTGACGGACTCTAGTTCTTCTTGCTTCTGGTGTCTGCCCCGTAGTGGGTGAGGCTGATCTAAGAGGTTTATGCAGGCTGCCTGGTGGGAGGGACTTGTGCCTGCCCACTGGTGGGTGGAGCTGGGTCTTGTCCCTTTGGTGGGCAGGACCATGTCAAGGGGTGTGTTTAGAGGTGGCTGTGGGCTCAGGAAGACTTTAAGCAGCCCGTCTGCTGATAGGTGGGGTGGTGTTCCTGCTCTGTTGGTTGTTTGGCCTGAGGCCGCCCAGCACTGGAGCTTATGGACTGTTGGTTGGGGCCAGGTCTTGGCATCAAAATGGCGGCCTCCAGGACAGCTCAAGCCAATGAGTACTCCCCAGTTCCTCCGTCATCAGTGTCCTTGTCCCTGCAGTGAGCCACAGCTGCCCTCCACTTCCCCAGGAGACCCTCCAAGATCAGCAGGTAGATCTGGCCCAGGCTCCTATGCAATCACTGCTTTTTCCCCTGGTGTGCACAACACCTTGTGTGCACCCTCCAAGAGTGGAGTTTCTGTTTCCCACAGTCCTGTGGAATTCCGGCAATCAAGCCCCACTGGCCTTCAAAGCCAAATGCTCTGGGGGCTCCTCCTGATGCCAGACCTCCAGAGTGGGGAGCCTGACGTGGGGCTCAGAACTCTCATTCCATCTCATTGCAGCTTCTTCTTTGTCTTTGGGAGTAGAATATCTTTTTCTGTGTGGGTTCCAGTCTTTTTCGTCAATGGTTGTTCAGCCATTAGTTGTGACTTTGTTCTTTTTGTGAGAGGAGGTGAGCTCAGGTCCTTCTACTTCTACTCCGCCATCTTGTCTTTGGTCTGAGATCCTCCTTTGGTGTTTAAATTGGTGTTCCACTCCTTTCCTTACCTCACCAGTCTCATAGGATGGCACTCTTCCCCTCCATTTGAGTCCCTGCCAAATTGGTCTTTCAAATTTTCCCAAATATTTAATTTTCTTTCCAGCTACAGGAGCCTTCTGCAGGCAGTGGGTTTTCTCTTTATTTTGATCTCTATTAGCCTTCCTTAAGCCAAAACCCCAGGGAACTTCAATTGTGCTTGAGATCTGGAGCACTCTGCATCCATCAACTTCCACACTCAGAGGTCTGGAGCTGGTGTGTTAATTTGTAGAGTTTGTTTCTTTCCTAGGCCAATGGCTTCATCTTGCTGGTATATCAGTGTCCAATGTCTTCCATGGTGACTTAGTGGCTTCACATCTCAGGCCCTTTCCCCTCAATGCCGACATCCTTTCTACCTTGGACCCTGAATTTGATCCTAGACCCTTTTTTGCAATGGCATGAGGAGGTCATTGTGATTCTGTAGAAACATTGTTAAGTCCCAAAAAGTAAGCGTCTGGTCTAGAGTGAGCCTCCAAGGACACTCCTGGAAATAAATTGCTTTTCTAAACTTAGATTTCATGGGAGTTTCCAAGGCTTTTCTGGGGAGGGTGGTCTTGCAAAGAGGCATCAGGAATCAGACTCAATGTAAGGGAGAGCCATGAAACACAATGAAAAACACAGGGACTGTGGGAAATGAAATCCTGAGGCAAAAGAAAAAGAAGCCAAGTAGAGCAGGAAGTTGATTTGAATACTTGCAGGAAGTCCCTGGAAGAATGAACTTGAAGGAACCCAGGCATTTCTGGAGCTTTTGATTCTCCAGCAGATATGCAGACAGAATTCGTGGTCTACTCCCTGGGTCCTTGGCTGATGGACATGATGATAATAGATTCCCTCCCTTCTGAAGAATATGGCATCCAACTGTCCTTGACTCCACCCCTGCCTCCCAGACAACTTGCTATGCTCCAGTCCCTCCATCTCTACAGAGCCTCCTAGGCTGTCAGTCACTGCTCTGAGGGCACCTGCCATGCTCAGCTCCCCCTTGCACTGTGCCTGGCATGAAGTAGGTACCATTTGCTTGTTAAATAACAACAAAGTTCTTTCAAATTTCCCATGAAAGTGGAGGTCTAAATCAGCTAAATTAATAACAAGGCAATTCACTTTAAAATTAACATTTACTTTGAAACTATAATTTTTTGAAAAGGCAGGGATGATAGAATAGATTTAAAACCTACTGAATGCCTGATACTGTGTAAAGTGCTTTACACACATTATTTGATTTAATCCTGAATTTAATATCTAGGAATTATCTGCAACATTTTATAAATCAAAACACAAGAATAGAAGTGGCATACCCAAGTAAGTCAGAGAGTTCAATTTCCAGCCTAGTTCTGCTAAGTCCAAAGACTGAGCTTCACCATTTCCTCACAGTGTCTTGTACAAGGAAGAGTTTTCAGTATATGATTTATCAAATCCCAGATTAGACTTTTCTCTGTAATTGAGCAGATCCTAATTTCTAATTCTTATAAGAGCTGGTTTTAAGCATAAGAAAATTAATATGGGTGTACCATATATTTAAAAAAACTAATGCATCTACTGAAATTCATGACTAAAATCACAAAGCTAGGGTGCTTTCTAAATAGAATTCTTGTTCCCTCTTTTTTTGTTTGTTTGTTTGTTTTAATTTTTCTCTAAGCCAAGTTAAAAGTAGAGTAAAAGGGAGGAACTTAGTGGTAGACCATTCCACTGAGAAGAGTGATTTGTCTTCGTTAGTATTCCAATTTTTAGTATGCAAATTATATGCACTTTTACTTTCTCTTATTTATACCAGTGGCAAATTATAATTCACTCCCACTGAGGGAATGCCACTGAAAATGAAAAGAAGTCTAATCTTTAAAATTAGCCAGACTTCCTTTGATTTGAGTGAGAGTGTAGGGGCCTGCCTGAATGCACATGGTCAGCTAAAGGACTTTTCAAAGTTTTTTTCTAGTCTAGGAGCCATTTAATTATTCTGTTTTCCTGATTTTCCTTCCTATTTTAATATTTCTAAAAGCAGGAAGCACTTCACTATTGAAACAGATATTTCAAGTTTTGATATCTCTTTATTTTACCCCGTTTTGGGGGTTGTGTCTCAAAGTTGATGGTATCTCTGAATTGAGTGAATCTAGGAATCTTTTTTGGGAAGTTCAGGAGCTGTTCTGATTCCCTTTAACTCTTCCCCCTCCATCCCAAGGAATGGGGGACTGACTGGAGTCCAGGTTGTCCTGATAATATTTCCTTCCAAAGGTTCTCCCGGTTGGGTAATGTCACAATCCTCTATCATCCGTTAATTCCTTATCTATAACATAATATATCATGATTACCTGCTGTTCCTTATGTTTTGGGATACTCTTCCTTTGTTTAATATGTCAGATCTATATAATTTGGAATGTTTCTGATCTAAGCAGAAAGAATCCAAATGCCAAGATGTAGAGGTGAGCAGCACATGGTCTCCTGGAGCTCTCAAAGATGAGTTAGGAGGCGCCAAGTGCAAACATCTCCAAATTAGTGCCAGCCTGACTCCCCCTGTGGTCATGGATGCTAAATCAGGAGGCTGTGATGGGATAAAGTCTTTTCTTTCTCTCCTCTTTCTGATGTGAGCCTGGCTCAGGTGGTTCACTTTAGAGCTATGCTAAGTCTGGTCATCCCCAGCTCCCTGAGAGGGACTTTGTGACAACCACATACTCTCCCCATTTGTATGAACAAGATTGATCTTCGCTTCCTTGTATGACTGCAGAACCCCAAAGGGCCAAGGGGTCTGGGTAAGGTCTTCATGATGCTTGCATGTGATAGGTTTATTTCTCCTTTATGTTTTCTTCCTACCATGACTGCTCTGTTTTCCAAGTGTCCCTTTTGAATTTTCTTTCATGGTGCCCGCCCAGCTGAGCTGCTATGTATGCAGTAATGTCTACTTCTTACCATATCTGGTGGGATACACCCTGGTCAGCATCTCTAACTGCCAAGAATTTAAACAATGCCATTTATAATACAGCTATACACAGATTAACAGAATGTTGAAGGCAACATTTCCCACAGTAAGGGCTTCCAGCTAAAGGCCTGTAAAGTTAGTAAGTACTTCCATAGTTTAAAGGGAATGCTTGAAAGTGGCTAATCCCCCTTCCATAACTCTACCAAAAGAAAATAGATTATTCTGCTACTCCCACATTCTGTGTATAAAGAAGACAAGAAGTTTCAGGAGAGCTCATTCAAGGGGAGAGTTACAGAAGGGGGTTTTATGGAAGTAGTTCGTTGTTGATGTAGTAGAGAGCCTTAGGGAGGGAGGTAGTGCCCCCCCCCCAGCATGCCAAGTGAGCACTAGGGCTCCAAGGTAACCTCTCAGAATCTGAGTTTGCCCCCCAGAAGGGAAGCTGCCTCACTGGCTGGAGGCTGGCTGAGCTGAGGGGACCCACAGGTCCATCCTAGTGCAGTGAGGGGTGGTGAGATCCTTCTTGGGAGAAACTGACCGTGTTCCCTGGAGTTTGCGCATACACAGGAATGTACTAGCTTATCCCTCTTGTCTTTGTAACTGGGCAGGGAGAAGGTTGATAGGAGCAGTCTGTGATGTCTGGAAGGCTAGAGAAGGCAGCTAGGAGAGCTACACTCACACGTTTTTGTGTGATACAATGTAACACTTCTATGGGGAAAATGAAGTCATGGGTGGTAACCTGGCAAAAATTGTCTCAAAGATACAAGGCCCAAGAAGATTTTAGTGGTCAGGGAATTCCAGCAGTAGCAGTTGTGCAGATGGACCACCAGGGCAGGAGTGGGGACTGGGGCTGGGGCAAAAAAGTCATCAAGGGGGCAGATCACCCCCAGGGCAGAGCTCCCCATGAGCTTTGGAAAACCCTTCTTGCACCCCAAGAAAGAGCCATCACGTGGACCTCTGCCCAAGGGGAAACCCAGCAGCACTCTGGATGAGAGACCTCTTTTTCTCTGATCCTGCTCCCACCTGCTGGAACCTGGAGGTTCAGGAAGCAGGATGCAGAGGGAAAAGGAGGAGTATGGACACTGCACAGCCCCGCTCAAGAGCCAGGCTTGTGCTGTGAAATGGACCTGAGGCTGAAGCTCACGTTAAATTAGTAAGTCGGGTCAGCTGGGATCATTTTATAAGGAGGCTCTTCTAACTACTGAAACCGACCGAACATCTCCATTATCTGTCTGAGACACCGTCAAGAAGTGAGAAAAGAGCTCGAAAGAGGCAGGTTGGAAGTGACTGGAGAAAATATAAAGCCTGTTCCTGATTGAATCTCAGCGAAGTTAGCTGTTCAAAAAGCTGGTTACTCAGCTTAGGTCACAGATGAAAACATTCGGGATGAGCTGCAAACATGCATTGCATTGCTCTCCTGGGCTGCCGCCACTCTTCAGTATTTGAGGGGCTGTGTTTTAATTCAAGGGCTCCTCTCCTTGGCTGGTAGGATGTTATTAATCTTTCTTAGGGTGAAGAATAGAATTGTAAAATAATGATAAGGAATTATTATAAAATAAAGATTATAATAAATTATAATAATAGCAACTAATACTTGACAATATCAGAAGGAGACACATTTGGTTGTCCACAGTGGGGTGGAGAAGGGGACAGATTCTACTGGCATCTAGTGAGTAGAGGCCAGGGATGCTGTTTAACATCCTACAGTGCACAGGAGAGTCCCTTCAACAAAATGTCAATGGTGCTAAGGCTCAGAATCCCTGAATTAGACCCTCATTCCATTATCACAGGAATGTAACAATATACATATCTTAAAATAACCTTTTTTAAATTTTAGAACAGTTTTAGATTAATAGAAAAGTTGCAAATACAGTGCAGGGAGTTCCCATACACCCAGTATCTATATCTTAGAACGGTACATTTGCACAACTAATGAACCAATATTGATACTTAGTTATTAACAAATGTCCATACTTTATTTAGATTTCCTTAGTTTTTGCTAATGACCCATTTCTCTTCCAGCATCCCATGTTACATTCGGTTGTCATATCTCCTTAGGCCCTTTAGACTATGGCAAATTTTCAAGCTTTTCTTGGTTTGGAGGCCATTGACAACTTTGAGGAGTACTGGTCAGGTATTTTGTAGACTGTCTTTTAGTCTTTTAGTTCAGGTTTGTCTGATGCTTTTTCACAGCTAGACTGGGGTTATGGGCTTTTGTAAGGAAGAACACAGAGGTCAAATGTCATTCTCATCATAGCATATGAGAGGTACATGTGATTAACATGACTTGTCACTGTATATGTTAACCTTGATCCTTCAGCTGAGCTAGCATTTGTCAGTAAAGTTATTCTCTCTCTACCCCTTCCTGTACTGTCCTCTTTGGACAGAATTCACTATGTGCAGCTCACATTTAAGGAAAGGGGAATTATGCTCCGTTTCCTTTCAGGGGAAGTATCTACATATATTATTTAGAATTTTAAGCACTGGAGATTTGTCTATTCCCTCCCATTGATTTACGTAGGTATTCAATTATGTATTTATATCAGTGTAGTGGATTGAACAGCAGTCCCCCAAAAGATATGTCCACATCCTAGCCCTTGCAGCCTGTGAGTGTGACCTTATTTGGGAAATGGGTCTTTGCAAATGTATTAAATAAAGATATTGAGATGAGATCATCCTGAATCATCTGGGTGGGTCCTAAATCCAAGGACAAGTGTTCTTTTTCTTTCTTTTTCTTTTCCTTATACAAGGAAATGATCATTAGATAGTCTTTTTTTTTTTTATTGGGGTAAAGTTGTTTTACAATGTTGTGTTAGTTTCTACTGCACCAGCAGAGTGAAGTAGAGTTCCCTATGCTATACAGCAGGTTCTTATTAGTTATCTATTTGATACATATTAGTGTATATATGTCAATCCCAATCTCCCAATTCATCCCTAGATAATCATTTTTAATTTTTTTACATTTTTTAAAATTGTATATGATTTTTTTGAATTTTATTTTATTTTTTTATACAGCAAGTTCTTATTAGTTATCTATTTTATACATATTAGTGCATATATGTCAATCCCAATGTCCCAATTCATCCTACCAGACAAGTGTTCTTATAATAGAAAGAAGACAGAGGAGAAGGCCATGGGAAGATGAAGGCAGAGATTGGAGTGATGCAGCCACAAGTAAAGGACTGTGTGGAGCTACCAGGAGCTAAAAGAGGCAAAGAATAGATTCTCCCATAGATCCCATCACAGAGCATCGCCCTGCTGACACCTTGATTCCAGACTTCTGGCCTTTAGAACTTTAGAAATTGCTGTTGTTTTAAGCCACCTAGTTTGTTATGGCAGCCATAGGAAACTGATACAATCAGTATGGGCTATGGATACTTAGGGTTTTTATATATGGACTTTTGTATATGCAGTAAGTCCCCTATGTACTAATGAGTCCCGTTCTGAGAGCTCGTTTGTAAGTCCAATTTGTTCATAAGTCTAACAAAGTTAGCCTAGGTACCCAACTAACTCAATTGGCTATGCAGTAAGTCCCCTACATATGAACCTTCAAGTTGCGAACTTTCAAAGATGCAAACATGCCCCTGTATGCCAGCTGTTGTACTGTACTACTGTACTTTTCAAGGTACAGTACTGTAAGATTTAAAATGTTTTCTTTATTTTTTTGTATTTGTTCGTTTGTTTTTTATGTATTATTTGTGTGAAAAGTATTATAAACCTATTACAGTACAGTACTATATAGCCGATTGTGTTAGTTGAACTTTTGAACGCACTCTCGGAACGGAACTTGCGTATGTAGAGGACAATTTGTTCTGAGAACTGCTAGTGATGTAAAGAGTGGAGATGATTGAAAAATAATACGAAGGCTCAGTCTCTGATCCCCCCAAAACATGCACCCCCTTCAGAATTTCCCGTGTTCATAAATGCTCCTGATTTATTAGCCTGGGAGCTGGGTTGTCACCTTTGGTCACTTAATTTTTTCCCTTCTCCCTCTCTTTTTCCTCCTCCTCCTTCACACTCCCCCTATCCCATTCAAACACCAAGTACAGCCCATCTTTACTTCTTGAAGCCTCCTGTATCTATTTGATAACTTTGCTTCTCACAGCCATCACCCTAATCCAGACCCTTATCACTTTATTTCTGGAATATTGCAAGACTTTTAATTACCCAGTTTCAGCCTCTCCACTGTGTTCCCCAAAGTGCACTAATGCATTTCCTAAACACAATCTTGTGGCTTGTTATTCCTCACCCCATTATCCTTGAATGTTTCCTCAATGTCTGAACAAGAAGGTCCACACTCTTCACTGTTACTTTTAAGTTCTCCCAGATCCCAAGTTTAGCACGACTGTACAACTGTAATTTCCGTAACTCAAAAATGGCATGAGGGACTTCCCTGGTGTCCAGTGGTAAAGAATCCACCTTCCAGTGCAGGGGATGTGGGTTTGATTCCTGGTCAGGGAACTAAGATCCCACATGCCAAAGGGCAGCTAGGCCCATGCACCACAACTACTGAGCTCGTGTGCCTCAACTAGAGAGCCTGTGTGCTGCAAACTACAGAGCCCATGTGCTCTGGAGCCTGCGCACCACAACTAGAGAAGAGAAAAACCCGCACACCACAACTAGAGAGAAGCCCACGCGCTACAACTAGAGAGAAGCCCACGCCACAAAGAAGAGCCCATGTGCCGCAACAAAGGATCCCTGGGTGCCTCAACGAAGGTCCCGTGTGCTGCAACTAAGACCTGACACAGCCAAAAAAATAAATTAATTAATTAAAAATAAGTAAAAATATACCAGTCCCTAGGAATAACTTTAAAAAAAAATGGCATGAAATTTTCATGCTTGCTGAACTGATTATTGACCCTGGACAGATGCATATGCCTGCCTCTTATAATTTTCTCCCATTCTTCCCTTTGTCTCAAGTGCCCTGTCTTCTTCTTTCCACTAAGTCGTCCATAATTTAAGTCCCCTGCCCTAAACATGAGCTCCCCTCTTAAGGATCTACATTTTATCTCAGCTTCAAGTGATGGCTTCCATCTTTAAATTCTTGTGTTCTCCTTGGCCATTCCACATTTTCCAAACTGAGTCCTGCAGAAGTGTGCTATGGCAGTGCTTCTCAAACTTTGGCGTGTGTCAGGATCACCTGGAAGGCTTCTTAAACAGAGATTGCTGAGGCCCCCACCAGAATTTCTGAATCAGTAGGTCTGTGGTGCTACAGAATGTGCATCTCTAACAAGATTCAGGTGCTTTGTTTCTTTTTTTTTTTTTATTGAAGTATAGCTGATTTACAATGTTGTGTTAATTTCTGCTATACAGCAAAGTGACTCAGTTATATGCGTATATACATTCTTTTTTTTTTTTATATTCTTCTCCATTATGGTTTATCCCAGGAGATTGGATGTAGTTCCCTGTGCTATACAGTAGGATCTTGTTGTTTATCCATTCTAAATGTAATAAGATCCAGGTGATTTGGATGCTGCTGGTTTAGGGACCACACTTAGAGAACCACCATGGTTCCTCTGGTTTTAAATTTTTTGTGTCCGTCAGAATCTTCTGGGATGCTTGTGAAAAGGCTTGATTCCAGGACACACACCTTTGTGGTCTGATGCGGTAGGTCTGGGTCAGGTCAGTCTTTTTTTTTTTTTAATCAAGACCAGGGTAATTCTGACTCAGCTGGTCCTCCTGTCTGCCCAAGAAGTTTTGTTCTGGAAAATGCAGCAGTCCTCATTTCTGAGGATAGCGGCGATCCCGTTTGGCCCTTGTCACTTAGCATCTTGTGGCCCTTACCTCTGAGTGTTTGGCCTATTGTTCTACTTAGAGTTAGTCTTTTGGGAAAAGTTTCTTTTTATTCTCAGTCTCTAGCACTGTTATTCCCATGGGGGAGAATACTCATATTTTGGATATCACCCAGTTAGAAAAAGATAATTCCTATGAATTATTAATTCCTATGAATTCCTTTGATGCACTGTAAAAGAAAGTATTGAATTGTGAGTGACAGTGGGTGGGAGGGCTCACGCTGGG
This sequence comes from Balaenoptera borealis, assembly GCF_965194805.1. Taxonomy (NCBI): domain Eukaryota; kingdom Metazoa; phylum Chordata; class Mammalia; order Artiodactyla; family Balaenopteridae; genus Balaenoptera; species Balaenoptera borealis. Next base: position 14,104,127 of record NC_138862.1, on the reverse strand, counting down.
CTTTGTGAAAAGGCCTCAGGCCATTTTGAATTCCCAGGATTGGCCTCTACTTTCCCCAATGTGGGTAACTGAAAGCCAAGCCTCATTTTCCTCTATTGCTTGAGGTGAGAACTGAATTGTCATATGCCTGTGTTTAAGGCACATTCTGATTTCTAAATTAAAACTAAGCCACTTTGTCCTGTACTTTCAGGTAGTTTCTCATGAATGATTAACTAGTGAATCCAAATGTCACTTTCATTTCAACTTTAAGAATAAAAAAGATTGAGGGCACAGATGAAGTGAGGAAGATGAATTTTTACTTCTGTCTTGACTGATTGCTTAATGTTTCAGCAATGACAATGTGTGTGGGATAAAAGGGAGCTTGGGGCGGTGTTGCATGCATTTTCCCAGTGACTGTATGTACATGGTATAGAGAGATTGCAGTGTGAAGTTCTCTCTATTGCACTGACCAGTCTGGAGAGGTACCCCCATTTCTTAACAGAGAAGCTAGGGGAAGAGGTTAGGAAGTGACCACCTTCAGAAGAAAATTCAGAATTTAAAAAATTGCATATTTAGTTCAAAACAGCATTTTCCTAAACATATTTGATCACTATTAGCATTTCCCAGGACAGTGTTCCCCAGAACACCCAGTAGAAAATGTTTGTATAAATAAATATATATATATATATATTTCTGTGTCATAGTAATAGAAATATGCCAGAACTTTCAACCCCTTATTTTAATTATTTTAAAGGAATTATAGAATTATGCACATTCCCTGTTATAAAGGATGATTCTAGAATATTCTGATGCTCCTCTGGACTATCACAGTGTTTTAAAGTTCAAATCCAAAGTAGTTTTAAGAAACTCAGTTAAATAAATATTTATTAATTTTACCCAGAAAAAAGTTTTTTTTTTTAAAGAACTGGATTTTATTTTAAGTAAATTCTAAATTTTAAAGTGGAGAGAAGCTTACAGTGCAAACTGAGGGTCAGACAGATGAAGGGACCTGTGTAAATGGAAAATACCTGAATGTTCAATGATAGGAAATATTGGGGGGCGGGGGGAAATTGTACAGCTATACAAGGGACTATAACACAAATACTAGAAGAAAGGAAAATTAATGATACAGTAACTTGGAGGAGCGTCCCTTATGCACTGTTGAGTAAAAAAGAAGCGAGTTACAAAATAATATGCGTTGTATGATATCGATATTGAAAACAAAACAGAAAGCAAAAAGATATGTGAATAAAACATCTCTTGATATGTTTGAGCCTAAAAAAAAAACATGGAAGAGTATTCCAAAAAGTTGGCACTGGAGAGGAAGGGGCAGGAATGAGTTCTTTTCTCTGGTTTTTCCTTAATGTCTCTGTGTTGTTTGCTTGGGGGCACTGACTCTATATTGCTTTTGTAGATAAATGGAAAATTCAATAAGATATTTCTCATCAAAAGCACTAAAAAGAGGAAGTCCTCAAAGTGTTCCAAAAATTTTTGTTAGAAAAAACTACCGGTCTTTTCCTCTCCTTTAAGTGAGCCGTAGTGACCTGTCAACTGTGAAAAAGAAGAAAACTTGGGAAGTTCTTGAGCGCACTTGCCTTGTCCTCAGGTACTGAACTCTCTTCCCTGTGATGCTGTTGAAATGATTAACCTGCATTAAGAAGGAGGGACTTTAAAGCAAAGGTGAACTTCACTGCTGCCTAAGTTATATTTTTTAAAATTGGGGCTTCCCTGGTGGCGCAGTGGTTGAGAATCTGCCTGCCAATGCAGGGTACACGGGTTCGAGCCCTGGTCCGGGAAGATCCCACGTGCCGCGGAGCAGCTGGGCCCGTGAGCCACAACTACTGAGCCTGAGCGTCTGGAGCCTGTGCTTCGCAACAAGAGAGGCCGCGATAGTGAGAGGCCCGCGCACCGCGATGAAGAGTGGCCCCCGCTTACCGAAACTAGAGAAAGCCCTCGCACAGAAACGAAGACCCAACACAGCCAAAAATAAATATTAAATACATAAATAAAAATTGCTTGAAGGGTTCTGAATATTGAAATTAGAAACGTCCAATCAAAAGATCTCCTATTTTGTCAATTTCATCATGTAACCGATTCACAGTGAGAATTACTGTGAATCCCAGAAGGAACACAAAGCAGTGCCCCGCATATTGTCCTTGGTCTCTAGAGGTTTATCATGGAGGTGAAGAGAAAAGTCTAAATACATATAAAAATTAGAGAATGTAATGAGACAAAAAAATCTCTCTGTGCAGTGTCCACTTTCAGCGCTGTAGACATTCAAATAATGAACAAATGAATAAAGGCTGCCAGATTACAATAAATGCTACAATGAACATTTTTGCATAACTAGAAATAAAATATAAAATAAAATAAAAATTCAAGTCTCTGCAAAATGCCATGATTACTTCAATGAAAATAATTCGTTAAAAAAAAACAATATAAAGGAATTGGAATATTTTTTTGTTGAAATTGTGCTAGAGGACAACATATGCCCTTTACCCTCCTCCTTGAATTAATTGTGATTATGAAAGTGGCTGCAAAGGTGGCTGAGCCTTTGATATTATTTAAATAGTTTCTCAGTTTCCTCTTCTACGGGCTCTGAAGGGGGCCACTTTTATAAATCTACAAATGAGACTGCTGCTCCAAATATCCGTTAAAGAAATGTAATGATTTTTCCCTGGCAATGTTTGCATCTTCATTGGAGCTCTCAGAAATCAACTCAAGAGCTCTGTAGGCTTGCCTTCTTTTCTGGGCAGCCTTCCAGCCAGGGAAGGTATCGAAACATTTTGTGCTTAGCCCTTCGGACATTAGCGGTCTCCCTGCTGAGGCTACCTAGGACTAAACTGCTTCCTGAATCTTGTGACTACCTAGAGCACCATTATTATTTTTTCTTAATATTTATTGGAGTATAGTGATTTACAATGTTGTGTAAATTTCAGGTGTACAGCAAAGTGAATCAGTTATACGTATACATATATCCACTCCTTTTTAGATTCTTTTCCCATTTAGGCCATTATAGAGTATTGAGTAGACTGCCCTGTGCTATACAGTAGGTTCTTACTAGTTTTCTATTTTATATATAGTAGTGTGTGTATGTCAATCACAATCTCCCAATTTATCACTCCCCCCCAACCCCCGGGAATCATAAATTTGTTTTCTACTCTGTAACTCTTTTTCTGTTTTGTAGATAAGTTCATTTTTACCCTTTTTTTTTAGACTCCACATATAAGCGATATCATATGATATTTGTCTTTGTCTGACTTACTTCACTCAGTATCACAATCTCTAGGTCCATCCATGTTGCTGCAGATGGCATTATTTCGTTCTTTTTTATGGCTGAGTAATAGTCCATTGTATATCTGTACCACATCTTCTTTACCTATTCCTCCGTTGATGGACATTTAGGTTGCTTCTATGTCATGGCTATTGTAAATAGTGTAGAGCACCATTATTATTAACAATAGGTACTCATACGGTTTTCTCCATTCGCAAAGTGCTTTATAATGGTATTCACTTATTACTTATTAGATGTTAATGCCTAATTACAGGACACCTTTGCCAAGCCTTAGAAGGGTGGTCTGGGTCTGCTTGGCTCTGGGGTGGGGTGCCCAGCCCCTTTCCTCCCTACTGGGCTGAATGAACGTGGCCTCCCTGGTATCAGTTCATCAGCCCAGTATACCACCAGCCCCTTGTGTGTCTGTGCCCTAAGGATAGGAACCTGGAGAGCAAACCAGGTAAATCTTGACCTGATCCTGGGCCGTATTTAATCCTTTGGTTCCAGGTTATCATTTCTGCTATGAAGATTGGGTACTTATTACTTTTCTCAGCAGCAAGGACCACCTCCTTCCTTCCCTTAGATCTGACAAACGTTTCTACTTTCAGTCACTAGGAAATAATTCTCTTAGGAAAGACATATGGATAGTTTAAAGCGTATTTTTAATAATATAGTGGAGGTACTTATCATACTGTAATGTACATTGTGTCAGTGAATATATGTCTTTTTTAAAATGGTGCCTTTTTTTCCTAAACAAAAACCATTCTTCTTGTCTTATTATCTATTGGCATGGCTTGTCAGAACTTCAAAATCCAGCTGAGCGATTGAGTAAGCAAAATATTCCTTTAAGTTTCCAAAGCATTCTAAAGAAGTTTAGAAATACAGTCTGAGTTTCTGTTCGATTATGAAAGAGAAGCAATTAGAAACTGGATGGCTTTACAGAAATAGAGACACAGACGCAGAGAACAAATGTATGGATACCAAGGGGGAAAGGGGTGGGGTGGGAGGAATTGGGAGACCAGGATTGACACATATACATTATTGATACTATGTATAAAATAGACAACTGATGGAAACATACTGTATAGCACAGGGAACTCTACCTAATGCACTGTGGCAACCTAAATGGGAAGGAAGTCCAAAAGGGAGGGGATATCTGTATGTGTATGGCTGATTCATTTTGTTGTACAATGGAGGCTAACACAACATTGTAAAGCAACCATACTCCAATAAAAATTAATTTTTTAAAAAAGAAGGAAACTGGATGGCTTTAGGTTTTGATGAACCCCAGGACTGTGAGGGTCCCTGATGGAGTCTGGGACCTTGTAGTCTAAGGCTGAAGTCAGAATATTGGCTGCACATAATGGTGTTATTGATTAGCCTTCCATATCTGGACTGGTTAGGAATTGATGAAAGATATTTCTGCTCTGACCGTCTGTAATTGTCTCATGGTTAGTGAGGGATGCTCCGGTCCTGGATCTCTTCCCTGTTGCTGTGGAGTTGCCCGCACACCTCCCTTCACGCACTTCATTGTTGGGGTAAACATGGACATTGAGGCCTTTCCTCCTTTCCCTGGGACCTAACCCTCTTGTTGTGCTCTACTATCTTCCTAATCTTGCCCAAACGGCCACAGCCCACTGGAACTGGAGTGTCTGCTGCATGTGGCTGTGAAAGGGATGGGAGGAGCTGACCTCAGCGTCTTTCTCATTGGTTTCAATTCTGGAAGAACTAGAACACACACAGAAGTGAAGTGAAGTGTTTTTTCTCTATAAGATGGGGTTGACCGTGGAACAGTTATATGTTCCTAGCATTATATTTCATTATGCATTGTAATTTATTCCCTCTCTTGTGTAAGAGTGATATCTGTGTTTATTTTACAACTCCTTGTGAAAAGGGAGGCACATCCAAAAAAGGATATTAGTCTCACATCTGAAAACCATCCCTACTTTGAGAAAGTTTAAGATCTGGGGAAGCAGGACCTTGATTCTCATTAAGAGAGTTTATTTCAAGATGTTCTTCTCCCATTCCCTTGATGCTAGGGAACAGGTATTTGACCAAAGCTAAGTCTACCATGTTCCTACCTTGGACTTTGACTCTGGGGCAGTGGTACAAAGAAGCAGGGGGGCATTCTCGAATTCGTCTTGGAGTGGTGGCAGTGAGGTTAGCAGTGGTGCTGTAATAATGGGGCCAAAATAGGGTCCTACATAGAGTTCCACTGTCGTGAATTTGCCTGTGGTTCTGGTCTCCATTTATTTTGCCCACTTTCTGTGCTTGATTGGTTAGCTTTGCCTGAACCCTGTGATTTACTCCACATCCGTTGGATAAATTGCTTTTTGCCTTCAAGTAATCAGAGTTGGTTTCCATTATATGGCACCTAAAACCCTGAACAGTGCTCTTGTTTTGGGGCCCAGGACATTGATGACAAAGGTTAGTAGAATCTATTTGGCCCAGTAGCTCTTTTTAATAATAAAAGAAAGTTTTCTTTGAATTTAGGAGTGAGTTTTTGTGTCAGTGAACATATATAGTCTGAATTGTGTCTGCAGTACAGAGACCTTTAGCCACTGTGTTTCTATTATTTTAATGCTTTATGCTCTTAGTGGCTAACTGCACATTCCATACAAATGCTTATGGTACAAACTTCTAAATTCTTCTTGAGGTAGGCTCTGCTAATTTCTTTTGTAGATAACACTGCTGCAATCGCCTGTGAATTCATGCTGTGATGAGAGAAATTCTATAAATATTCTTGGCTTCAGGAGGGAAAATAATAACTTCTAGGAGAGAGTTATCCAAAGAATATCTTCACCATTACCTAGGAGATGTATTCTTTGATTTGTCTTGTCCCCAAATGTTTACACAGATTCAACAGTTAAAAACCATTTGTGTTGTTTCCCTACAAATTTGCTGTTTGCTTCATGCATATTTACAGATGGATTATATTTCCTTGTCATTTTGGGGAACTATTTTCATAGTGCTAACTTCACATGACAGATTTCTCACTTAGTGAATGGATATTATTTTGTTCTATGTGACCCAAATTTCTGGATTGGTCTTTAGGGACAGGTAGCGTGTCTATTGTATTTCATTTATGTATGTTGAATTCTTTACGTACTGCATAGTGATGTGTGCATGCAAATGCTTATTTAAATTAATATTACCATATTAAAATGTATCAAAATATCCAGAATTATGTTATGAATTAACATACATATGCAGCATGAAATGAAAAAGTAAACTTTCTGAATAAGTAAAACATTTATTCAACCACTGTTTATGATGGCATCTTACAAGGTACAAGGCCCTTTGAGGAGAGCAGAGGCTGATGTGGATTCTGCCCTTGAGGGATTATCTATTTAATGAAGGAAAGTCACAGTTTCACTGGGAAGTTTATACTCTAACGGTAATTGTGTGTTGGTAGTCAGCCACAAATATGAACTCCTTCTTGGTTTATGTGTTCCTGACAAATCTTTGGAAGTAAGCATTTGGAGGTGGAAAGTTCATATCCTTTAAAGGCTTCAGTCTCTAGTACAAAAGTCCCCGATATCTCTAAACTAATATTCTAAGGCCAACTTCTATTTTCATAGTTATTCTTAATAGGATAAGAGTAAGATTTTGAAACTCTGAGGCCTGAAAGAGAATAAAAATAGAGAGGAGATCAGAGCAGTTTCGACCTGGAATGAAGCACAGATTAGCTGGCTCATTCCCTTTGGTTTACCAGGAGTCCAAAGAAGTTCAACTTTTAGATCATTTGTATGTGAGAAATGACTAAGGCAACTCCCTTGATCTTTTTTTTTCCTTCTTCCATCTCCTCTCCCCACCTTATTTTATTCTTCTGGAGTACCAAAGAGACCTCCTGGGAGTGTTTTCATTTTGAGTAGAAGACAGAGATGCCAGTGCTAATTTGGAGACATCTACCATAGTTTTAGGAAGTGAATGGGAACCCAGACTACCCCTTTGTACTGATGCAGCCTCCTTGTCTATGGTCTTATTAATGATTACAGAGCAGTGTTGACAAATTTTCTCGCAAAGCATCAGAATAAATGTTCTAGGCTTTGTGCACCCTTTGGTCTCTGCCCAGCTACTCTGCTCTGCCACTGTAGTGTGAAAACAGCTATAGACAATACAAATGAGTGTGGCGTCGTTCCATTCACCTATGTTTATAGAAACTGAAACTTGAATTTCATGTAATTTTCACGTCATGAAATATTTTTCTTTTAATTCTTTTCAATCATTTGAAAACAAAAATCATGCTTAGCTCACAGGTTGTATCAGTTCAAAAACAGGCAGCAGTCAGATTTGGCTGGTGGCCCACAATTTGCCTATCCCTGTTGTAGGAAATCCTTATGGAATGTTCCTTATATGCATCCTGATGAATCTAATCTAGTTAGATTTGGTGCTCAAAGAAAATCAGCATAAGGTGGATATAATTGCCTCAGCCCTAGTTAGGGTCCCAGAATCTTAGGAATTATTTTCCTTATCTCTCTATATTTTGAAATGATCAGGTGGTGGCCCAGAGAGATAAAATAACTACTCAGTGTGACCTGGGCAACCTCTCAATGTCAATTGTCAACCTCTCTCTTCTATGCTTATTCAGATATCCAGTTCTGCTGGACTGTGCCCCATATATATTTCTTTATTTTTATTTTATTTATTTATTTATTTATTTATTTATCTTTATTTTTAAAAAAATTCTTTATTTTCCTTTCTCCTCATCTTTGGGATTCTCCTTGGGTGATGTCTGGCAGCACTTAGGGAAGGCAGATGCCTGTTTGTCTACTGACCTCCTCAATCATCAAGGAAGCTTCCCAGGGGAGAGTTGTGGATGAAGCTCCATATAAAGAGGTGAGGTAGTTGTTGGGAGGGCTTCAAACTGCTGAGTCATTGCTGTGTCATGATTTACAAGTTGCCATTTCTGTTCCAAAGTGTGTGAATTTACATACAATTTATAACATCAAATTCAGGGATACATTTGCCAATAGCTTTATACAGCGTGGATCAAAGTAAAGGACAGAAGCCTAGAGACTGAGAAGAAAAATGAGATTAACATTTCATCACGGCCCCAGATTTTAGCCATACATCAAAGATGTTTGTTCTGTTGGCTTGTTTTAAGAACATGCTTAAATGGGTTACTGTATGTAATTTATTTCTCAGAGTAAGGATTTTCAATGTTGATAAACTAGAGACATTATGAGAAAACCAATTTTTTTTTTTTTTGGTATTCATCCTGAGAATAAAAATTCACAGGTAAATTTAAATGTGTGGGACAAATAGTTTCTCTTTTACTAGGACTCTTTGCTATCTCATTTTTGGTTGAGATTCCCAGGTAATAAGTCTCAACTATTCCCACATTCCAAAGTGAGAAACTGGGCCTCCTAATCAGGACTTGCAAAGGAGGTAGTCAAAATCCTGTTTTGTGACTCTTAGCTGGCCGCCTACCCCAGGCTATGAAAGAGTTCATGGCATATGGGAGAAGAGCCTGGAGCTTGGAGAGAGGATTTATTTGGGAAAAGTTGGGACTTTGAGTTTCACGTTTCACCCAAGTTTCATATTCCTCTCCCTTGATCTCTCACCTCCCAACATTAAAGGGATTCTTCTTTCTCAAGTCAAGAGACAGGGCTTCAAGGTGGTCATGTGCAGAGCCTGAGCTGTAAATCCTATAGTTTATAACATATGCCTACAAAAAAAGTCTCCAAGGGTGAGAGGCTGGCTGACCTAGCCTGTGGCAGCAGAGGACAGGGCTGTGTTTGGGAGGTGATGGGCTGTCTCTGATCATGGGTCAGAAGTTCCTGTCACCTGGGGCCAGATGAAGGCCACCTGTGAAAGCACCAGCTTAGAGTTGTTTTAGATCTCGCCCCAAGGGCTTCTGGGGGAAGCAAGAAAGTGTCAACAAGAAGGGGTTGGAGATGCCACTAGATGCCAAGGCTGACAGAGGCATCCTAAACTATTAGCAAGAGGGTAAATTGACCCTCATCAAGGCAACTGCAGGTGAGAGATCCCCGACATGGACATGTTGTCTAAAGAACACACAAAGCATTCTACAACAGAATCAGCTTTAAACACCAGCTAGAACCAAAGCTAGATTACATCGGTGCCAATTAAGTGGTTTCTTTCCTCTTCTCCTTCCTTGGCTCCTGTCCTGGAGGGGTTAGAAGCCATAGCTGAGAGGGTGGGGTATTCAAGGCTGAGACCCTTTCTCCCTTCACTTTTTTTTTTAATTGAAGTATAGTTGATTTACCGTGTTGTGCCAGTTTCAGGTGTACAGCAAAGTGATTCAGTTATACATACAGTTGTATATATACAGTATATATATGTAATATGTATTATATATATATTCTTTTTAAGGTTCTTTTCCATTACAGGTTATTACAAAGTATTAAATACAGTTTCCTGTGCTATACAGTAAGTCCTTGTTGTTTATCTATTTTATACATAGTAGTGTGTATCTCCCTTCCCTTTCAAATGAGCTTAAGTCCTAGCTCTTGCCTATCCACAACACACCCAGAGCTGTTGTTGCACAAACTTTTAAGAAAAACTTTCTAGGAAAAAAAATAAATCCATTAAAATAATGCAAGAAGAAAACACTTAAAATAAGCAAGTAAAAACTACTGACACGAATGCAACTTCTGATTTTATTGTTCTACTTTGCCTCACCAAAGTGTAAGAAAGATTTTCTGGGTGGTGAGGAACATTGAAGATAGTGCTAGGAAGGGTTTGGGTGAGAAGAAATCATGATGGGAAAATTCTAAATGTGAATATTTTAGTAATAAGGAGTGAAAAAAATTACTTAGAAGACCAAGTATGGGATTATGGCCATTGAAAAAAGAAAACAAATTCTACTCAGGGGAACGAGAAGAACCCTGGAGACAAATGAGGGAGTGGGTAGGCTAGGTAAACTTATTTCATGGTTAATTTTTTTTTAATTTATTTATCTAATTTATTTATTTTTGACTGTGTTGGGTATTTGTTGCTGTGCGAGGGCTTTCTCTAGTTGCGGCGAGCGGGGGCTACTCTTCGTTGTGGTGTGCAGGCTTCTCATTGCAGTGGCTTCTCTTGTTGTGGAGCACGGGCTCTAGGCATGTGGGCTCAGTAGTTGTGGCTCGCGGGCTCTAGAGCGCAGGCTCAGTAGTTGTGGCGCATGGGCTTAGTTGCTCCACGGCATGTGGGATCTTCCTGGACCAGGGCTTGAACCTGTATTGGCAGGCGGATTCGTAACCACTGTGCCACCAGGGAAGCCCTCATGGTTAATTTTTAATTATTTGGATTCAAAATTTGACTTTTAAAAGGAGGAATAATATGCAATGTGTTAAAAATGAGGGGAAAAAAAGCTTTAAAGTTGGTGGTGCAGGAGATTGAAATGGAGTTTCCTATACATTTTTAGTAATTTTTAGAATAAAAAACTGAGCATCTATAATGTGACCTCAGATAATGTTTGATTATAATGAATAAGCAAATCCAACCCAATATAAAAAATTTAGTTTATAATTAAAATTTGCCTATAATTTCAATGGTCTTCTTTGCTATATGTTTCCTTGAACTCCTCAGAAGGAATAATACTAAGCAGCTGAATATTATCTCTTGATTTTCCTGAATATGAATTGTTTCTTTGCACCTCCCTCAGTTCACTGGATTATTCTGAATTTGATAGAGCACACATCAATTACGTGTAACGTGGGTTGGCAAACTTCTTCTATAAGGGCCAGATAGTATGTGCTTTAGGCTTTGTGGGTCACTGGGTCTCTGCTGCAACTATTGAATTCTGCCTTGTACCCCAAAAGCAGCCACAGACACTATGTAAATGAATGAGCATTGCTGGGTACCATTTATACTTTATTTAAGCACACTAAACATACATTTCATGTAATTTTCATGTGTCATGAAATAGTTTCTTCTTTTGATATTTTTTCAACCATTTAAAAAGGTAAAAGCCGTTCTTAGTTTGCTGGTTGTACAAAAACAGGTAGCGGGCTGGATTTGGCCCACGTGCTGTAGTTTGCAGAGCTCCGACTTGGAAACAAAAAGGAAAAAAAAAATGAGTGAGTTTTTGCCATGAAACTGCTTTAAAAATTATTTTTTTGTCCCTGAAGTTTCAAGAGAGAATTTTTTTACATGGCTATGATAGTAATAATAACAGGTAATACTTCTATAGCAGTTTGTATGTGCCTGATGCTTTTTGCAGTACTTACCTCTATTTACTCACTTCATATTTAACTCATTACCTTATTATGAGAACTATTAAATAATTTGCCCCAATTCTCAGTGTTAGTGAAAATCGTAGGGTCAAGATGCAAACCCAAATGGTCTCATTCCAGCATGGGTGCACTTAACTACAAAGCTAGTTTCTCACTTATGAGAGTCACATGCCCAGTGAAGCCTGCTGTGTTGTTTTTGTGCTTGAGTGTTCTTCACCAGGTCTAGACAATTTAGCAGGGTGCTCTCATTTAGAACCTGTCTTCGAGGTGGTTTCTGAAGTCAGAGGGATGGAAAAATGCTGAGCAATCTTTTATTTCAAGTCAATACATATTTTTAAAAAATTCTTGAATAACATAATTTTAACAGGCAAACTGATCATCACAGGAAGGCTTCCAAAAAAAATTTTTAATGAGAGTGAAGAAAGAAAGCTTTATTGATTGATTAGTTGATTGATATTAAAGATAGGGCAGGCTTCAAGGTTTTGTATGTGTATTATTTGAACTAACAATAAAAAATGCTGTTGAAGTGGGTCCACTGGGGACTTGGTGAGTCTGACTGTCCTTGGGGACAATCTAATTTGCAAGTCACTAAATAATCTAAACAGGGACTATAGACCATAAGGAGAAAATTGGTCATCAAAGACCCCAAGTCTGTGAAAATCTTCTCAAATATGTGGCCGATTGTAATCAGTCTCTGAAACAAGTTACATCTTATGTATATGTGTGGGTGTTTGTTGGGGGAGGACCACACTTCATTTGTGTGGGGAGAACAAGATGTACCCTACAAAAGGCTGTGTTCTGCTGAATTCTAGCTGTACCACTTTTGCATTGATTAACATTTGGCAAATTCCTTTCCCTCTCTAGCATCCAATTACTTCTCTGAAAAAAAAGTAAGGATGATAATATTACTAAATTAACAGGTTTTTTGGAAAGAGTAAATGCAATAATGTATGTGCATTGCAAACTATAAAAGAACCACACATATATTCATCTTTTTTAATAAAGCCAATGGAAGAAGACAAATTCAAGCTGTACATTTTGGTTTAAATGTAAGGGAACTCTATTGCTGCCTGCATCAGCAAATTAAGATAAGACATTTGCTTTTTTTTTTTTTTTTTTTCAACAAGAGCTATTCTATTGCAGGCAGTTTCTGAGATATGTGAAAATACAGAGTTGGTGTCACTTTAGAAATATCTTAGGGAATAGATTTTTGAAAATATTTGTTTTACATTCCTTTTAATGAGAAACATTTTCCCAGTTTTGGTCTGAACTTTTTATGTTTTAAAAGAAACTCAACTAAAGTTTCTAACTATAACTAAACAACTCTAACTAATACAACTCTAAAGTTAGAAATGTGTGTGATGGCCTCTTAAGGAAGGAGGCATGCTATTTGATAAAAATCTCAACACTTTTGGTTGTTCCTAGCTAGGGTTAGCATTCAAGAATAAATTGATGTTTCATCCTTCTGTTTTGTGTCATTTAAAACTGCCAATGTTATTCTTTCCAAGGTTAACCTTTATTGTTTTTAGCCCACTCTGCTATCATCCAAAATTAAATTACTGGCTTTCTTCAAAATTATCTTATCTTTAATCAGATAAAATTTGCCTTCTTTGTGGTTTCAAGATGAATAGGGTGTACGTGGGCTTTGTGTTGATTGGAAGCGTAGCTCTTTGTCGGCAAGGATCTTGCTGGGTGATTTCTGTTACATGTAAACACATGCAGAACAGAAAGAGAAACACGATACACATCCGTACGTCTTAGCTAAGACTACCATAACAAAATACCAGAGGCTGGATGGTTTAAACAACAGAGAGATTTCTCATAGTTCTGGAGGCTGTGAAGTCTAAGATCAAGGTGCCAGCCGATTTGGTTCCTGGTTAGGGCTCTCCTGATAGCTTGTAGATAGGTGCCTTCTCATTGTGTCTTCACGTGGGGGAGGGAGGGAGAGAGAGAGAGATGGGGAGAGACGGCGCGGGGGGTGGGGGGAGAGAGAGGGGAGAAGGGGAGGAGGGGGGAGAAGGGGGGAGGGGGAGAGAGGGGGAGAGAATGAGAGAGAGGGAAAGGGAGAGAGGTGGGAGAGAGGGAAAGAGGGAGGGAGAGAGAATGAGAGGGGGAGGGAGAGAGGGAGAGAGAGGCACTAATCCCATCATGGGGCCTCCACCCTCATTATCTAATTACTTCCAAAGTCCCAATCTCTTAATACCATCACATTGGGGGTTAGGGCTTCAACATACGAATTTTAGGGGGAGCATGAATCAGTCCATAGCAATGTAGAGACCGCTTCTCTGCAGCAAATCCTCAAATGGGGTTGTTCTTGCTTGCTTTGGAGACAAAACATAATTAATTATTCCAAAGCTAGCCAAACAGTCACTACAAATTGAACTGTTGTGGAGGAACTAAATAGAAATTCATCCATGACTTTTGAAAACAAGCAAAGTGGTCATAGGACTCCCCCTGGTACAAGGATGATTCGGGGAAGGAATTGCTTGTGAATGCTTGTAAAATCTCATTTCAATACATTTGAGAGAAATGGAAGTAGCTCTGTTACAATCCAATTATATTTAAATGGAACGTATTAGAGCACAGAGGTGGTATTTACTTGATTTCGTTTATCTAAATAAAACAGGCATTCTGTTTCTATGTCCTGGTTTTGCTATTTCTTCCTTTTTTTTCAATAGGAAAGGAAATCTTTTTCATCTCCTTTCCTCTGTACCATATTGAGGTACCTGCCTTGGAGATATTCTATCCCTGACCCCTAGTTCTGGCAATTTCCTCACTCTCATTCCTTTTCAACCTTCTTTACTCCTCTGGGTCTCTAATATAACAATACTGTAACAGTAGAAAGCACTAATTCTGAACCATAACAGTGTTTTCATTAAACAGATCAACTGCTATGTGGACAGGGACTTATGAACACATCTGTTCTACAGGATTTTTCATTTAATATAATTTTCTGAAACCGCATCAGCAAAGTACTACTATGATAAACTGTCCCCGAAGACATGGATGTAGTTTTGCTAATCACAACTCTAAATTAAAATGCTATATAATCCTGGGATTCTACTTGTATTTATTTGCTGCCTTCTGTATATGAAGGTCAGCTCTGAGCTAGTGTTATGTAGTTGTGGATTTCATGTTTTTTCCTTGCCTAGTCCTGGAGCTGGGCCTTTGTGGAGTTGCTCGGATCCCTTGGATCATTTGGCATACAGCGGTAAGGCTGCTGGCCTTGGTTAGGAGGAACATTTGTGGAAGAACATGCTTCTTTATGCCAAATTAACTATTAACTGCTTCTTCAAAAATTGTACCCACTTTAACCTCATTTGATAAAGTTATGATGGAGTTTATAAGATCCAAGAGCATGAATAATATTGCTCTATAGTTTACCATTGGTTGGCTGGATTGAAGAGGTTAACATTATTCCTTGAATAATACACCTTATTTCTTTTCCAAAGAAGTCTTAGAAAGGGCATCTGAGACCAAAGACACAATACAACTGTCTCTCTGACCCTGAATTTCAGATAAGTGAGATCCAAAAGGGATTGTGAGTATGGCAGCCCATACTGTGGACTATAATGCTGTTACCAAAGAGTGAGTTAGAGCTATGTGTCTTAATCTGTAGAGCTGTTAATGATGTATTAAGTGGATAAAAGCAAGTTATAAGTGACAATAATAATTATTATTATAGCCAGTCTTTATTGATAAGTTACTGTTGTTCAGTCATTGTGTTAAATGTTTTAATTACATCATCCCACTAAATTCTTCCAACAATATGGGGTAAATATTATTATTAATCCGACCTTTATATAAATGACATGAGGCATGGAGAAATTAGGTGAAGTTGCCTAAAATCACACAGATGGTAAGGCCTCCAGAGTTCACCTGCATTATCACCTCATACATATGCATGAAAACAATGATATGATACTAAAGATTTTATGAAAAGCAATGGTCTCACCTCTACCCCTTTCTAACCAGCAGTTCTACTCCCCAAAGAAAAGCCCTTGTAATCATTTTTGGTTTAGTTCTGTTTAACTTCACAACTCCAGATAATTATTTGATATAAAAAAAATTAGGTGCCCCTTATTGATTTATTTCATGATGATAAAGGATTAGCTCACTCATACCATGTGATTCCCTCCTTCCCTTCCTCTCATTGTTTTTTTTTATGTTATTATCATTCTACTTCTGTTGGTCATCGTTGCAACTTTCTTTTTTTAATGCTAAAGTTAATCTTTTTTTTTTTTTTTTTTTTTTTTTGGCTGCATTGTGCCTTCATTGCCCACTGCGAGCTTTCTCTAGTTGCGGCAAGCAGTGGCTACTCTTTGTTGTGGTGCACGGGCCTCTCATTGCATTGGCTTCTCTTGCTGTGGAGCACGGGCTCTATGCACGCGGGCTTCAGTAGTTGTGGAGTTGTGGTGAGTGGGCTCAGTAGTTGTGGCGTGTGGGCTCAGTAGTTGTGGCACATGGGCTTAGTTCCTCCACAGTATGTGGGATCTTCCCGGACCAGGGCTTGAACCCGTGTGCCCTGTAGACAGATTCTATTGGCAGGCAGATTCTTAACCACTGCGCCACCAGGGAAGTCCCGTTGCAACTTTAAATAACAGTGTAGTGCTTTGTTTTTTTTCATTTCCTAAATTTTATCACAACTCCCTCCCTCTATATTCTCTATATTAACACCCCTAACTTTCCCCTTCTTGTTCCCTCCTCTCCTCTCTCACCATAGCCAGGATCTTTAACATTCATGTGGTTCTGCAAATATCATCAAGAGTTCTGCGGTTGTCTTGCAGTTGATGTGGAAAGTTGAAAACCGCTAGCTGGAGTTTACATAGCTGTGAGGGTGGGTTATTCTTGGATCATGTAGGAACTGGATTGCATTTCCTTCTCTTCAGGCCCAGTATCTCCAGCCTTGAGTGGAGGTAGGTGGGTGACCAAGGTGCAGGGCCCAATGAATGCTGTTGTTCTGAGTAAAGACCATTCGTGAATCCCCTATTTTCAGCCCATTTCTCACTCCTGTTCCCTCTGAGCCCTGATCTGCAGTCTCCTGTATTCCAAAGAGCTGATCTTCTCCAATTTTCTATGCAGTCCTTCACGGACTTAGTGCTATTAAAAACTCTACTGAAATCTGTAAATATTTTATCTGCTTCTACTAATATTTTATTTGTTCACATTTTAATTACTTTAATGGATAAAAAAGTGTGGTTAAGACAGCTTAGATCATAGTCTCCCAGAGGGAAGTTCAGATGTCCTTTTTCCCTATGATTTATGAGTCCAGCACGGCCTCTTTTAACACTTTGGAGAGTCAGTTCCTCGGGGTCCTTTCGATCTTTGAAGAAGCCTCCTAGAAGGGTTGACAACCACACGTCTAAGATTGCTGATCTTGGCAACGATTAAATTAAAAGCTAGAGTATTCCCTTAAGATAGCGACGCGTCGCTTCAGAGCACTGCCAGGTGAAGGGAATCTGGCTCTGTATAGGAAGTCTGTGAAGTGAGAGCTTGGGAGTCACTAAGCATCAGTTCCGACCTTGGACCAGACTCCATTTAACCCATGTCATGCACTGGGAAGTGGGAGGATGTCACACCAGGAAGAGACTCCTCGGGTCTTTTGCCAGTTTAACTCTCAAAAATAGACAGGGTGTCTGAAACATTTCTGTAGGGCTCTGGGGAAGGAGGCTTGAGAGCTCAGCTGTCCTAAAGTGGACGGTTGTAGTCATGGGAAGGGATTTAATCTGGCCAGGGAGATGTTTCTGTTCCTGTTCCTCCACTCCTACTTGCAAATAATGCTCTATAATGATTCAGGGATGTTCTGTCATAATTTTCCTGATATCAGCTAGCCTTGAATAAACCTGACTGAATGAATTTACTTTCTATTTAGAAAGATTTTCCAAAAGTTTCCTAATATATAGGAACTCTTTCTTCCCTGCAGGGGAGAAACTGACAATGATTCTCTCCAAACAGACCTTTAGGATATAATGGTGGTTTACCTACTAGTTTATTTATCTAGACAACATATAGAAACCTGTCACAAACAAACAAAACCAAACAAAGAAACACACAAACAACAGAGAGACTTGAAAACAGAGCACACGTGACATGCTGTGACCATGCAGAGCTCTGGTCTCCTGTGAGGAGTCTCAGCCCTGGGCGCAGCAGGGGAGGGACTCTTGCTGAGCTCATGGAGGAGGGCCAGCTGCCATCTTGGGGAGCTGGGAACCCTCCAGAAAGACAGACAAATATGCCAGGGCTGTGTCCTCATTAGAAACCTCAGCTAAGGAGAGTTTATTACACCTCCCAATCTGACCCTGTGCTCAGTTATTGCTTGAAATACACACCTGGAACATCCTTCCATCCATGGAAATTTCCAGAAGCGGTATTCATGCACCAACATATCTTCTCGTTTTCCCTCCCTATTTTCTCTCTTCTTAGGTCGCAGTCCTTCAGGGGTGTTTTGGGACATACTCTCCAGTCACTAAAAATCTAGTGACAGGAGGAGGGGAAAAAAAGCAAAAATCTCTTATCTTTTAATCTTGGGTTTTAGCATCATCTAATTAAAAAACTCCTGGCTTTTAAAAACCATTTCTCCCATGTTCAAGGTCTAAAGTCCTTTTCTTAGGCTCCTAGGAAAGTAACTATGATAGAGCCTCAGAATAGATCGCTGCCCTAATCTCAGTGAACACTCAAAGGAGAGCTTATGAGCTTTAACTCAAATTCAGTCCTCCTGATTCCACTTCTTAATAAGACCAGCCTGGCACGTCCCAAAGCAATAATATTCTGACCTGGCTGCATATCAAAATGACTTGTGGTATTAAAAAAAAAAAAAAAAAAAAACAGAATATAACCGAGACCCAGACCTACTGTATCAGAATCTCCAGCCTATGGTGCCCAGGAATCTGCATACTCTCAAACTCCCCAAATGATTCTGAAGTAGTTTTCCTAGGGAGGTGTGTGCAGGTTACTGTCTTAATATATATAAATCCCTGGTAGCAATCTGCTTATAAGCCTTCCAAAACCTGGATACAATTTGATGAGCTTTTGAATTTTATTTACTCTAAGCATGAGGACTGGCTTCATAATTTGCAGCACCTAGTAGAAAATGAACATATGGGGCTCCTTGTTTAAAAAATTATTATGACTCTCAAGATGGGGACAGCAGAGCACCAAACAAGTACAGGGCCTGGTACTACTATGCAGGCGGTAAGCCTATGAACCCAGCCTTGCTCAGCATCTATTAGCTGGTGGTGATTATAGGGCACAGGAAGGCTGGGTTTAACAAGGTTTGATCAGTAGGGAATTTCGAAGGTAAAGATGATTTATCCATGGGTCCTTTCTCAGAAAATAGCTCCCTGCGTGAGACAGGAACGTGGTTGGCCAAATCAGGCTGCCATGTAGAGCTGGGTAGGTCTGCTCTGCGTAGGTTGAGAGAGCTTTAGTCTGTGTGATGTCACCCCCTTGTGTACGCAGTGCACAACCTGCACAACTACATGCAGTGAACCTGAGTAAAGATAAATGCCAATCGGAAACTTGTGGAACATGGCTGGGAAAAAATGCATGCACATCTCTGGTCAAGGTCTGGATTTATTGATTATTTAAACGAGTCCTTATTTATTTGCCACTGTACTAGATAATTAAGACTTCATTGAAAATGATTACTTCCCCTTTGAACTTGCTATTTTAAAATCTGACTAGATGTCTAACAGAAGCCTGGAAATTATGGGAATAGAGGCATTAAGATGGAGACAAGATCTCCAATTTCTTTAGGAAATTTTTGGAATCTAAGGAAGAGTCAGCCTAACGCTCAAGGTGTTTTGGAAAAGGCTTCTCTGCAAATAATAACAATTAACCTTCACAGGATAATTTCAGGGTGTTTCTCTCAGACACCAGCTATTTAATTTTATCTGTATACCACTTTGTCATTATTTCCTTTTGGTAGATGAACAAATCGAGGCTCAAAGAGGTCAGAGTTTTGGTTTTTTAAATTTTATTGAAGTACGGTTGATTTACAATATTGTGTTAATTTCTGCTGTACAGCAAAGTGACTCAGTTATACACATATATTTTTTTTCATATCCTTTTCCATTATGGTTTATCAGAGGATATTGAATATAGTTCCCTGTGCTCTACAGTAGGACCTTGTTGTTTATCCATCCTATGTATAATAGTTTGCATCTGCTAATCCTAAACTCCCAGTATTTCCCTCTCCTACCCCTTCTTCCCCTTGGCAACCACAAGACTATTCTCTGTGAGTCTGTTTCTGTTTCATAGATATGTTCATTTGTGTCACAGTTCAGATTTCACATATAGGGGATACCACATGGTATTTGGCTTTATCTTTCTGACTTCCTTTGCTTAGTATGAGAATCTCTAGGTCCATCCATGTTGCTGAAAATGACATTATTTCATTTTTTTTAATGGCTGAGTAATATTCCATTGTATATACCACACCTTTTTTATCCAGTCATCTGTTGATGGACATTTAGGTCATTTCCATGTCTTGGCTATTGTAAGTAGTGCACGTAGGGGTGGGTGTATCTTTTCAAATTATAGTTTTGTCTGGGTATATGCCCAGGAGTAAAGAGGTCAGAGTTTAAGCAGAGTTGGGATAGGACCTGAGACCCTCTGATACCAGATCCCACATTTTTTCTCTTCAGAGATTCTAGGTTTCTCCTCAGCAGGGGCAGTTATCCAGTCCACCTTAAAATATCAGATGAATCATAAGGAAATAAGACAGGACCTCAGGAGAAAATTTCTTGCCATAAAAAGAGTTTATTTAGATCCTATCCAGAATGGTAGATCTCAATTTTTGCCAACTAATTTATCCTTATTTATGAGCTTCCTGGCATAATTCTCTCAGATTATATACAATTGTATCAGGGTCTTAGTCCCTGTAGGCTGCTATAACAAAATACCATAGACCATGTGACTTAAACAACAGACACTTATTTCTACCAGTTCTGAAGGCTAGAAGTCCAAGATCAAGGTGCTGGCAGATATGGCGTCTAGTGAGAGCTGTTTTCCTGGTTTGCAGATGACCATCTTCTCATTGTGTGCTCACATGGCCTTTGCTCAGTGTATGTGTTCGAAGAGAGAAATTTCTCTGTCCTCTTCTGCTTATAAGGGCATTAATCCCATCATGAATGCCCCACCCTTATGACCTCATCTAAACCTAATTACCTCCCAATGACCCCACCTTCAAATACATCATATCAAGAGTTAGGGCTTCAACATATGAATTTTGGGGGGATACAAAACATTCAGCCCATAACACTCAATTCATTCCTCTAATTCCAAAATTGCCTTATCTGCATCATTTTTGCTTACATTTACCAAGTCTAACTCTATACCAGATGTTTTTCTTAAGTACTTCATACACACGAGTCATTTACTCTCCATGACGATGCTATGAAGTACTTACCATTATTATCCCTTTTGTATGGATGAGAACACTGAGGCAAACAGATTAAGTGACTTGCCCAAAGTCATACAGCTTGTAAGGGGTTGGACCAAGATTGATACGGAGGCAGCTAAGTTTTTTGTTTTGTTTTGTTTTGTTTTTAATTTATTTATTCATTTATTTATTTATGGCTGTGTTGGGTCTTCGTTTCTGTGCCAGGGCTTTCTCTAGTTGCGGCGAGTGGGGGCCACTCTTCATCGCGGTGCGCGGGCCTCTCACTGTCGCAGCCTCTCTTGTTGTGGAGCACAGGCTCCAGACGCGCAGGCTCAGTAGTTGTGGCTCATGGGCCTAGTTGCTCTGCAGCATATGGGATCCTCCCAGACCAGGGCTCGAACCCGTGTCCCCTGTATTGGCAGGCAGATTCCCAACCACTGCGCCACCAGGGAAGCCCCAGCTAAGTTTTAAAAACATATATATTAAGGAAAAGAATCTAAAAAAGAGTGGATCTATGTATATGTATAACTGATTCACTTTGCTGTACAGCTGAAACTAACACAACATTGTAAAGCAACTATACTCCAATAAAAGCTTTTTTAATTTAAAAAATAAATAAATAAAAGCATATATATTAATACTATTTCTGGAATCATAGCTGATAAAGACAGTCTTTAAGCAGTTCAGATTTTAATTTTAAAGGACAGAAAGTGGTGATTTTCAACATTGGCTGCTCAGAATTATCTTGGTAGTTTAAAAAAATGCCTATGCTTGGGTCTTACCTCAGATTAAATCAGAATCTCTGGTGTCTTAACCCTCATTGTTTAAAGTATGGAATTTAAATAATTAGAATAGCTATTGGATTAATTGGATGTCTGCACACCTGACATTTCATGTCCCGCCTCATCCCCTTTAATAGTACCTGGCCCGGTCATACAGTCATACGTAAGAAGAATATAAAAATCATCTGGAGGTACGTGCACTTCATTTCCTGGATCCTTCTAAGCTAGTGCATCTCTAATCTGAATATATATACATATACATACAGATCACCTGGGTATTTCATTAAAATTCAGATTCTGATTAAGGAGATGTGGGATGGGACCTGGGATTCTACATTTGCTAGATGATTCTAATACTGTTGGAATCCATAGCAAACTTCTGACCAATTTTTGCTTTTCTACTCCTAGTTCTTGATTTCTGTGTTCCATCAATTCTCCTTTTTCCCGCTTAGTTCGAATCCACACATTAACTTCCATTCTCCATCTATTCTGTTTTTTGTTGAATATGTTTAGATTTGCTATCCACACAATATTTTCATAGCACATACATTAGAGTATAATCCTCTGTTTCTAGCACTTCACCAGGCATATTAGTCACCTCACCTTATGGGCATCTTGGACACTGTTTAACTCCCAGCCAAGCCTGCTTTCAATCAAACCTCCCTAGTATGGGAGAAGGATGGCCCAGCCATAGCAAATGAACATACAGATATACTTCTTCAGGCTGGTGATAAGATTTTTGTATCTTTATCTTCATCAATGTTATCGACCCCGGCTGCACATTTGAAAATCAACTGAGGAGCTTTTAAAAATGACTGATGCCCAAGAACCACCACTAGAGATTCTGAAACAACTGGTCTGAGGTGGGGGCCTGGGTGTTGGTTATTTTTAACAAGCTGTCCAGGCAATTCTACTGTACACTTAGGGTTGATAATCACTGATCTATGCAAAGGCTTATGAAATTACATAATTACATTATGAATGTTTTGGCTTATTGACAACGTATCAGTCAGCTATTGCTGTGTGACAGACAACCACAAAAATCCCTCAATAATAAGCCTTGTCTATTCATGCATCTCTGAGGGACACTGGGCAGCCCTCATGATTCCAACATGATTGGCTGGGCGTGGCTTCAGACCATGGGTTTGGCTTATCTTGGGTTCATGTGACTCTCATTCTTTTGGGACCAGCAGGCTACCTGGGGCATGTTCTTTTCATGGCAATGATAGGAGGAAAGTGAGTGGAAACATGTGATGTCTCTTAAGGCCTAGGCTCGGTACATCACACTTTCACTTCTTCCCATGTTCCACAAGCAAAGTAAGTCACAGGGCCAAGCCCAACATCAACAGGTCTACGATTTAATGGTACTTTTAGGCTGCTTTCCTTGGCCATGGCTCTCACTGGGGATATTTTGAGCAGAGGTACAACTGAGAATTACTATCTCATGCTACAATTCCCTCCCAGACTTAAAAGACTCCAGGAAGGTAATTATTATTTCCTCCATCTAGTGACCCTTGTAATTTAAAAATAATCCCCCACATCACCATCATTCTACAGCCATGTATTCACCCTCCTTTTTTAAAGGCACATTTATGTTAATTCTCTGTTGGTGTTGTGCAAAGCCATACTGAATCCTGAAGCAAAAGGAAAAAACAGTAACACTAAGTCTGTTTTTATTTAACTTATGATATTTCGTTTATCATGAACTTTTTGTATTAATTTTCATTTTTTAAAGTATTGCATTAAAATGTTATTTTGATTCTGGAGTTTGGGGCTCCCTCTTAGTTCTGGGCCTGCTCTTCCTAAATGTATGTCTAGATGAATTGTGACCTCCAGGGATCTGGACTTGATCCCTCCTCCAAAGGATGTCACTGGGTGTACCCAAGAGCTTTCTTTCTATCCCAGGTCTTTCCATAAACTGCTTTTTTAGAACAAAACTCTGAGGTCTTTTCATTTGCCGAGTCAATATGCCCATGTGATGCAGCCTCTATATCTGTGTTGAAATTAGACAGAATACCCTCCCTCATTCACTGCCAGGCTGACCTCCAGAAGTTCTGGTGTGAGCCTGCCCCTGTCTCCCAGCAGTGTTTGAACTCCAGGACCTGGAGAACTCAGCAGTCAGCTGAAAGACTTCTTCATATGTTCCCTCCACAGGGCACTGCGGCGTATGGTAGGTACAAATTAAACACAGTAGCAACCTGGATATCTAATTATTCCCTGAGGCAAATATGTAAATCAAGCATGCTGATAACTCTGTGTTATGTACTTAAACACTTTACTATTAATTTTAGGAAATATACATGGAGAAAAAGGCATCATTTTAGTAACCCTTAGAAAGGTGACCCTGGGATAAATAAAGCCATGTGGTATAATGACACAACGTGGATTTTGGAGTCAGAAAGTCAAGAGTTTGTATCTTGGATCAATCAGATAGCAGATGTGTGACTTTGAGAAAATTTCTTAACCTCTCTGAATCTCAATTTAGTAAGGATAACGGTCTTTCTCTTTGAGGTAGAGGGATATATTTATAGCTCATGGCATATAACAGAGCTTAAGAAATGACAGGTAAGAGGTACCTGAGTTTCTGACCTAGAAAAAATGTCATTGATTTAAGCATCAGAGCTTTTAAAACGTGTAACCCTTTATATAGAAATTCTTAAAAATTTACTGCACATTCAATTTCCTTCTTACCTAGAATAGACTGAGTTGACTTTATCTCAACGCACCAAGGCCAGTAATAGGCGCAGCTGTTCCTGGGCTCTGATGAAATGCAGAAGTGCCTCAGGACCTATTGATTCATGAAGGCCAGTTTGTCCTTGTGTACATCGTTTAAGGTGTCAGTGTGCTTATCTGCTTTTTTAATGCTCTTTGGTTTTTTTCCATTGCTGTCACAAGTTTGCTGTCACTTGTCCTTGCTACACTGCTTGCCTCTTTTTATTTGTGAGTCCTGACTTGTGGTAGGTTTATAAACCAGATGGCTAGCTTAATAAACATTGTGGGCACATAAAAAGTATTCCTAGTCTATGAGTAAGGACCAAGGGAATCCCGTGTGTGTAGTGAATGTACTTTGTGGCATCTGTTTTACAATGAGTTTGCTTCTTGGCTAAGTCCTCAACAGACAAAGTTGTCAGGTATCTGGATTTTGGAGGAGTGAGGTGGATAACATTTTGTATTTTTTTGAATGAAGTGAAGGGCTTAAATATTTTCTCAGTGAGGAGAATGTTTGCTTCATGAGAGCTAGGACTGTTTTGTGTGACTTGATGTCTTTCACAACACCCAGCATATTCAGTATTCATAATAGTTGCTAAATAAATAGTTGTTGCATTTAATTGGATTCCATATAATATCCTTGGTTAGAAAAAAGTAAATGCCCCCAAATCACATTAACAGAGGGTTAATTAAAAAAAAACGTAAATGTTTGAAGGGGACTTGCTTCTCCTTCTGAAAAATTTAAAAATGGTTTAAGAGAAACTCTGTTTATGAAATGGCATTTAAGGATGCAGAGATGCCATCTCTTAGCCAAGGGGCTCAGTTTGCCACTGACTGTATTATTGATGTGGAAATGCCCCAGGCCCAGGAAATTTTAAGAGACAGCAACAGGTAGATCAAATATCCTGGCATTAAATTACCTCCTATCTGTATAGGTAAGGGTGAGTAAAAGTGAAGTGAGCTGTTGAGTTAGCTTGGAGTTCAGGTGAAGTTCTATGACTACGTGTACATCTAGTATACTCTTACTCCTAGAAAAGATACATGGCTATGAATGTTCCCAAATGGAGACTACTTAAATGTCCACCAAAGGTGGAATGAATAATCATGCTATATTCATGCAATGGAATGCTATTTAGTTATGAATGTTGCCTATGACATGACTGACTTTCAAAATAAAATACTGAAGAATCACAGTAGCGGATATTCATCATGCTTACATTTATAACAGACAGGCATATGGAACCCCTTTATATGTTCTAACCTAGAAGTTACTCAAGGCACATAGTAGGTACTAAAGAGTTACTGGCTTTCTGTAAGTCATTTTCAAGCTTTCTGGTCAACCTCCTACCTCCCTACATTAAAGAGTAATTTAGAGTTGACCATGCAGCTATCATAAAACACTGCCTACATTTTTTAATTGTATTTTTTAAAATAAATTTATTTATTTATTTTTGGTTGCATTGGGTCTTCATTGCTGCGTGCGGGTTTTCTCTAGTTGTGGCGAGGGGGCCCTACTCTTCGTTGCAGTGCACGGGCTTCTTATTGCGGTGGCTTCTCTTGTTGCAGAGCATGGGCTCTAGGTGTGCGGGCTTCAGTAGTTGTGGCACATGGGCTCAGTAGTTGTGGCTCGCGGGCTCTAGAGCACAGGCTCAGTAGTTGTGGTGGACAAGCCCAGTTGCTCCGCGGCATGTGGGATCCTTCCGGACCACGGCTCAAACCCATGTCCCCTGCATTGGCAGGCGGATTCCTAACCACTGCACCACCAGGGAAGCCTTTTATACAAATAAAAATTGTATAAAAAATACAAATAAAAATTGTATTTTATCTTTGATATCTACTCAGAAGATATGGAAAATGTCCTTTAAATTAATTTTTCCAGCCTGTGGGTCATGAGCAATGTGATTACATTGCAATCATTTTCTACTCATTGCCATTAATTATTTTTCCTTTTTTGATAGCTGTCGTGGCTCTGTTGCTCTTTTTCCTCTCCAGGCAGTGGAGTTGTACTGAAATATATTTATTAGTTGTCACACATATATCTTGCAGGTTGCTTATTCCTGTTTCCACTTCCATTCTGATTAAATTCAACATGAACTTTGGCCTTGGGTATAAAGAGAAGAAAATTTAGCAGTGTTCCTTGAATTTATGAGACTGAGACATAATTTATTGTGATTAGAGATAGGACACCACTCTGGAGAGCAGGACTGATGAAGGAAGACCTTTGCCTCTGATGTTGGCAATCACATGGGATTCACAGCCAGGAGTTGGCCTGGCTTCCTCTAAAGAGGCTGCATAATGTTCCTTGGACTCTGGAGGTTCTACTAATGTAGCATCTGCTCTTGGAGCTTTGAGACAAGAAGAAGAGAATCTACATTGCTTATCATCAATCACCAGTCTAGTGACCAAACTAAATGCTGAACAGTTTGCTTCATTCAAACTGAACACAGTGAACAGCTTTTATTAAACCTGTTTTAGAGATAAGGAAGCAGAAGCTCAGGGACGCTAAATAGCATGGCCAAGACCACACAGCTGTAAGTAAAGAAGAACAGTGGGGATTGGAACCCACAACTGTGATTTCAAAGCACAAGTTATTTCTCTGCATATACCAAGAAGCCTAAAGAAGAGAAATGTGTTAATGAATTATAGTTTGGAAAAAGGGCAGTGGTCCATCTGGCGAAAATGTATCAGCAGTAAGGGGGATCTCACAGCCAACCAGCAAGGTTATGAGATTTTCTTCAGTGTGTCTCAGAAACTACAGTCAGGATGGAGACAGCAGATGATCCAATGGCTCAAGATTTGGGGTCTGCATCATAGGTGTGGCTGAAGTTTGCAAGGTGAGAAATCTGAGACAGAAATGAGGACATGATGTGTGCACACTGAGTCCCAAGCTGTGTGCAGAAGGGAGCCGGGACAGACTGGGACAGTGGGGAAGGGTCTGCAGTCTGAAGAAGGTGACTTGATGGGAGTGGGGAGACAGGGAAAAGAATATCAGAAATACTCAAGGGAAGAAATAGATGATGTTGTTAAAGAGGCCAGTTTCAGAGTTGGGTATGGTTCAGACAGGGCCCAAAACAAATATTATTCCCCAACAAACTGCTCCACTCCTGTGGATAGGTCTAATGAAATAAGCTGCCATGTTATCTGTACTTAAACAGGAGCCTCTTTCCAGACAAAGCAAAGGTATTTGAAAGATAAAGGAGGCTTTAGTGATAGAATGGCAGGCTCTATAAATAGATGCTAAGGATTGTGAAAGCTAGATTTCTGGGTTAGGACAGCCCTCAGTACTTCCTTCAAACCTTACTACACAAGCAAGGTCTGATCTGCACCAGCTCTGCCTGAAGCTCATCCCTTGAATGGGTTTCATAAAAGGGTAATAGTCCCCAGTTTGGGATACTCTTACACAGCCAACAGCTTCTGAGCACTCTTTCCTGCTTTTCTCTCCAACCTCACTCTGTGCTACCAACCTGGGCTCAGTCGGTTCCTAGAACATTCCTTTCTTGCTGAAAGACTTCGCACTTGCCAAGAAGTTTCCTCTGTCTGGAAACCTCTTCCATCACCTTTTCAGGAGGCAGCTCCTTTTCATGGTTCAGGTCTCTGCCTAAACATCACCACCTTAAGAAACCATACCCAACCACCAACCTCAAACACATCCTGCACCGGCCAAGCTACAGGGCTTATCCCAGTGTGTAATTATTGTGTTTGTTACCTTCTGTTTCCCCTACAGGAAGGGAAGCCCCATGCAAACAGGAGTAATGCTGGTGCATCCTCAACATCTAGCATGCTGCCTCAGTACAGAATCGGGACCAGGTAAATGATGTTTGACTAAACGAATGAGTGATCAAGAGGTAAGCATCTCAGAGGGGCAGCAGAGGGATGGAGGAGAAAAGGAAGTGGTTTCATCAGCTGCCATTTATTTCTTTCACAATGTACCTTTCAACTCTTCCCCGTTTGTCAATTCTAATCAAATTTCCCACTCTGAAAAGCTTGTATGGAAAGAGACAGAGGAAATTTATGATTTTCTTTGGGGTCCTCTGCACCCCAAGGATGGTCCTTGGTCCTACACAGCCCACAGCCCAACTCTGGCAGTATGAATATGGTTATATGCTGAATTGCAGCCCCCCAAATTCATAAGTTGAAGCCCTAACACACAGTACCTCAGAATGTGACTATATTTGGAGACAGGGCCTTAAAAGAAGTATTCAAAAATTATGTTCACTGCAGCTGTTAAGGTGGGCCCTAATCCAATCTGCCTAGTGTCCTTATAAGAAGAGCAAATTTGGACACACAGAGAGACATCAGGGATGTCCGCACACAGAGGAAAGACCACATGAGGACACAGTGAGAGGAGGGCCGCTGCAAACCAAAGAGAGAGAACTCAAAAGAAGCCAAACCTTCCGACACCTTGATCTCGGGCTTCCAGCCTCTAGTACAGTGCAAGAACAAATTTTTGCCATTTAAGCCACTCAGTCTGTGGAGTTTTGTTATGGCAGCCTGAGAAGACTAATACAAACAAATATAATAGTCTCATCACATCATGAATAACTTTAATAGACTACAGCAAGTTGCACTGAGCTGACCTCATGGTACAGGGAAACACTGTGCTGGATGGAAAATACACAGGCTGTGCAATCACATCCCAACTGCACCACTTGTCACCTCAGGACATTTGCCTAACCTCTCTCTGAGTCCATATCCTCTTCTACAAAATGGCACTAGTGGAAGGATTACATGGGATAAGGTTTATATTACTTGTCCTAGACCTTTTTTTTAATTGAGGGGGTGACATGCAGTTTTATTTTTTTTAATTTATTTTTATTTTATATTGGAGTATAGTTGATTTACAACATTGTGTTAGTTTCAGGTGTACAGCAAAGTGATTCAGTTACACGTATACATGTATGCATTTCTCAGGTTCTTTTGCCATATAGGTTATTACAGAGTATTGCATAGGGTTCCCTGTGCTATACAGTAGGTCCTTGTTGGTTATCTATGCTATATGTGGTAGTGTGTGAATGTTAATCCCAAGCTCCTATTTTATCCTTCCCCCCAACTTTTCCCCGTTAGTAACTAAAAGTTTGTTTTTGAAGTCCATGAGTCTGTTTCTTTTTGTTTCTTTTTTTTTTTATTTGGCTGCATTGGGTCTTCATTGCTGTGCACAGGCTTTCTCTAGTCATGGAGAGTGGGAGCTACTCTTCGTTGCAGTGCGTGGGCTTCTCCTTGTGGTGGCTTCCCTTGCCATGGAGCATGGGCTCTAGGCACGTGGGCTTCAGTAGTTGTGGCACGCAGGCTCAGTAGTTGTGGCTCGCAGGCTCTAGAGCGCAGGCTCAGTAGTTGTGGCACACGGCTTAGTTGCTCTGCAGCATGTGGGATCTTCCTGGACCAGGGATCGAACCTGTGTCCCCTGCATTAGCAGGCAGATTCTTATCCACTGTGCCACTGGGGAAAGTCCCGTGAGTCTGTTTCTGTTTTGTAAATAAGTTCATTTGTATCATTATTTTAGATTCCACATGTAAGTGATATCATATGATATTTGTCATTCTGTCTGACTTATGTCACTTAGTATGATAATCTCTTAGTCCATGCATCTTGCTGCAAATGGCATTATTTTATTCTTTTTATGGCTGAGTAATATTCCATTGTATATATATGTACCACATTCTCTTTATTCATTCATCAGTTGATGGACTTTGAAGTTGCTTCCATGTCTTGGCTATTGTAAATAGTGCTCCAGTGAACATTTGGGGTGCATGTATCTTTTCAAATTATGGTTTTGTCTGGATATATGCCCAAGAATGGGATTGCTAGATCATATGGTAGTTCTATTTTTAGTTTCATAAGGAACCTCCATACTGTTCTCCATAGTGCTGTATCAATTTACATTCCCACCAACAGTGCAAGAGGGTTCCCTTTTCCCCACACCCTCTCCAGCATTTGTTGTTTGTAGATTTTTGATGAGGTCCATTCTAACAAGTGTGAGGGGATACTTCATTGTAGTTTTGATTTGCATTTCTCTAATAATTAGTGACATTGAGCATTTTTCATGTGCTTTTTGGCCCCCTGTATGTCTTCTTTGGAGAAATGTCTATTTAGATCTTCTGCCCATTTTTTGATTGGATTGTTTGTTTTTCTGATATTGAGCTGCATGAGCTGTTTGCATATTTTGGAGAGTAATCCCTTGTCAGTGGCTTCTATTGCAAATATTTTCTCACATTGTGTAGGTTGTCTTTTTGTTTTGTTTATGTTTTCCTTTGCTGTGCAAAAGCTTTTAAGCTTAACTAGGTCCCATTTGTATATTTTTGTTTTTATTATCATTACCCTAGGAGGTGGATCCAAAAAGATATTGCAGCAATTTATGTCAAAGAGTGTTCTGCCTATGTTTTCCTCTAAGAGTTTATAGCATCTGGTCTTACATTTAGGTCTTTAATCCATTTTGAGTTTATTTTTGTGTATGTTTTTTTTTTTTTCAAAAATACTTTGGGCTCAGTATAACCTGTTGAAGAGTTTTGTTTTATTTATTTATTTATTTATGGCTGTGTTGGGTCTTCGTTTCTGTGCGAGGGCTCTCTCTAATTGCGGCAAGCGGGGGCCACTCTTCATCACGGTGCGCAGGCCTCTCACTATCACGGCCTCTCTTGTTGCGGAGCACAGGCTCCAGACGCGCAGGCTCAGCAATTGTGGCTCGCGGGCCTAGTCGCTCCGCGGCACATGGGATCTTCCCAGACCAGGGCTCAAACCTGTGTCCCCTGCATTGGCAGGCAGATTCTCAACCACTGCGCCACCAGGGAAGCCCTTGTGTATGGTTTTAGAGTATGTTCTAATTACATTCTTTTACATGTGGCTCTCCAGTTTTTCCAGCATCACTTATTGAAGAGACTGTCTTTTCTCCATTGTATATTCTTGCCTCCTTTGTTGTAGATTAATTGACCATGGGTGTGTGGGTTTATTTCTGGGCTTTCTATCCTGTTCCATTAAGCTATATTTCTGTTTTTGTGCCAGTAGCATACTGGGTTTTTTTTTTTTTTTTGGTGTTGTTTGTTTGTTTGTTTTGGCCACACCATGCTGCTTGCAGGATCTTAATTCCCCAACCAGGGATTGAACCCGGGCCCTGTCAGTGACAGCACCAAGTCCTAATCGCTGGACCACCAGGGAATTCCCATTACCATACTGTTTTAATGACTCTAGCTTTGTAGTATAGTCTTCAGTCAGGGAGCCTGATTCCTCCAGCAACATTTTTCTTTCTCATGATTGCTTTGGCTATTTGGGGGTCTTTTGAGTTTCTATACAAATTGTTCCTGATCTTAGAGGAAACGCTTTCAGCTTTTCACTGTTGAGTATGATGTTAGCTGTGGGTTTGTCATATATTGACTTTATTATATTGAGGTAGGTTCCCTCTATGCCCACTTTCTGGAGAGTTTTTATCATAAATGGGTGTTGAATTTTTGACAAAACCTTTTTCTGCAGCAATTGAGATGATCATATGGTTTTTATTCTTCAATTTGTTAATGTGGTGTATCACACTGATTGATTTGCAGATATTGAAAAATCCTTGCATCCTGGGATAAATCCCACTTGACCATGGTGTGTGATCTTTTAATGTATTGTTGGATTCAGTTTGCTAGTATTTTGTTGAGGGTTTTTGCATCTATGTTCATCAGTGATATTGGCCTGTAATTTTCTTTTTTATGGTATCTGTGTCTGGTTTTGGTATCAGGGTGTTGGTGGCCTCATAGTGTTATGGTCAGAAAAGATGCTTGATATGATTTCAATTTCCTTAAATTTACCAAGGCTTGCTCTGTGGCCAAGCATGTAATCTCTCCTGGAGAATGTTCCTTGCGCACTTGAGAAGAATGTGTATTCTGCTTCTTTTGGAATGTTCTATAAATATCAATTAAATTCATCTGGTCTAATATGTCATTTAAGGTCTGTGTTTCCTTATTGATTTTCTGTCTGGATGATCTCTCCATTGATGTAAATGGGGTGTTAAAGTCCCCCACTATTATTCTGTTACTGTTGATTTCTCCTTTTATGGCTGTTAGCATTTGCCTCATATATTGAGGTGTTCCTATGCTGGGTGCATATATATTTACAATGTTATAATATCTTCTTTGGATTGATCCCTTGATCATTATGTAGTGTCCTTCTTTGTCTCTTGTAACAGTCTTTATTTTAAAATCTATTTTGTCTGATATTAGTATTGCTACACTAGCTTTCTTTGATTTCCATTTGCATGGAATATCTTTTTCCATACCCTCACTTTCAGTCTCTATGTGTCCCTAGATCTGAAGTGGGTCTTTTGTAGACAGCATATATATGGATCTTGTTTTTGTATCCATTCGGCCAGTCTATATTTTTGGGTTGGAGCATTTAATCCATTTACATATAAGGTCATTATCAATATGTATGTTCTTATTGCCATTTTGTTAATTGTTTTGGATTTCTTTTTGTAGTTCTTTTTTCTTCCCTTCCTCTTTTGTTCTCTCCTCTTGTGATTTGATGACTGTCTTTAGTGTTGTGTTTGGATTGCTTTTTCTTTTTTGTGTGTGTATCTATTATAGATTTTCAGTTCACAGTTACCATGAGGTTTTGATATAGCAGTCTGTATATGTACAATATTAAGTCGCTGGTCTCTTAATTTCAAATGTATTTCCAATATCCTGCATTTGTGCTCTCCTCTTCTCATGATTGCTAGTTTTGATATCATATTTTTTGTGTGGATGATTTCCTACCTTTACTGTATGCTTGCCTTTACTGATGAACTTTCCCATTCATAATTTTCTTGTTTAGTTGTGGCCTTTTCTTTTCCACCTAGAGAAGTTCCTTCAGGATTTGTTGTAAAGCTGGTCTGGTGGTGCTAAATTCTCTTGGCTTTTGCTTGTCTGTAAAGCTTTTGATTTCTCCATCAAATCTGAATGAGAGCCTTGCTGGGTAGAGTACTCTTGGTTGTAGATTTTTCCCTTTCATCACTTTAAACATATAGTGACACTCCCTTCTGGCCTGCAGGGTTTCTGCTCAAAAATCAGCTGATAACCTTATAGGGATTCCCTTTTATGTTATTTGTTGCTTTTCCCTTGTTGCTTTTAATATTTTCTTTTTGTCTTTAATTTTTGTCAATTTGATTAATATATGTCTCAGCATATACCTCCTTGGGTTTATCCTGTATGGGACTCTGTACTTCCTTGACTTGAGTGAGTGTTTCCTTTCTCATGTTAGGGAATTTTTCAGCTATTATCTCTTCAAATATTTTCTCAGGGCCTTTCTCTCTCTCTTCTCCTTCTGGGACCCCTATAATGTGAATGTTTATGCATTTAACGTTGCCCCCAGAGGTCTCTTAAATTGTCCTCATTTCCTTTCATTCTTCTTTATTCTGTTCCATGGCATGATTTCCACCAATCTGTCTTCCAGCTCACTTATTCATTCTTCTGTCTCATTTATTCTATTAATTCCTTCTAGTGTATTTTTTCATTTCAGTTATTGTATTGTTTATATCTGTTTGTTTGTTCTTTAAATCTAGCTCTTTGTTAAACATATCTTGTATCTTCTCAGTCTGTGCCTCCATTCTTTTTCCAAGATCTATCATTACTCTGGATCCTTTTTCAGGCAGATTGCCTATCTCCACTTTATTTAGTTGTGCTTCTGGAGTTTGAAACATATTTCTCTTTCATCTCATTTTGTCTTTCTGTGTTTGTGGTGTCCATTCTGCAGGCTGCAGGAACATATTTCCACTTGCTTCTGGTGCCTGCCTCCTGGTGGGTGAGGTTGGTCCTGGGGCTTGTGCAGGTTTCCTGGGGGGAGGGACTGATGCCTGCCCACTGGTGGTTGGAGCTGGGTCTTGTCCCTGTGGTGGGCAGGGCCATGTCAAGGGTGTGTTTGGAGGCAGCTGTGGGCTCAGGATGACTTTAGGCGGCCTGTCTGCTGATGCGTGGTGCTGTGTTCTCACCCTGTTGGTTGTTTGGCCTGAGGTGTCCCAGCACTGGAGCCTATGGGCTGTTGGGTGGGGCCCGATCTTGGTACCAAAACTGTGACTTCCAGGAGAGCTCACACCAATGAATAGTCCCTGGGGCCTCTGCCACCAGTATCCTTGCCCCAACAGTGAGCCACATCTGACCCCCACCTCCCCAGGACACCCTCCAAGACCCTCAGGTAGGTCTCGTTAAGGCTCTTATGGAGTCACTACTTTGCCCTGGGTCCCAGCACAGGTGAAACTTTGTGTGCACCCTCCAAGAGTGGAGTCTTTGTTTCCCCCAGTCCTGTGAAGCTTCTCCACTCAAGTCTCACTGGCCTTCAAAACCAAATGCTCTGGGGGGTCCTCCTCCCAATGCCAGACCCTCAGGCTAGGAGCCTGATGCGGGGCTCAGAACTCTCACTCCTGTGGAAGAACCTCTGCCATATAATTACTTTCTAGTTTGTGGGTCACCCACCTAGTGAGCATGGGATTTGACTATATTACGAAAGCACCAAAGC
Organism: Balaenoptera borealis; assembly: GCF_965194805.1. NCBI lineage: Eukaryota > Metazoa > Chordata > Mammalia > Artiodactyla > Balaenopteridae > Balaenoptera > Balaenoptera borealis. Next base: position 14,069,354 of record NC_138862.1, on the reverse strand, counting down.
ACCCTCCTACCATCTCATTGTGGCTTCTTCTTTGTCTTTGGATGTAGAATGTCTTTTTTGGTAGGCTCCAGTCTTTTTTTTTTTTTTTTTTTTTTTTAACAATGGTTGTTCTGCAGTTAGTTGTTACTTTAGTGTTTTCGTCAGAGGAGGTGAACTCAAGTCCTTATACTCCTCTATCTTGTCTCCTCCCCACTTGTCATAGATCTTGAAGCTTGCTGCTCAACGAAAAGGTAAATTCCCTCCCTTCCTCTTCCCATCCAACTCAGTTACACTGGAGCAGTAAGGCCTCTGTTCCAAGATACTGAAAACACAAAACAGGTCAGTAAACACTGTGAGTGAAATAAATTCACATAAGTCTCAGTGTGTGCATAAATGAGTCAGTGAGTATCCCTAAGGATGGCAGAGCAAGGCTGTTCTTCGGGCTGAGCCTACTCTTTTGATTGGCACCCATTCTGATGACCAGGTTTCTGCTATAATAATAGTTTGATTGTCTGAGTAACACTCCAAGCCATGGGTGACCATGATGGCAGGAATATTTGGCCAAGAAAGCCAGAATTTGATGGGGTGTGTTCACCAGTTTCCCAACTGCTGAATAGAACCAAAATCAGATTATTGGCCATGTGAGGAGTCTACCTGAACTGTTGAGGAGAAGGGTCATTTGGGGCTCCCTGGTTTTCACCAGGTCTGTAAGAGACTTCCATCTAAAGATATTCATGTTTTCTGGGCAGATATCTCCTAAATGGTTACTTCTAGGGAAATGTGAAATTCTGAAGAAGAGACCTCATGGAGCCCCTTGGTTTGTGTCAAGCTGCCAGTTGTCAAGGTGGTCAGTTAAGACAACCAAATTAAAAGTAACAACCAGACCCTTATTCACTTACTGCATAAGTAAAGCTAAGAGGCAAAGAAAAAGAACGGTGCTGGTTCCTCTTTGTTCCATTTTGCCCCTCAGGGGAGGGAAGAGGCTAAGTGCTAGGAGTTGAAAAGTAGAGTCAGAGAGTGAAGTGGAGAAGATCCTTTTAGTCAAGCCCCCCCACCCCCAGTGAGGAAAGTCTTGGTGGAGCTGCCTGAAAAATCTCTCAGTTAAGTCTCCAGTTAAGGAGACCCCCCCCCAACTGGAGGTGTCTGGGCTGGGAATGCAGCTAAATACAGATATATGAATGAACTTGGACGGTGGGATGGAGATGGAGGAGTCAGAGAGGCCTGAGTCCTTGACTGCAACTCCCTTCAGGGACCTCAGTGCACCGACTGTGCACTGAAGCTGGTGTGGACACAGCAGCCTCCCCTGTAGAACCTGCTAGGAAAAGCTTTGCAATTGCCTGTGGTCAGACTTGAAGGATCACAGGTAGGATTTTGGCCAGCATACACTGAGGAAAGAGGCAATAGGCATCCATACTAAAAACCACCCTCTCACCAAAAAAATATTAAACCATGCAGGCTACACAGGGACACTCCTATATAAAAATAGCCCTCCAAGACCACAGTAGATAATTGTTTCTCCTAAACACATAGAGGAAGAGAAATATAAGTAAAATGAAGAAGCAGAAAAACCACCCCCAATTAAAATATCAAGAGAAGTCCCCTGAAAGAACAATGAAACAGACTTCTTCAGTCTAATAGACACAGAGTTCAAAAAGTAGATAATAATAAAATTACTGAAGGAATTAAAAGCTATCAACAAAAATGCAGATAACTATACAAAGGAACTAGAAACTATAAGGAGGATCCAAGAAAAATGAGAAAACTCATTTGCAGAGACGAAAGCTGGACTAAATGCTATGAATAGCAGATGAATAATGCAGAAGAATGAATAAGTGATCTGGAAGATAGAATAATGGAAATCACCCAATTAGAACAGCATACAGAAACTAAAAAAATAATAATAATAAAGAAAGAAAGATAAGAGAGCTTTGGGATAATACAAAGCATGCCAATCTATGCATAATAGGGTCCCAGAAGGAGAAGAAAGAGAAAAGGGGATTGAAAATGTATTTGACGAAATTATGGCTGAAAACTTCCCAAACCTAAAGAAGGAAACAGATATCCAGATACAGGAAGCACAGAGGGTCCCAAACAAGATAAACCCAAACCTACACTAAGACATTATAATTAAAATGGCAAAAATTAAAGTGAGGATTCTAAAGGAAGCAAGAGAAAAACAAAGAGTTAATTACAAGGGAACCCCATAAGGCTACCAGCTGATTTCTCCAAAGAAACACTGCAGGCCAGAAGGGAGTGGCAAGATATATTCAAAGTCCTGAAAGGGAACAAATTTGCAACCTAGGATACTCTACACAGCAAGATTATCATTTATCATTTAATAGAAAGAGAGAAAGAATTTCTCAGACAAGCAAAAACTAAAAGAATATAGCAATACTAAACTTATCCTAAAGGAATTATTGAAAGGTCTCCTCTAACTAGAAAAGAAGTAAGAAGCTACAGGAAAGAGAAAATCACAATTGGAAAGTAAATCATTTAAATAAGCCAGTACACAGATTTTAAAAATAATAATAAAAAATTCTGTGAAAGTGATGATAACAATGAACAGCAAAATCATGAAGATGTAAAAGAGGACATCAAAGTTATAAGATGTGGGGGAGGAGAGTAAGAAAATGTACACTTTTTTTTCTAGAATGTGTTTGAACCTATATGACTACCAATCTAAAGCAAATAGATACAGAAAGAGATTAACATACTTGAAAAACAGGGCAACCACAAATCAAAAACATACAGTAGATTCACAAAAATCAAAAAGAAGATAACATAAGCATAATACAAAAGAAAATCATCAAACCACAAAGGGAAAAACAAAAAGAAAAAGAAAGGGACAAAGAAGAAATACAAAATCAATGGGAAAACAAAGTTTAAAATGACAATAAGTATATATCTATCAATGGATTAAATGCTCCAATCAAAAGATACAGAACGGCAGATTCGATTAAAAAATATATATATATACAAGAGCCTACAATAAGCTGCCTACAAGAGACATACTTTAGGTCAAAGGACACACATAGATTGAAAGTGAGGAGATGAAAACATGACAAGAAAGCAGGGTTTGCAATACTCATATTGGAAAAAATAGACGTTAAAACAAATGGTATAGAGAGATAAAGAAGAACACTATATAATAATAAAAAGATCAATACAAGGAGAGGATTTTACACTCATCAACATATATGCACCCAATATAAGAGCACCCAAACACATAAAACGAACACTAACAGACCTAAAGGGAGAAATTGACAAGAATACAATAATAATAGATGACTTTAACACCCCACTCACATCAACACATAAATCTTTGAGACAGAAAATCAATGAGGCAACGGAGATCCTAAATGATACAATAGAACTGTTAGATTTAATTGATATTTTCAGGACATTACATCCAAAAAAACCCAGAATACACATTCTTTTCAAGTGCACGTGAAACATTCCCTAGGATTGACCACATACTAGGGCACAAAATAAACCTCAACAAATTTAAGAATATACAAATTATTTCAAGCAAATCTTCTTACCACAACAGCATGAAACTAGAAATCAACAACAGAAAAAGAAAGAAGAAAACAATTACACAGAGACTAAACAACATGCTACTACAAAAAAAATGGGTCAAGGAGGAAATCAAAGAAGAAATATACAAATTCCTTGAGGCAAATGACAATGAAAACACAACCATACAAAATCTATGGGATGCAGCAAAAGCATTTATTAGAAGTTCATAGCAATACAGGCCTTCTTTATGAAACAAAAATCTCAAACAACCTAATCCACCACCTAAAAGAGTTAGAAAAAGAAGAACAAACAAAACCTAAAGTCAGCAGAAGGAAGGAGACAATAAAGATTAGAGAGGAAATAGAGATTTTAAAAACAAAACAATAGAAAAATCAATAAAACCAAGAGCTGATTGAAAGGGTAAACAAAATTGACAAACCTCTGGCCAGGCTCACCAAGAAGAAAAGAGAGAAGACCCAAATAAATGAAGTAAGAAATGAAAAAGGAGAAATCACAACCGATACCACAGAAATACAAAAAACCATAAGAGAAAACTATGAACAATTACATGCCAACAAATTTGACAACCTAGAAGAAAAGGACAACTTTCTGGAAACATACAGCCAACAAAAACTGAATCAAGAAGAAATAGATAACTTGAACAGGTTGATCACTAGAAGTGAAATAGAATCTGTAATAAAAAAAAATTTTTTTTAACTCCCTACAAACAAAAGTCCAGGACCAGATGGCATCAAACGTGAATTCTACAAAACATACAAAGAAGAACTTATACCAAGCCTTCTCAAACTCATTCAAAAGATTGAAGAAGAAGGAACACTCCCAAAGACATTCTATGAAGTCACCATCACCCTGATACCAAAACCAGACAAAGACACTACCAAAAAAGAAAATTACAGGGCACTATCTTTGATAAATATAGATGTAAAAATTCTCAACAAAATATTAGCAAACCGAATCCAACAGCACATAAAAAAGGTCATATACAACAGGAGGACCTTCAAGATGGCAGAGAAGTAAGATGCAGAGATCACCTTCCTTCCCACAAATACAACAAAAATACATCTACGTGTGGAACAACTCCTACAGAACACCTACTGACTTCCCAAAAGGTAAGAAACTCCCCACATAACTGGGTAAGGCAAAAGAAAAAAGAAAAAACAGAGACAAAAGAATAGGGACAGGACCTGCACCTCTGGGAAGGAGCTGTGAAGGAGGAAAAGTTTTGACACAATAGGAAGCCCATTCACTGGCGGAGATGGGGGGTGGGTGGGGGGGAAGCATTGGAGCCAGGGAGGAGAGTGCAGCAACAGGGGTGCAGAGGGCAAAGTGGACAGATTCCTGCACAGAGGATCAGAGTCAACCAGCACTCACCAGCCTGAGAGGCTTGTCTGCTCACCCGCTGGGGTGGGTGGGGACTGGGAGCTGAGGCTTGGGCTTTGGAGGTCGGATCCCAGGGAGTGGACTGGGGTTGGCTGTGTGAGCACAGCCTGAAGGGAGCTAGTGTGCTACAGCTAGCCGGGAGGGAGTCCGAGAAAAAGTCTGGACCTGCCTAAGAGTCAAGAGACCATTGTTTCAGGGTGCACGAGGAGAGGGGATTCAGAGCACCGCCTAAATGAGCTTCAGAGATGGGCATGAGCCGCAGCTATCAGTGCAGACACCAGAGACTGGCATGAAACTCTAAGGCTGCTACTGCAGCCACCAAGAAGCCTGTGTGCAAGCACAGGTCACTATCCACACCTCCCCTCCCAGGAGCCTGTGCATCCCGCCACTGCCACGGTCCTGTGATCCAGGGGCAACTTCCCCGGGAGAACACACGGCACGCCTCAGGGTGTTGCAACATCACGCCAGTCTCTGCCGCTGCAGGCTCAGCCCACATTCCGTACCCATCCCTCCCCCCAACCTGAGTGATCCAGAAACCCCTAATCAGCGGCTCCTTTAACCCCCTCCTGGCTGGGTGAAGAACAGACGCCAGAGGGTAACCTACATGCAGAGGCAGGGCCAAATCCAAAGCTGAATCCCAGGAGCTGTGCAAACAAAGAAGAGAAAGGGAAATTTCTCCTTGCAGCCTCAGGAGCAGCGGATTAAATCTCCACAATCAACTTGAAGTACCCTGCCTCTGTAGAATACCTGAATAGACAATGAATCATCCCAAAATGAAGGCAGTGGACATTGGGAAAAACTGTAGACTTGGGGAATGTTGTATGCGACTGACTAGTTTCTGATTTTTATGTTTATCTTAGTATAGTTTTTAGCACTTGTTATCATTGGTGGATTTGTTTACTGGTTTGGTTGCTGTCTTCCTTTCTTTTTTTATTACATTTTTAAATTTTTTTATTTTAATAATTTAAAAAATATTTTTATTTTAATAACTTTATTTTATTTTATTTTGTTTTTTCTTTCTTTTTTTTCTCCCTTTTCTCTTCTGAGACGTGTGGCTGACAGCATCTTGGTGCTCCAGCCAGTTGTCAGGCCTGAGCCTCTGAGGTGGGAGACCCGAGTTGAGGACATGGACCACCAGAGACCTCCTGGCCCCATGTAATATCAATCAGCAAGAGCTCTCCCAGAGATCTCCATCTCAACGCTAAGACCCAGCTCCACTCAATGACCAGCAACCTCCAGTGCTGGACACCCCATGCCAAACAACTAGCAAGACAGAAACAAAACCCCACCCATTAGCAGAGAGGCTGCCTAAAATCATAGTAAGTTCACAGACACCCCAAAACACACCACCAGACACGGTCCTGCCCACCAGAAAGACAAGATCCAGCCTCATCCACCAGAACACAGGCACCAGTCCCCCCCCACCAGGAAGCCTACACAACCTATTGAACCAACCTTAGCCACTGGGGGCAGACACCAAAAACAACGGGAACTACGAGCCTGCAGCCTGCGAAAAGGAGACCTCAAACGCAGTAAGTTAAGCAAAATGAGAAGAAAGAGAAATATGCAGCAGATGAAGGAGCAAGGTAAAAACCCACCAGACCAAACAAATGAAGAGGAAATAGGCAGTCTACCCAAAAAAGAATTCAGAGTAATGATAGTAAAGATGATCTAAAATCTTGGAAATAGAATGGAGAAAATACCAGAAAAGTTAAACAAGGACCTAGAAGAATGAAAGAGCAAATAAACAATGATGAACAACACAATAAATGAAATTTAAAATTCTCTAGAAGGAATCAATAGCAGAATAACTGAGGCAGAAGAGCAGATACATGACCTGGAAGATAAAATAGGGGAAATAACTACTGCAGAGCAGAATAGGGAAAAAAGAAAGAAAAGAATTAAGGACGGTCTCAGGACCTCTGGGACAACATTAAATGCAACAACATTTGAATTATAAGGGTCCCAGAAGAAGAGAAAAAGAAAGGGACTGAGAAAATATTTGAAGAGATAATAGTTGAAAACTTCCCTAATATGGGAAAGGAAATAGTCAATCAAGTCCAGGAAGCACAGAGAGTTCCATACAGGATAAATCCAAGGAGAAACACACCAAGACACATATTAATCAAACTATCAAAAATTAAATACAAAGAACAAATATTAAAAGCAGCTAGGGAAAAGCAACAATTAACATACACAGGAATCCCCATAAGGTTAACAGCTGACATTTCAGGAGAAACTCTGCAAGCCAGAAGGGAATGGCAGGACATAGTTAAAGTGATGAAAGGGAAAATCCTACAACCAAGATTACTCTACCCAGCAAGATCTCATTCAGATTCAATGGAGAAATTAAAACCTTTACAAACAAGCAAAAGCTAAGAGAATTCAGCACACCAAACCAGCTCTACAACAAATGCTAAAGGAACTTCTCTAGGCAGGAAACACAAGAGAAGGAAAAGACCTACAATAACAAACCCAAAACAATTAAAAAGGTAATAGGAACATACATATCTATAATTACCTTAAATGTAAATGGATTAAATGCTCCCACCAAAAGACATAGACTGGCTGAATGGACACAAAAACAAGACCCATATATATGCTGTCTACAAGAGACCCACTTCAGAACTAGAGACACATACAGACTGAAAGTGAGGGGATAGAAAAAGATATTCCATGCAAATGGAAATCAAAAGAAAGCTGAAGTAGCAATTCTCATATCAGACAAAATAGACTTTAAAATAAAAACTATTACAAGAGAAAAAGGACACTGCATAATGATCAAGAGATCAATCCAAGAAGATACAATTGTAAATATTTATGCACCCAACATAGGAGCAACTCAGTACATAAGGCAAATGCTAACAACCATAAAAGAGGAAATCAACAGTAACACAACCATAGTAGGGGACTTTAATACCCCACTTTCACCAATGGACAGATCATCCAAAATGAAAATAAATAAGGAAAGACAAGCTTTAAATGACACATTAAACAAGATGGACTTATTTGACATTTATAGGACATTCCATCCAAAAACAACAGAATACACTTTCGTCTCAAGTGCTCATGGAACACTCTACAGGATCATATTTTGGGTCACAAATCAAGCCTTGGTAAACTTAAGAAAATTGAAATTGTATCAAGTATCTTTTCCAACCACAATGCTATGAGACTTGATATCAATTACAGGAAAAAAAAACTGTACAAAATACAAACACATGTAGGCTAAACAATACACTACTAAATAATCAAGAGATGACTGAAGAAATCAAAGAGGAAATCCAAAAATACCTAGAAACAAATGACAATGAAATACAATTACCCAAAACCTATGGGCTGCAGCAAAAGCAGTTTTAAGAGGGAAGTTTATAGCAATACAATCCTACTTCAAGAAACAAGACAAATCTCAAATAAACAACCTAACCTTACACCTAAAGCAATTAGAGGAAGAACAAAAAAAACCCAAAGTTGACAAAAGGAAAGAAATCATAAAAATCAGATAAGAAATAAATGAAAAAGAAATGAAGGAAACAATAGCAGAGATCAATAGAACTAAAAGCTGGTTCTTTGAGAAGATAAACAAAATTGATAAAGCATTAGCCAGACTCACTCATCAAAATAAAAAAAGGGACAAGACTCAAATCAACAGAATTAGAAATGAAAAAGGAGAAGTAACAACTGATACTCCATAAATACAAAGGGTCATGAGAGAATACTACAAGCAATTATATGCCAATAAAATGGACAACCTGGAAGAAATGGACAAATTCTTAGAAAAGCACAACCTTCCGAGACTGAACCAGGAAGAAATAGAAAATATAAACAGACCAATCACAAGCACTGAAATTGAAACTGTGATTTAAAATCTTCCAACAAACAAAAGCCCAGGACCAGATGGCTTCACAGGCAAATTCTATCAAACATTTAGAGAAGAGCTAACACCTATCCTTCTCAGACTCTTCCAAAATATAGCAGAGGGAGGAACACTCCCAAATTCATTCTACAAGGCCACATCACCCTGATACCAAAATCAGACAAAGATGTCACAAAAAAAAAAGAAAACTACAGGCCAATATCACTGATGAATATAGATGCAAAAATCCTCAACAAAATACTAACAAACAGAATCCAACAGCACATTAAAAGGATCATACACCATGATCAAGTGGGGTTTATCCCAGGAATGCAAGGATTCCTCAATATATGCAAATCAATCAATGTGATACACCATATCAACAAATTGAAGGAGAAAAACAATATGATAATCTCAATAGATGCAGAAAAATCTTTTGACATAATTCAACACCCATTTAGGATAAAAACCCTCCAGAAAGTAGGCATAGAGAGAACTTATCTCAACATAATAAAGGCCATATATGACAAACCCACAGCCAACATTGTTCTTAATGGTGAAACACTGAAACCATTTCCACTAAGATCAGGAACAAGACAAGGTTGCCCACTCTCACCACTATTATTCAACATAGTTTTGGAAGTTTTGGCCACAGCAATCAGAGAAGAAAAAGAAATAAAAGGAATCCAAATCGGAAAAGAAGAAGTAAAGTTGTCACTGTTTGCAGATGACATGATCCTATACATAAAGAATCCTAAAGATGCTACCAGAAAACTACTAGAGCTAATCAATGAATTTGGAAAAGTAGCAGGATACAAAATTAACGCACAGAAATCTCTTGCATTCCTATACACTAATGATGAAAAATCTGAAAGAGAAATTAAGGAAAGACTCCTATTTACCATTGCAACAAAAAGAATAAAATACCTAGGAATAAACCTACCTAAGGAGACAAAAGACCTGTATGCAGAAAACTATAAGACACTGATGAAAGAAATTAAAGGTGATACAAACAGATGGAGAGATATACCATGTTCTTGGATTGGAAGAATTAACATTGTGAAAATGACTATACTCCCCAAAGCAATCTACAGATTCAGTGTAATCCCTATCAAACTACCAATGGCATTTTTCACAGAACTAGAATAAAAAATTTCACAATTTGTATGGAAACACAAAAGACCCCGAATAGCCAAAGCAATCTTGAGAACGAAAAATGGAGCTGGACGAATCAGGCTCCCCAGCTTCAGACTATACTACAAATCTACAGTAATCAAGACAGTATGGTACTGGCACAAAAACAGAAATATAGATCAATGGAACAGGATAGAAAGCCCAGAGATAAACCCACGCACCTATGGTCACCTTATCTTTGATAAAGAAGGCAAGAATATACAATGGAGAAAAGACAGCCTCTTCAATAAGTAGTGCTGGGAAAACTGGACAGCTACATGTAAAAGAACGAAATTAGAACACTCCCTAACACCATACACAAAAATAAACTCAAAATGGATTAAAGACCTAAAGGTAAGGCCAGACACTATAAAACTCTTAGAGGAAAACATAGGGAGAACACTCTATGACATAAATCACAGCAAGATCCTTTCTGAGCCACCTCCTAGAGTAATGGAAATAAAAACAAAAATAAACAAATGGAACTTAATTAAACTTAAAATCTTTTGCACAGCAAAGGAAACCATAAACAAGATGAAAAGACAACCCTCAAAGTGGGAGAAAATATTTGCAAACGAAGCAAGTGACAAAGGATTAATCTCCAAAATATACAAGCAGCTCATGCAGCTCAATATCAAAACAACAAACAACCCAATCCAAAAATGGGCAGAAGACCTAAATAGACATTTCTCCAAAGAAGATAAACTAATTGTCAAGAAACACATGAAAAGATGTTCAACATCACCTATTATTAATGAGGTATCACCTCACACCAGTCAGAATGGCCATCATCAAAAAATCTACAAACAGTAACTGCTGGAGAGAGTGTGGAGAACAGGGAACCCTCTTGCACTGTTGGTGGGAATGTAAATTGATACAGTCACTATGAAGAACAGTATGGAAGTCCCTTAAGAAACTAAAAATAGAACTACCAGCAGTCCCACTACTGGGCATATACCCTGAGAAAACCATAATTCAAAAAGAGTCATGTACCACAATGTTCATTGGAGCACCATTTACAATAGCCAGGATATGGAAGCAACCTAAGTGTCCATCAACAAATGAATGGATAAAGAAGATGTGGCACATATATACAATGGAATATTACTCAGCCATAAAAAGAAATGAAATACAGTTATTTGTAGTGAGGTGGATGGACCTAGAGTCTGTCATTCAGAGTGAGGTTAACTCAGAAAGAGAAAAACAAATACTGTATGCTAACAAGTATATATGGAATCTAAAAAAAATTAAAAATGGTTCTGAAGAACCTAGGGGCAGGACAGGAATAAAGACGCATACGTAGAGAATGGACTTGAGGACATGGGGAAGGGGAAGCATAAGCTGGGATGAAGTGAGAGAGTGGCATTGACATATATACTACCAAATGTAAAATAGGTAACTGTGGGAAGCAGCCGCATAGTACAGGGAGGTCAGCTCCCTGCTTTGTGACCACCTAGAGGGGAGGGATAGGGATGGTGGGAGGGAGACACAAGAGGGAGGGGATATGGGGATATATGTATGCATATAGCTGATTCACTTTGTTATACAGCAGAAACTAACACACCATTGTAAAGCAATTATACTCCAATAAAGAAAACAAGAAAAAAGATCATATACCTCACCAAGTTGGATTCATCCCAGGGTCTCAAGGATTGTTCACCATACACAAAATCAATTTGATACACCACATCAACAAAAGAAAAGACAATTACATGATCATCTCAACGATGCAGAAAAAACATTTGATAAAATTCACATCAATTTTATCAATCTGATAAAATTCAACATCCATTCATGATAAAAACCCTGTGTGTACAGAGGGAACATCTCAACATAATAAAAGCTATTTATAGAACCCATATCCAATATAATATTCAACCGTGAAAAGCTGAAAGACTTCCCGCTAAAATCTGGAACAAGGATGCCCACTCTCACCACTTCTCTTCAACATAGTATTGGAAGTCCTAGCTACAGCAATCAGATAAGAAAAAGAAATAAAATGTATTGAAATTGTCAGGGAAGAGGTAAAATTGTCATTATATGCAGATGACATGATATTATATATAGAAAACCCTAAAGAGTCCCTAAAATCTACTAGAACTGATAAACAAATTCAGCAAGGTAGTAGGATACAAGATTAACATACAGAAATTGGTTGCGTTTCTTTACACTAACAATGAAATATCAGAAAGGGAATGTAAACAAAAAATCCCTTTTAAAAAGTGCATCCAAATAAAATAAAATACTTAGGAATAAACTTCACCAAGGAGGTGAAAGACTTATATGTTGAGAACTACAAAACATTAATAAAGGAAACTGAAGACAATTCAAAGAAATGGAAAGATATCCCATGCTCTTAGATTAGAAGAAATAATATTGTTAAAATGGCCATACTACCCAAAGCAATTTATAGATTTAATGCAATCCCTATCAAATTACCCATGACATTTTTCATAGAACTAGAACAAATAATCCTAAAATTACACAAACCCATAAAAGACCCAGAATTGCCAAAGCAATCCTGAGGAAAAAGAACAAAGCAGGAGGCATAACCCTCCCAGACTTTGGACAATACAATCAAGCTACAGTAATCAAAACAGCATAGTATTGGCACAAACACAGACATATGGATCAATGGAACAGAAGAGAGAGCCCAGAAATAAACCCACACACACCTATGGACAATTAACCTTCAACAAAGGAGGGAAGAATATACATGGCGAAAAGACAGTCTCTTCAGCAAGTGGTGTTGGAAAAGTTAGATAGCCACATGTAAATCAATGAAGTTAGAACACACCCTCACACCATACACAAAAATAAACTCAAAATGGCTGAAAGACTTAAATATAAGACACCATAAAACTCCTAGAAGAGAACATAGGCAAAATATTCTCTGACATAAGTTGTACCAATGTTTTCTTAGGTCTGTCTCCTAAGGCAATAGAAATAAACAAATGGAACCTAATCAAACTTACAAGCTTTTGCACAGCAAAGGAAACCGTAAACAAAATGAAAAGACAACTTATGGAGTGGGAGAAAATATTTGCAAATGATACAACTGACACGGGCTTAATTTCCAAAATATACAAACAGCTCATACAATTCAATAACAAAGAAACAAACAACCCAATCAAAAAATGAGCAGAAGACCTAAATATTTAGATATTTCTCCAAAGAAGACAAAAAGGTGGCCAATAGGCACATGAAAAACTGCTCATCATCACTAATTATCAGAGAAATGCAAATGAAAACTACAGTGAGGTACCACGTCACATCAGTCAGAATGGCCATCATTAAAAACTCTACAAATAATAAATGCTGGCGAGGGTATGGAGAAAGCAGAACCCTCTTACACTGTTGGTGGGAATGTAAATTGATGGACCCACTATGGAAACCAGTATGGAGTTTCCTCAAAAAACTAAAAATAGAATTGCCATATGATCTAGCAATCCCACTCCTGGCATATACCCCAAAAAACTATAATTCAAAAAGGTACATGCGGGACTTCCCTGGTGGCACAGTGGTTAAGAATCTGCCTGCCAATGCAGGGGACATGGGTCTGAGCTCTGGTCTGGGAAGATCCCACATGCTATGGAGCAGCTAAGCCCGTGAGCCACAACTACTGAGCCTGTGCTCTACAGTTCACATGCCTAGAGCCCATGCTCTGCAACAAGAGAAGCCACCACAATGAGAAGCCCGCGCACCACAACAAAGAGTAGCCCCCCGCTCGCCACAACTAGAGAAAGCCCACACACAGCAATGAAGACCCAATGCAGCCAAAAATAATAAATAAATTTGTAATAATAAAAAAAGGTAAATGCACTCCTATGTTCATAGCAGCACTATTTACAATAGTCAAGACATGGAAACAACCTAAATGTCCATCAGCAGATGAATGGATAAAGAAGTTGTGGTATATATATATATATACACAATGGAATATTACTCAGCCTTTAAAAAGAATGAAATAATGCCATCTGCAGAAACATGGATGGACCTAGAGATTATCATACTAAGCGAAGTAAGCTAGAAAGAGAAAGACAGATACCATATAATATGACTTATATGTGGAATCTAAAATACGACACAAATGAAAATGTCTATGAAAAAGAAACAGACTCACAGACATAGGGAACAGACTTGTGGTTGCCAAGGAGGATGGGGGGGCGGGGGAGGAATGGATTGGGAGTTTGGGGTTAGCAGATGCAAACTGTTATATATAGGATGCATAAACAACAAGGTCCTGCTGTAGAGCACAGGGAACAATATTCAATATCCTCTGATAAACCATAATGGAAAAAGTATATATATATATATAACTGGGTCACTTTGCTGTATAGCAGAAATTAACACAACATTTGTAAATCAACTATACGTCAATACAATTTTTTTAAAAAAAGAAATCTTGGCCTAGAGGGAAATAAGTTGCTTTGGTGGGGACTTGTAGTGTGTATAGACCTGTGTGGTTCCACTGTGAGATGTAACAAGAGGATGAAGCCAGGTAAGGTGGCCAGTGACCGCAAAACCCATTGATGTCACCCAGATCCTCCCTTCACCTGGGATGTGGCTTTACCACTATGCCCACTTCTAAAGGTTAGTACTGGTATCATCTGTGTGTGTGTGTGTGTGTGTGTGTGCGTGTGCGTGTGTGTGTGTGTTTGTGTGTGATTGCAAAACATCTGATTAAATACATTTAACAAGGGAGAAAGCATACATAGTTTGTGGGACTCAACAAGTGTTAAAGTTGGTACTCAGTAATGGTATTTGTCTGCTCAGGCTGCCATAATAAAATATCATAGACTGGGTGGTTTAAACAACAGAAATTCATTTCTCACAATTTTGGAGGTTGGGAAGTCCAAGATCAAGGTGCTGGCAAGGTAGGTTTCATTTGGAGGCCCTCTTCTCTTGGCTTGTAGATGGTCGTCTTTTTGCTGTGTTCTCGCATGGCACAGAGAAAAAGAGACAGAGCTATGGTCTCTCTTCCTTTCTTATAAGGACACTAATCCTATCAAATTAGGATCCCATCCTTACAACACACTTAACCTTAATTACCTCCTAAAGACCCTATCTCCAAATACAGTTACATTGGGGGTTAGGGCTTCAACATATCAATGTGGCAGGGGACACAACTTCGTCCATACAATAATATTTATATCAGCTCCTCTTTCTCAAATCTCAAAATGATTTTTCATGTTTAACTTGAGCACTGCTAACACTAAAATCTCCCTGCTCAGCTGGAGTTGAGCCAACCAAGAAACAATGGCAAGCTACTTTCAGAAATACCCTCACATCCTTGGGGTGATTATGCTGAGCCTTAGCCCCTGAAACCTTAGATCTTACCTACCCTAAAAAATGCTTCTTTTTGCAAAGGAAGAATAAAATCTTTCCAGAGTTTTTAAGGATTTTCTGGTGGGCTATATAACCACAAAACTACCCCTCACAGTGAGATTAAATTCTCACTCTACTTCATCAAGGATGCAAACCTTATTGAAAGTACAGTGACCATGCAGGGCTGGAACAAATGCCACATATTTCAACAAGTTCTCCCTTCACCCTGAAAGTAACTAATGCAGGGCTTGTAGCCACCATTGACCATTTTTGCTCAAGGTAAGGTCTTGGTGAATCTGGAAAATTGCCAGGCCGCTGCCCTTCTGTACTCAGGGCTTATGTCATCATTCCAAAAGCACTTACATTAAAGGATCTGAGCGCTTCCATTTAATGAAATATTTACAAACATCAAGCTCTCCTGGTTCTTGAACCCAGCTCAATGCAGCAAAGCTTTATCTTCCTTGGGAGTTAGAACAGAGTCAGTGTCTAGGTGTTCCTTGACCATACAGCTTTGTCCACTTTCTGGAAAATTTATGTCCTTCTAGTGCTTAAAATGCCACAGTTTACTTCATTCTTCCTGAAAGGTGACTTAAACATCCATAAGGAGGTGTCAGGAGAGAGTAAACTAGTCCCATTTAGAAAAATAATAATGGATTTCATAGGAGAAACTCAGGAATGAATGAATTAGGCTGAAAAAAACAATAAAAATAGAAGACTCTAGCTTGGTGGGTAAAATTTCTCTATTTCTATGTCATTAACTATCATGCTACAAATAATTTTACCTGTTAAATATAGATCACCTAGCTGGGGCTTTACTATACCCTACATAAAGAGGTGGTTTTTTCATAAGTGAGGACTTTGGTGTTGGAAATTCGTTAAATATTACCTAATGAAATTGTTCATTGATTCAAATTACTGAAATTATCAGAAAATCAAATAAAATATGTTCAAGTCCACTTTCTTAAAAACTTATAAAAGGTTACTAACAAAGTAATTTTTAAATTTCTATCAGTGTTTTTTCCAGATGCCATTCATCCTGAAATTAATGGAAAAAATCATCTTTCAGTCTACAAGTACAGGAATTACTTTCCACAGGTAATTTCATATTTCTAAATATCACTTCATTTTAATCTTTGGAAACCTATAAATTTGATGTCTGGAGTTCTTCCCTGATACTTCAATTGAGCCCACATTACCACTGGTAGGTGGTACAGGACTTACTTTTACATTTATAGCCTTAAGTTGTTGAAGGTTATTTGGCAGATGGAAAGAGAGAGAAAGAGTCTTTTAAATAACCCTGAGGGACTTCCCTGGTGGCACAGTGGATAAGACACTGTGCTCCCAATGCGGGGGGCCTGGGTTCGATCCCCGGTCAGGGAACTAGATCCCACATGCGTGCTGCAACTAAGAGTTTGCATGCCACAACAAATGAGCCCACATGCCACAACTAAGGAGCCCGCCTTCTGCAACTAAGACCTGGTGCAACCTAATTAATTAATTAATTAATTAAATATATTTTAAATCCCTGGGACAAACTTAAATAACTAAGATCACCTTAAATCTTCAAGTTTACAAAATATGAAAATCCATAAGACATTAAAAAAAAAACACAAAAAAATGAATAAAATAAAATTAAATAAATAAATAACCCTGAGCATCTACAGTGGACCAGGTATGAGCAGTCTTTACCCAAGTGTAATGAGTAAACCACTCAGATAAGGAGAAACATGATTTCACTCATTTCTCTTTAACTGAATCATCTAGGCTCTTGAGAGCTCATTTCTCTTTGGCAGTTGAAACACCTAATCTTGCCACTCAAAGTAAACTCCATCACTGCCATTTTTAAATGTAGCAATTTAAGATTTAAAGTCTGTCATCACAAGCCTTTTCCTCAGCCCCTTTCTCCCTGGCAGTGGTTTAGAATAGTGGGTGGTTTACATTGTGCCTGTGTCAGTTGGAAGAGGCAACTATAGACAGCATCCACAGCTGACTTCCTCCGACCCAACTCCAAGTCTCTAGGTCCATTAGTTCTGTCCTAGAATGCCCCCTCCCACCTTGGATAGAGCCAGGGGGCAGACAAAAAAAGGCATTAGGCAACTCTCAGTGGCTTTTTCCTGCTCCACACACACAGGGAGCTCTAGACTCTGGGGCTCTCTCAGCTCATCCCCTGGGCACCACAGCTGGCTAGCTCAGATGCCACGTCGGACATTCTTGGGATATGAGAAAGAAAATACAGTGAATAAGGCTGGAGAGAGGCATCTCCAACACCTACCAGCATCCAAATCATATATACTTTCTCTCTGAATCTCCTCTTCACACCAGCTGGGTGAACTTTTATCTACTCCTTTTATTGAAATATAATTTACATATAGTACAACATAGAGTGTGTACAGTTTGATTAGTTTTAACAAATGCATACACCTGTGTAACGTGTATACTTGTCAACATATAGAATATTCTATCACCCAGAAATTCTTATGCCCTTCCCAGTCAATCCCCACCCCCAGGCAGGCACTCATGATTTCTATCATCAAAGATTAGTTTTGTGTGTTCTAGAATTTCATGGAACTGAAATCATGCAGTACATACTCTTTGGGGTCTGGCTTCATTTACTCAGCATCATGTTTTTGAGATTCATTCATGTTGTTTTGTGTGTCAGTAGCTTGTTCCATTTTATTGTATTTTATGAATATTGTGCCATTTGTTAATCCAGCTACCGAATAAACATTTGGGTTATTTTCAGGGTGGGTTTTTTGTTGTTGCTGTTGTTGTTACAAATAAAGCTGCTATGAACTTTCACATACAAGTCTTTTTTGGACATATATTTTCATTTCTCCTGGGGAAATATCCACCCGTAAAATTGCTGGATCATGGGGTAGATGTATGCATCACTTAATTAGAAACTACCAAATTAACTCAAAATTTTTTAATTAAAAATTAACCTGAAATGGATTAAATATTTAAATGTTAAGACCTGAAATCATAAAACTCCTAGAAAAAAAGCTTCTTGACATCAGTCTTGGCAATGATTTTTATGGTTATGACATTCAGAGTACAAGCAACAAAAGCAAAAATAAGCAAGTAGGACTACATCAAACTAAAAAGCTTCTACATAGCAAAAGAAACAATCAAAAAATGAAGAGGCAACCTACAGAATGGGAGAAAATATACAAACCACACATTTGATAAGATGTTAATATCCAAAATATGTAAGAAATACATACAACTCAATAGCAGAAAAATAAATAATCCAATTAGAAAATGGGCAAAGGACTTGGACAGACATTTTTCCAAAGAAAATATTCAAATAGCCAACAGGTATATGAAATGGTACTCAGCATCATTAATCAGGGAAATCAAAACCAGAATGAGATATCACCTCATACCTATTAGAATTGTTATTATCAAAAATATAAGAAATAACAAGTGCTGGCGAGGATGTGGAGAAAAGAGAACCCTTGTGCACTGTTGGTGGGATTGTAAACTGGTACGGGCCACTATGGAAAACAGTACGGAGGGCCCTCAAAAAAACTGAAAAATAGAAAATTTTTTTTATAGAAACACCATATGATCCATCATTTCCTCTTCTGGGTATATATCCAAAGGAAATGAAATCACTATCTCAGAGAGATAAATGCACCCTCACTTTATTGCAGCATTATTTACAATAGCCAATTGAAACAACCTAAGTGTCCATCAATGGATGAATGAATGAAGAAAATTTGATATACATATACAATGGAATATGACTCAGCCATAAAAAAAGAAGGAAGTCTTGCCATTTGTGACACTATGGATGAACTTCAAGGGTATTATGCTAAGTGAAATAAGTCAGACAGAGGAAGACAAATAATGTATGATTTCACTCTTATGTGGAATCTAGAAAAACCAAACTCATAGAAACAGAAGAGACTGGTGGTTGCCGGGTGGTGGGGGGGAAATGAGTGAAGGTGGTGGAAGATAAATTCTAGGTTTGTAAAGTTCAGCATGGCGACTATAGTTAACAACACAGCACTGTATATTTGAAAGTTGCTAAGAGAGTAGATTTAAAAGTTCTTATCACACACACAAAAAATTGTAACTATGTGAGGTGATAGATGTGTTAACATTATTATGGTAATCATTTTGCAATATAGACATATCAAATCATTACACTGTACATCTTAAACTTATACAAAGGTACATGTCAATTATATCTCAGTGATGCTAGGAAGGGAAAGCAACTGCCAAACAATTTTCCAAGTACTTATCCATGTACTTATGCTTTTTGGAGGGAATACTGCTCTTGGTCATCTCACATCTCCCCCTTTTCTATTGTTTATGATATAAACTCTACGTTCTCTGTCCTCCAGGCAATGGCTACTTTAAAGCCTCACATACTTTTCTCTATTCAGATGTCTGGGCATTACAAACCTATAATGCTGTGGCTTTCAGACTATGGACTCTACCAATAATTTTTAAAGCCTGTGTTAGAACTAAAAGCCAAGAATTTGACTGTTTGTTCACATTGTGTTCTTTTGGGTCCCTCCTTTACTGACAGCCTACAGTTTGTGGATTAGTTTAAATGATAAAAGAACTTCATTGTCAAAAGGAGTAAAAAGAAGAAAAAACACATGGGATCATATTTTTAAAAGTTATCTAGTAATTTGGGGCATTCGACAATGCCCAATAAACGTGCCAAACTAGTTTATTCCAATGGTTTGATAACAGCCAATGGCCAGCAGAGGAGAAATAAGTTGACTTTGGCTAGGGACATTTTATTTACCACTCCTGTGGTATCCAAACAAGGACATAAGAGAATGAATTCATCTTTTACTCGAGAGCTATCAATATCAGTGTATTTCTATAGCCTGATGTTAGGAGAAGCCTTGAATATTGTTTATATATATGTATGTTGTATATATATATATACATATATATATGTATATATATATATACAACATACACATACATATATATATGTGTGTGTGTGTATATATATATATATATATATATATATATATAGCCTCTGTCTATAAATTATAAGTTACAGAGCTATTAGGGTTTTATTTTATTAGGGTTTTATATGAACAACAAAATATTCTTTTAAAACATTTTGGTGGTCTATATACTAGTCAAATACAGAAGTTCCCAAAGATGTATGCCTTCCAATATTCATGCCCTTGTGCAGTGCTTGCCCCTTGAATCTATGCTAGGCCCAACTTGCTTAATAAGCACTAGAATACAGTGGTGGCGACACTATGCCAGTTCTGGGTCTAAGCTTTAAGAAGGCCTAGAACCTCTGCTTTTTTGCTATTAGAAGTCCTGAGAATTCATGTAAGAAATACAGCTATCCTACTGGAAGATGATCCAGAGATGACACAAAGAGAGGGGGAGGCCATGGAGAAGAGCCCAGAAGTCTAATTGACAGTGAGAACTGAGGCCCCAGATATATGACCAGAGTCAAGCCAGCCAAGCTGAGCCACCAGACCAGTGAGTGAAGAAGCCATCTGGAATGGTCCAGCTCCAGCAGACATCACATGGAGAGAGGTGAGCTGTCCCCACTGTGTCCTTTCTAAATTCCTGACTCTCAGAACAGCAAGCAAATAAAATGGTTGTTATTTGAAGCCACCAAGCTTAGCAAGTGGTTAGCTAAGTAGTGATAGATATGGTCTCATGGGGAGTTCCTAATAATCAGTTGAGGAAGAAAACTTTTAGGCCTGATTTATAGATGGTTCTGCAGGATATGCTGGCATTACCCCAAAATAGACAACGGCAGCACCACAGCTCCACTCTGGAGTGGCCCTAAAGGGCAACAGTGAAGTAAAATCCTCCCAGTAGACAGAATTTCAAGCAAGTACAGATGGCCAGACATAGAGATCTACATTGACTCACGGGCAGTAAGCTTATGGAGAAAGACTTAGAAGGAACACATGATTAGGAAAAAAAAAGTAATGATAAAATAGGTCTTGGGAAGAGGTATATGGATTGAGCTCTCTGAATGGGCCCAGTGTGAAGATGTTTGGATTTTATGTGAATGTTCATTAAAGAGCCACCTGAACAGAGGAAGATAATCAGGGATACAAGATGACCTATTCTGTAGATGTCTATGTGGCTCTTTTCCAAGACACCCCAGCCCTTGCCCAAAAGCCTCTTTAACCAAATGGCCATGGTGACAGGGATGGAGATTATACACGGGGTGAGTAACACTGGTCTGACCCAGTCACTGTTGACTGTTCAATCTGCCGGCAGCAGAGCCCAACACTGAATCTCTGATACAGAATCATTCCCTGGGAGAACCATCCAGTCATCCAAAGGCATCATGGAAGGGGCAGTGCTCTGTTCTCACTGAAAGAGATACTTGCTCTACATATGAATTTGCCTTTTCTGCCCACAATGCTTCTGCCAAAAGTCAATATTTATAGGCCCAGAGAATGCCTCATTAATTATCATAGTATTCCACAGAGCCTCGTTATCAACTTGGGAATTATATCACATCCAACAAAGTGTGACAACAAGCTCATGTATATGGAAGTCACTAATGACTCCTGATCAGTCACTGGTCTAATAGAACAATTGAATGGCCTTTAGATAACTCAGTTATGGCACCAGCTGGGGGAAAAAACTTTATGAGCATTAAGTTATAACTGGCTGTATCATTGTTAAATAACTGTAACAACGAAAGAAAGTTTGGGTCATCCTGCCAGGCAAAAACCATGACCAGCTAGAATGGGCAGAGGAAGAAGGAAATTGTAAAAACGAGGTAGGCCCACCTGAGTAGTTATAGAAACAAGAACCGCAGTAATTTTGAGCATTGCTCTTCTTACTTTGGTACGAATATTTGTGCATATATTAACCAATTATTTTTCTTTTCTTCCCCCTCTCCCGTCACCCTAATATCTATCATCAGACATTTCAATAGTTGGTTAGCCTTTTATCTCAGTATTTAAGTTACAAGATATCAAAGGAAGAGCATGATGCAGCTTGAAAAGGAATAACATCACCTGGAGAAGGATTAAGTGACCACTGAGACTTTGTATCTTTTGGGGGAAATAGGGGTAGCATGTTTTAGGTTGTCTGAGGGATCCTTGCATCATGTTAGAAAGTTAAATATGGGTTAAGAGGGTGTGTATTGATGCCAAGTTGATAAGGAGTGGAATGTGCTGCCTTTATACTGTGTCAGCTTGTCTACCAGCTTTAAGAGTCCCTGAATCCCCTCCCAGGAAACGTAAGATTTGGAAGACAAAGTGAACAGTATCCATTATTCTTTGAAGATCACCATAGTTAGATGCAATAAAGGATAGAGGCAGAAGTGCTGGCAGGTTCCAGCTTCTATCCTTGCTCTTCCCTCCTCTGTATCCAACTCTTCTTAACTGCCAGCCCTGATGACTGCGATGGTGAATGTTACATGTCACCCCAGAGGGTGTTTTTTTTTGGATGTGATTAACATTTAAATCAGTGAACATTGGGTAAAGCGGATTGCCTTCTAGAATGTGGGTGGGCCTCATCCAAGCAGTTGAAGGCCTGAACAGAACAAAAAGACTGGTCTTCTGCAGCAAGAGGCAATTCTCCAGCAGACTGTCTTAGGACCGGGACTGCACTATCAGCTCTCCTGTGTCACAAGCCTGCTGGCACACACTTCCCAGTCTCCATAATCGGGTGAGCCAATTCCCTATAATAAACCTTTCTATATATACACATATACATATATATGTATACATACATGTACATATGTAAATATTGTATATATTATATATGTATATATAATAAATCTATACATAAATAAATACAAATATATATATGTATTTACTCCTGCATTGGTTCTGTTTCTTTGGAGAACCCTGACTAATACACTGACCCACTGACCGACAGCCAGGTGCAGAGGTGACAGCCTTCCTTAGACTCCTCCACCAGGCCCCCTTCCCAGGCAACGTCCCTGCCTTCTCATATTCCCTGTGAGCCCTGCACTGGTCCACTTGTGCTAGTGTTTCAGAAGGCCTGGTTAATGATGTTTCTCTAATCCTCCAACTCCTCTTTTCAAACCCTTGCCTCTCCAGCTTCTTCCATAATTGTATAAGGCCTTATTCCTATAATAAATCTTATTCTATAAAACTCATAATGACTCTACTTTCCTTATTTTACCGTGAATGATACAATATAATGCAAAAGAAAATGTGCTAACATTCTCAGCAGAGACAGTGAAGCATTAATACTGTTAAACAGTTCTCATTTCTTGTCTCATTTGCTCATTCATTCGTTCCTTCATTCATTTAGGAAATCTTCAATACAGGCCAGGTGCTGTTCTATGAGAGCAGACTTGAAATACACAGAGGGCTGTGATGTGGAGCTCCTCAGGATCTAGAACTCTGGCTATCGAGGGAAAATTGCCAAGAGAAGCTTTCTGTTCAATACAGAGAACTTCCTGACAATTAAAGCTGCCTATAAATGGAACTGACTCTCCATTCTAAGTTAGTGAGGGTCTAGTTATCACAGAAACTAACTAGCAATTTACTTAGCCAGGGATGCTTCAGAAGATATTAGCACATCAATCAGCAGTGTTTACATTTTCACCAGATTTACTTTCAAATTTTATATTCTATGATTCCATTATAATATATTATATACCATTTGTAAGATTCTATATGCTGTCCATATTCTGAGATGACTATGAGATATAATAGGATTACGATAGGCTCAGAATAATACCACGGGGGAAAAGAACTAGTGTTTATTGCATACTCTATATACTCAGGCAATTTTCATTGGTTATTTCATAATCCTCCAAAAACTCCAAGAGATAAGCTTTTTATCCCCACTGTGTGGATAAATACACTGAGATTCAGCAAGCTATAGTGACTTGCCAAACCTCTCAGTTCCCAAGCAGAAGAGATGATTGAAATCTGTCTGCCCCCAAAGTCCATGTTTTTTCTTTCATGCTATACAAGGTTCAGCATTAGTATGTGGAAATTAATAAGATTATCAATTATAAACAAAGGCATCATTTTCAGGTATATTCTTAATGAATGAAAATTTTTATATCTTAGAACACATATTATTCAATGTATTAAACTAGTAACACGGCATCATTTATCAAATGTTTTGTATGTTCTGATCACTCCAAAGTCCTTTACCCTCTTATTTAATCCTCACAATAACACTGCAGATGAAGTTATTATTTAGCCTCATTTTACAGATGAGAACAATGAAAATCAAAGAGTCTGAGAAACGTGTCCAAAGTCAATCAGCTACCAGGAAGAGGCAAGGCTGGATTTCAAATTCTATTCTGATGTTGAAGGCCATTTTCCATGTTCTGGGTTCCCTGGGTTAATTTCTCCCATGGGTTGGAGCCAATGGGTAAATTTTGTTTACTGTATTTTCCAAGATGACTTGTTCCTCCTCCTACATGTTCCAAAATTATTTCCTTCACCCCCTAGATGCCTCCCTAAACAGCTTCTTGTTTATTTCTATGCCAATTTCTACTTTCAGCCTCATTTAAATATTTGCAAGACTCACCCCATCAAGGCATTTCAATATGAGGAATTGGTTGAACAAATAAAAAGAAACCTTTTAGAATACTTATATTGCAATGAATGACACAACTACAATTCAGTGCAATTTAGGTGTTCTAATACATTTCTTTTACTTTGCCCAACCAAGCACTCATAACTAGATGATTTTGCTTCTAGGTATGATTCAAATCCACAGAGGATTTCGTTTTGCCTTTAAACTATAGCTGATGATTGCTATCTGAGATGTTTAAGACAACCAGGTATATAAATAGCTTCATCTACAGTTAAGGGGAAAATGATTGTATCTTTGTAATACGGACCTTGGGATAGACACAGCCTAGTCTGCTACTTGCACCACTTACCAACATCAGCTCCAAAGCAGGAAAATAAAATGGAAGAGAATTGCTTTTCAGCTCATTACAGGGAAGGGAAAACTACATTAGTACATATGATTCATATAAAAAGAGAAACATACACACAAACACACAGAGACGGAAGCTAACATTTATTAAGGGCTTAATATGTACCAAGAGCTTCACACATCTTACAAAATCCCTATGAAATATTATTTCCTATTCCTAATTTCCTAATTTCACATTATAAAGGAAAGAAGTCACCCCCCCCCAAAAAAAAAAACCAAATAAACAAACTCAACTTGATAAATCCTTCCACGTCAAAAGTCCAGGCTTTTCTCAATAATACATTAACTCTGTGTACAGACTTCTCTTAGAAACTCGGACCTTGTTATACAAGATATCATTTACCTTTTTGTGCTTCAGAATGAAAATAAAGTCATGAGTCAGAGTCATCGCAGCCTCTTCTGATCGTCCCTTTGCTCTAGTGTTTATTACCCAGTTTATAAGCACCCTCATGTTTAAGCCTTGACAAATTTGAAAGTGAATAGACAAAACTGTCCTCCCATTTGAAACATTAGAGAACTTCTAGCTGTCTCGAGATGATAGCTGTCATTGCTGGCAACCCAAAACTCATCTCACTGATTTGGGGAACAATTCCTTGCCTTTCCTCCTCCCTTGGCATAGAGATCATCTAGGGCTGATGGTTTTGACAAAGCCATTTATCATTCAAGGTGCCCTTCCCTCCTCTGACCAAGGGGAGATAAACCAAGGCCAGGTTTTCCCCATTCCTACCCAAGATTCAGATTTTGTGCAGAGAGATTCAAAGAGAGAAAACAACTGGAAAACAACTGGATTCATCCCAAAGATGGCCCACAGACACTACCCATCATTTCTCCAACTCTCTCCAGGTTCTTGTCCTGCTTATGGCTTATGTATTCATACTTTCCTTCAGTTCTATGGGCATCTCATATCCTTTCGATACATTTCTCTATTTCCCCTTTATTAGGTACAATGAGTTTCTCTCACCAGCAACCTAAGTCCCTGGAATGATAAACCATAATATGTCCAAGCCTTGACATATTATGCGGGGGCACAGTCACACATTCTCATGTCACTGCTAACATTGGGCTCCACAGGTCCTTCTCTCCTCGATGCCTGTGACTCCTTTCACATGTGTTTGCAGGATGTGCTCTTCTCTTATCAATTTGCCATCATCAGCTAATCCCATCTAAAATGGTCATGACTCACAATAGCTCAAATTGTATCATCTACTAGAAGAGATTTTAATTCAGTAGGAAACCCAAGAAAACTAGAAAATGTTGCAGACACAGAAAAGTGAGATCCTAATAGTGGGATCACACGTACACTAAGTAAAATAAAGTAAAATATCTTCAGTAGATTGTTCTATAAAATTCTGTTCTAGCACAAACTATAACAATTACTGGGACTTCCCTGGTGGTCCAGTGGTAAAGAATCCACCTACCAAAACTAACACACCATTGTAAAGCAATTACACTCCAATAAAGATGTTAAAAAAAATAATAATAAATAAATAAAAAAGAATCCACCTACCAATGCAGGGGACACGGGTTCCATCCCTGCTCGGGGAACTAAGATCCCACATGCCACGGGGCAACTAAGTCCGTGCGCCACAACTACTGAGCTCACGCACCTCAATGAGACAGCCCAGGTGTCACAAACTACAGAGCCCACGCACCTGGAGCCTGTGTGCCACAACTAGAGAGAAGCCCATGCCGCAATGAAGAGCCCGTGCACCACAGCGTAAGATCCCACATGCCTCAGTGAAGATCTCACATACTGCAATTAAGACCTGACCCAGCCTAATTAATTAATTAATTTTTAAAAAATAGTTTAAAAAAAAATTACTGTTCTGTCATCTGAACAGTGTCGTCCAGGACCTCTGCCCCAGAATATCTCCATGGTTTATGAAATCTCACACTTAGGGAATCTCTCTGTGTAGATTCTTAATTAACCAGTTACTGAATATTGTACCTAAGACCATGACAATTTATACTTAGTCACTTCCACACTCAGATTTATTGGGGTTTAATTCAAATTTTTAAAAAGAAAAATCTAATATTAAAAATATATACATCATCTACCCTCTCACTACTAGGAGCAGGTGATACTGCAGACTATTCAGAGAGTAAATTCCTGAGACCTGAGTCCATCTGCATTACCTCCTGCTGCTGTGTTTTGTCTTTGCTCGCTAATAGTGAAATCATAGTAAACTACCACAATCCTCACCACCTTGCAGGTTTGTTTTTTTTTTTCCAAATAGTTGGTTTTTATTTGTTAAAAGATATCTTACATTCCAGAATGTTCTTTTGCAATTGCCTTATCAACTCATGAATACAAATGAGGCCACATTTTTCCCCAGATGTTTCATTATTCAATTAATATCTGTCCATTTAATCTGCAGGTGAATAAAGGGCCAGCTGTATTTCTTCAGGGGCTTCCAATTAAAAAGGATTAAGAGCATATCCATGTCCTAAGCTTCCCCGATTTCTCAGCATAATCATTTTTTTTACTCCATCTTAAGTACTTCAGCTCTAGAACTATCCTATAAATAGTCATATTTTCAGAAAGACTCAAATCAGACAAGAAGAATTGCATTTGCAGAGTCAGGTCAAAATAGCTTAGGATCAGGACCCGAAACACTACAGATTCTCACGTTTCTGCCTGTGAGCACACACATCCCCCTCTCTGCTCAGTTATACTTTTCCATCCTTTGAGCACAGGTCATTCCCTTCCTCTATGAAAGGTTCTGTGACCCACCGACCTCCTGATACATCCCCCCGCTGGGGTCCATTCATCCTCTGAAATTCCAGGAGTCTCTTGAGGCACTTAGCATGGCTGGCCATACACACTCTGACCTCTACAGGGAGCCCAAGTCTCCTCTCCTCCCATTTAGACCCTGGTAAGGTCCAAGGATGTAAGATCCTTAACGTCTTACAGAAAAACCCAAACGAACTTTTTGGCCAACTCATAATAAAGCACGGAGGCACAGCTGGGTCACAGAGCTGATTAGGGCACAGGAGGGAGATGTTTTGCTGGAGGAATAAAAATGAGGTGAATGGATTGCTTTTACAATCCCGTGTTTGCAGGGGAGCTAGTAAGCGTCCTGTGCAATCTTGACCTGCCTCTAGTCTTTGTCCATATTTATAAGACACAGGGAGCTCTTGGGCATGTTCATTCCAGAGGCTCAGGGGGAAATCCTGTTTCCTTGCCTTTCCCAGCTCCTAGAAAGGTAAGGCCTGCATTTGTTGACTCATGGACCCTTCCTCCATCTTCAAAGCCAGCAGAAAAGCATCATCAAACCTCTCTGACGATATTCCTGCTTCCCTCTCATGAGGACGTTTGTGATTGCACTTAGGGGCCACCTGAGTAATCCGAGATAATCTTCCCATCACAGGGTCCTCAACGTAATCACATCTACAAAGCCCCTCATGCCATGTAAGGTTACCTAGTCACCGGTTTCAGGGATTCAGACGTAGATATTTCGGGAGACCATTATTCCACTTACCAGCCTCACCCCGCCGCATACACACACACACACACACACACACACGAGTGGCTACGTAGCCACGTCAGACATTTGTGAAGGACCCCAGTGCTGAGACGGAGGGTTTTTAGATAGAATATTTAGCATTTCCCCCACTCTAGAGGCAATGAGAGAGCAAAGGAAAGCCAGCACTACCCCCAACTTCCAGGGAAGAATAGGAAGAGTGGATCTGTCTTCACTTCAGAGCAGCAGCTCTCAGCAATGGCCAGCCTCCTCATGGCCTCTTACACTAGGATTACAACTGCAAAGTTCATTGCCACCTGAAAGTGATGAATCAAATCATTATCTATATGTGATAGAAGTTTATGTGAACTCTTTTGTAAAGAAAATAATGACTCTCCCATTTAATCTTTTGGGCAAATATGAATATGAATGAATGTACATACAAGGGATTACTTAAAATTGAGTGCACTCACGTTTATTTTATTAAGATCAGCATCCTGAATCCCACTCAGAAAGCTACTGCCCCCATGATTCCTTAGGGCATTAGCCCCAAAGATGAAGAAGCATTGGGACTCCTCCCCAGAAAAACTACTCTCTATGATCTTGTTTGAAACAAAATAAAGAAATAGAGGAGAACAAAGGAGGCAAGAAGAACAGAGGAGAGGAGAGGCTAGGAGAGAAGAGAAAGATAATAGAGTAACGTTTTCTTGGCAGGGTGCCCTAGGAAACAAACGGGCAAAATTTGCAGCCTGTTTACTTGGGGAGTGCAATGCATTGGAAGCCAGAGTGAGGGGGAAAGGATAGTAGAGTAGAAAACATAGCAAATAGAAGGTGGACCCGTACCCATAAAGTACATTCTGCCCACTCGCATGGACTGTCTCCAGATGCTGCCTGGAAACTGGGACCCAAGAACCAAATGGGGGAGGGAAGGAGAACAATTCATCTGCAGGCTCATTCCTGTCTCCTGCCTCTTGTTGGTCCAAGTTCACCCAAGTTGTGTGACCTGGGCCCTCGGAGCAGCCACTAGGGAGCCAGTTCTCACACCCTAGTTATGGCCCTTCATCTCAGTTCTGAGGTGGTAGACTCAGAACAGAGTAGTGCCCTGTGAGTCTGGTCTTGACCAGCTCCAAATCCAAAACCACTGACCCTCTGTCTCTAGAGCCACCTTTGCAGGACAGACTTGGGTAGGGGCTTGGAACCTCAAACCTTCCTGGCCTCTTTAGTGACTGCATTCAGGGCCTCAGCAAACTATTTAAGACAACTCTTCCCCAGGAAAACTAGGCTGTACCTCCATCTTGTCCCTTCTTGGCCACAGGCCGTCTCTGCATCCCTCGAGCCCTGGACCTGCCCTGGCTCTTGCTTCCATGAGCACAATGGCAGTCACAATAGCCATACTGCATAGCCGCGGCCGAGGTGAGCCAGGGGCTTCGAGGCCAGCTGGCAGCTACCCAGAGAGCCCTTACCACAGAGGAAGTTGTAGTCTGAGACATATTGAAAAGAAAAAATATGGATATAACACAAGGGACTCTGAAGCTTAGCAAGTCAGAAAGACATGTAAAATTGGACTTGATACAAACTCTAAATACATGATAATTTTTACATAATACCAAATTATGATGTGGAGACTTGAGCACTTTGGGGTTTCAGTGGAAGGAAAAATCCCTCAAGACCAAGGACTAGGAATGGTATCAGAAAAGAAACAGTTCTCAGGCTGAGCCATGAAGGAGAGATTATAATAATAACAACCAGCATTCTGATATCCCATGAATGCGCCAGGCGCCATCCTAGCCTCTTTCTATAAAATATTCCATTTAATCTACCACTGTGTCCAGGGGAGATAATCATTGTTACCTTATTACACAAGTAAGGAAGCTGACACACAGTTAGTGAAGGGCATTCAAAGTAGCAGAAAGAGCCGAATCCTATGGGAGAGTAGAGGGATCATCAAGGAGAAAAGAAAAAGATTTTTTTAAGAGGTAGGTAACTCCCAGACCCAGGAGGGTGTTCAGAGCCAGGCTGTAGAGCTGGGCTGTTATTTGGTAGCTTTGAGGCGAGCAGGGAGA
This sequence comes from Balaenoptera borealis, assembly GCF_965194805.1. Taxonomy (NCBI): domain Eukaryota; kingdom Metazoa; phylum Chordata; class Mammalia; order Artiodactyla; family Balaenopteridae; genus Balaenoptera; species Balaenoptera borealis. Next base: position 14,038,662 of record NC_138862.1, on the reverse strand, counting down.
GGGTTATCCGCTGAGGAATGACATATGTACACGTTTCCACAAGATAATCCTGCAATGGTAACGAGAAGGGAGGCGGAGACAACAGAGAGACAGATTATGAGACTTCTGTAGTCCATGTGGAAGGGGCACTGGCAGATTTGATAACTTGAGCTTAGGCAACAAGATGGTGGGAAGAGTGAACCACGGCCCTGAGTTTCTTCAGGGAGCACAGCACAGACGGTGCTACTGAAGGGAACCTAATTCCTCGTTCACCCATCTGAGCTGTCTGTGCACACACAGGACCATGCAAAGCTCTCAGCATGGGACCCCACTCACCCAAACACTGCAGACAAGTGTGAGGTTTTCCATCCACTGTGACGAAGGGGCTGATTCCCAGTGATGGAGGGTGCGTGAGAGATCAGGATCAGCCCTGCCTCGTTATCCACCTTCCTTTCTAGTCGCAGAGTAACTTCACTTGGCACTTCAATTTTTAAGGAGTGCCTAGAGCTTTCCAGGTGCTCTTGCTAATTACCGCAGAACCCCTGGGAGCTGGGAGAAGCAGCGAGGGTGATGATGCCAAAGTCAGTGCAGGTGGGCCAAGCACTAAGTGGCTGAATGAAAATAAAATGCACGTGACCTGCTCCCCAGCAATGTGGCCTTACACCCTCTGGTGTAAACACGTGAGCTGTGAATTACCTTTCATGCGGTGACATGAGCAGTTCTCAGGAAATGGTGACCAGCCAGAGATGGGAGAAAATTAAATTTACTATAAATGAAACATGCAACTCTACATGCAGCAGATTTATGAGCTTTGCGTCCTTACAGGGACCTAAGTTTCCCTGGAGACACTGATGAGGTTATCATACATGGCTTCTCATTGTCTGCCTATAAGGAATAGTACAAGGCAATTGTCTGTCTTTCAGTGCAATGGGTGATTGGATGAGGATCCTGAGAGCCATCTTGGGACCACAGAGGGACATAGGGCTGAGATCAACCAGCACAGAAAAGAGATGAGCTGGGATGAGAGAGAACTAGGTCAAGCCCTGAGGTAACCTTGCAGCCCCTGAATCCAGCTTATCTACCCTTGAGCTTTCCAGTTAAGTGAGGTAAACATGTCCTTTTTTCATTAGTTTGAGTTGATTAACTTTCTTTCACTTACAACTAACAAATTCTGGTCTCAAAACACCCTGGACCCCAAGAACATAAATGATAACTGATAAGTTTTCATGAGAACACTCTGAAAGCCAATATTCATTTGACTAATAATGCCTATCATTTTGTGGTTTTAAAATTAGACCGAGAAAATGTGAGAGAACAAATCAAAACCTTCATTTTACTTGTGGTACAGTTTTCTATGACTTCACCCCAGTTCTGACTATTCAGGCATTGAGTTATCCCATCTTTCTGGCTCGAAGTCAGTGATTAAATTGGACTCCTATCAGCATCTCTAAACCCTTCTTCTGGGCTTCAGGGAAAGGCTGTACAAAATAATTGATTTGTTGACATGAAAGAGAGCAGAATGTACTGAACATGAGGTTAACTAGGTAAGGACATTGCCTCATGTCCTGCTGGAAACAGTGGCCAATTCACATTCCTCTTCCCTGGAGGCAGCATCTGTAAAGGCTGCAGGCACAGGTATTAATGACATTTGAGATTTACATAGCACTTTATTGTTTATAAATGCTTTTTCATCTACTTTCTCATTCCATATCCCCAGTAGTAGGCTGGGACAGAATGATACCCTGCCTTGTTACAGATGAGGAAACTGAGGCTCAGAAAAGTCAAAAGACCAAACAGCTCTTGTTCCAAAACAGGACTCAGTCCATTAAAACACAACTGGTGAATCTGACAATTGCCTTTTTTGCCTCAATAGGAGAACAGTGAAGCTTTGCCTCTACTCAGCTAGCTCCCAAGTGGATTGAAAAAGGCCTGGGTAACCTTCCCCTTTTTAAATGCGGTTGACTACAGGCGTGGATGACAAGGGAAACAGGCTAGGGTATGATTCCGGAGCTGGGAAAGCCCTCTGTCCCCGACTCCCACCATCCCAGAAACTGGATCAAGAGAGCTTCTGATTTCATAATTAGAGATTAACTTTTGCAAAAACTGGATAACTGGGTAACACCAGGCAGTAACTCATGATGACCATGAAAGACCCTCACAGCCTCCTTCCCCCCCATCCACACAGACTCCCCTGCAGCCCCCTGCCTCACTCCGCCATTACCTCCTCCCACCTGCCCCCAGTTAAAACCTTCCTACGAGCAGATTTGCATGAGTGAGGAAGGGAATAGCAACTGCAGGACCCCGGGGATTTGAAGTGTCCCGAGCTATGGGTGAGGGTTGGCGAAAAGAAGGAATGAGTCGGGTACCCCGTACTGCACGGATCGCCATCTAGCCGTCATCTTATTTAATGCTGACTCAGCTTCTTAATGGCAGGCACCCCTCCCTCACTTTGTAATTGAGGGAATCCAAGCCCTTAGATAAGGTAAAATGAATTACCCAAAGCCACACAACCAGGTTCAAAACCAGGTCTAACTGCAGAGCCCATGTTCAATCTGCTAGACCGTGGTGCCCCAAACACACACCCAGCTCCCTCACCTCACCCCAGGAACTGGGGAAAGGGTCAAGAGAGTTCCCAAATATAAATGTCCCTTCTTCACATTTGCTTCCTCCAGTCAGAAACTCAGTGATCGATTTGTATCCATTTCCAATCGCCCCAAAGCCAGAATCTCTAAATTATGATCCTTCAAGAAATGAACTCCAGTCGGTCCTTTCTGTTTCGTTGGGAGCACTGTTAAATCTAACCCAATTCAAAGGAAAGGACAGAATACATTAAATGTTACACCAGAAAGCAGCATGAAAAGGGTTATCTCTGGAAGAAATTAGTGTGTTTCAGCAACATGCTTAGAGCTTTTGCATGTGCCTTGTCAGATGTACTTGCCTTTTTAATTGAAGCACCTGTGTTCAGTCGCTTCCTCCAAAGCCTCAGGCTTTCAAGTGGAGTCATAAACCTTACATGGGTAACATCCATCAGATGGAGGTCAGCCCATGGGCACTGCAGACCCTCCTAGGTAAGATGCCAAGAAAGAACACCATTTGCTTTCCAGGCAGGTTTGTGAAGCCTGGCTGAGGAGGAGAGGTTGACGCTTTCAAGTTAATGAAGAATGTTGTGATAACCAATGTTCTGGAGCCGTCTGTAATGATGTCCCAAGTTCAAGTACAGCGCCATTCGATAACAGGGCTCTCTGAGTGGCACAGGAGGCCACAGAAGCACACTTAGAGATTGAAGAGCCGCAAAATGGCATTTCAGCCTCATCCTAGGGGTGAAACCGGCAAAGGGAAAGGGGCTCTGAGCTGAGGGGCAGGTGGGAGTAAGGGTGGAAGGGGAAGGATCTTTCCTAAAGGGCACTGGTGGAAAGCAAGAAAGAACTCAGCATTGCAGAAGCCACTTGCCCAGAGACCACTGAAAACTGATCTGCAGCTCATAATCTTGTTTATGTAGATTTTTTAAATTTGCACTGTAAAATATTTCCATCACACAGAATAGAATGGCACACTGAATATCTGGGGACCAATCACCGGGTTGATCAAATCCTAACCATCTTCCATGCTTGTTCCTCATCTTTTTTTAAGAGACAAGTCATCAGGTTGAAGCCCCCTCACCCTCTCCCTCCTTTCTCTCCTTCCCCAGAAATAACCAATATTCTGAACGGTGATGGTCATTCCCATGTGTGCTTTCAACTGTTATTACATGTAAATATAGTATTGCTTTGTTTTCAAACTCTATTTACAGCATTGCCATTGTTATTTCCCTAAACTTTAGGTTTCTGAGATTTATCCACTTTTCACTGCTGTATTCTATTGGATAACAGACAAATATGTATTTATTCACTCATTTCTGGACAGTTAGATTGTTTATTACTTTTTTTTTTACAAATGATGTTGCAGTAAACATTCTTATACACTTATCTTTCCATGTATCCATTGTGTAAAGTTTCTAGGGAATATTCCCAGAAGCAGGGCTGATATTTAGCATGTTTTTAGCAAGAAACATACACCCACTGGGTACAGGAAGCCTCCATTCTGATTGGAGAAGGTGCAGATCCTTATTGGTGGGTGCCTTGCCCTCTGGGATGTTAAGTATGTCAAATATCATCCATGCTAGAAGTGGAATGGCTGAGTTGAGGAGTACAGAATCTTTCAATTTGCTAAAGAGTGACAAATTTCTCTCTCAGGTTACTAGTGACACAATCCTACCGGTCATGACTGGTAACTCCCATTTTCCAGATCCTTGTCCACACGTGGTATTATCTGTCTTTATTTTCTGCTCAACTGATGGTGCAAAATATTATCTCACTGTGGAATTAATTTGTGTATCCCTCATTCCTAGTGAGGTTGAACATCCTTCATGTTGACTAGACATTTAGTTATCACATTTTGTGAATCACCAATTTGAAATGTTGTCCATTTTTTGAGTTTTTCTCTTATTGATTTGTAAATCACACATAATAATCCTTCATCAGATACATATAATATATATTATGTAGTATAATACATGTATTATAATCATATACAATATACTCTACATGTATAATTACCTTTTCCGTCTTGTTGTGTGGTTTTCAGCCTATAATACCCAAGCTCTTCTTCACCCCGGCCATGACTGTTCTTGCTCTCTGAAGGGGTATCAGCAAAACAGCCACCATGGGAGACCCAAAAGTGTGACCTCTGACCTCTGAAACACATTCCTGCAGCAGCCTCCTCTTGGATTATTTGTTTAGAATTTACTAATATGTTAAGCTTACCTTTCAACTTGATGGTGAATACTATGAGGGCAGGAACCGGGGCCCAGGACAGTGTTTTTCACAGAAAAGAATACCCCTCACTCTTGTTGCTGGGTGATAAGTAGGAAGGAAGAAGCTGATCTCCTAAAAAGCATAGTTAAAAGTTGGCCGGAATAATCATTATTGTGGTGATAGCTATCACTTATTAAATACAAACATACAAATTTAAATAATTTACTCTTTTCAACAATCCCACGAAGCAGGTGTTCTTTTCATCCGATTTTTTGAGATGAGAAAATGATGACAAAAAGAATTTTTAAAGCTTGCCCACCTAGATCGTAAATGGAAGAATTGGCACTGAAATCCAGGAAGTTGGGCTCCAAAGGTCTGCTCTTGTTCATTCATTTTATTGGTTCACCTTCCTTTTTCCCACTCCTGTCCAAATAAAGTCTTAGAGTACTGGCAAAAGGGTTTCCAGAACTAAGAGAAAAATAAACACAGATATTGTAATTACTGCTGGCCTGGGACCCATAACTTCTCACTCCACCTTTGCTTGTTTATGGTTTTCTCCAAAGTCCCTGTTTCTGGCAGGGCAGCAACCCTGGGGAAGCTGTAGGTTCTAGGCATTGCTGGCCTGGTGCTGTTATCCCTTGGGATACAGAAAGGAAAGAATGATGAAATGTTTCTCGTAGATAGATAGACAGATAGATAGATAGATGATAGGTGATCGACAGATAGATATTAGATAGATATGCTATAATAAGTATATATTATATTGCTTTTATATAAAGTTACCTTTTTTTAGTTGGTTTAAGTGTTAGGGCTCTTGAATTTTATGTAATATGGTACATTCAACCAGTAAGCTCTCAAGGGCAAGAACTGTGCCTTTCTTCTCTTTCATGTTCTCCCTTAATAAGTGTTTCACAGATGAGTAAATGTACTTTGATTCATCTGAAGTAATTCACATACCTTGGTCTCCTTCAGAGCAGATTCAATTCCACTTTTGTACAGGGCCATTTGGTCAACATGGATTCTCCAATCCTATAGGCATAAGAGCATATAGGAGCAAGTAAAAAAAAAATACCAATTCCCTTCTTTCCTCTATCTTTTGAAGTTGTATTTTTTATTTTAATAGTTTTGTTGCTGCCCTATTTCAGGTGGGAGAGTCCTATATATAGTTTGCAATAAGATTATGAAGAAATATGTATAGAGCACTTCAGGATAAAAGGTTCTAAATAAATGTAAATTATTTTATGTGTTCACAGAAAAAAATTGTAATTACTGATTGTTATCTCTTTACTGTAATGTGAGACAGTTGCTTGGTGTGATGGTTAATTTTATATATCAATCTCACTGGGCTAAGGGATGTCCAGATACAGCTGGTAAAACATTATTTCTGGGTGCAAGTGTGTTTCTAGAAGAGATTTGAATTGGTGAACTGAGTAAAGAAGATGGTCCTCCCCAATGTAGGTGGGCATAGTCTAATCCTCTGAGGGCCTGAATAGAACAAAAAGGCAAAGGAAGGGCAAATTCACCCTCTTTGCTTGAGCTGGACATCCGTCTTCTCCTGCCCTCGGACATCAGTGCTCCTGGTTCTCCGGTCTTTTGACTTGAACCAAATTATGCCACCAGCTTTACCGGGTCTCCAGCTTGAAAACAACATATTATGTGACTTCTCACCTTCCATAATTGTGTGGGAAATATATATATATTTATAATTATATAATATTATATATATATATATAAAATTCCCATTAGTTCCATTTCTCTGAAGAACCCTAATACAATTGGGATAGTAAATCAGAGTCAGATCATGGTGCCTCAGAGATTAAGACAGTAGGAATCCTAAAATTGCATTTGAAAGATCTAGCAGATGACATAATTCCACATGTACATTTGTGACTGGGACAGCTGGAACCTGGCAGAGTAAGAGACTGGCTCAAGGTCACACAAGCAAAGGAAAATTCGGTTGAGACCCATCTGGTGGGCCGGCTCCTCTCGCTGGTTTAAACAGCCTGTGTGGGAAGGAAAAGCAGGGATAATATTGACTACAACAGGGGAAGCTTGTCTCCCTCCTAACCCCTCGTCCCCAGGACATTTCAGGTCCTTAAAAACTATGGAGTCCAAGACACAAGAACCAAGTCCACTGAAGGTCTCACCAACCAAGTTGGGAATTCAGCACCTCTGCAGACAGGCAACATTTCTTTGGAGCTCTAGGTCACCTCACACTTAAATGATTAATTTTCCTCACGTCAAGGTAATTTAAAATAGAGGACATTTGTGTTTGCGACACACCTTTCCCACCTCCCAACATACACGCACACATTGGCTCCCTTATTTCTTGCACTCCAAAGTTCTTTTTATTTTAATATTTAATCAAATTTTTCTAATTGATAAAATCTGATTTTGATTGTTAAAACTCCCAACTGAAACCTTAAGTGGATACCTCTCTTGAATAACACAGGTGGAGATATGGAAGAGAAAAGAAGATAAAAACCGGGGTGAAAAAACTAAAAAAGAAATATTTTTTTCTAAAATAATTTATTCGTGATCAGTTTTTAAAAAAAAAGCCTAAATTTCCTGTGAATTGCTTAACAAAAGAACTTCTGGAAAGCTAAACTCCAGGCAGAAAATGAGTTTTACCTATCAAATGTCAGAATCTCAGGCTTCCCTGATTTGACAATGGATTTTTCTAAACAACTCCCACCCTTGCCCTCTCTGGGGCCAGGACGGTGAAAAAAAGGAACACTGAACCTCAACCACATGGCTGTTCAACTGTTTACACACAAAAATGAAAGCTAGTAAAGGGGAAGGTTAAACATCTTTGCCATTTGGTCCATTTACTCGGGGAGTTTGCCACGAGGCGGTGCTGTACTCAGTAGGAAAGAGGTTCAGGGAATGAGATGAGAAGAAACATCACTCTCCTGCGATCACATCTGATGCTGACTGATTAAAATAATGGGAGAGGGATAAAAAAGGGTGGGTGGAGGAAGGGAAGGAGGAAAGAAGAGACAAAAAGAGAGAGAGAGAATGAGAGTAAAAGGATAATTTTTGGTCAGAGCAATATTCTTGAGTTTGCCTTGGCCCGTAAAAATATTCATAGTGAAAGAGCGACCTCTTCTGGTCACATGAAGGAAATTCAAGAACTTCTCTCTCAACGAAGTTCAAACTTCAAAGGTGGGTGAATTTCTATTGATACATTGAAAAAGAACTGCATTCAAAGTTTAATAAATCTGCCATTGCGCACTAAAATAAACCCCATAAACTAGCAAACTCAACTCAGAGTCAGTGCCGGAAGATGACGTTTCAACAAATCCAGTGAGAAAGCAGACGTAGATATGACCTTGCTCACAACCCACCCTTCTTCAGAGTGATCTTCTCCCCCTGTTAAATTATGCAAAGCCAAGTCAAATTGATCCTCTTACGATAAAGGAACTTTTCCAAAATATAATTCAGGAGTAAAGACTACACTTACTGCTCCAAAGTAACAGAAGTGGCAGAATATCTGAGTTCTCCATGAGGTCACGATGGCTAACTTGGGCTCCATTTGGAGCCAGTTAGACTTAGATTTGAAACGTGGGTTATATAAGTAGGTAACTTTGACCCAAGGCTTAACAGTCTGTTTTCTCAACTGTAAAATGGGCAGAGTAACACCTATCCAGGGTTTGTTCTGACGACTCCATGAGAGAGTTTGTGAAGCACTAGGCAGGTAGGAAAAGCTTGGCAAGGCTGGACCCCTTACTGGGTGGGTGGGTATCACTGAGTACAATACAGCTATAATTAATTAAATTGTGCAGCCAACATTTGTGTATTAGCTCTTCTGTTTTTACATTTAGTCTTTTAAAACACTGAAGATAAACATTTCTTTTATTGTGGTAAAGTATAGAGCCCCATATGGAAGACAAGGAAGTCGATGTAGGAAGTGGGAACTAAATAAGTAAACTGGTTATTTTTTCAAAATTCAAGAGATGGACTCAGTAATGGATTGGATGACAGAGACGTGACTAGTTCTCCAGCTTGATCAGTCCAATAGCAGGTGGTGCCATCTACTGAGAGGAAACATAATGGAGGAAGACAAAGTGAGGGTGGAAATAATCAATTCAGTTTGAAGAATAGCCTGAGGGACTTGTAAGTCTATAGCTCAAAAAGTTTCCAGATTGTCAGGCTCAGTGAGTGCCACCAACCATCACCTGGGGTCCTTGCGTGTGGCCCCCAGGAGCTGTTCTAACTCACCATCACCAGCTGATTCTCATCTCCAAGCCTTGTTCCTCAGAAGCCTGAGTCGTTGTCTCCCATCCATGAACAATGCACCCCAGCTAAACCCCACTTAACCCAGTTACCGTGTTGTGTGAGCCTGGGAAATCCACGTCACCACTCGGGGTCTCAGTTCCTCGCCTGTAAAGAAGTTAGAAAAGATGACCTCCAAGGGTCCTTCTTAGTCCACTCAGCTCTGGTTCCAAACAGGAATACATGGCACTTCATTGATGATCTATCACCAGGGGGCACCAGATGTTACCAAGTCCAAGCTGGTACTGCTTGCCACACAACAGGCCAATAAATCGAGAGAGACGAGTTGCTGGGGCAAGAAATAGAGACTTTATTCGGAAAGCCAGCTAACCGAGAAGATGGTGGACTAGTGTCCCAAAGAACCGTCTTTTCCGAGTTAGAATTCAGACTTGTTTATACTAAAAGGGGAGAAGGTAAAGTCCTGGTTCTGGTCAGCATCCAGAGGGCATGTGTTAATTTCTTATTGCCTGCAGCCATTCACAGGTGGATCTGGTCAGGGTGTTTGCTGTGAGCTAAACAAAGGTATTTTAGCTTAATGCTCATTACCTGGGAGGCAGGGCTCCCAGAGATGGGCCATTATGTATAATTAAAGCTTATAGGCAACATCTCTTTCATGATTAACTTGTAGGAAAAGCAAGCAAATACAAAGGTTAAAGTAAAAGGAACAGACCCAATATGGAGTTAGATTCGTTCTTCCCTATTACACGGAGAGCTGCCCTCACACGGGGCTGCAGTGGAAGGGCCCTCATCCAGCCAGAGGACCCACAGGATGCTGAGGTAGAATGAGATTTGGAACACAATCCTTCCACACCCTGATTACTCAGTCAAAGCCATAGATGTGAAAAACATTGCTCAATAAACAGCACTAGCAGCCAACTTTCTATTATCTTTATACTCTTTATCACTTTATTAAGGTGAAAAGTATTGTCCAGCTCTTCCCTGCCAGAGTTTGAGTCAGTTAGACATATGAATTTTCAAGGTAAATTAGATCCAATAATTTTCAATCCACTTATATAACAGACAAGGAAAAAGGGACTAGGTTTCTTGTCTGTGGTTGACGTAGACCCGTAGCTCAAGGCTCTGCTGATACATCAGAATCACCAGGATGCTCTTAAATTTACTGATGATCAGATCCCAACCCAGAGCAGCAGCAACCCCTTCCAAGGCCACAGCTTTCCCTTCAGCTGAAAGGCAAACTTGGGACAGATTCCAGCTCCCTTGCTCTCCTCCCCCCACCTCACTCCCTCGAACTCACAGTCTCGTTGCTAAATCAAGTTCAGCTCCTCCCTGCCTCAATGGTGCAGAAGAAAAACTTGAGGCCATCTGGTAGGTCTCCAGCAGGGGGCAGTGATGTACACGTGGGACTTTCAAAGCTGCTTTGGTAAAGAGCTTTTAACGTGGCGGTTAATGCGGATTTAGTCCTATTATCATCCTTATTAACCAGATAAACCCATAAAGGAAATACCGTTGGAGGCTTTTAGAGGCCAGAACGTTCCGTCTGTTCTTTTTCAAAGAAGCAGGAACAGCGTCCTGATCCCTATAATTCTAGCATTGTTATTACCGCCAATCAATGAATTTCTGGCTGGAATTTGCCAGTCTGTCCCTCTTAGTGGGAGTCTAATCCTGGTCATTAACACTTAACAGAAAAGCTGCTACGGTGCAAGTCACAATTTCTTTGAGCCTTCTTTTCTCACCTCTAATTTAGCAACAAAGATATCTGCCCAATCCATCTCACAGGATTTTGTGAGGGTCAGACTGAATAACATATAACAAGGTGCTTTGAAGTCTATAAAAGGGATGCAAATGCCAGATGAAACTACTTTAGAGGTGAAGGTCACTTCACAATGTTTCATTTACAATTAGCCAAAAACATAAACAATCCAAACATCCAAAATTATCAAATTTGAGACCCTCATTTTTGCAGCAAGTATTTGAGGGTGCATATGGTGTATCCACTCAAAAGAAATCTTTATAACCACTAAAAGGGATTGATATATACACACTACTATATATAAAATAGATAACTAATAAGGACCTACTGTATAGCACAGGCAAATCTATTCAATACTCTGTGATGACCTATATGGGAATAGAATCTAAAAAAGGGTGGATATAAGTGTATGTATAATGGACTCACTTTGCTGTACAGCAGAAACTAATACAACATTGTAAATCAACTATACTCCAATTTTTAAAAAGTATATTAGAAGGAAGCTTAGTGACACTATTAATGATGCACGGTAAGTGAAAAAAAAAATCAGACCACAGTATAATAAGGTACAATATGACTCCCTTTAAATATGCATGTATTTATATCTGTATATTACCTAGATATGTATATGTATACATATAAAAATGGCAGTGGGGCGATGGAAGGTGATACCCAAAATGGTAGCAAAGGTTATGTCTGGGCAACTAGATCCATTGCATGTGCCTTCTTGTGTCATTTTTCAGACTAAAGAATAAGAAGTAGGCTAATGGGACAACTAAGTGAGTTTCCCCCCATTTAAGTTTATTATTAATTTATAGTAGTATAAATAAACTGCACAAATTTGAACTTACATTCATTTAGTACTTTTAAACATAAACACAAAAAAGACTGATTCAAGTGAATGTACTTCAATAAGTGCAAGGGATTTTATATTTCACACCCTTGAAAATCCTCATGTTGCATTTTGCTTCCCCATTCCTACTTCAGATATCGATCTCCTTCGCAGGAAGTGCTGGGGAAGGAAGAGAAAACGGCCTTCCGTGAATGAAGTGTCATATAGACATGCATGTATCAGGGGCATTTATTTCATGCATTCATTTTGCCAGATTGTGAGCTCCTTGGGGCAGGAATTATGCTTATCCATATTATGTCCCCAATCTCTTGTATATAATAGGTGCTCAATAAATGCTAGTTAAATGTATGGTTTTTCAAATTACCAAGGTAAATTAAATCCAATAATTTCAATCCAATTACAAGATAACAAGAAAAGGATTAGGTTTCTTGCCTGTGGTTGACACAGACCTGTAGTTCGGGGCTCTACTCATGCACTAGAATCACCTGGGTGCTTCTAAATACACCAAAGTCAGTGCATGTAGCTCTATTCTTTTTAACTGCTGGTAAAATTCTTTAGCATGAATCGTTAATTTAACTTCTGTCTCTCTCTCTTTCTCTGTCTCTCTCTCCATGTCATCTATCTATTTATTTGCTGCTACTATAAATCCTATAATACTTGTACATGCCTCTTTGCTTAAGTGATAATATTAAACATTTATTTTCTAAAGTAAAGGTTAATGTAAAGAAACAAATTAGAAATAGGTTAGGGTCAATTAACTTATGACAAAACAGCCAAGAATATACAATGGGGAAAGGACAGTCTCTTCAATTAATGATGTTGGGAAAACTGGACAGCCACATGCAAAACAGTAAAACTGGACCACTATATTGTACCATACACAAAAATTAACTCAAGGTGAATTAAAGACTTGAATGTTAGGTCTGAAACCATAAAAATCCTAGAAGAAAACACAGGAGACAATGATTTTTTTGGATTTGACACCAAAAGCAAAGGCTACAAAAGCAAAAATAAACAAGTGGGACCACATCAAAGTGAAAAGCTAACTCGAAAACACATATGCACCCCCCCCATATTCACTGTAGCATTATTTACAATAGCTAAGATATGGAAGCAACCTAAGTGTCCAACAATAGATGAATGGATAAAGAAGATGTGATATATACATATACAATGAAATATTACTCAACTTTATAAAAAAGAATGAATTTTGCCATTTGCACCAACATGGATGGACTTGGAGGGAATTATGCTAAGTCAGAAAGAGAAAGACAAATAGTGTATGACCTCACTTATATGTGGAACCTAAAAAGCAAACAAATAAACAAACTCATGGATCCCAGAAAACAGATTGGTGGTTACCAGAGGAAGAGTGGCGAATTGAACGAAATGGGTGAAGGGGTTAAAAAGTACAAACTCCCATCTATAAAACAAATAAGTCATGGGGATGTCATGTACAGCATGGGGACTATAGTTAATAATAGTGTATTATATATTTGACAGCTGCTAAGAGAATAAATCTTAAAAGTTTTCATCTCACACACACACACAAATTGTAACTATGTGCAGTGGACGTTAACTGGACTTACTGTGGTGAGCATTTTACAGTATATACAAATTTGGAATCACTACGTTTTATATCTGAAACTAATATAATGCAGCATGTCAATTATATCTAATATTTAAGAGGTCCAAAAATACTGTATCTTGGAACCAAAGGAATTGAGTTGCTATCAACACAAATGGAAAAAATGTTTTTGTTGTTGTTGTTACCAGCATTTATTAAATATTTATGAGCCAAGCTCTTGCAAAAGAAAGAGAGAGACAGAGAGAAAGAGAGGGGAAGGAAGGAAGGAAGGGAGGGAGGGAGAGAGGGAGGGAAGGAGGGACAGAGAGACAGAGAGAGAAAGAAACAAAGAAAGGAAGGAAGGAAGAAGGAAAGAAAGGGAGGAGGAAGAAAGAGAGAGAGAGAGAAAGAAAGAAAAAAGGAGAGAAAGAAAGAGGTTAGATATTATTACCTATAGAATTAGTCTATAATAGGAATATAATAGTTAATGTTGGGCTCACTCTTTTATTTTTGCAACTGGATGTGAAATTTAATCTTGGGGTAGTAGGAGTCCAGTGAATGATACTTTTCAGTTCTCTTTGCCTAAAGGTAACCTACCTGGGTTCAACATTTTTTGATCTGGCTTTGAGGGTCTTCCAATTCTGCATGTCTCCTCTGCTCTTTGGCTTTTAGGAAGTTCTCCCTGGGGATACAGGTGGGTCGTCCTTTTTTTTTTTTTTTTTTTTTTTTATAGTAAACACAGAAACAGAATCCCAAAAGTCAGATTCTGTGCTTCTTCATTTACTAATCTATCCCACCTTGCTATGGAGTTTAAATGACCGAACTGCTTGGCTCCAGACTTTTCTATCACCAGTGCCCTCCCTCCTGGTGTATTTTTTCTAACTGTGGACACCTCAGAATTTAAAGGATTTCCTTTTGGCTACCAAATCACACTTACTAATCAATGCATTTAATTTTATGAGTATTTATCACAGATAGGCAAATATATCCGTCATTCTGATCAGCATGAGTGTACAAGGGTGATGGCACTGAGTTACTATGAGTCCAGTTCAAAGTGAGGAAACGTAATATGTGAGTTCATCTCAGATCCTTTTTGAAGGTTGATGTATCATTTCATTAAGCTTTTCCAAAGACTGAAAAAAAGCTCTGGGACTCTCTGCTACTCATATAAAGCGAATAAAAGTGGGGATTTTACATAGCCTAGCATTTAAAAAAAATACACTGATGCACTGATCCCAACCCAGAGATTGTGATTCTCCTGGTCTGAGGTGAGTCCTGGCATCAGTATATTTTCTTTTTTTTTCTTTTTTTTTTTGAATTTTTGAATTTTACTTTATTTTTTTATACAGCAGGTTCTTATTAGTTATCCACTTTATACATATTAGTGTATATCTGTCCATCCCAATCTCCCAGTATATTTTCAAAGCTGCCTGGGGTTGAGTACCACAGATGGCTAAGATTTCCTGATTACATTTCTCCTGTTGCCACCAGAAGATGTCCGGCGTGCACACTGACCTATCATGTGCTTCCTCTCTGGAGGAAGGGCTGGCCTCTTCCAGGACTACAAGCCCGGAGACACGGAGCAGCAGTGGGAGGCAGCCGGGAGGATGGGGGCGGGGCCTTCCACTCGCCTGGTCCCCTCACTGTCTGTCTGTGCATCACTCACTGCTGCTCCTTCGGAAAGACCCAGGGATTCTCCACGTGTCCCTCCTCTTCAGAGCTGCCACATCCCAAGTTCAGTTACCAGATATTAGCAGTGAGGATGCTGAGTCGGTATCGATGGAATGATTCCCCACTTTATTGCTGTCCCAAAAAATAAACCAGCATTTTTTTTTATTTCAGTTGAAATTTCATTGAAGAAACACAGGAAATAAAAATAACAAATATGGCAAGTTAAGAATCATGTATCACTTATAGGTGGAATTTAAAAAAATGATACAAATGAACTTATTTACAAAACAGAAATAGACTCAAAGACATAGAAGACAAATTTGTGGTTACCAAAGGTGACGGGCAGGGAGATAAATTAGGATTATGGGATTAACATATACACACTACTATATATAAAACAGGTAAACAACAAGGACCTACTGTATAGCACAGGGAACTCTACTCAATATCTTGAAATAACCTATAATGGAAAAGAATCTGAAAAAGAATATATATATATATATATATATATGACTGAGTCACTTTGCTGTACACCTGAAACTAACTAACACAACATTGTAAATTAACTATACTTCAATTTTTAAAATTGGGAAAGGGAAAAAAAATCATGAAACTTCCATTTTAAACCCCAGTCAAGGTTCTGTTTTGACATTTTCATAGATCTTAATCTTTCCTTTAGCCCGTCTGTGACTCCATCTGAAACAATCCTGGGGAATTTCCTCTAGCTCTTGTTCTGGGGAGCTAACCTTAACTGTACTTTATTTTTTTATTTTTTTCAAATTGTGTACCATGGTTCATTATATCAATTTTTAAAAACTTTTTATTAGAGTATTCTCGATTTACAATGTTGTGTTAGTTTCAGGTGTTGACTGCACTTTAAACAGGTCAAACTCTCCACACTTTATGCACCTGCCAGGACTGATGGAAACTCCAGGTCCTTTAGAACTGGGTTCCTAATGTGTAGTCTCCATCTAAGAAAGGATGGTGAAGAAGGTTCTTCAGAATCGGTTCCCTGTGTGGCTTTAGGATGACCTCTCTTGACCTTGGGGAGGCCACTCTCACCTTTCTCCAAAGTCCCCACGGCACTGATCCCTGAAAGCGCCAGCCTTTTGCTGGTGCTTGAAACCCTCTCCCAGGTTCTCCATTTGGTTGCTAGGATTGGCCAGGCACACGCGGCTCAGCATCCGTACCCATCCCTTCCCACTACAGCATCAGCTCCATGAGGTTAAGGATTTGGTTGTGTGCTTCCTTGGCTCCTCCAGCACACAGAACAGTGCCTGGGCCTTCACACACAGAGCAGGTGCTCACAAGTGATACAGCAATCCCACTCCCGGGCACATATCTGGAAAAGACAAAAACTCTAATTCAAAAAGACACATGCACCCCAGTGTTCATAGCAGCACTATTTACAGTAGTCAAGACATGGAAGCAACCTAAATGTCCATTGACAGAGGAATGGATAAAGAAGATGTGAGATATATATATATGGCTGAGTAATATTCCATTATATATATATATATATATATATATATATATATAATGGAATATTACTCAGCTATAAAAAAGAATGAAATATCTCCATTTGCAGCAACATGGATGGATCTAGAGATTATCATACTAAGTGAAGTAAGTCAGGTAGAGAAAGACAAATGTTATATGATATCACTTATATGTGGAATCTAAAAAATAATACAAATGTATCTTTACAAAACAGAAACGGACTCACAGACTTAGGAAACAAACTATGGTTGCCAAAGGGGAAAGGGAGGAGGGAGGGATAAATTAGGAGTTTGGGATTAGCAGATCCACACTACTATAGATAAAATAGATAAACAACAAGGACCTACTATATAGCACAGGGAACTATATTCAATATCTTGTAATAACTATAATGGAAAATAATCTGAAAAAAATATATATATATGTGAAACAAAATCACTTTGCTGTACTCCTGAAACTAACACAATATTTTAAATCCACTATACTTCAATTTCAAAAAAATCAATACATATTTGTTGAATAAATGAATTAATTGTCTGAGGCAAGCAGTGGAGTCTGGTCCCATGAGTCACTTTGTAGCCTTGATGGTGGGTGTCATCCCTTCACTTGGGCAGCCTAAGACCCATCAACCAATGGATAGACAAACTTGGAGTTATTCATGCAATAAAATCTAGCAACAAATGTACAGAATGTACTACTAGGACACACAGACGAATCTTACCAATTTCTGTTGAGTGAAGGAAGCCAGCCAAAAGAGAGTGCACGCTATCTGCTCCCATTTATGTGAAGTTCAAAGGCAAGCAGAACTAATCAATTATGATGATCTTAGTAGTTAGTGTTTCTATAACAAAAGACCAGAGACTGGGTGGCTTAAACAATAGAAACTTATTTCTCACAGTTCTGGAGGCTAAGCCCAAGATCAAGGTGCCAGCAGATTCAGTGTCTGGTGAAGGCCCCCTTCCCTGTTTGCAGAATGCCACATTCTTGCTATGTCTTCATGTGGTGGAAATGATCTCTTCCATGTCATTTATAAGGGCACTAATCCCATTCATGAGGGCTCTGCCCTCATGACCTGATCATCTCCAGAGGCCCCACCTCCTAATACCATCCCAATGGGACTGGGACTTCAACATATGATTGGGGCTGGGGGGCAGGGGGACACAAACATTTAGTCCCCAGCAATGACGGAAGTCGTAATAGTGGTGACCCAAGGAAGGGGGTGGGTTTTGACTGGAAGAGATACAGGGAACTTTATGGGGTGCAGGAAATGTTCTATATCTTGCTCTGAGTAGTGGTAACATGGGGTAAACATACAAAAATCAAAGGTATTCATTTATATTGTGCACTTTGTATATCTGGTCTACCTCAATTTTTTTTTAAATTATTTATTTATTTACTTTTGGCTGCATTGGGTCTTCATTGGGTTGCGCGGGCTTCTCATTGCAGTGGCTTCTCTTGTTGCGGAGCACGGGCTCTAGGCTCGAGGGCTTTAGAAGTTGTGGCTCTCGGGCTCTAGAGCACAGGCTCAGTTGTAGCACACGGGCTTAGTTGCTCCCCGGCATGTGGGATCTTCCCAGACCAGGGCTCGAACCAATGTCCCCCGCATTGGCAGGCAGATTCTTAACCACTGCGCCACCAGGGAAGCCCTACCTCAATTTTAAAATTCACTTTTAAAAACATCCCTCTCCCTCTCAGAAACGCCCTGTAAGTTTGTGTCTCTTATCTAGTTCTCAGTTAATTAATAAAGCAGAACTGTTTGTCATTCTGAAGCCTAACAAAGGACCTGGCCTTTTCCAGCCTGACACAACAGCTTTCTTTCTACCTCCCTAAGGGAATTTTATTTTTATAATGTCAAGATTTCTCACACATAACGTCCACTAAGGTACAGTAGGGACATATCCTTGAAGAAAGTCATTACCATTTATTTACTTATGCAAACAAGATCCAGGGCAGAGGGCACACCCCTCTTCAGCCCCACCACACAGTAGTGGCAGCCATGTGGTCCACTTCCAGGATTAGAGATATTGCTGGAGGGTGTAGGTCTTCAGAAGACAGCTCTCCATAAATAAAAACCAAACCAACTTCTTCAGGTTATTAAGAAAAATGAGCAGAAGAAAATAAGTCAATTGCAATTTTTAAAACAAATATCAATTAAAAAATAATAATTTCAAGAACCATCAACTGATTGAAGATTTTGAAAAAAAAAGATGGGGAAAGGAAGTATCAGTAAAACTATGGTAGGATTCCCAAATGTGTTTCTTATAAAAATTGAGTCAATGATGTGATCTTAACTGAGAGAAACTGCACGTGCCCTGGATAAGATTTAGTAAGAAAAAGAACAGGAAAAAAAAGAAAAATAGTTTGTGGAATTCTATGCATATTTGTGTTTTAGATTTCTTTATATATTTAGTCATCTGAGTAACATAAAAATCAAGCAGAAAAAAGATTTTAGTAAATTTTTCCTATACTAGCTAAGACAGCTTGTGCAATGGGTTTTCATTCTTTTCTGATGTTAAAATCGGGGTGCATCAGACTCAGCCATCCAACTATGAATTATTGAGTACTATGGTAAGTGACATAGGACACATCCACTAATTGCTATTTTGATCAAAGCTTCCAAGTTTGTTTTAAAAATCATGTACATAAATTAAATGCACTTGCAAGGCAGCTTTTCCATTTCTTTTAAGTTCTATATAAAAACTTTCTTATTCTAATCATTTATATCACTGTTCAGTCTAGATTTACTTTTGCATATTTAATGGGGTGATGAATAACTTTACAAGTGAATACAAATCCCTAATAAGAATATTTTCCAGATGTTTCCCAACAAAGATCATTTTTCACTTGAAGGTTCCAAAGCAAACTTGGTAACATGTTATTATCTCAATGATAAATTGAGATGTCCATGAGGTTGACTGAGGTCCTGGGTAGGGGGTGGGAGGAAGTAGAAAGTGACCATTAATTGAGTCACATGATAAAGTAGGTATTGTTAACCCACATCTGAGGAGAGGAAACAGACTCAGAAGGGTTTGGTGCCTTGCCCAGGATCACACAGCTGGTAGACAAAATGTCAGGGTTCAGCACACAGGCATCCCATGCCAAAGCCCATCACTTTCCATCCATTCAGCTTCCCTGATGCCCAATGGAGAGTGGAAAGTGAGAAAGTGTGGACTGCCCTCTAAAATAATCCCAATTTCTCAGGCAATAGTTTTCAATTTTTTCTCAGAAGCTCCCAGAAATACTTTTTTAAAACTATGTACCCTCTCTCGTTAACATCTAAATGCTTTCCATTATTAATTTAAATCATTTCAAAGGATGTCATTTCTGGCTATGGTAGATTGTTGCAGTAATGGTCCCTAATGAGTCACACCTCCCTGGATCCATACCTTTAGGCAGTTCTTTCCCAACCTGCCTCTGGGTTTGGTGACATGACTTGCTTTAGCCAATGGGACATAAGCAAACTTGAGTTAGGGAGAGGCTTGAAAATGGCATGTGCACTGGGGCTTGGTCCCCATGCTCTTTGGAACCCTGAGGCCACCATGTGTTATAGACTGAATGTTTGTGTTCCCCCCAGAATTTGTATGTTGAAGTCCTAACACTCAATGTGATGGTATTAGGAGGTGGGGCCTTTGAGAGGAGATAGGGTTTAGATTAGTTCATGAGGGTGGGACACTTATGAGGGGATTAGTGCCCTTAATAGAAGACAGATCTCTGTGTCTAGATAGAGATAGATAGATAGATCTCTCTCCACACATGCTTGGAGGAAAGGCCATGTGAGGACACAGAGGGGTAGCTGTCTACAAGCCAGGGCATGGGCTGTCATCAGGAATTCAATCTGCTGGGAACTTGATGTTGTATTTCCAGACTCCATAACTGTGAGAAATGAATGTCTGTTGTTTAAGCCACCCAGTCTATGATGTTTGTTATAGCAGCCCTAGCTGAATAAGACACTATGTAAAGAAGCCTATGCTAGCCACTGGTGGAAGAGAGGCCACACAGAACAGAAACAAGCTATCTCATCTGAGGATCTCTAGACCCAGCAAGCTTCCAACTGACAGACATGAATGAGGCCATAGGATGTGAGACCATCCAGCCCCAGCTGAGCTGAGCCACCAGCTGACCTCAGAGTTCGACCAACCCAGTCAAGACCAGAACTGCCCGCTGACCCACAGAATCATGAACATCAGAAATATTTGTTGTATGAAGCCACTAAACTTTAGGGTGGTTTGATTACATAGCAACTGATTCACTCATGTACTGTAAAATTTGATGTTTTAAAACAAAACTATTATGTCACTTTTAATGTATGTAACATAATCTAAATACTATGACAATTTATGCCCATCATCCATTTAAAATATATATTTAAAAACTCAAAAATTTCACATCATTTCTTTTTCCTTTGAATTCAGTTTTTGAATGCCCTATTACCCTAACATACTACTTTACGATAAAAATATCTACATAAGTTTATTTGTTAAAAGTTTTGGCATTTTCCATGACCATAAACCTCCAACTATTAAAAAATCACTTTTGGATTGAGTTAGGATTATAATTATTATTGGTACATAATTGATCAATATGAAAATATAAATTAAAAATTATTAAATGTAAAAGGTAAAATTTCACTGAAGATGATATCTTCATGGCACAGAAATGTTTGGGTTTTTTCCCCAAGTAGTTCATGTATCCATGAATGGCTCTTACTTTTAGCTAGATACAGACAGAGTTTGGCATCGATTGTGTTTCTACTTTTCATTTTTATAGACACAAGCACAGAGAAACCTTGTTGGGGAGTGAAAGGAGTTACATTACGGTGGTGCCACTCGATTCCTTGACCTCTTGAATTATATATCAAAAATAAGAGATATCATCAACAATTATTTTGATTTCTCACCTGACAACTTAAGTCCTCTTTCAAAGTGACTGAAAGCAAATTTGAAACCACCTGACTTATAAAAGGATTAGCATCCTGGTCAGTAGTCATTTACTTTCTCAACATGCTATTTTTCTGTGTCTATTTGTTTGATGTCCCAGAGGTTTCCTCCCCCTACGTGTGATGTGGGAAAGATGAGAGGTCTCTTTCTTTTATAAAGTGGTAGAAATAAGACTGTGAAAGAGGAGGGAGAGAAGTTACACGTCCATCACAGGCACATTCCTACTAGGTGGATGAATTTTAGGAGAGAATATTTGGGTGTGGATTCTCCTTAAACTATTGGCTCCCTTGAACCTCCTGGAAAGTCACATTTTGGTTCAAGGAAATCAATGCTCTGTTGCATCTATTCATCTTTCTCTCTCTCGTGGTGAGAAACTCCCCGAGACTCGAATGGCTTATCGAAAATCATTGTCCTTTTCCCTGTTCTACAAAAAGCTTTCTTTTCCCATAATGGCTTTGAATAAGACATCATGATTTGTTGCAAGTGAACAAAAATTTCATCCAATCACCCATGCCTACCTTGATTTTCCATTCATTCCCCACACTAAGTAATCCTATTCTTGGAGTTGTAACCACTTTCCCATCTGCTAGATTTTATTGATGAGTTGTTAGATTGTGGTCCACTTGAGCCAGAGCTTGATCCTGTGGCATCTCTGTTTCAACAATTAAGTCTTATTTAAATCTAAAAACAAAAGGTCTATAAATACTTACTTCTTTCAAAATGTCATTTCCTTTATTAGTATATGCTGGGAAGAATGGATTGCCCAAGCATGTCTGTGATATAAAATTGATTTTATCTCTACTATAAAAGCTCAACTTTCATTTAAATCTGGAGGCAAAACAAGAAGCAGCATGAATGGGGTGAAGGATATTTAAAATGCCTGGAGTT
This sequence comes from Balaenoptera borealis, assembly GCF_965194805.1. Classification (NCBI taxonomy): domain Eukaryota; kingdom Metazoa; phylum Chordata; class Mammalia; order Artiodactyla; family Balaenopteridae; genus Balaenoptera; species Balaenoptera borealis. The sequence continues at coordinate 14,016,488 of NC_138862.1, read as the reverse complement.
TTGAAAGGGAGAATGCTTTGATGTTCAACTCGAATCACTATAAATACCCTATAGACCAATGGCCGAACATTCCAGTACAACTGAATGTGGACTGGGAAGGAGGATGGAACAGAGAGGAGGCCCAGCTCACCAAGCATACCCAGCCCCAGAATCTAAATACAAGCTCAGGTGAAAAAGCTAGTTTCCCTCAGCAAAGCCACAGGCATTTCTTTGACAAAGTAAAGACACTAGATAGGAAATAGGATCTTGACCACTCACCAGAAGCCAAACAGGAGTATGGCAGCCTACAATTTAGAAATGTACATCAAAATCTTTAAAACGCATGTAAATGCACCCAAAGCTATTTCTATGACTGTACTCTAAGGACGTAATTGGACCCCTGCACAAAGAGTAGGCAACATGGATGCTCATGGTATTTTTTTATAATGATAAAAACTAGAATTCTTACTGTCCATCAGCAGGGAATTGGATATATAAATTATGGTAAATCACAGTCTATCCATTAACATGGATTACTATGGAGTTATGACTTAGAGTGATATAGGTCTATGTATAATGTCATAGGAAAATGTCCACAATTTGTATCATAAAAGCTAAAAATCAGGTTAATAAAATAGTATGAATTAATAAAATAGTATGAACCCATTGTGTGTGTGTGTTTGCACACATGCATGTATTCAAGAAACCAGTCGGGAGGACACAAGCCAAAATGTTAACATCTTGATTGAAAGTGAAGGTGTAATAATTAACCAACCATTATTGTCTAAAGCTCAAGGTAATGCTACCAGGCAGAAAACACCAGCACAGAGCAGAGCACAACAGAATACAGGACGTTCTAAGAGGAAGACACCAAAATCAGAAATGAAGGAGCTCTTGGGAACAAGCCCAGGAAACCCCAAATGGCTCTCAGAAAAAGAGATTAAGCCCTGAAGCCAAAGAGGATAGAGCTGGGGCTCAGAAAGATGACAGCAACTCGGTTAGGGTCCCACTGGCTAAAAAACCCAACTTTGGTTTGGTCTGGGTGTGGAGCATATTGAAACAATAAGGAAAATAGGGGTTATGTTCTATAGTGGTTCCTGATTTTTAAAATATTAAGGATCCTGCATTTAGGTTTTAAAAAAAAAATGTATCATGCCTCCCCTATCTGAGAGTTATTGACTATACAGATAATGCGATGTGAATATGTGGATTATAATCCGAAATCACTGGACAACAGCAGAGGACCTAGAGCCCACCAGTTAGAAAGCACCAGCCCACAGTTAAGAGTCTGCTGTTAAAATTAGTGATGTGAGGACTTGTCTATCCATCACTTTACACTGAGCACATGGTGGAGGTAGTGGCCATGGGTGATGGTGACATTGCCTTACTTCAACAGGGTAATTTATAGGCTAAAAGTTGCTTTATACTGTAGAAGCGGTGGAAGAGACCAGAATAAACCATTACAGATGAGTGATATTTAGTATATAAGGCGTTCTACTGATATTAGCGGGAGAGGGTTTTAACAGGGAGGACAGTATAAATAAAGTGATCCAGGGTTTTGTTCTGTTTCAGTCAATCAAAGCTGGTAACTTACCAACAGCATCCATACTCATGTGGGGTTTACAGAACTCTGCACATTCATGATTTGTGTTTTGAATATTCTTTGTTCTTCCTTCAAACATTGGCATCTTTTAGAGAAGGCTGTGGAGAAGGCAACACTGTAATTCTGATCTCATATGCTTTATAAATAAGTGGCTGAATATTTTGAGTATTTGTTTTTTATTTTTCTCCCTGTATTTTCATTTCTCCCTCTTCCCTACCTGCCCAATACTTACCTCTAAGAAGGGACTGTCACGGGGATTCCCTACTCCGGGAGAGGCTTGTAGCAAGATGAAAAGCAGAAATTGCCTGTAAGACTCGGGTAAAAATTGGGTATCAACAAAAGGTCTGAGAAAAGAGTAAGGGCTAGTCTACACTGCTCCCCACACTCTCATCCAACCCACCCACACACAGAAAGGCATATCCACTGCCTGGGGATGCAGGCAGGAGAGGGAGGTCTGAGGGGTGGAAGGGGCAAGATTGGGAAAGGCATCCTGGTAACATACCAGGGGGGTGGACACAGCATGCAACGGACCTGGTTGCAGAGGTGGGAAAACTGAGCTGGGCAAAAGGAAACACTGGAGAGCACACCAGCCAACTTGACAGAGCCTGTGGACATTGACCGGGACAATGGTCGTGGCTAGAGCTCCCTCGGTGGATGAATGGACCCCAAGACTGGAGGGAGGACGCCACCCTTATTACCTCCAAATCTTGACAACCAGGGAGAGAAAGGTGAACCGAGGGCATGTTCTGCCAGCCTGGTGGGATGCGAACTCAAAAAAGAAATTAAGTCCAGGTAAAGAGGAGTGGTTATTTCTGTATACTTGACTTCAAGCCCTCAATTTTTCCACACTGACAGATTCAGAAACTGGACAGGAAGGCAGCCCAAACTGCCTAATTCTCACTTATGCCGAGTGCAAAGTGTTGGAATAATTTCATCAGGTGTCCTTCAGTTATCTCCCCAAAGAAATACAACGGGTACAGGAAGAAATCTTTTTGTATCTTAAAATGTATATATTGGTACAGCAGAGCCTGAATATACTTTAAAAGGTATGTGCTCCAGATCACCGCTCAACATCAAAACGTTTAGAGACTGCCAAACCAACACTTCTCAAACTTGAACATGCATATGTATCACCTGGGTATCTTGTTAAAATGTGGGTTCCGCTTTAGTAGGTCTGGGCGCATTCCTAACAAGCTCCTAGGATCTGATGCTGATGTTCTTCCAGGAACCGCTCACCTGTGGCCGTGAGAGGAACTCTTTTACTTTAGGGAAGGCAGGAAGAGAAAACCTGTTCACCTGGAGGGGAGGGATGGGTGGGGTCAACTTTGATGGGGAAGGTTCGTAAGGGACTGGGGAGGAGTAAGATCTGGGGCTCTGAAAGGGAAAGGTGAGGCAGCCCAAAACCACATTTACTTTTTCTGTGAGGCTGTGGAAGACTCAGGCAGCAAGACTCCCAGGGACAGAATGTAGAGGCAGATCTTGCGTTCAAGAGCTCACCCACCCAGGTCAGTCTAAGCTCTGCACTTCACCCCAATTCTTCCCCTGGCACCCCTCTCCCTGCTCGCACCAGGAGGGGGCAGGATACTGGAAAAGAGTGCTCAGCATGGGTACAGATCCGTATCTGTGCTATTTCGTATTCTCCATTATCAGCAGACCAAGATGTCGAGGAACTGTAATGTCTTTTGGTCGCTGTTGTTAAAACTTCAAGCTCTACTGACAAATACGTCACTCATATGTGGACTCTAATTTTTAAAAAATGATATAAATGAACTTATTTACAAAACAGAGACAGACTCAAAGATTCTGAAAACAAACTCATGGTTACCAAAGGGGAAACGTGGGGGGAGGAATAAATTAGGAGCTTGGGATTAACATACACACGCTACTATATATAAAATAGATAACCAACAAGGACCTACTATATGGCACAGGAAACTCTACTCAATATTCTGTAATAACCTATATGGGAAAAGAATCTTAAAAAGAATGAATATACGTATATGTACAACTGAATCACTTTGCTGTACACCTGAAACTAACACAACATTGTAAATCAACTATACTCCAATAAAATTTAAAACAAAAAAAGCTTCAAGCTCTACCGATAGCAAATGATAAACACCATTATCATCTCATTTATATGTGGAATCTAAAAAACAAACAAAAAACCACAACTAAACCAAGCTCATGGATATAGAGAACTGACCGGTGGTTGCCTGAGGTGGGGCGGGGGTATGGGCAAAAAAGGTGAAGGACATCAAAAGGTACAAACTTCCTGTTACAAAATAAGTCATGGGGATGTAATACACAGCATGGGGGCTATAGCTCATAACACTGTATTGCATATTTGAAAGTAGCTTCTCAGGAGAGTGGATCTTGAAGGTTCTCATCACAGAAAAATATTTTTTATAACTATGGATGATGATGGATGTTAACTAGACTTATTGTGGTGATAGTTTTGCAATATATACATTATGTTTAGTATCTGAAACTATCAATGTTATATATCAATTATACCTCAATTAAAAAAATAAACTTCAAGCTCCACCAAATCAGCTTTCCCTTGATGGTCATGATATTTATCGAAAAGAAAGGCAGACTTAGGTATCTTCTCCCACATATTCAACAGTTCATATCCATCCTCCCACCCAAAAAGGCACAGGACTGTCCACTTTTCAATATTTTTTATTGTTTGACAGGCATTTACAACGTTCCATTCATAGACCTAAAAACATAAAAATAGACCTTCTTTCAGCTTATAAAAGAAATATATAAGAACTTTTGACATAGACACATCATGACCTTATGTACAAGAGACAATGGCACCCTCTCCAAGCACCAGACTTTCCAGCATTTTCAGACAAACCCGTTGCACTGGGAGTGGTAAATGGGGCTATTAGAAGCCTCTGCTTCAGTTTTCCACCCAGACACAATCGAACTGGAGATGAAATGGAACAATGCAGTGATACGAAGGGTATAGAAATCATTCTAAAGCTCTTTAAGAAAATCAGAAGATATAGCAAAAATTTAATAGAATAAAACTCTCAAAAGATCAAGCTCAAAGCCCTGGAAACCCGAAAGGGGAGGGATACAGGGTGGGAAAGCAGGTAAAAGCAAGCAGGGGCACAAGAGCATGATGTTCTGAACTCTCTATTGTCTGGAAATATAAAGTCATAACTGATTTTTATAAAATATAATTCCTAAAGCTACTATAAAATTCAGGTCTTTAAAGTACCTACTGATGTGTCAAACATCAAATAGATATTTTCCCCAAAAAGAAAGTTTTCATATTATTTAAACCTTTCTTAAGAAGTGGACATTGTGAAACGGGAAAAAAAAAAGCTATAAACCTTTTAAAAAAAAAAAAAATTGAAAGTGCTTTAACTTGTTTTTGTTCTTCCTATTTGGAAATCTGTTTAGAACATTAGTTTTTTTAGCATGTTTACCCTGTTTTGTTGGCATGAAGAAGGTGTTAAACCCAAGACATGTTTTTTGAAGAGGTGGTTTTGTTAAACGGTTTGGTTATGGACTGTCAGGGAAGGAGTAGGTAATCTATGGATGAAGATGCAACTAGAAAACCAATGATCACCATGGCAACCCCATGAGGAGTCGTCTCCCCTCCCCCGCCATGTGCAACAGACACACACATTGCCCATCCCGGTGTCATGTTTAATCCAACCAAGCTCCCATCTCAAATAGAGATTCAAACATTTAAATTTAAAAAAAAAAAAAAAAAACAAAGCTGCTTCTTGGGAAAAAAGTTTCTCCTAAGCATCTTGTTGGCCTTTCATATATAAATATAAAATCACCACGCCTCACTCTCTCTGTAAAAGGTAAAATCCTCATTTTTTAAACTCAGAGTTACACTAACACTGTGTAAAAGTCTCATCTGTTTGTGCCCCCCGCATCTCAGGTAAAATACAAAAAATAGTGTTTTTTTTATTTTTTCAAGTGATAAATTTGGATCTCTTTCCAAGGAGTTTGGCATCTTTATAATTCTATGCAAAACTAGAACCTCCGAACACCGACATCGAGTAAGACCAGCCATAGACCTAAACAGAAGAGGAAAAGAAAAAAGAAAAAAAAAAGGCTCATGGAAACATAACTCTCCACCCTCTCCTCACACATTCTTAAAATACACAGATATTCTCAGACGTTGAAGAGGGAAAGGAGTAAGAACACTGCAAGCTGTACAGTTGCTTTGTCTCCCCAACTAGGAGATGGCTCCTGGACTGATTTCAGATAGAATCTTTTATCATTTTTTCGTGTGCTACCCTTTAAACTAATCTGTAGTACATACTTCAACTCCTGGGGTAATTTGCTTTCCAGTGCTATAGAATTTTTTTTTTTTTTTTTTTAATTCTTTAGGCCCTGATTAATTGAGAATAAATAAAAGCCCTTGGTAATATAGAGAGATAGGACTCGAGCTGATTTGGGATTCTTGAACAATTCTTTCCGATGTTGTTAGAAACGATAAAGTTGGGTGGCTACATGGCTTCAGAACAAAGTCAGCTGCCAAAACCGTGTGTGCAAGAGTGCGACTTAAAGGGAGCATTCTCCCCCTCGCGAGTCCGGGAGGGGGGGTGGAGTAGGGGCGGGGCGGGAGACGTATCTACAAGGACTGTCTCTACCGGGGAACGTGAGAGTCAGATCTCAGTGTTCAGCTTCCTGGAGGGGGCAAAGTCTTCACGCCTAACCCAAATAACCTCCTCGCTCGTGCTCTCCGGGCCTCCGTTGATGCCCGACAGGGCGGCTTGCTTCTTGAGCTGCGTCATGCGGGATGCGTGACTATGCAGGGGCTTCTGGCCTCCCTCCCGCTGACTGATGGAGGCGGCCTGAAGCCGCTCCTGCAGGTCTCTGTCCGCGGCGGCGCCCTTCGCGGACTCACAGAACTCATCATCGTCACTGAGGATGTCCGTCTCCTTGATGTCATCCTGCTCCTCATACCGAGCAAGGTCAAACTGTTCCTCTACCCAGCGGTCAGTGTCCCCGCCACCGGGGGGCTGCTGGGACTCCTTCTCCGGGCTGCTGGCGGAGATGGCATCAGAGTCAATGGTAAACCTGTTTCGGGCCAGTCGCCGCCTCCTCCTCCCAAGAGACTTGCTTGGGGCGGACACTGCGCACACACACAAAAATATAAAAATAAAACGCCCACATGCTTTACGTGCGATGAAAATCCAGAAAGCAAATACAAGAAAAGGAAAGTAAAGGCTACACGATATGCATTCAGGACCTGGATGTCGTTTGGGGCTTAAAGTCCGGATTTCACCAGTCTGTCTTGGGGTCGTTACCTTGCACAAGTGTCTGGACTTGGAGGATGTTACCGCCATCGACGGAAGGGCAAGGAGGGGGGGCAGCTGGGGGCAGCATATGGGTGGGTTGTAGGTTATGGGGGAAAGGGGATTCAACTCCCTCTGAAATAATCAGTTTCTCTACCCTGTGCACCTGGGAGACAGGGAGTGCAGCTTCTTGCTGCTGTCGAGCGCACGACTGATGTTGGGATTAATTAGTGCCCTCAGTTCCGACCATGGCCCATGTCACAGTGCTCTGGGAATCTCCCGGGGCTGTCCTAGAGTCATTTAGCTGGACTAAATCTCTAGTAAGGATGGAGGAGGCCTCTAGAGTTTCATTGTCTTTGCAGAAATCACCATGATATATCAAGCAGGGAAAAACACTGGTCCAAGTTATATTGCTTTCTAGAAAACTGAATGTAACATTTCTTGAGGATCTGCAGGTACCTTAAGGGCACAGCATTGTTTTTGGAGAAGCTACAGAAAGAGTGGGTCTCAGAGATATTAAGTCCCCTTTCTGACAAAGCCCCATGTGAACTTGAGGCTAAAGCAAATATGAGCCTTAGTCCCTCCTGTCTCTGTTCTGTGTATCCCCAATTTCTCTTCTACAAAGCAATTAAACTACCAGTGGCGGAGTGGAAGGAGAAATAAATAATACAACACCCAAGCAGCTGATTAACAAAGTGCTAGATAAAGTGACTAAGAGTTAAGAAAAACAAATCTTTGAATTCATTCTTTCACCCTACTGCCCTCTAGGAAGCCAGTATTATGAAAAACAAACAAAAGACACCACCCAATCAAGCAAACAATCACTCACACACACACACACACACACACACACACACACACACACACACACACGACACATGGAAACGCTGCCGCTTCTCCCTCGATACTGAAATGTACCATGGGCTTTCCAGTGGGAGGGAGGCGCCTAGACACCACTTAGGAGCTACTTTCCTGAAATCTAAGCCTGAAAAACCATTAAACTGCTTCAGTGCTGCTAGAAGTAAGGTGACTATTCATAATTACTGCCAAATGCAGCCTTGGCTTCAAATACAGCAGGTACAAGGTCAGTGAGCTGGACAGTGGTCTAAATCGGCTCCCGCTCTGACCATCCTCTGTCTCAGACCCCTGTGCTTCCATCATCATTCCTGAGTGTTCTATCATCTTAAAGCATGGAGTGAACAGACGCCACTCTCACTCAAGGAGGGGAATGAAAATCATTTCCAGGAAAAATGTAAAAAAGAAAGAATTAAAAAAAAAACAATACTACTACTACTACTACTACTAGTATTACTCCACTGGAAAGAAGCAGAAATTACTGTTCAATTTTATCTCAGTACCACCAGAGTGGAGCCTGGCTCTCTCCAATCACTCTATTAGAATTACCTCAATTCCAAATTGGGATATTGGAAATATTTGTCAATGATGTGCAGGTTTAAGTATTTAGGAGTAAAGTATGCTAATGTCTGTATTCTAGAAATGTGTCAAAAGTAAGATGAGTTGATGGATGACAGATGAATAAATATGTGACAATGAAAATATAAAAAATATTACAGACAGTAGGTATGAATGTATACAATTCTTTCATTTGTTCTATATGCCTGAAAATTTTCATAAGAAAACGTTGGAAAAACAAAAAAAATGTGTAGTTAGGTTACTGGCAGACATAAAGTGCTTTTAGACTAAGGGAGACTGGCTATTTGCCTTTACTGAGCAAAAAGAGAAATAAACTAGCTGGGTATTCATGACAATGCATAATGAAGTGTAAGAATAACCCAGCCAGCCTTACGGGGTTCCAGGAGACAATCTTTGATTCGAGTATTTCCACTGTTCACTATTAAGACTGATTAGCTAGTGCTGTGCTGACCCACTCCAACACCATTTTTAAATCATCTAATTTGAAGATTCTGACGATAGTGAGGCGCTTCAAAAGCAGAGTGATAAAAGACTTTCCTTCAGCCAAAAGTGAGCCATCAAGCAAAAAATCTTCCCATCAGCCAAAGCCAACAGGCTCTGACATCAAGGCTCTCTCTCTTGATATTCAAGATGATGGGGTAGGTTGTAGCAACTTTGTTTTCTTCCCAGAGGGATCTCAGCAGGAAAACTTCTGAGTGTCCTACGGACTAAAAATGCTTAGTTTCAAAGTGGATGCAGCTCTGACTTTAGGTTCATCGATTAACAACAGAAACCTGACCAATGACAGGTGGGGTTTCCTGAGGTTGGGACACATATTCCCAATCCTAATTAAATATATGTGGCAAGTAAAAGGAACAAATGAGACAATTCCAAGGTGAAATTCTCTGCTGTGAGCTCTAAAGGGATGAGAAAGCTTTTTATATGAGGACTCCATGAGAAATTGTGGATAGGGAAGTATGCATGACACTGGTGAGCCCAGGAGAGTACTGGGGGTTCACCATACCATGTTTTCAGTAAACACTTATCAACTGATTAGAGAATAGATATAAGATAACTAGCCCCTTAACATTAGTTAAATTAAAGTACTTAAAGAGTATAATACACTCTGTCAGGGTTATGTCTATGAAAACCTTCAACCATTCACAGTACCATACCTGCCTCTTCAACACAACTGAGAACAGGTGGAAAATTCTTTAGAACAGAGATCAGAAGCCTTTCTGGCAAATGCAAAGGAACCCTCTTTTATTGGAATCTTCCCTGAAAAATTCTGGACTGCCTCCTAAAGGAGTGATAAAAATTGTTAATGTCTTGATGTCATTAATACCTAAGTGTTATGAAACTATCTTTCTTCCTAGATAGACTTTAATGCCATTTATAGGTAGTAGTATTGATCTTTACTGCTTAAAGGTGGTAGAATAAGTCCTAAAAGAATATTTACCCTGGGACCACTTGAACTCCAGATTCCTCTTTTCTAATAGCAGCTAAAGGCTTCCCCAAATGAACACGGAAGCTAAAAATAGAGTTGCAGGCCCAAGGTGAGGGTAAAATCTGATGGGTCATCTGGTCTACCAAACATGGACTCCTTACTGAGAACAGGCATGGCTGTGTTTCTCGAGGACAAAGCCACCATGTTCTCAGAATGGTGGGCTGTGACTTTGCTGAGACATCACACACTGCTTTTTGCTGGACAAAGCTGGCTGTCATGCAAAGCAGCAACTCTCATTCGGCAAGCGGGCTAAGACAGCCCCTCCAGAAAGAGAATGCGCTCACTTCCCAGCTTGGCAAATGAGAGGGGAGCTCACCAGCCAGAAGGAGGAGGGCAGCGAAGGGAAAGCTTGAGGGAGGGCAAGAGGCTTAAACCAAGGGAGGGAGGCAAGGGCCGGGAACCTCACACCAGGGAAGAATGTACTCCAGCGTTAGCCCCCGCAAGGCCACGTCTTAAGTCTTTCTCAATGAGGACGTCAGTTCTACAGTGGAGTGGGGATGACAGGGATCTTGAACGTCTGAATCCCCACAGTACCTGCCCTGCTCATGGCTGGCCTGGCCCCTTTCAGCGCACACAATCGTTTTCCTCCAAAAGGGACATATTGCTGGGACGAGGGAAGGCTTTCGGTCTTCAGGAGCTGTCTTCTGTGCTTATCACGCAGGATGGAATGCACAGCCTTCAAGAAATCCTTTCTGCTCTCTGGGGAGCTATGAAAAGAAGATTTACACCTGTTAGGGAAACAGCACTTAACACATGATGGAACTTCTGATGTTATCAGGTGCAGCCAAACAAACATCCCTGAGGACCAAAGGTTAAAGACTGAGGCCACGACTCCAATTTCACTGCCGAGCAGCAGTGTTTTCATTGCTGGAGATAAAGAACACGTATTCCTTTCCCTTTATGCTTTGTGATTCATCTCCTGCAGCCAATTTGGGACCGAGCAGCCCATAAATGAATAGATTGATGGAGAGATGGATTTTGCACCACAAAGTTGCCAGATTCTGCTCTTGGTACTTAAGGCAGAGCCTTTCATTCTAAAATGTTTTACAGACAAAGGAACCACAAGATTCTTGCTGCTCTGCAGCGCACTTGGAAACTGATGTCCCAACATCCTTAGTTTCCTCTGAGTTGGATATCAATGCCTGTTAAATATCAACACCTTCCATGACACACTTCAACATGTAAATATTAAAGCTACATTGTTAAGAACTGGAAAATCTTCCCAACTTCCAATTTGCACGATAAAAAAAGTACTTCTTAGGTCAGTTATTTTTCTTGTTAAGTTCTTAATAGTTTTACCCAGGCAAGTTTTAGCTGGCATTCCTTATTAACAATGAATATGGCATCTCTACGGGCGGGCTCATTGGACCCTGTGGATTTATCAACAAAGTCGTAAGCAGATGAGCCTAAAATAGACGGTAAAGATGGTGCTAAACCACGTGTAGATTATCTGAAAAAAATTTCAATTCTAGTTCCAACAGCTTCCTGGGATCTGGATTTATTGATCCCTGTCACCCAACACCCAACAAAGAGGCAATGCAGAAACACACAACATGGGCTTTGAAGTCAAACCCACTGAGTTTGAACTCAGTATTCATTTGCTATAAGGTTTTAGCAAAGTACCCTCTGTGAGCCTTGGCGCCCCATTTGTCAAATGGAATAACAGCACCTCAGTCTGACTAAGTGAAGTAATGCATGTCAGGTGTTCAGCATAGTTCATGCTTGGTAAATGTGCCTTCTTACTGTATCAGCAGCCACGTTACAAAACATTACTAACAACCATGAAATATTGATTCCGTTGAGTTTTTATTGTGTGTGTGGGCAACCCATAGCATACTACCCACGGTGTGGGGTATTGGGTAAGTACTGAATAAATTACTAAGCACCTATGATAAAATTAAAGCATCATGGAGTACAGATCATATTTAAAGCCAAATGTATCAGAATGCTGGCTGTTGGCACCATCCAGCCTGGTGTCTTTAGGCCAAAAATAAGAGAGAGAGAGAGAATTGGCTGCACTTGAGAAACGTACAATTCTCAAATTCTTAATGACAGAGCCCAAAAAGGAGGAAGAAGAGGAGGAGGAGCGGGGAATGGTGAGAAGAGGGAAAGAAGAAGTAAGTGGAAGCCCACATCATAAGTTCAGCTTCCACTCCAGATCCGTAGGAGAACCTGAGTCACTTGAGCCAGCCTCCCTAGGTTGAAGTTTCCCTACACGATGAGGAATCCCAGCAAGACTGCACACACCCTCACCTGCTCCCAGGTGACTCTCCATCTGATGCACCTCAGAGATGTTACAGTACAAATGATGCGCCCAAACACCAAAACAAAACATGACACAACCATGTCCTTCTAACCCACCAAGTGTACATATAGGAAGAAAGCCCTCGTTTGAAGGTCGAATATATACGTGAAAATTCCGATTTCCTTTTAGAAAGATATTAACCAGGTTACTGTCTACATTCTGATAAAATTAGTTTAGTTTATCCAATTACTGTTACTTGATAAGTGTTAAATACTTTCTCAAGTGCACAAGAAAAAGGATGCAGCTTCTAGGGATGCACAAGCTGGTCTGCAGAAGCCAGAGGGGTTGGGGACACCAAGCACAGTCACATCCCTTCCCTCTGGGCGGCACCTCCCACACTTCACGGCTCCGGGCTCACCTGCAGCACAGGTGGAAGACCCTCTCCGGCCTCCCTTCAGACTCCGATTTTACGTGGACAATTTCACACACAGCATTTGCTTCTGCGTCTAGAGAAATTAAAACAAGGATGAATGAGAGTATGTTTCAAAGAGATTTATCTGCATTTTTACAAAAGCATTTCCCATGCTTTGGTGTAGGATTAAACAGAGCAGAGCCACATAAGACCAAAGAAACTTCATTCCTATCCTGTGATCTCAAGAGACAAGATGATTGAGAACTTAATGGGCGTGAAGAAAAAGAATGCTTGGAAAATTACCAGTTGCTAAAATCTCCTTCTGGATGGTCTAAAAGGACAATCAGTCAATCATATTGATGGAAAAACTGACCCTTTTAGCTGCACAGCCCGTTGGGCTGAACTATTTTAATTAAGTGATTAGTTGTTTTGGCAACAGTTGGACTAGACAGAGCCCAAGATTCCAGTGCTGATTTCATCAGGCCAGTGATATAAAGAGGCAGGCCCTTGCCATCTGTAGCACAGCCTTCCCCCTGAGCAACTGGGACTAGTGCCCTGGACAAGCTTGTCCTGGGAACGAATGGGGCTCGTCTTTCTCAGCCTGCCCACAGCAGCCAACCTGAAGGAAGCCAGAATGGTACACTGAGAAAGTGAGAAACAGTTATATTTAGAAATAACTTCTAAGTCTTTCAGTGCCTGAACATCACATTATTTTGCCACGTTATTCATTTATTAGTGTTTATGAAAGAAACAATTCACTGCAGACCTCAAGACTGCACACTGTAAAGTCTCATCCTTACCTAATGGTTCAAAACCCTAGTTACAAACCCTCATCGTGCCCACATTATTTAACCAACCAGTACCCATATGCAGAGAGTTTCACAGGTTTTCCCAAACGAAGACGAAATCTAGAAATTTCCATCTTCTGATTCTCATATCCACTGGAATTTATTTCATAACAAGAGATGTGTTGGCTAGTCTTTGTCAGTCCATTAAAATAAACTTTTATCTTGATTTTAAACTTGATTTGAATGAAAAACCGAGGGTGGGAACGGAATATCATCTTCACAAAGATGGCTTTGTTTTCCAAACTTAAATTCTTCATGTATTTAAGTCCTCAATGAAGGCAAAATTCCTGGCTGAGGAGCCTTTGCGGTTTGTTATAAGCATACGCTGTCCTATTTATAAACCAGGCACAAGGAAACATATGAACTAGATAATCCACAATCTAAGATTGCAAAGTAAGACAATGCTAGTGTTTAAGTGCCCAAACCTCAAAATATTATTATAGCTGTTTGTAGACCTGTGATTTACAGGGGCCTGAAAATTCATGTGTAAATCAATTTTACAAATCAAATCAAAGCTAAAAAGGCACGAGGGTCCTCTGGGCCAGAAGGTTGGACAGAAACCTTCTTAAGGCAAATAATCATCCCCAGTACATTTGCCAGATGTGGTTTCTGCATTTGAGTTTTCCTCCTGCAATGCAAAACAACTGAGAAGGAAGTGGCATCTAGTTTAACTTGGGTGGGTAACTGGAGGTTTCCCAAATACTGCAGAAGGTTCTTCCTCATGACACTGGACTAGGAAAGAGTTGGTTCTATAAGGATTAGAGCCAATTTTATGGCTCATGGAGGTGACAAGTGAAAACGGGGAGAAAATGAGTGACACCAACCGGACATGAAGAACTTAACACTCATGCCAGATGCCAGAAACACAAAAGAGAAATACAGATCCACTGTGCACCTGCAGAGGTCCACTTCCACGGCCCCTCTTACAACCAGAAAGCTGTACCTGCTGTCCAAATGGGACGGGAATAGGTGTGTCCCAAGAGTTTCCACTTGACCCCAAAGCTGCTCCTTCTCAGGTGTGCCCGGGAGAACCATTGCTGATTGCTCCTCCCTAAAACAGCCTCAAATTAAGTCCTGGATGGGGCCTCCAAGTCATAGCAATATTGCTATTCTTAGTCAATACCGTTCTGACATTCACTTCTCTTCTCATGCGCTAAAGCATCAACTAATCATCTTAGCAAGTACATTCAACACTACCTAACAACTTGCCTCACGGCTACTTGGGTCACAGAAAAAGAACTGACATTTCATGCTGATAAAAAGATAAAGATTTGTAATGCTTCAGGAAGAAAGAATGTATTCAATGGCTTTTTTTGTGCTTTGGGTGGTCTTTTTCGGTCTCCCAGTTAAAAGGCAAGTGAGTTATTTACATGGGCTTTGTCTGCTCATGGTCACAAAGATTCTTCCCAGAAGTACAAGACTCATTGCTACTTAGATGTGAGTCACTGTAATATTATTAATATATATAACAGAATGAATAGAATTCCTTGGAACAATATTAAAGGCACTACCTCCATTCACTTAGTTCATTCATTTAATAAACAGCTGGGTAAATAAGAGGCAATGGAGAGACTGAGGGAAAGGAGACTTAAGCACAGAAGAAAAAAGATGGTAGGGTGGTTAGAACCAAGAGTGTGGATTCAGAAAAACAATTCATACATACACAGAAATATGTACCCAACATGTTTCAGAGTTTACCTGCACTTGCCAAAGCTCGAACCTGCAAAGCTTCGGTAGGAATCATGTGTCGAAACCGGAAGGGGTCCCAGTCCTCGTAAATTGAAAGCCTGTGAGATCCTACCTGCAGGAAGAGAAGGAACTAGGTGCATGAGAACTCTGTGCTGAGCCCGGACCAGACCCGCACACACTTTCTAAACCAGTGATGCTGCAGATATAGAGAACAGACTTGTGGTTGCCAAGGGGGAGGGGTATGGGGGAGGGAAGGACCGCGAATTTGGGGTTAGCAGATGTAAACTATTATATAGAGAATGGAGAAACAACAAGGGCCTACTGTAGAGCACAGGGAACTCTATTCAATATCCTGTGATAAACCATAATGGAATAGAATAACAAAAGGAACGTCTACATGTGTATAACTGAGTCACTCTGCTGTACAGCAGAGACTGGCACAACACTATAAATCAACTATACTTCAATAAAATAATAAAATTTTAAAAATATGTCATTAAAACTAAAACACTTTTTAAAAATTTAAAAAACAAATCAATTGTTTTAATTTTCAAAAAAAACCCCAACAAGAACAACAACAAAGCAGTGATGCTGGAACCCCGGGTCACTCCCCCATGTGCACTTTTATTCACCCAGCAGCAAGCCAGAGGCCATGTGACAAATCTGCTGAGGGTGCGCAAATAAGCAGGCAAAAGAGAGACAAAGGAAGAAAGAGAAAAGGGATCCCAAAACAAGCACAGAGGGGCAGGAGGAACAGGGAATGGATAAAAATAGTATTAGGAAGGTAGGTTCTGGCCATGGTAGGCCCAATAGCTATTTACTTTCATGCTCTAAACGTGAGTCTGCCTGCAGGAAGGCAGGATGGGCAATTTCCTTAAGTCCTCAGCAACACTTAAAAAAAATCATAAAACACTCATGCCTGACAAAGGTGCAGAGTTACAATTACGCAGATACAACTGAGAAACAGTAAGGGAGATACTTTGAAACTATGGGGTGAAATAAGAAGTCTTACAAGTTTCCTCTTCTGTTTGGAACCATCTTTATACACAAGGACCACAGCAGTTTTGAAGACTGGAAAAACATAAAATGAAGGCAGTTATGGCACATAAGGGGTTGGGTTTTCCCCTTCACTGCAATAACTCGTGGTAACAAACACTACCGTTATGAAGAGGACAGACAGTTCCCATGAATCAGCCCCCATTCCACCCTCCACTCACTCAGCACATCTGAGAGACGCAAAAACCTGTTAAGACAAAATTTTCCAGGTCCCAGATAAACAGAGAAAGCCTAAAGAGATGGAAATAAACCCTCCTGCCCCACTGGAAACTTTTGGGTAAAATATATTTTCACTATGGTATCAATTCAAGCTTAAAACTTCAGCTTATACACATTTAACAAAAATGTACTAGTTCAGCAGCTGAAGGAACAATACAAACATCAATAATAATAACGTTTAAGGTAATTTATATTTATGCAAATTAAGCTAATACTACATACACGCAGAGTGTTCCTAATTCAGGAAATGTAATTCATCTTTTTTGACCTCAATAAATAAAAATGAGTTTATGAAGTAGAATGCAATTCTACTTTTTTCCAAACAGGATGAATCACAATAAACTATTTAGAAGCAGGGAGTATGTAGTTTTATTCTTATATTCTTTGGGGGTGGGGGAAGATACAATGGAGTTGTGCATAATCTTCCATAGAATTCCTTAAACAATGCCAAGCACGTTCAGCACTCAGCGATTCTGACTCCCTCTGGAGAGGAAAGAAGAATTGGTGTCCAGAACGACAAGAAGGGTGACCCCAGCCCATCCTTGGCTCCCTGTATCAGGGTCTCCATCTCCCTTCACCCTCTGACCCCAAGGCATAGCAGGGACCCCATTAGTCACATGGCAGCTGGAGGGGGCACACCTGGTGTACCAGACACACAATTACAGGGAATTCTCAGGGACAGCCCCCCCACCCCAGGCTCCCAGGCCCTCTGCAGACTAACCCAACGTGTCTGGTTCATTCTTTATCCTACTTAGTTAGGATGGGTCAGGCTCCCTTTGTGTAAGACCGCAGGAAAAGAAGCTTTCGGGTACAAAGAAGCAGACCCCAGCCACTGGGTCTGAGCTGTCACACAGCACCTGACTTCGTAAAAATCCCAGAGGACAGACTGAGAGGTTCCCACTGACCCCAGGAGGCGGCCCTCTGTCCTTACCATGAAGCCTTCAGAAATCAGTGTCCAGGACAGCAGGTCCCTTTAAAATGGAGGGAGCTCCACTGCAGGAGAGGGGGAGGTTGCCAGTGAACTTGGTCTCAGAAGACCCAGCACCTCACTGGGACCAGAGCTCAATAAGGTTGTTGCCGTGACTCTAAGAAGGCGACTGGTCTGCCTCAGTTTACCTGGACCATCTAGGGTCACAGCGGTAGGGCCAGAGTGGACCTCAGTCTGGGCTACGAGCATTTCCGCCTTGATCCCTCCCTGATCCGCAGCCGACTGTCACTCAGTTGACTCCAAGTGCTGCCCATCCCTTCAGACACGGCCTTGATGTCCAAACCTCCCGGCTGCCCTGACCAGCCTAAAACACTCTCTCGATATCCCCCCCAAAGGTGAACATCTAACACCCTTTAAGGCCGAAACCTAAACAAACTATTTCTTTTCTTCTTTTAAAGGTGGTGATCATCAGCCCTGAGTACAAACTAGCTGTCCTGGGAGTAAAACATCAAGGTGCTGGGTGGGCAGCCGGTCAACTTTGTTTTCGGAAGAAAGCAGCACTATTTCCTGAGATCAGAGCAACGGAAACAAGACAACCACGGTTTAACCCCAAAGCTGCTTGTTCAATGGTAATTAAGTTACTTCCCTCACAGCGACTCTTCCTTGTTTCAAAACACATTTCTAAGGCTCTGTTAGTTCTGCTTGCTACTTAAAAATCACACCGAAACTGCCAAACATGTCACATTTTAAGGACTGGGAATCCATAAATAACCTCATTACGATGACGACAGCCTGCCTGGAGCCACACACACACATTGCCCCCCAAACCTCAAAACTGGCATTTTCCTGAACCCTTTCTATCACAGGTTGGCAAACTAGGGCCTGCCTGTTTCCGCACAACCCACCAATACTAGTGCCCATTTGTTTACATACTGTCTACGGCTGCGTCTGGCTACTTATGGCCTCTTGGTCTGTGAAGCCTAAAATATTTACTATGTGGCCTTTTATAGAATACGTTTGCCAACCTCCTACTTTATCCCAGTCAAAGGATTTTCTTATTCTAAATCTGTTTATTTCTAACTATAGGAAATATGTAAAATTCAGGAGACAGGCATGAAAAATCCCAATGTTGAACTCTGGAATGGTTCATCAATAGCCCAGCATCAGAAAGAGGGATAGAGATGGTTTGGATTATTTCCTTCAGAATCCTACATCCCATAAATGACCTACTCAGAAGCATCAGAAAGCTCCCAGACCTCTCCAAGAAGAAATTGCCGTATAAGAAATGCAACTGTTAATGATGGGAAAAACAAAAAAAGCAAAACAAATAGTATCCCTCCCCCTGCCAAAAATACCCACTACTATCAAAAACCACCAGCATGTCAAAATACCCCTCTGTATATCATATTTAGTCACGTTTTTCCTTCACATTTATATGCTCCTTTATTATTTTTAATGAAATGGCATCAACAGCTACAGTGGCTCTTTGGAATCTTTAGGAATATCACTAAGGTTTTCAATGAAAGCTGAGTCATCTAATTAGGAAGTCCAATAAATCTTTGTATTAAATACTCTGATTTTTATATCACTAGGATGTTCCATTTGGGAATGCACCGTTCACATCGTAAAAGAAAAAAAGAGTTCAGTTAAAGAAGCAGTAAGCAGCAATACCCTCCCTCTTCTGCCCCCAGAAAGATAAGGTAAGGAAGGAGAACGGAAATACTAGACTTCCTTTATACTATGTTCCTGCCCATGCATCTTCTAGTGGGAGGCTAGGAAAAGACACAACCTAAAACAAAAGCATGAACACTGATCACTGATCATGACTGATCGTTTTATACCCAG
The DNA here is from genome assembly GCF_965194805.1 of Balaenoptera borealis. NCBI lineage: Eukaryota > Metazoa > Chordata > Mammalia > Artiodactyla > Balaenopteridae > Balaenoptera > Balaenoptera borealis. The sequence goes on along the minus strand of NC_138862.1, from coordinate 13,997,465 downwards.
GAATAACACTGCACGCCGTACAAGCATTTACACACAACAATGAGCCATATTTCCTGGATATGTACAGTGCCCAGTGGACTAACCCATAGTTTTTCTCACTCAAAAAGCATTTCACAATACAACCACATGAGGTTTCTAATTGCAGCAACTGCATCCATCAGAACTGGCTTATTGGAAAATTAATCATTCACAAACATCACTACTTTCGCTGGTATTAGCCACGATGTGATTGAGAAGCACCTCGTAACTAATCAAGGCGCCCAGTGATGCCACAACAGGTGAGGTGAGAATCATGCCCTGAATCCTGGCATCACACAGAGCCACACAGAGTTGGGAAGAGAATGAAAGGACTGGGGAGCTCAGAAACAGAGACAGTTTTGTCTTGATTTTTCACTTGATTTTTCCTTGGTTTATTATTAACTCATTATTTTGAAAAGATATTCAGAGCAGCAGCTTAAAAAAAAATCTTTTCCTGCCCATATGTCTATACCTGGGGGAGACCTGAACAGTCATTCCCTCCCTCTTGGCCACATTCGTCATACTTAGCTGGAAGGTTTAATTTAGTATCTGTGACATGTTGGTGGCCATAGCAGGAAGACAATGCAGATAACTGTAATTAACTATATTTTAATAAATTGTGTCTTGGAAAAGAAATGTTAAGTTACTGCGAAAAATAAGTCAGCCTCCCTCTTCCCCTCCAAACCTTCTCGTGACACATACCAAAAGCTGCCAATTCGGGCTCCTTTTTCCACTTTCCCAGCGAGGCCGGTGGGTTTGGCCAGATCACAGTGGTATGCAAAAGCAGGTCCCCCATGCTCAGATCTGCAACCTGAAATCCAGGGCAAAACTTACTGGGCGATGTTAAAAACACTCAGATATTCATGACATTTTAAAATTCGACAGGCTGGGGTCAATTCAACTTCAAGAAAATAATGTCTCTAAATAATGTCTCTCACTTGGTCAACTTTTTTTCCCTTATCCTGTTTGCCTATCAGAATTTCAAGAATAAGGTGGCCAAAAGGTACAAATCGGGCCTCTGGAATTCACACGCAGTAAACCTGTCAAAATTGATGAACAAAATTAGAGAGGGTTTGTGTTCAAATGGAGAGTTATCTAAGGAGAACAAATGGCTGTCAACAACAAATTTCCAGCCCAGGAAACTGCAGACGTTGCCACCTGTGAGTTTAAATCCCTTTGGAGCCAGGGTCTTCTGGGAAGCAGTGGAATCAATTATTTCTTCTTCTTCCGACTCATTTTAAGGAAGATTTCATTTCACTTTAGAGGAGGGAAAAGAAGCCAACTGAGGAGTTGGGAGATTGTTCTTTAAGCTTGTGCAAATGTGAGCTCTGGGATCTGTAGAAACCATGAGGTCTAGTGTTGCGTCCTCGAAGGTCAAATGCTAAACCATCTCAGAGGGACAGGTTCCTCTTCTTCTTGTAGAGACATGATGATCCTGAGATTCCAATGGTGTCTACACCTCACAATAGTCATGTGTGCCTTTTTCACTGGAGTCCTTGGCCCACTTCCAAGTCTATCAAAATCCCATCCTCCCACCCACTCAGCATCCTAATCACAGGCGAAAGGATCATCTGGTCTCTCAATGTGCTCCCTGTGCAAACATGTCAGACCACAAGGCTTTGCAGAAATCAGAGTCTCCGGTCCATCCCACTGGGAAACACCGTAAATTGTTAGGAGGGTCTCCCTCTAGTACGCCTCCCTGAAGCACCCGCCCACCAGCCTCTCACTTCTGCTCTGCGTCCACAGAAACCAAGCCCGAGTGCTTCTTCCTCAAAGCAGCAATTTGAATATTTGAAAACTTGATGTTGAGCTTCAAGGACAAATGGCTCTGGGGTTTTTTTTTTTTTGCTGCTTTTGATCTGACTGGGTTTCTAGATACAACAGCTGCCGAGCAGCCCTCCACGGAGCATGGTGCCATTTGACGCTGCCCTTCTCAAGCCACCAGGCCAGGCTACAGAGCTGGAGATGGGGCTCCAGCAGTACAGAATACAGTGGTATTGCTGCCACTATAATGATTGGGATCATTATAATAGTTAATCATTACTCTAATTATTATTGAGCAATATTATTAGTAGTACCGTCAGTGGTTAAAAACATTAAGCAATTGTATTACTTTGTACGTATTAAGTAACTAGTCAACTAAACACCCAGGCGAGTATCCACTAAGGGAACTATATAGTCTCCACTACCCATGCCCCACACACCACAGCGGAGTGGTTATATACATAAGTCAAATTCCTTGGTACCATTCTGGTCCACAGCCTTAGAGGGAATGTCTTTAAAAGTGATTAAATGCCATATGATCCACCAATCCCACTCCTGGGCATATATCCAGACAAAACTATAATTCAAAAAGATACATGCAACCCTATGTTCATTGCAGTGTTATTTACTGATGTAATAGCCAGGACATAGAAACAACCTAAATGTCCATCAACAGATGAATGGATAAAGAAGATGTGGTACATATATACAATGGAATACTACTCAGCCATAAAAAAAGAACAAAACAATGTCATTTGCAGTAGCATGGAGGGAACTAGAGATTATCATACTAACTAAAATAAGTCAGAAAGAGAAAGACAAATACCATATGATACCACCTATATGTGGAATCTAAAATATGACACAAACTAACTTATCTATGAAACAGAAACAGACTCACAGACAGAGAACAGACTTGTAGTTGCCAAGGGGAGTGGGAGAATGGAGTAGGAGTTGGGGGTTAGCAGATGCAAATTAGGATATATAGGATGGATAAACAGCAAGGTCCTACTGTATAGCACAGGGAACTATATCCAATATCCTGTGATAAACCATAATGGAAAAGAATATTTAAAAAGAATGTATGTGTATAACTGATTCCCTTTGCTGTATAGCAGAAATTAACACAACATTGTAAATCGACTATACTTCAATTTAAAAAAAGTGATTAAAGATCACTGGGGTAGATCATTGCCCAAACTCTACTTCCTCCCTCTATGTATCTGCACCTTCCACCATGTGATTTTCTAGTACTTCCCACGAGACTAGGCTAAGCCCCAAAGTCTTTGGGCTTGGCCATATGAGTTGGGCCGTGCACTTGGTATCAAAAGTTACCACCAGCCCTCATAAGCTTCCGCCTTCCAGCCATGGAAAGGACATGCTCAAGACAATCACTGCTGCTTCAGCCTGGATCCTAGGACGAAGAGACATGGCACACTCTGAGACCTAAGCTCTGAAGCTCACCGAGACAAGCCAAAGCCCAGCTGACCCACACCCTGCGAGTGAAATACAAGTATTTTTTGTCATGAACACTAAGATTTTTAGTTCTTTGTTACCTGGTAAAAACAGGCTGATACAGTCCCAATGCACATGGTTCCTCTCTCTTGACAAGTTTCCACGCTGTAAATGTAGTAAGGGGGTCAGAGCTGCTCCCTCTGGCCAACAGCCTCTCCCCTGGCCTTCCACTGGTCCCCTTCCGAACAGCCTATCAAAACTCTGAGACTGAGTTCCGCTACAAGGCCTCTACCCCAGCAAGGACTGGGATTCCTTGCTGAGTCAGGCTTTCCGAGCCCTTCTTTTAAGAGGAAATGCCCTCCTTGGCCCTTTTCTTCCTCTGACCTAAGCAAAAGGGATGCTTGCTCTGTGTGGTCCAGCCCAACTCCCTAGAGTTTAACATGGGGTAGGGACTGAAGGTCCAGCTTCATCATAAACTGTTTCTTTGTCCTCTGTGGCTATCTGTCTTCAGGGACCTCCTGGGGACAGTTGGCTGGTGATGGCATCAGGTACTCTGTGTCCCTGGAATGTTACCATTTCAGTATAGACCTACCATTCCCAGGAGATACTGATAAATATTCCCATTCCTGTTTACCAACTGTTCATAGTACCAGTCTAGGTTTCTTTCTGGATATTGCCATTAAAAGGTTACTCAATGATCAGGAATCACCTTTGTGAAAATCAGGCCATAACTTGTAAATGTCTGCCTCTACAGGCTGTTTCCATGGCTGTTCCAATATACTGCTTGCTGTAAGTACTGTTGCAGAATTGTAACTGATATTGGTACAGAGCATCCTATTTCCCCAGGACCATTCTCCCTGTGGTTTTATTTTTGTGGAATCAAGACCACTCTATCCTTTCCAGTTAGAAGACCATTCTCTTCTATCGAGAAAAAAAGAGATCAAGTAGATTTGAGTCATTTTCTTTGAGTAATCAATTTGTCTTTGGCTACGATACCTTTGGCCCCTTTTAGGGGCCTATTTCTTTCTTATTCTTCCTATAGTGCTAAGACATAATCTTTCAGTGCTCTCTCTGGCATCTTCTCCAAGCCTTCATTTTTCTGGTCTTCAGACATCCTAATACTGATATAGGACTTTCCTACCCTGTAATACTGGTATATGGTCAAATGTCCCTTCTTCCATCTTTTGCACATTTTTTTTTTTCCTAACAAAATCTCTGCTCACAAGAGACTGCTGTGTATAGCACTGTATCTCTTTGTTCCTCGCTGGAAAGATTTCTTACTTGGTTGACAGAATCTTATTTTAGAGGACAGGCAGTCTCACCAAAGCCTTACCCCCTTTTATAGTCTCTGACTTTTGAATCATATTCATGTTTTTTTCTCAAGTCTTTGCAATCTGCTATCCATATCACCTTCTAGTCTTTAGCATAATGGTCCTTTGCTCTCATTAAAATTCAGAAATCAATTCAGAATATAATGAAAAATATAACGAAATACACTGAAATTGTTCATTTCCATGACCCAATAAAATTCACTCCTGTCAAAATGAAATAAACTAAAACACAGGATGGAAGAAGCCTTATGATCTAAAACGTTTACAGTATTATTCATAGTCATCAATAAATGAAGCCAAGAGAACTGCCTGACAATAGGAATTAAGTAAATCATTGTTCAATCACACAATAAAATATTCTACAATAATTTCAAGGATTCTTTTGAATTATTTAAAATAACATGAAAATTAAATAATTCTTTGTTCAATATAAAAAAATTCAAGGTACAAAATACCTTCCAAAATATTCAAGAATATATAAGGAACTATATTTAATATTCAAGTATATAATATACATAATTTTTAAAAAATTAAACACCAAAACATCAAGAGGTTTTGCATTTTGAGATCATAGATAATTTTTCTCCTTGCCTTTCTCTGAGGTTTGCCCTTTTCTTTAATAAACATAGTACGTTTTTCTTACTATAATAGTTTTACAAGAAAATGGGAACTAAATCAAGAGTAGCAGTGTCCATCTTTTCTACACTCTGATAGATTAAATTATCTGCCTGGCAGACTGAGAACATTCTCATGCTCTGCCTGAAATATCATGTAGAAAAAATAAATTGTATTTCAGTGGAAAACTATGCACATCCTCCTGGGCTATCAGAGTCCAACCCTGTACCTATGTGCCTTTGAACTCCTTTGCCACTCTTTGTAAGGTGTAGGTAACAGATAAATGTATAAATTCTCTCCAGTCTGGTAGCGACTTCCTCGTGCTGTAGAGAAACCAATTTGTCTCCATTCACAAATCATCCTGACATTTCTTCACTTCCTACATATACCTGTGCTATTTTGACTGTCTGGTTCCCTCACATCATCTGAGTAAAATAAATTCCTTCATATGTGTTCACTTGTACATCTCTATGAGATATCATGAATTTACCATTTTCTGAAAAATCTTTTAATAGTCCAAAACCTTGTTTTGTTTCACTGAGGACATAAACGTGAACCTAGATAATAACCCTTTATACCTCTGAAGATAAGGCGTTTTCACGTCTAGACTAAACAACCAAGCCTTGCCCCCATTCTCTCCTCCCCGCCCCACTGCCTTTCCCCCTCTTTCCAATCACAGCAAGAGAGTTTTTCTTCATAGTTCCCTCCCAGCTTGTCTCCTTTTTTGAGGCAGAAAGCAAAACGAGGACAATATTCCAATCAAATCATGAGGTACAGAGGCATTGATGAATATCATTACATATCATATCTGTAATGATATACTGATTCATTTTAGTATTATCAGCATTTTTATTCACATAAGCTCTTCTCAATAACTCAGGCACGACTTAGAGCTCATGCTACGTTTTTCTCAAGTATATCTGTTCCTGTGAGTATTTCTTCTGAGTAGATTTTCAGGCAGACTTAAAAAAAAAGATTCATAGTCATTTGAAACTTTCATTCACTCAACAAGTATTTATTGAGTACCTACTACATGCCGGTTATTATTTTAATCTTTGGGGATATAGCCTCCGCCTTCATTGGTGTTTAGAGAAACAGCCCAAGTTACGGTCATGGAAATTCACTCTCACACTTAACACAGAACAAAACCAGAGGTCCCGAGGGTGAAGGAGTGGAATCAGGACATGTTTCCTATATTAAGAAATAATTCAGCTGAGAAAGAAAATTCACAATGTAGCCTTGCGTAATGGATAAAAGTTCCACCAACATGGGAATGTAAACTGGTGCAGCCACTATGGAAAACAGTATGGAGGTTCCTTAAAAAACTAAAAATAGAACTACCATATGATCCAGCAGTCCCACTCCTGGGCATATATCTGGAGAAAACTCTAAGTCGAAAAGATACATGCACCCCAATGTTCACTGCAGCACTATTTACAATAGCCAAGACATGGAAGTAACCTAAATATCCATTGACAGATGAATGGATAAAGAAGATGTGGTATATATACACAATGGAATATTACTTAGCCATAAAAAAAGAATGAAATAATGCTATTTGCAGCAAGATGGATGGACCTAGAGGTTATCACACTAAGTGAAGTAAGTCAGACAAAGACAAATATCGTATGGTATCACTTATATATGGAATCTAAAAAATGATACAAATGAACTGATTTACAGAACAGAAACAGACTCAGAGACATAGAAAACAAACTTATGGTTACCAGAGGGAAAGTAGCGGGGAAAGAGATAAATTAGGAGTTTGGGATTAGCAGATACAAACTACTCATATTTAAAATAGATAAACGACAAGGTCTTCCTGTATTGCACAGGGAACTACATTCAATGTCCTGTAATAAACTACAATGGAAAAGAATCCGAAAAAGAAGCTGAATTACTTTGCTGTACACCAGAAACTAACACAACACTGTAAATTAATTATACTTTAATTTAAAAAAAGGTTTCACCAACAAAAACACTATCCTTGTAACTATTTTACTTACAAATAGCACCTTAAAAAGAAACAAACCAACCCAGCTCTGTGGATAGGTGTGCTGGGAAGAAGTGGGGGTCCTTACCTCTTTTTTCTCACCAGTCTGTTCAGCAATCAGCTGGTCAAACACAGCCCCAAACTCTTCATGGATTTTCTGCATTTCATTGATATGACTTGCAACCTTATTCATAGTCTTGATGGCCACTGGAAGAAAAGAGGTCATGAAATAAATGAAAAGGCTGTTTCAAGACTCTCATGGCGACACGAGCAAGGAGCAGATCTCAGGGGCCCGTGACTCACAGTCCAGGTGGTAGTGTTCCTCGCTCTCCGCGTCCGTCAGAGCGAAAAGCTCCTTCAGCAGAAGCGGGTACTTGAGGATCCTCTGGATGGGCTTGATGAGGTAAGACTCCAGAGTGGACGAGTGCTGCTGCTTCGGGTTCTGAGCATCCAGGAACGCCTTGAACGCCGCGTCCATCTTGGCTGGAAGAGTTTAAATACAGGTTGTCTGGGCAGAGTGTCCAAATGACTCCCTTCTCACAATTTCACTCACTAATTCCCAGATGCCTTTTTACAGGATTCAGAGTACCGTGAGTTGTCAGAGGGGGGGAAAGAGGGCTCAGAGGGACAACTGGAAGGGTCTGTCCATCAGATTTATTTGTTTATTTGAGGGGCGGCCCAGTGAGTTAAGGGATAGCGGAGTTTGTAAATCTTATACACATGGATTTTCAGGGGCTGCTGTTTATCGTCCTTGCGTTAAGAATGTCTTCTTATTCTCATACTTTGACATCTGAGGCCTTACGGACCCTGGGGAAACTGCCCATCTCAGAGCTGGCCAATTCCTAGATGGTAAAGGACCCACCTGGAAGCATGCCTTTCACATGCAAGCCAACCAATCCAGAGCCACCTGCCTCCTTCCCTCTTCTATTAGGCTTTTACACTCTAGGCCACTATTTCCCCTGCCCTGATCACCCCAGAGCCAGGTACCAGACAACTCAGGACAGCCCCTCCACCCCAGAGCCTGCTGAGATTGTTCAAATTACCCAATCCTAAACCTGTTTACCCTGCCTCACCCATTCCTCCCTGCAGAAACCACAATAAAGGGTCTTGCCCATGTCTTCCCCCTCACTCATTCTGTCTCCTGGTGGGCTCTGGTGCTTCCCCTCATGGCCCTGCATGGCATAACACTCCCCCTTCTCTTGGGAACCATGAGTAACAAACTATCTTTCTGATGGCAACTGTCTCCTGATCTGTTGGCCTCACCATATCTGAATAATATGAAAGCCTACGTTTTAAAACACTCCTTATGCCAGTTTTTCTAATGTTTCAAACATTTCCTTGCTGGTAGAACCTCTTTTGAGAAAAGGAAGGAAAATAAAAAGCAGCAGCAGCGCCTTGCAGCTCTGGTAAGTGGAGCAAGGCTGATCCCCCGCAGTGAACGCCTTTTAAGATCTGTTCTATGTTAATTCAGGGCTACCAGCTATTAGGATTTATTTCAGAGGGAAACATACATCTGACCTAAGGTAACTCAGGCAGCACTTTCCTCACCAGCTGGGCTTTTATCTGTGTCCCAGCTGGGCTGAAAAGCAGTCCTGGGGAGTTGTGGGTCCCCAGACAATTACAAAAGGTACCTGCCAGTGGATAATTAGGAAGACACGACTTATGCCTTCCAGGTGCAAAGAAATGGCGGAGAGAGAGGCTGAAGTGAGGGCAAAGAATGGGAAGAAGAAAGGACACTATATCAAAGTGACTAACTGTAGGCATATATTTCTTAAGCTTCTGATAAAAATATATTTCCATCTCCAGTGATTAGGAATGTGAGCTAAGAACAGAAGATGTTGTAAAAGGACACCATGAAACTGTAAAATGATTCTTCTCACTATCTTTATTCAATTAAGATAAACAGCAATCATGTGGGGAAGGCCTGGTAAAGACTACAATCTTTTCATTTTGTTTAAGCCCCATTAAGAGGAATCAGACTCCATGGGTCCAGCCACCAAATCCTTGAAGAGAAAGAAGACTGGGAATGAGATGGCTGAGGAGGAGCCCATGGCCTCGGAAGTGAGCCCAGGCCCAGAGCTGATGCACGAGGAGGCTGCAGCTTCCGTGGACATCCCGAGTCTTGGTCCATGTCCACAAGGGGCCTAGGAATTCCCCCTAAAGTCCTCACGTCCAAAAACACGGCCATGTGCGTTTAACCCATCAAGTGTATTTCACATCAGGGCAAAAGAGGGCATGGTTCTCAGCTCTCTGAGCGGTAAGGAGCGTCACTCCCATGCAACCTAGATGGGAGTCTGTCAAGAATCATAGGCTTTTTGTCCTCAAAGAGTTCTCTTCATCCTCTTGGCACATTTGGCCATTAGAAAAATGTAAGTCACACCTAATGTTTTAAGGGATGGTTTTTAAAGATTTTCTAATATTTTTCAGGTGCAAAAAATAATGGTTTTGAATTTTAAAAATCTATAGGGGCAGAATTTAATCTAATCAAATGATTAAAAAGAACACAACTGCTTTAAGAACTCTGATGAGTATATAATTTTACCCTAGAGCAAAGTGCTCTAAAACTGTTATGTTAAAAACTCTCATAACATAGCATTCAGTTAAAGTTTAAAAAGATGCACACACACAGAACTATACGACCAATTCAGCATGTGTAAAACCACAGACTAGGCCATAGAGCAGGACAATTTCCTTGTCCTACAGAAGGACAAGGAAATTCCCAGGTTCCCTTTAAGTTTTTTGCGCTGAAGTAGAACTCTTTTGCCTAGACTATGACTATCATTAAGTATGTCATTATCTGGGGCAGGATCTTTTGTTGTCCAGAGACCTGTGTTGTATTAATGTTTATTATAATACGTTTTGAATTAAATCAAGCTAGTTCTCTTTCGCAACAAACGTAAATATAAGTAAATTACTTACAAATTCAGCAGCTGTTTACATGGCAGCCACAGTAAAGTGTTAAAGAAGAGTAGGCTGATTGGTTCTACTGTTTACCAAGGACATGTTTCTCTAATCCTTTAACCTATGAACTGTCACATGCAGAACTATGGAAACGAAACAACTTTCTGGAGACTCTCAGAACACCCCATCGTCTTCCTAGAACACTTAGAAACACCAGCTTGCCAATCTAAAAATTCTCCTCTTTTCCATGCAAAATATAATTACAGCTGGAGTGATTTTTGTAAATAATTGAAACAATTTTAGTAGTGATGGTGGTGACCATTATCACACACCTGAGAACAAAAATAGGTGAGGGAAAAATGAAATGCCACAGAAAGGTGTATGAAGTGTGGTAGGTTATAACAAAATTAATGAAAAATAGAAATAAAGCAGGGGAATTCTAAACTCCCTACATTTCTGCATAATTGCAAAATGACTCATCAATTCTGGCCCCAAAGAACTGAGTCAAAACGTTCACGGTAAGAAAATTGACAAAACTGTTAATTCAAGATATATTGCATTTCATTTCTCAGTACAGTCGGTCCCCCGTATCTACAGGTTCTATCCACAGGTTCTGCATTGTGAATTCAACTCACCAGGGATAGGATATATCTGGAAACAAAAATTCCAGAAAGTTCCAAAAAGCAAAACTTGAATTCGCTGCACACGGACAGCTATTTACATGGCACTTGTATTTTATTAGGTATTATAAGTAATCTAGAGATGATTTAAAGTATATGGGAGGATGTGCATAGGTTATAAGCACACACTATGCATTTTATATAACGGACTTGAGCATCCTCGAATTTTGGTATCCATGGCGGGGGGCAGGGTCCTGGAACCAATCCCCCACAGATACCGAGGAACAACTGTACCCTTATTTGTGGCCTGTTGGAATATCCATCTGGTACAACAATGACTCTTAGATTTCTGTCCAGAAGCCCCCAACCACAGTTGGCCACACAGATGTGAACTGACAACGAACAGGCCCACCTGCTACCCAGTCCTCGCAGGACTTACCTTTCACCAGGACCTTGGGGACCTTCGTGTGGCTGGCACAGAAGGCACTGTAGAGCTTGAAGCGGTCAGCATAATACAGAAAGGATCCCCCCAGAGAGAACAGCACTTTCTGGATTTAACGAGAAACAATGCAGTTAGCTTACGGTCCTCCTCATCTGGAAGTATCAGCAGGATACAGCAGGGAGCTCGCATCTGCCTGACTCTCCCCACAAATCAGCATCACTCACACCTGTCACAGCCTGTCTCAGCTCACTGATGGCCTATCGGAAAGTGTGTGGGCTTACATATTTGTGTAATAGATGCTGGACTTGGCTTCCTCGGTAATTACAGTCAAGATGTCACTGGTTTTCCAGGCTTGTGTCTTTCAGTGACCTATCTGGGATGTTTGAATGTTAACGAGAAAGTAGATATGGCATTTTGGAAAAGACAGAAATCTCCTGAATTCTCTCATTAGTTCCTGTTGGGAGGTAGAAGTGACAAACCAAATAAAGGCAGGAAACGCATAAATCTCCCAAAATAGAAAGCACATTTCCCTAATCACTAACTCCACCCTCTCCAATGCCATGCTCTCTTCTAGCAGGAATAGATAAGAACATAAGAAACAGACTCAACTACAGGAATTAGTACTGTCTCCCAGGCCATACCCTCTGCCCCAACAGGATCAAACCTAGGTGGAGGCTTTCCCTATTAGGAATTTAATATGCCTGAGGTGGGATACCTTTTATCCTACACATTTTATATAAATATATGTAACAGGCCTCAGAAAAGTACCTTCTATAAGGTTTCACAATGATCTAGTCTAGTTCAGAAAGAGGTATTGCTTATTCAAGTTTAGAATTTAAAACGTATGTTCAAAGCAAAAAAATAAGCTATACATACACATACATCCCCGTATCTCCTCCCTCTTGCGTCTCCCTCCCACCCTTCCTATCCCACCCCTCTAGGTGGTCACAAAGCACCGAGCTGATCTCTCTGTGCTATGCGGCTGCTTCCCACTAGCTATCGATTTTACATTTGGTAGTGTATATGTCCATGCCACTCTCTCACTTCGTCCCGGCTTACCCTTCCCCCTCCCCGTGTCCTCAAGTCCATTCTCTACGTCTGCGTCTTTATTCCTGTCCTGCCCCTAGGTTCTTCAGAACCACTTTTTTTTTTAGACTCCATATATATGTGCTTTGGATTTGAGTGATAAATTGGGTTCCACAAAGTGTACTTTATTGAATGAACAATGCAGAGAAATCTGATAGACTGTCTATTAAAAAAAAAAAAGGTTTATTATGAACCACACATAACTGGTAATTAGAGGCCTAAATTCTTTTCCTACATGTTGTACTTTTCCTCCTTTACTTTTCAAGCCCCATCCCTCCCCAAACCTCACCCCCTTGACCGAGAGGGTTTCGGGAGGGGCAGTCTGACTCTGTAGGTATAGTCATCCTTTGAGCCATATTCAACAATCAAATGAGAAAAACTATATAAGAAAAAGCTCTAATTGTAACGTCTTACTTTAGCCATATCAAGTCATTCATTTGTTTAACTTTATATTTACTAGGCACATACCATACAGCAAACACAGATAGAACATTAAGGTATTCATTTGTTCTTCCAGCCTTAAAAAATGATCTCAGAGCACAAAGTGTGCACAAACATGAGGGGTTTCTACACAAAGACTGCATTTCCCCTGTGTTTCTCTTCTGCAGGACTTCACAGAGCCTCTCATTGGCTGACGAACATTGCAAACTTCCAAGGGGAAATTTTATCAAAACTTATTTGACCTCAGAACCAATTTTTTTTTTCCTAATACTGTCTTAGGCAACACAATTTGAATATTTTAACAAGTTTTTATATTTTTGGCAAATATATAATCAGGATTTAAATGAAGCAGCAATGGCAGAAACCAACAGCAACAGGTTTAAGAGTGAAAACTGACTGTCCAGAAGCCAACTCAGAAGTGCCAGAGGGCAGCCCCAGGGCCAAGAATACTGAACGTGCACCAGTTGTCACGTCTTACAGATGGAATGCAGAGGGTCAGATTAGGCACTAAATTAGTGAAATGAAGGTCGGGGAAGAAAGTTCCACTTAAATGGAAATTACAACAGTGACTGCTTAGAGTGAACTTGCTAAAAGGATCACGCACCAACCCCTCCCTAGAATAACTCTGCTCATAACACAGTTATGTTCATATCACAGTTCTGATAACTAAACTCTCCTGAAGTGATCAACTGACTCTAAACGCAAAGAACTGGACCCAGAGCAAAAGCCTGCTACATGAATATAATGAATGTTAGATATTTTAGATTAAAACCAAATGTTTTCGGGTCTGTCCGCATTTTTATTATGTTCCACATTAAGCAACTTTCTGATTAACTGACAAACTACTGGCCCTTATCATGGTGTTCTAATATCCTATTACTTAATTTATCAATGAACCAAACTGTACTTCAAATGGATAGTATGACCAACTACCCTGAAGAGAAGAAAAATGAACTAACACAAGCAATTTCTGAACACACAAAAAATGAACTATATGCAGTAGTTAGGGTTAAAGGGATATTATGCCTGCAACTTACTCTTAAATGGTTCAGGGAAAACAATTATATTCTATATACAGAGACACACACACACAGACACAGACACACACACACACACATCCATAAAGGAAATAGGTAGGGAGAGAAAGGATAAAGCAAATGTGTTAACATTTGGAAGAAGGCTGGGAGAAGGCTATCTGGGAATTCTTTATACTATCCTTGCAACCTTCCCGTAAGTCTGAAATTACATCCAAATAAAAATAGAGAACTATACATGAATATATGTCCATATGCTTATGTGTGTGAATGTGTGTGTGCATTCTAAATGACTCCTGTTGCAGAGAGGGACTGTAAAGAGATGACACAAAAAAATATATCGAGGGGGTAGTCTTCATCTCATCCTACAAACCTGTATACATACTAACATCACACAGCCAGGTTTCTGCAAGTGTTAGAAGAGAGTCAAAGTGTATGGGGGTCCCCACCTATATGGACAACTGAACCCAAGTTCAACACAAGTGCAAAAGCAATTCAGTGGAAAAGGATCGAAGGATAGTCATTTCAAAAAATAGTGCTAGAAACATTAAATATTCATACGCAAAAAAATTGACTTTGATTCACACCAGATCAGAGACCTAAATATAAATCCCCAAATTATGAAACTTTTAGGAGAAACCATAGGAGAAAATCTTTATGACCCTGGTTTAGGCAAAGATTTCATAGATAAGACAGCAAAAGTACGACCCAAAAGAGAAAAAGTTTGAAAACTTGGATTTCATTAAAAAATAAAAACTTCTCAGGGGAGGGATAAATTAGGAGGTTGGGATTAACATATACATACTACCATATATAAAATATATAACCAACAAGGACCTACTGTACAGCACAGGGAACTATACTCAATATTTTGTAATAACCTATAAGGGAAAAGACTCTGAAAAAGAATAGACGTATACATATGTATGTGTGTAACTGAATCACTCTGCTATACACCTGAAACTAACATAACGTTGTAAATCAACTATACTCAATTAAAAAAAAAGAAATCAACCTAAAAAAAAAACAAACTTCTGCTCTTTGGGAGATACTGTATGACAAGAAGAAAATATTTACAAATCATATATCGGTAAAGGGCTCATACACAAAATTTCCAAAGAACTCTCAAAACTCAACGATAAGAAAACAATCCAATATAATAAATGGGCAAATGATTTGAAAAGACACTTCACCAAAGAGGATATACTGAAAGCAAATCAGCACATAGAAAGATACTAATAGTCATGTCACTAGAGAAACTAAAATTAAAGCCACAATGAAGTGCCACCACCTACCTGCTAAAATGGCTAAAATTAAAAAGAGTGACCCGACCTTGTTGTAAGAATGAGGAGGAACAGCTGGTGGGACTGTACACTGGAACTGGTTTGGAAAATAGTTCAACTGTTTCTTAAAAAGTTAAACATACACTTACCATATGACCTAACCATTCCATTCCTAGGTATTTACCCCAAGAGAAATGGAAGCATATATTCATACTAAAACTTGTACATAAATGTTCACAGCAGCTTTATGTGTAAACACCAAAAACTGGAAAAAACCCAAATGCCCAAGAAAGGGGAAAGGATCACAAAGTGCAGTACATCCACACAATGGAATACTACTCAGCAATAAAAAAGTAATAATTACGGGTATATGTAACAACAGGGATGGAACTCAATATAACTACACAGTAAAAGATACCACATAAAAAAGCGTATATGCTATATGTTTCCATTTATATAAAATTCCAGAATGCAAACTAATCTGTAGTAACAGAAAGCAGACATAGTTTCCTGTGGCTAAGAGGCGGCCTTAAGAGGAAGGAGTGAGGAATCACAAAAGAGCAGGAAAAACAATTAGGGGTGATATTATGTTCATTATCCTGATTGAAGTGATGGTTTCACAGGTGTACACGTATGTCAAAATTCATCAAACTGTACACTTTAAATATATGGAGTGTATTGTATATCAATTATACCTCAATTAATCTGTTTTTTAAAAGTACATGAGGGTGACATGTAAGCCAACACCACTGTGCATGAATCAATGAGCCTTTGTCAATCAGAAACACAGCACAGGAAATTTCTGTAATAAGGGAAAGCCAACCAAGGAGAAGGAGACAAGCTGTCAGCATCCTCACTGAGGTACTAGTCATAAATCCTCATTAAGGCTACAAGGACATGGCTTCCCTGGTGGTGTAGCGGTTAAGAATCCGCCTGCCAATGCAGGGGACACGGGTTCGAGCCCTGGTCTGGGAAGATCCCACATACCACGGAGCAACTAAGCCCGTGCACCACAACTACTGAGCCTGCACACTAGAGCCCGGGAGCCACTACTGAGCCAGCACGCCACAACTACTGAAGCCCGCATGCCTAGAGCCTGTGCTCCGCAACAAGAGAAGCCACTGCAATGAGAAGCCTGTGCACCGCAATGAAGAGTAGCCCCCGCTCGCCGCAACTAGAGAAAGCCCACATGTAGCAACAAAGACCCAACGCAGCCAAAAATAAAATAAATTTTTTAAAAAAAATTAAAAAAAAAAAAAAAGCCTACAAGGACACTGTGTGCTGGAAGATTGTCTTCCTCCTAGATAATTGATAAGCACTTCCATTAACCAGTTTCCCAGAACAAGATAAGTTAATTTGTTTATTGGAAAACCAAGAGTGCTAGTCTAATTTGCTAATAGCAAGTATTAAAGGCCCCTACATAAACAGAACAAAAGGTAGGCACATCTTCCAAAGTAGAAGTCAGCAGATACACCAGTTTAATGCAAGTCAATGGTACTGGTTCTACCTCAGCCAGAAAAGCAAGATGCAGTCCGTTCCACTCTCAGACTCCCTTTAGGAAATGACTCCACTGGCAGTTCAGTGAAGACTCAAGACCACGGCAACAATGCCTCCTGCGATGTGTTATTAGGAGATTCGACTTGACCTACAGGATAGCCCACCCTTGACATTAAGAGGCAGCTTTACACTATTTGAGGATGAGACTTACCTTAAATTGATCAACTTTCTCAAGCTTTTCCAGATCAGGTACCAATCTCACTCCATCTTCTAGAGTTTTAAGGAATTCTACTTGAAACTCTACCATTTCAGTTAAATTTCCAAAGAGCACATCAAGCTGGAAAATGCAAAAGAATTTCATCAACCGCATATTTCATTAGTGCGCAGAACCTTTATTTGCTTCTGATTTCGAAGTTTTTCTACCCATACTTATAATTATGGTATTGCTCCCACCACCAGAAGGTGGGGCAGCTCCCTCCTTCCTCTCCAAGTGCACACCAAGAGCTCTGCAGGCAATAATTTGACCTATTTATTACAATTAATTGAATTCAAAATGCTCTCAGTACTGTGTGTACTCCCCAGTCCTTCCTCTTCACCAAGTCAAGCTATAGTGTGACCCTCACAAAGTTCAGACCATTGCCACCATACCTCATCTTGGGTGAGAAAAGTTTCTTTCTGAAGAGGTTTTAGGTATCTCTCCATGAGACAGTTTAAGTCCTAAGGGTTGAAAGAATATGGGATTAGCACTTCTAAAAGTCTATAAAGAATCTAAAGAAAAAAAAATTATGTCCCAAATGCTAACATTTCAGTCTTTAGGTCACTGAGGTCCACTGAGGCAGAAGTGAGCCAACCTTTCCTCAAAATATTTCAGACTTTGCAGGCCATATGGTCTCTGTCGCAACTATTTAACTCTGCTGCTGTAGCAGGAAAGCGGCATAAATAATACATAAGTGAATGTGTGTGGCTGTGTTCCAATAAAACTTTATTTGTAAAAACAGGCAGAGAGCTGGATTTGGCCCAAGGACCATAACTTGCTGACCTCTGACTTAAAGACTAAAACAGATCACACTATTGTAACATGGAACTAAACATAACTAAATTATACAGTTGGAGTATATCATTATACAGTTATCATAATTAGATGA
This sequence comes from Balaenoptera borealis, assembly GCF_965194805.1. Classification (NCBI taxonomy): domain Eukaryota; kingdom Metazoa; phylum Chordata; class Mammalia; order Artiodactyla; family Balaenopteridae; genus Balaenoptera; species Balaenoptera borealis. The sequence goes on along the minus strand of NC_138862.1, from coordinate 13,979,840 downwards.
ATTATATAGTTATAGGAATATATTATAAATTATATAGTGTTGAAATAACTTTCTAGGCCCAAGATGGAGCCATTTCTGCCTGGGGTGTCGTGTCAGCAAACTTAAATTTAGATCATTTTTGTGTCCCTGTCAATACACCACTTGACCAGAATGTAGTATATCCACTCAGCCAATTTCCAAACGCCAGGCCAACTCTGGGCCTTCTCACCCCAACCAAGGTTGACTACGTGGCCCCAGCCAATCAAGTATTGTCTATTTGTCTCTTCCTTGTTCTTTATTCTTTACCCTATGAAACCTTCTTGCCTTCTGTCCCATTTTGCAGTTCTACAAAAGGAGACTGTCCACTTCATGAATAAAATTTTAAATAAAGTTTTTATTGCTTTTAAATTGTCTTCTTTAATCACTTTTAAACAATAGTTGTATGTATTATAAATTATATAGGAACAAATGATAGAGTTTCAGGAATATAACTAAATGTCAGAACAAATGATAACACAAAACAGTCCTGATATCCTGCTACCTAGACTCAAAGTAGATTGTAAAGATACTACTACTTGAATTTGTCAAAAACGAATTCAATTTTGGTATGAGCTCAACAACATATTTAGAAAGGTCAGAAGGTTCACTTAACATTCACCATCATCTCCTTTCTGAGTCAATCAATCAGTTATTTATATCAATGAAGTGCTATAAGAATAGATATGCTTCCCTAAAACACAAAAGGAGATCGTAACATTCAGAATCAAGGCCAAATTCCATAGGAGAGACCAAGATACTCTTCAAGACCGTGATCTGGCTTTGCTGTTAGTCAACATCAGTATAAACACAGAGCCTGCATCCTTCCGAAGGACGGGAGGAAGGATGCAGGAGGGAGGGCAGGAGAAGACGTACTTTCACATAGGTGCGCTCTGTCTCCAGGAGCTCACAGATGACCTTGCGCAGCTTATCGGCGTCCGTTAGCTGTCTCATGGCGGCCAGCTGAGGCCCGGCAGAGTCCTGGGGGGACGGGCTCGGGTCAGAGGGGTTCATCTCGTGCAGACTGCGGCAGAACGCGGCCACCTGTTCCGTGCTCTTCAGGGCACAGTTGAAAAGGCAAGACAGACGAAGTTATCCCTCACTACAGAGACTTGTCTGACATCTGTCCCTCCTAAAGATATTCTTCCTGGTTAATGAACTGCCACACATGAATCACATCTCTCGTTTCCCCAAACTGCTCCACACGTCTGAGAGCTCACTGAATGCTCAAAACCACCATAATAACAACTGCTGACATATACTGAGTGCCAGGCACACTAAAACTAAGGGGCATTGGCCCCTGAAAAAGACCTCAATAGGAGAGCTCAATCCCCACCCAATCTCTGTCCAAGATGATTCAGGTGGAAGTTTGGGAATCTAGAATTCTAAAATTCCAACTTTTCAAGTTATGCAAAACAGTTCTTCAAAGCAAGCGTTGAAGATGGACCACTGAAAATCCTGTGGAATCAGTAATCCCCCACCTTGGCTGCATGTAGGAATTACCTGGGGCGTTTTTAAACCTCCCAATGCCTAGTGCACCATCCAGATCAATTCGATCAGAATCTCTAGGATGGGATGTGCAAGTGTCAGTATTTTTTTAAAGCTCTCTATGGTATTACTCCAAAGGCTATTTTGTAGCACAACATCTAGTTTATTAGTTTATGAGTATTTGTTCTAATGTACCACTCTACAAATGTCTCATGCATATCTCCTTGAAAGTAGTGGCTGCCTTCTTGGACTGCTCTTCCCTATTTCTATTGTCCAATTCACCCCTAGGCACAAAGTATTTCCAATATAGATCTGTGCAGATAAAGAATTACTTTCAGGAGTGAGTAGGTGGGTATCCCACCTACTCACTCTTGAAAGTGAACATCCTGAGAAGACCATCCTTCCAAACACAACCGTTGGTGCAAAGAGCTGAAGGTCAAGGCTGGCATTTTGTGGTAGGCAGAGGAACCAAACCAAGTATATCCCATGGGGGCAATTCTTAAACACAGAGGAAGGCAGCTAACATCAGCATGCCTTCTCCTCATTAGCAAATTGCCTTTCCCTCATTAGCATAGCCCAAAGGGAAGGAAGCCCGGAATAAAGACAGGACAAGGACAGGGGAAATCAGAACTTAACAAGGATGCATTAGCAGCAATGTCATGACAGGAAAGAGCAGAGCCAGGACCCAAATCCACGTAATTACTGATCCAATTTACTTATGGTTACACAGCTTATTTATTGCTAGCAAAGATCCTGGTCTTATATGCCAGGATGTATTAGTTACCTGTCAGTGGCACTGTTAAATGTTCCCTATGGAATCAGTGTGTCAGACACTGAATATCCCCACAAAGAACTCTCCCTTTGGTGACTGATGAAAAACTCACCAAAACGGGCTGAACTGTACAGCATGTGACTTATATCCCAATAAGGCTGTTAAAAAAGAAAAACTACGTTTTTTAATCACAGCCTGTTTCAGTAGAAATAAACTAAACAGTTTGATTTAGTTATGTTAGGGTTTTACAAACTCAATGTCATCATTAAATATAAACAGTTAAATATGGCTTCGTCCTAATAATTAAAAAGGAACAAGTAGGTCCATTTTAACAAAAATGTCCACACGCCTTTTAGATGATCTCATGATAACTGTAAAAGGCAACTGCATTATAACATAGACATCATGGAAGGGGGGTTGTGCCTCACCAAATGAAAATCCCATGGAAAGAACAGTGGTAACAGCTGACAGCTTAAGTGCCCTGCCCTCCAGCTAATCCCAAACTCTCCTCTGTCACTTTGATTTGTCACTCGTCAAAACAACAAATGTATAACTGGCACCTTCGCTTACACAACGCTTTTCTAAATGTCCCAACAATAACCACAGCTGCCTGTCTTTACATGCAAATTAATAACACAGCTATTACTCATGATACCTAAATCCATCCCCGTATTCCCATCAGAGACACAGGAGACCTTTCTGCAGTTTTATCATTTAGACAAGTTGCCATGAGAACTCCAATGTCCTCACAGATTACACCAAGGATGTCCCACACTTTAAGAAAAGGCAAGTTATGACCTTGGGACTCTGACATATCAAAGGCAGGAAATTCAAAAGACATTTCCCTTTGTGCTCCCAATTTGCACCTCGCTGACTTGTTGCCATTCTCAGCAATATCTAGCTCGAATAATGAAAGGCATGACATGGAGTTTCTGGGTTTTCGTTCCCTCCGTTTCACCATAAATACTTTGAGGTTTCCATTTTTAAGAGTGTGAGTAGGGTTCCTGACTTTGCCTATGTCAAGTCCACCACCTCTAAGGTTCAGTATTCTGACTTTTAAGCAGGCCCATCGGGAAAGCTCAGGTTAGTGGGATGTGGGCCAGGGCTCTAGCGCTCTGCACCTAGCCGTCTCCTACCCAACCTCACGTCTAACAGGCAGGTTCCCCACCTTCTTCCTGGCACACCCCTCCTGAGCCAAGTCCTGGATTATATTAGGAAATACCTTTAGCATCCCAGGGGATACCTAAAAATATCCTTGAGTCCTCTTCTGAGAGTTCAGAGCCTTAGGCATCCCTTTCTTATAAGACAGAGTCTTCCTAAGCTAAGACAGATTTATCGGGGGGGGGGGGCGGGGGTGGGGGGGGGAACGGTTTCTCCACTGGCAAGCCCGTTCGCTGATTCAAGTTATAAACTCTCAGGTTTATCAAGGAACTGGGTCGATATGGACATAACCTTTTTACTGTCAATTCCATGTTATCTAAATAAATAATAAATAAATTTAATAAAATAAACAAACAAGAAGACACAGAATAACAAGTTATATTGTATATATTGTCAAGGGGTGTTATTTATAAGGCTCTTAATGAAATTTTTGCTTGGAAACAACGTCAAAGGATATCATCAAGTTTGAGAATTTTGTTTTACTAAAATATTACCCCTCCCCCAAAAAATAAAATGCTAGTCGTCTTTAGAATACCTCTAACCTAGAGATTTTACGTGTTGTGGCCCAGTTTTCAAGTCCCCCTGCCCCCATACTGTGGCCAAACTTATTTGCATCAAAACCTATTAGGACCTGGGGTGGGGGGGTGGGGGATGAACTGGGAGATTGGAATTGACATACATACACTATTGATACTATGTATAAAATCGATAACTAATGAGAACCTACTGTATAGGTCAGGGAACTCTACTCAGTGCTCTGTGGTGACCTAAATGGGAAGGAAATCCAAAAAAAGAGGGGATATATGCATTCGTATAGCTGATTCACTTTGCTGTACAGTAGAAACTAGCACAATATTGTAAAGCAACCATGCTCCAATAAAAATTAATTTTAAAAAACCTATTAGGACCTTCTCCATGTAGCTTGGCCAGGATGTAGGATGTAGAAGGAGTTGAGTGCAGTGCTTTCCTCACTCAATCACTGAGAGACATGGCACCCTGGTCATTTACACATCAAGCACTGTAGCCCAGAAAGAGAGCTGCCTTGAGAGGTCCTCAACATAACTCCTGAAAGCCAAGTTTCCTGGAATTGGTACAAGTAGCAAAGGATTGCTGGAAAGAAGAAGACAGACACAGTTTCTCCAAGTCCAAACCTCTCCCCGTTTGAGGACTGCCATCAGTCACCCTGGGAACGAAAAGCACTTATGGGCATTTCAGAGCTGCCAGTTAAAACTGTTAAAGGGTGGCAGAGCTGCTCTACTGTCAGGATGAAGAGTTACCCACCCAACGTACAGAAATGAACATGACAATTGAAGGAGGAAACGGGCTAGTTTACTGAGGTCTGCATGAAGTTCAATGTTTATAATATCACTTTCTTCCTGTGGAAGATGAAAAGAAAGTACAAAAAGAGGGGGGTAGGCTTTCAAGTACACACTATCAACCCAAGCTACCCAGCTGTTAAAGCTCTTCCTGTTATGCAACCACCAAAGGCAATTTCTATCTCGGGATGAGTTCAGAGTTCTAAAACTGTCCTTTGAGTCTGACCGATTTAACACTTCCCACAGATTTAAAAGGGGCCAGAGTGGCCTGAAATCTTATAGCCTTTATTTAAGCTTTTTTGGGAAACAAACACCAAAGTAACATATTCCATAATTTCAGAGACCCTCATATACAATGATAACCCCTATAGTTCTCTGGCATCTTTTTGGTCTCCTTTTGAACAAACTTTGAAGAAGAAACATTCAATAAGGATAAAGGCTTACTTGAGTAAATCAGGTGTGCTCACCGTCCAAGTTCAATTTCATTAAGTGACACGAAGTCTAATAGTCAACAGACTCTGATATTAATATTTAACTATTAAAAGGTTTAACTTGATTTTAAATTATTCCTCCCCCTTAACCCACTAAAAATTTTTCTTATTAAAGAGGCAACAATTACCGTAGGAATTGGCATACACAATATAGGTCAGTTGACATTAAATCATTAATACATTCCCTGGGCCAACACTTGTAAATCCACCTGCTTCTCAAGTAAGCAGAAATAAAGTCAAAAGCACTTAAAACTTTATAGGAGGCAAGTTGAACATCCTTCTTCCAGAAATCCTTGCTGAATACTTAGGCTACCTGATCGGAGGTGGAGATGGGGAGACTTATCACACGTTTAACACAAACATGTTCAAAATCTCAACACCCAAAAGAAAGAGGGAAACATTCAAATGACATTTAATTTTAAAAATAATAATAACAACCCACCTTTCTGTCATTTAGAAATGAAAAAACAGATACGTGTAAAGATTCTTGGCAAACTCGACTTCATTCCAACTACTGATGACCCCCACTCCCATGTTAAAATGTATATTCTCTATCAACAAGGAGATCTAACGGGCAGAAGCCTGCAGTATGGGGACATGGGACAAGCATGTCACCATCATTTGAACTGGGAAACAAATCAGCTAGAAAGTCGTAACATAAACAAAGGCTAGCAAGATAGAATTCAAACAGTGCTCACCAGGTGAAGCGTCCGATATACAGAATCACCGGACTTGCCACTGTTTTCAATCCTGGGCTTGCGCTTTATTTTCCACAAAGCAGACATCATCGGGAATGTATTCTCATGATAATTCTACCTCCTGACACGTTCCACAAAGAAACAGAAGTTTCTTAAAATACTCGGAGAGCACCGAATGCCTTCTGGCTCCTGAGAGAGCATCCTCCCATCCACACAGCCCATGCCGGCTGTGCCGTGAAGACCTACGGCTGCATCTCTACAGAGCGAGGACAGAGACAGTGCGACCCGACAGCAGCCCCCTCTGCCCGTCAGTGCCCTCTGGGAGGGTGTCAAAGGCCAACCGATAGACCAGAATTTATGCTTTGATTTCACCTGGCTAAACAGCAGAAGTTCCAGAAAGGGAGAGCCAAGAGGCAAGAAAACAATGCAAAAAAAAAAACAACGCCTCCCGGGATGTGAGCGTCTCTACCCTGCAGACTGAGATCAGCTGATTGGCCTGCATCCTGCACTGCACAGGAATATGAAACCCGCCCGGCTCCAACTTTGAAGACACCCCTCACGGAGTTGAGAGCAGACACTAAAAACCAAAACATTTTTTTAACAGTTCATATTTTCACAATGTCCCCCAAATGCTTTGTTACAAAACCAAACATTTCCAAGACAATAACAATTTGGACTGAAAAGAAAAAAGAAGGCTTTCCAATTGGAAATGCTCTGAAAATGATTCTCATACATTGGCTAAGTGGAAAACAAAATCACAGCTGCCAGGGGGTCTGGAATGCATGATAGGACTGCCCGGAGCTAATTAGCATTCATTTCCAGAGACAAGAGTTTTCAATTAGAAGCAGGGAAACAAGTGGGTGGGGGGGGGTGGTGAGGAGGTCCTTTGAGGTTGTCACCCACAGTCATAAGAGGAAGGAGGCGGCTTACAAAGAGAAAGGCCGCCAGACTGTCCCTGCGGTGTGAAAGTCCCACGCCCCAACCCCGTGGATGTGACAGTCCCGTGTCACCACCGGCTCAGCAACAAACTCACAATTACCTACTTGCTCAACCCCCGAAGACCACGTGCCGCAAAAACAGCCATCTAAAAGAAATTTGTAACAACACATAAAACTCCAACATGCATTCTCTTTATCCCGCCCACTGTTTCACAAAATGATTCATTTAGGAAGAGCAGCAAAAATATTAAACAAATAAACAAAATCGACAGCCCTCATGTATTCAGCCAGAATAAAAAATGATTTCCTGTTTTATTTCATTTATTCATTTGTTTGTTTATCTATTTATCTAGTTTTTACATTCTACACCCAGCCTGGTGCATTCAAATTAAGGCTAAATCATCCTTCCACTTTTAGGCAGCTTACTTAAATATGAATGTTTGGTTTAGCCTCAAAAAAATGACACACTGATATAGGAGCCGCATCAAAAAATATTGATCCTTAATCAAGAAACTTAAGATATACACTGGCTCTTACTTTATACATCATGAAAAAAGACACGAAGCTTAAGCATTAGAAAAATATTTAAGCGGCTGATGAGTATACAGTTGCCTCTTAAACAACTTGGGGGTTAGAGGTGCCGAATATCCTTGCAGTCAAAAAATCCACGTATAACTTATACTCCCCCCTACCCTCATATACGTAGTTCTTCCGTATCCACGTGGTTCGTCCGCATCCACGGTTCCGTATCTGTAGATTCAACCCACTGCAGATCGGTAGTACTATTTACTATTGGAAGAAAATCCACATATAAGTGGACCCTCGCAATTCAACCGCGTGTTGTTCAAGGTTCAATTGTATATCTAAACTGGCTTATACTATCACTAATTAATTACTTCCTTCCTTTTTTGAAACCTGGTATTTAATACCAGACCTTAACAATCTGGCCAGAAGGTCATTTTAGCACAGCAGTTAACAACAGAGAGCCTCGTTTTGTCATCTCAGAGCTGTGTGACCTTCAGTAAGTTGCTTAACCTCTCTGTTCCAATATCGTCATCTATAAAATAGGGGGAATAACAGTATCTATCTCTCAGTGGTATTGTGAGAATGAGATAGGTTAATATGGAACAGCACCCAATATATACAAGACACTAAGTATTAGCTCTCATTTATTACTAATAACGAAATCATTCAAATAAAGAAGATAAAATCTGAATCAAACCAACACCAGGAGTATTTTCAGGTACAGAATCACACAGTGCTCCCTACATCCAATCTATAAAAAAGGGACTGTGAACCTATGGTGTCAATGAGTCCACTTTATGATCTTCAAAAATAACTCAGATCATTACCCAAACTTGTCAATAACTTCCAAGAAATTCTCCTTTATGAGAGCCTACCATGTATTTCTACAGTGAAATCCAGGAACCGCATCGCCTGCTCCTATACTTGACCCTGGCTGTTCCAGGCACGTTTCAGGGTCTTGTTCTCAGGAGAAAGAGCCATGAAATCACAGAGGCACCTGGGATCAGTCAACAAAACCCTGGGGCCTCTTCCTTCCTCTCTGCTGCCAGAACCGAATATTATAGAAGACCCTGTTTGGGACTTCATGACTCACTATATTTAAAATGGAAACAATCTCTCAAAATCCACAAAGGGAGGGGAACACTGGGCTATTATAGTGAGGTAAAAATGATCCAAGTTAAAAAGTATTCAGAAATAAATGTCTTAGATACAGGAAAAATAACTGCACTCCCAGATCAAATTAGAAACTGAGAATTAACATTTTTAGTTTAATAATAGAACAATTTAATAAATAGTCTTCAAAATATCTTACCTCACACGGAAATATCTGTTTCTCTTGAGGGCCACTCACCCTCCCCCACCTCCCCGAAAAAGTAGGTAAAAGGCCACAAAAATAAAAAGTAACTTTAAACAGCTTTTGTTTTTTTGCCTTTAAATGAAACATGCATGTTTCTGTTTACTGGCTTTTTAATTAATAACCAACAACATAAAGCCTTTCAGTCTGCAGATATTAAATTTATAAACATTAAAATTACTTTAAAATATTAAATTTTATACTGTGCTCAAGACACTGAGAATGATGATCCTATGATGGCAAAAGAGAAACATATGGATAAAAGCAATGCTGAAGATAGTCTAACATATGCACTCAAGAAAGTCCTACAAAGATATATAAAGACAAAAAGAGACAGAGAAGTATACACAGAGCAATGTAGGTTTTTGAAATAATCATTCGGATTTGAAGAGTATAGTTCCATTATCAATATCAGTTATATTTTTGACCCAGCCAATCATCCAATTACTGGACAAAGGCAAGAATCACCTGATATTGCAGATGAGAAAAACAAAGGTATAATTTAAAGTTACATGATTTGCTCAGGTTAAGTGGCTGGTCAATGTCAAACAAAAGAATAGGAGACAGACAGGGGGACCAACATAAATATGTCAACAACATTCTGAAAACAAAAGACGAATAAATATGGACATAATCACATTTCACTGTTTCTACTGGGGAGGGGGTCTTTCAGATATAGGTAACAGAGTTTTCAAATTGTTATACTCTGGAGACCGTGCTGAGAAGAGGTTACTGACACATAGAACTCTTTAGGAAGTGGAATAAAAGCATGAGGAATTATGGAAAACAAATTCACAGTTGCCCCAAAGAGTCAGGATAAGAGCTTTGTCACAGTGCTCAACCGGGTGACGGTCACTGTATTTGGATTAACAAAAACATTGTTTCTTTCCCTTTAATGTAAAAGATGCTCACCTTTCACAAGAGCTAAACAGAGATAATGCAAAGGGAGTTTGTTATAGAAACCATGAGTAGCAAGAAAGTATAACTGACCCAATCGTACACATTTTAGATGCTGTTTCATCATACATATATGGAAGCATAAGAAGGAAACAGGATGAAATGAGACTTTAATTCATTAAGAGTGAGCTCTGCCCTATATTCTCACATATGGGTTTGTCCTCAAGGCTATAATTTGGATTTCATATCCTACCTAGTGACATCTCAGAAGTAAAAACACTTTGGTCCCGTGGAGGGGCCTTCTAACCACATACAGCTGCAGAGGTGACGTGTCAGCTGTGATTCTTTGGTGGTTCAAGACATGGGATGTGCAAATGGAAATCTCTCACCTTGCTGCTGTGATCAGTCTCATCTGAGGATTCCAAGTCTGGCCCTTCGGTCTCCTCCGGAGCAGTCTCAGCACTACTGCCCTGCTGGCTGCAGAGGCTGTGCCCTGCAAGATGAAGTCAGAAGAACACATGGGTCAGCACATATAGTCATTGCTATAAAGCCATGGCAGTGCAAGGGAGTATGGCGTCAAGCTCATGACGTGCACATACATTGTTAGACACTCCAAGTATGTGCTCCATGATCTTGGTTCAATAAATGTTAGTTTTTGTTGTTTTTATTGTTACCACTATTATTATTATTTTATAACATAGTATATTTTTTATTATTTATAATACATATTTTATAATATACAATAATTGCTGTGGACTGAATATTTATGTCCCCCCTCAATTTCATACGCTGAAGCCCTAATCCCTAATGGGACTGTATGTGGAGATGAGGCCTTTGGGAACTAAGTAGGTTTAGATGAGGTCTTGACGATGGGCCTCCACCAGAGCTCCCCTCCCCTCATGTAAGGACACAGAGAAAATGCAGCTGTCTGCAAGCCAGAAGAGAGCCCTCAGCAGGAACCCTGATCTTGAACTTCCCAGCCTCCAAAACTGTGAGAAATAAATTTATCTGTTGTTTAAGCCACTCAGTCTGTGGTATTCTGTCACAGCAGCCCCAGCTGACTAAGACAATAATTTACTATCCATCTATCTATGAAATAAAATTTAAATAAAATTAAATTATTTGATTGATTTATAATCAAATTAATTGCTGGATCAATTACTTCATTGCTAAAATAACTGAAAAACCCATTCTGAGAAGAACATTAAAAAAAATAATAACTTTCATATAGATTACCTGGCAAACTTCAAACATCTTATAACACCCACTCTTCCCACCATATTCTATGCAAAAGTGTAGGCAACTTTCTTTCCTATTTTACCAAGTCCCTACTGCAGTTGTTGGCTATGGTAGCCCCCTGCACTGGGGAAGAGAACATTAAGATCTCTTTCCTCTGGGGGGATTCTCAGATTTAAAGAGCATCTGAACTGCCTGGGCGTTCATGTTATGCAGATTCAGATTCAATAGGTATATGGTTGGACCTACGATTCTGCATTTCTTACAAGCTCCAAGATGTTATCAATCAAGAGGTCCATGGACCACACTTGGAATAACAAGTCTCTAGTATATTTACAAACCTCTAGCTAGTCTGATAAGACAGTGGTTTGATGACCATTATCTTAGAATATGCCAGGCACTGGGTCAGGGACTACAGCACCATCAACTCTAACCCGATGAGAGAGAAGGGAAGAAGGAGGAGAAGAAGAGAAGGGAAGAAAGAGAGAGAAGGGAAGAAAGAGAAGAAAAGAGAAGAGAGAAGGAGCCACTTTCTGACTCCTTGGATGAAAGCGTCAGTCTGCAAAGAGGCTGCCTTATTCCAATGACACGGTTACAGTCACAAGCTGTTTAGCATGACTTTCTGATCAAATTCTAGGTTGCTTGGGAAACTAAGGAAAGAAGCCAATCCCTGAGCAAACCTCGCTCCAAGGCTGCATCCTGTGGTCCCCTTCCCTTCCTCCGGAATGAAGCACCAATGAAGCGAATGCCTACCTTGTATGGTCTGTAAGTTTCTGTCTGAACCCCACCGCCTCCCCGCACCTAGTCGAAAAGAAGTGCAAGAAAATCGTAGAGCTAGAACTCTACGATTTTCTTGCACTTCTTTTAATTACTTCCTCACTCAATAACATGGCGGGAGCCATCAAAGAAAGATGCTCACTTAACTTGGTGGACATCAACAATGTCACACCGTCACCACCAGAGGAAAAAAGAGTGATTGAATACTTTAAATGGGGGCAATGACCTAGATGCTGGGGCTAGAAAGAAGGGGAAGATCTGAACAGCGTTAAGCTCTGAGATGGCAGGAACCACGCTCCCTCAGCGCTAAGCAGGGTGGCGAGGCTGTACACAAGGTCACCTTCACGCTGTAATCTGCATAATGGCGACCCCCAGACGGTACAGCCAAATACTGTGACCCTGCATATCTCCACTGTATATCGTAATGCCTGGGGTCTAGCGGTTGCTCACAAAATAGTGGAAAAAGGAATGAAAGGATTTTCATTGTTAACAATATCGTGGGCCAGGTATCCTAAAAAGGAAGCAAAAAAACCCTAATTCTACAAAACACTTAGAAATTCTAAGTATCAATAAGATAGAACAAAATTCTTTTTATATTTTTTTCATTATTATTTTTTTTTTGGCTGTGCCATGCGGCATGCGGATAGTTCCCTGACCAGGGATTGAACCCGTGCCCTCTACAGTGGAAGCATAGAGTCTTAACCACTGGACCGCCAGGGAAGTCTCCCCAAATCCTTTTTAAACATAAAGCTGAGCTCCAAGAAATGCCCAGAGCCCAAAATGAAGAAGACAAAGGAAGCAGGAGGGGTGGGCCAGTCCCAAAGCCATGGCAGTGCTGAGTAATCCATCAGTCTCCAAACTCCAAACCCTAGAGCGGGAACCTGCTGGTGTCAGGAGGCGAAAACGTTTAGGAGGAAAACTGTACACATGGCAGGTACACAGGGCACCAGCCCCCCTGGGCTCCTGGGTTCTAAGTACCTTGAGCGCTCCCCAGCCACTGTGACAATCAAACACGCACCCCTACAGAGCCCAACAGCAGAACCATCCCAGCTCGGGAACCACAGCCCTGGAGCCTTTGGTGTCAACTGTGAAGCCGTGAGACAGAAAACAACTGTTGGGTCAGTACAAACTGGAGAGTCAGAATCAAATCTCCCACATTCATATGGTTCCTTTGATAAGGCTACACTTTTACCCCAAAAAGACTCAAAAAGATTTTTTTTCAAAAGTACTCACTGGCAAAAGAGAAAAAAAAAAAAAAAAAGAAGGAAAAAGGAAGCTGATTTAACTCTGCCTATACTCTGGGATGAGTGGGGATGGAGGAAGAAGGGTTCCTTCTTGGAGGTGACAACCACAGGCTGGCTGTACAGGTGTCTGAGATTCAGATTTACACTGTGTCCTACATTCTGGAGGCTCCGACGTCTCAGTCTGCTCGGGCTGCTGTAACTAGGACCGCAGACTGGGTCGCTTAAACAACAGACATTTATTTCTCTCAGTTCTGGAGGCTGGAAGTCAAAGATCAAGGTGCCAGCAGACTCTTTCCTTGGTGAGGCCCTTTCCCTGGCTTGCAGACGGCCGCCACCTCACTGGGCACCCACATGACCGCTCTCTGTGCGTGCAAGGAGAGAGGGGGTGAACCCTGGCCCCTCTTCCTCTTCTTACAAGGACCCTAATCCAGCTCGTAACTTCGTCTAAACTTAATTACCTCCCTACGGCCCCCAACTCCTAATAACCCCCTCACATCAGGGGTTAGGACTTCAATACAGGAATTCAGTCCGTGATCCTCAAGATGAAAAATTGCCATGAAGTTGTTCTAAATTTGTATTCCAAGGGCATCTGGCAGAAGCCAAAACAAGTCTGCTCTAGAGGGATTCATCCTTAACGACGGGATCATATTAATGGTCAGACATAAGCTGGGTCAAACAAGAACCTATAATCCATTATTATAAACACAGGAGAACCAAGTCCCCACGAGGGAGAAGCAACAGCCTCAACAAGCAGCAGATCAGACTCCCGAGGAATAATACCGCAATTATCAGATAGAGACTGTCAAAACGAGTACGCTTTAAAAAAAGGGGGGCGGGGGACAAGAAAAGAGAGACTTTCAAAAAAGACCAGGTAAATTAGTAAATTTTTTAGAAATGAGAACTATACTCACTGAAATTAAACACTCAATGGATAAGAATAAGAGTTGAAGAAAGAAGCTAGGACGGCCTATCTGAAGACATTATCTCACTACAGCACAGAAATTCTCAAATGCTCAAACTCTCAACACAGAATTGTATTTCAAGCTAAAATAGTATTCAAGAAGAAAAATATAATAAAAATCATTTGACAGAGTGAGAAAGTTTACTGATACAGAATCTCGCTAAAGAAAAAATTCTCTAAAGGATGTACTTTGGGTGGGAAAATATATATACACACACACACACGTATAATCTAGTATACAAGGTTACCAGAGAGATAAATAGAGAGCTGATAGTCACACAGGCAAGTTGTAGTGTATAAAACAACACTCCACACACATCCAAAAAGGCATCTGGAGGTAAAAAATACAAGATGAAACTAAAGCAATGGTGGGCGATTGTATTTAAACCATTTCATGGTCCTTTTATGCTTCAAGTGCGAAGTAAAAAGAATTTGGTCCTTGTTTTGTTAGAAATCATGTTAAAATTTTAAGGGCAACCACTAAAAGAATAGAATTAGACTGTATAAGTTGAAAGGGGAAAGTGGAGTTTAGAAATTCAGCCAAAAGAGAGTACAGGAAAGGGCAGGAAGAACAAACAAGATCAAGACAGCAAAACACGATGATAGAAATGAGACAAAATACATGGATCTTCTAAATAAATGTAATGTAGACTAAACTCAATATTTAAACTTCATGTTTAGATAAAACCCAAAATAATGTCATACAAAGCCCCACCTATATGCTTATAGGAAAGAAATAGACCTAAACAAAAAGACACAGAAGATTGAAAGTACAGGGATGGAAAATATATTAGGCAAACGTAAAGAACGCTCTCCAAATGCCAGACAAAATAGATTTAGTCAGACTATAGAAGACGTAAACATCAAGAATTATTATGCTTGATCCATGAATTTTAAACCCTATTCACAAGGATTAGCAGTTTATGCAAACAGCCCACATATGAGGCCATAATACAAATCTCAACAAATGCCAAAGAATCTGAATTCAGACAGACCACACTGGCAGCATTATTTTTGGAACTAAATTTGTTATGAAAGAGCAAAAGGCTAGTAATACCAAAGACAGTTTTAGAGAAGAAAAACAAGACTGGGATACTTTCCCTACCAGATATCAAAATGTATTTAAAGTTACAATAATATAAGGCAGTGCAGAATTAGCAAGAAGACAGGCTAACAGAACAGAGAGTCCCAGAAACAGCCCCACCCGTGTATGGAAGTGTGATGTACAGCAGATGTGTCACTGCAGATCCAGGGCAAAAGAATGGAACATTTGATAATGTGGCTAGGACAGCAGATTACCCACATGGGAAAATAAAAAGCTGAACCCTAACTCACATCATTCACAAGAATCAGTAACAGCGAGGTATAAACCAGAAAGTGAACAGTCCAAACTATAAATCTTTCAGAAGGAAATACAGAAGAAAATGTCTGTTGCCCAGGGGAGAGAGAAGGATTTCTGAAACAAGATACAAAAAGCACAAATCCTATAAGATAGAAAATCAGATTTTACTAAAATTAAAAAC
Organism: Balaenoptera borealis; assembly: GCF_965194805.1. Lineage (NCBI taxonomy): Eukaryota > Metazoa > Chordata > Mammalia > Artiodactyla > Balaenopteridae > Balaenoptera > Balaenoptera borealis. Next base: position 13,964,444 of record NC_138862.1, on the reverse strand, counting down.
TTCTCTTTGTCAAAAGGCACCATAAAGGCAATAAGATTTATTATAGACTGAGAAAAGTTATCTTCAACACATATAACTGGCAAAAAATATTAATATCTAGAATATAAAAGAAGTCCTATGAATCAGTAACTGTGGGTCTATCTGATTCTAAAGTATATATTCTTTTTTTACCCTGTTAGCTATGTTTCTGCCCTTAACTGAAGATAAAAATTAACAAAATAGGAGAGAAAGAGAAAAGGCAATGCAGTTGTGGTAGACAATCGGCAAAGACGGCAGTGATGATTCCTCCCATCCCTTTAAGCACGGATCTTTGTGTCAATGTCCCCACCCCATGAATTTGGGTTGGCCTTGTTTGTGACTTGTTTTGGCCAACAGAATGTGACATAAGTGGTGATATATGAATTCTGAGCTAAGGCTTCAAGTGGCTTTGCAGGTTCTTGTCTGGTCCCCCAGGAACCCTGGACCCACCGTACAATGAAACCCCCAAGCTAGCTTCTTGAGGATGAGAGACCTCAAGGAAGGAGGGGTCCAGCCAAACAATCACCAAATATGTGAGTAAGGCCATCTTAAACCAGCCCCAGTCAAGCCCAGATGACAAAGCCACAAGCGTGACTGAGGCAAGGAGAGCAGAACAACCGTCCAGCTGAGCCCGGCCCAAACTGCTGAGCACAGTGAGCAAATTAAATGGTTGTTTTGGGCGGTTTGTTACCTAGCAGTAGATAGCCAACACGTGGTTAGGGGGAACTTAGTCATCCAAGAGAGCCAGAGGGGCAGGAATTGACAGTGGTGCCCGTCAAGAATGCTGAAGAGAGACACTGGCATGGCAGGAACAGGGAATCCAAACCAGGAAAAAGTCCTTTTTTGCTCCCACACTTCAAGGCCTTCTCTGAACACTTCCCAGCTGAAGAGGCTTATAGAACACCATTGTCGAGTTTCTATGCAACCCCATACACACACAGATTTGCGACTTCCTACTCTTCCTTTACCACAAGAGACCTTCCTCTAAGAGCAGACCCTGAAGGGATTATTCCCTTTGTCGTGGAGGTAGCTGTCCCCATTTAATTACCAGTACACATGCAGACGGCTCCAGAAAGCTGAAGACAAGGCTGAGAGCTGGCTGAGGAAGTAATCAGAGCAGGGAACTGCCTGTCCCACTTCACTCTATGCCCAGCACTTAGCACATCACCACCTGGCATAAAAGAGGCGCCAGCAACACGTGGCAGCACAGAGAGGAAGCAGGGCCAAAACTAAAGAGACAAAGGATGAGCAGGGGTATACAGTGGAGAATTATTCAGCCATAAAAAGGAAGGAAATCTACTCTTTGCAAAAACATGGATGGACCCTGAGGGCATGATGCTAAGTGAAATAAGTCAGACAGAGAAAAGCAAATACTGTATGATCTCACTTATGTGTGGAATCTAAAACAAAACAAGCAAAACAAAAACAAAAACAAACAAAAAAAACCTCACAGATACAGAGAACAGACTGGGGGCTGGCAGAGGTAGGGGGTTGGGGGGCAGGTGGGTGAAATGGGTCAAAAGGTATAAATTTACAGCTATAATACATAAGTCATGGGGATGTCATGTACAGCATGACGACTATAGTTAATAATACTATACTGTATATTTGAGAGTTGCTAAGAAAGTAGATCTCAAAAGTTCTCATCACAAGAAAAACAAATTGTAACTATGTATGGTGATGGGTGTTAACTAGGCATTGTGGTGATCCTTTTGCAATGTATACAAATATCAGATCATGATGTTGTACACCTGAAACTAACATAATGTTATTCTACCCCAATTAAAAAAAAAAAAAGATGAACAGTGGGTGGGCAGTCTCAGAGAATGAGGAGGCACAGGGCAGGGCTGAGGCCCAGCAGGACAGGACCCATAGGCTATCTCAAAAGCTGCCATAAATAACATTCATTGTTGTGAACAGGTGTGATCATTTCTCTGCTTCTTCAAATTATTTTCACATCATAATGTGATTGTTTTGTGACGGAGGAAACCTTTGCTGCTAGCACGTCCCACTCACCGTTAGCCGGATAGACAACAATGAGGTTAGGAGCAGTACAAACACATGAATGTAAGCTTACATTTTGATTTATCTTTGATTTACTTGGATGAGACGCATTCACTAAGGCTCCATTTAAGCCCATGAGGGACTTAAATTTAATGGAGGAAGGAAAAAAATCTTTGCCTTATGAGATACATTAACAATGTAAGTTAAACTAGCAGATTCTCCAATTCAAACATTTCCAAAGAGGAACCAATCATAACTAATTATTGAGTGAAGAAAATGAGGGGAAGGGAGCAAGAAAAGGTTTAGACACGGCCAATAAAGACATTTAGCTGGAATCCAGTCATTAAGCAATGGTTTTGCTTTTCAGCCATTTTACTGTCACAGAAGAATAAGAATTCCATAGACACACTCATAACATATAAGATCGGCATAAACACTTGCCCCTCCCCCAAGCTAAGAAAACAAAACCAAAACAATTATAAAGGAAAAAAAAAAACTGGGGAGAGCTAAATATACACTATTAAAAAAAAGAAAAAAAAAGGAGAAACACTACAATTTTAACTTGGGAGACAAATAATAACTTCTTTCCAACCAAATTTCACAAAACCCCAGTGTCTGTTTCTCTACAGAGAACATTTTTTTAATCCAAAAAAACTGTAGATATATAGTCCTTCCCAAGCCTATCAGCTTGTTGTGAAACTCAAATAATATATAATCCACTAACGTTCTTTAAAATTATACAAATGGAGGCTCTTATCTCTGAAACGACATTTTTTTCCACACACAGGACTCAACGGGTGTCATTAATCAAATCCAGCTGGAAATCAGGCCTAGGCGTTAGGGTTTCCCTAGCAGGGCCCACAGAAGCGGGCCATGTGCTGTGTGACAATAAGCATTGCACACAGTTTACAAAACGCACATGGCTCCAAATTTTATCGACAAACAACTAGAAGGCCATGTGCTACTGGTATCTGTGAGACTTCAGTGAATCTGGAGAATGGGACCATATCTGTTTGTAGGAAGGTAAATCTGTGCAGTTCCTCTTTCTTGGCTGCCCCTCCTGCCGTCTGGTTGTCTTCTGTTTGCAGAATGGAGCACCAGACAATCTGCGTGGAACATCAGCCCGAAATAGAACCTTGCATTTCACAGGCACTGCAGGGAAGCAAGCACTAGCCTGGCAAATCAAAGGCTGCTGAGTGCTTAACGACTCCTCGCTCTGACCAAGATGCCTTGGCTCTCCTGGCTGTCACAGAAGCCTTTCCTGTTACAGCAAAGGGTGCTTAATCTACTTCCTGCAGGAGGGCTATCTGTGCTCGCTGCGGCTTGCGATCTTTCACTCAGCATCAGACAGAGTAAGATCAAGGGGGCTGACTCTCCAAACCCAAGGCTGGCCCTAATTGTCTTTAACAGGTAGAGGCCAGTGCTAAAGTCAAATGAATGTGAGCCTTAAGGACAGAACTTAAAGTGAGAGAGACAAACAGACATTTTGAAGCCTTGGAAAGATACCATGGATGCCCCTTGAATTATGATTCTTAGAACTTCCATAAAATTGGGGGCTTTTGTTTTTCTGAAACTTACTTTTAAAATAATTTTAGATCTAGATTTGCTTTCCTATTATTGACGTTCACTGTAATAGTTCCCTAACTGGGGAGTGTAGGTATATACATTCTAATCAACCAGGCCAGTTCTTTCAACTGGAGACTTTGCCCCTGTGGGGACATTTAGCAATGTCTGAAGATTATTTTTGACACAACTTGGGGGGAGGGGGTTAGAAACGACTAGCTGAGAGTTGTTTGTAGGAATACTGCTAACGTGAAGGCACAGGACAGCCTCCCACAACAAAGAATTATCTGGCCCCAAATGTCAGTAGCACCAGATGAGATCAGTATTCAAAATAAATCACACAGGAACATTACAGAGGCTTTTTGGAAAGCTCACAGAAACAGAGTTTTGCAACTTCCTATGCCAGCTTCCCCTTCACTTCAGGCTCTTTCTAAAATAATAGCCACTGAAGGAACTAGCTTTTTGCCTGGACCCCCTTCCCCCATTTTCTTACCAGTCTGTACCTAAACAACTGTTGAAAAAAAAGAGAAAGAAAAAAGATGAAGAATAGCCCCAGGAAGATTTCAACAAGGACACATGGATGGCCAATGGCCAAGAATGGAAACTGAGTCTTAGAGAGAACACTTAGGATGGAATCTATTCTCCAGTCCCTGGCTTTCCAAGCCAACAAGGCAATCCAGTCACCATGTGTCCCTCCTATACTGAGGAAGAGGAGGATAAAGAAGATCACCTACCAGGTTGTCATTACAAAAATACCAATGAAGCAGACCACAGAATGTTATCCACAAACACCCCTGTAGATGGTCTGCATGGGACCATAAGGATTCCAATCATCTTACCATTCCACCCAGATGAAAAAAAGAGGATCAATAACTAAGAATAGTCGGTGACCTAAGGGAGTAGCCTCCAATCTTAGTGGCACGTTAGAATCACCTAAGGATTTTTAAGCAACCATCCAACACGTGCAAACCCAGCCCCGACCTCAGACCAAGGGAATCATGATCTCTGAAAAGGGGCTCAGGGGTCTGAGCCTTCTAGACTGCAGAATCTACTTCTTTCTACCTGGGGAAGGAAACTACCTTAAGTATACTTCATAAACTTAGTTATCAGACAATCCACCCGGTGCAGATTGAAGTGGAAGACAGGACAGCGAGGAGATCAAAACCGAGCAGCCTCAGGTTACAAGCTAGAGAACCTCCCCATCCCCACAAGAGACTGTGCTTTGAATGCATAACATTTGAGTACCTCTTAGAACATATTCTAAACACTTCACTTTCATCACTCAGTCATTCCTCTCAACAACCTCATTTGACAGTGGTGTGGTACGATCCCCATTTTATGCACAAGGACACGGGGCACAGAGAGATCAAGCGTAATCTGTTCAAAGTCATGAAGCTAATAAACATAAAAATAGGACTCATTCCCAAGGAACCTGGTTCCAGAGCCCACTCTTAGGCACTAGGTAGTGATATTTCTACCTCGAGGAAACAAACCTCTCCATAAAAAAGGCTTCAGAAATAATCCAGCCCTGAAAGCTAATCACATATTTCAATCAGAATTCTCAGGACAGGATCAAGGCCAAGTCTGCATACTTGGACTTGTAAAATGGGGCAATCCACAGGCCCAGCCTCCTACAGACGGGCACCAGCCAGGGTGCCTGTGGACACGGCCAGGCCCTCCATCAAGGCTGCCTTACATCCACTATGACCACCCTAAGATGGTCCCTGCATCAAACCTCAACTCCGTCACTCAGGAGGCTTCTTATTTTTAGTTACTGCTATATTTAGATGAAGGCTATAGTCTAGCCTGCCCATTGTACACATTTTCTCAGTTGTTTTCTATTGTCACTGCAGCTGTCTGTGCACACTGCTTTATAAACTCTGCCTCATTATGGAACCATCTTTCAGGTTATTTTATCCTGTTTACTTGCCCCCTCTTTTATCTTGCACTGTTAAATAGGGACTAGGAAATGGCAGCAACCAGAAGGCAGACACGCTGAGACGCAGGTGGGGAGCCTGAGTGACTGCTTGCCTCCAGGCAGTCTGATGGGGCCGCCACTACCGAAGAGCATTTGAGAATTCTTCTGGAACTTAGTAATGTTGAAACCAACTTAGAAACTGTCCAGAAAACCCACACTGTGACTTTACTTTCATGCTGTATTCTTGAACCAAGTTGATTACCTAACTTGACCAAGCACACTTGGTTCTGAAGGATTTTTGATCCCTACAAGATATTAAAAGGTGAAGCAATTAAAAAACATTGCTAAATGTTAAGTATCAGGACAGAATCATGTCATAGTCATCATTATAACTTTCAACATCCAGATTAATGTCTGGCACAGAGCAAATACTTAAGAAATGTCAGTTCCAAGTTATGATCTGGAAACAAATAACTAAATCTTCTACAGACGATTCCAAAATAAAAGTTTTAATGTGGTTTAAACAACAGTAGGTTCAGTGGATGTAGCATGCAGATTACAAAGGTGTCTGGTCTGAAGGAGGATGTTAAGGTCAGCTGCTGACAGGATAGGGCTACATATACAAAATATACTCAAATATTCCCAAAACAGACACCTATGTACAAACACATTTTTAAATTTAAAAAAATTTTTAATAAAAGGCCTTAAAACTTGGCAAACTGTGTGCACGTGCAAACGCACGCACACACACACACAAATCTTTTTTCAAAAGAAAGAAATCTATCAAAACTATGATTGTGTTTAAAGGAACAAATCATGAGCAATTTCAATCACACTTTATATCAGGGGTCTGTAAAGGGCCAGATAGCAAATATTTTCAGCCTTGCAGACCATAAGTCCCAGTCATAACTACTCAACTCTGCCATTGCAATGGGAAAGCAGCCAGAGACAAAACATCAATGAATGGGTGTGACTGTGTCCTAATAAAACTTTATTCACAAAAACAGGCCATAGTCTGGATTTGGCCAGTGGGTCTTAGTTTGCCAACACCTACTTTATATCCATAACCCACAGGAAGGGCTCAGACAGGAAAAAAAATCCAAAAAAGGTTGAGTACACACTGTTGTTTGTAGTATGTACATCCAGACCTTAGAAAGTCCTTTCAATAACCTAATCTAACACAACACGCCTTACTCAGTCATTTTACAGAAACCACTGTGAACGGAGTTTTACGGGATTGAGCCTGCCATCTTGTGGTCACATAAAAGAACAACCTTCATGGTATCCATTCCCTATCATTAAGGGTACACAGCTCCCTGTTTAGATAAAGACAAATATCATATGATATCACTTACATGTGGAATCTAAAATACGACACAAATGGACCTATCTGTGAAACAGAAACAAAATCAGGGACATACAGAACAGACTGGTGGTTGCCAAGGGGAAGGGAGGCGGGGGAGGAATGGAGTGGGAGTTTGGGGTTAGCAGATGTAAGCTATTATATATAGAATGGATAAACAACAAGGTTCTATATTCAATATCCTGTGATAAACCATAAGAGGAAAGAATATGAAGAAGAATGTATATATATATATATATATATATATGTATGTATAACTGAGTCACTTTGCTGTACAGCAGTAATTAACACAACATTGTAATTCAACTATACTTCAATAAAAAATTTAAAAAAAAAATTTTTTAAAGGGTACACAGCTCCCTGGGGTCCTTTTGTAAAGATGGGATTGGCGTGTGGGTACTGCAATGACAAAATGAGTCAGAAGTCAACAGTAACTAAGTGTGATTGATTCTCTCGAGCCTCAACTTGTCAAATTCTCCTAGGGAACCACCCAATAAAAGGATGAACTGTGTCACAAGGCTTCCGCTTGTGATTTATTCTTACCAAGCCAAGCTTCAGAAGGGACTTTGAAAAACAAGAATACTCAGAGTACCTACACTCAGAAGTGGAAAATGAAGACTTTTTTTAAACCCGAGTTTTAAAGAGAAAATAAATCCCAAACCCCAGCTTACCAAATCAACCCCAACTTTAGAACCAGGTCATGGTGAGGTAAATGATAGCCGTATCTGTTCCCCTGTGGCCTTGCTCCCTGATTCTCCCGCTGAACAAGAATGGGCGCCTGTGTAGCAAGGTGAAGAAAACCTAAGTCTCGTACCAGGAAACAAACTCAGGAGAAAGAGAGACGCAAGCAAGTAGGAAGAGTATAACAGGAGCAGGGCCCATGTGAAGGATGTCTTTGCAGGGTCCTGGGGAGCTTGGTGGGGTGCCAGGAAGGCTTCCCAGGGCAGCTGTTCCTTTCTGAATGAGTATAAGGTTGCCAGAGGGAGCGGGAAGAAACGTGCAAACAGGAGAAGTGGCAGATGGGGCGGGGCAGGGCAGGGGGTTCCACCCGATGGGCGCTTGTCCAGACTCTAGGTCACAAGGGCCCAAGAGAAAAGTTGACCAGACACCAGTTCTGGGCATATTTCCACTCTGGGCATCTCATCCCACATCTTCCTCTTCCACAGAAGGCAAAGCAGGGCTGGGTGATTTGGGGGATGGCGCCATGGAAGGCAGGGAGCCCCAGCATCTTAAGTGACTCCTGGCACTTCTGTGTCTCCGACTCTCTGTCCACAGCCAAGAGACAGTGGCCTCTACCCATTTATCTTTCTCCCAAATGACAAACAACAGCAGCAATGATAAAGCTTTCCATTGCAGCCAAACAGTAGTTCCACCAGCACAAAAGTTCCTGGCCCCTTTGAAATTTCGACAGGAAGCTCAGTAATCTGCTCATCTTACTCACACATCTTAGATGACCTGCCAGATGCAGGAAATCCACAGAAATACGCAAGCCGCATGGGCAGCCTCCGAGCGGCAGCCCGGTGCACAGCCATACCTGTGTTGCTGGTGAGAAAGGCGAGAGGGTTCTCGCTGAGGTCGGCGGGGCCGTCCAGCCGGAGAGGCGGGCTTCCCAGCAGCTCTGCTCCTCCCTCCAGCTCGGGGTAGGTCCTCACCAGGAGGCCCAGGGACAGCTGCGCGAGGAAATCTCTGAGCACAGAGGCATTCAGGGTGCCCGCGGCACGATTATTGATCTCAAGAATCTCATCTCCCGCTTTCAAGCCTGCCAACGCGAGACGGAAAATGTTTAATGTCACACACGCGTAAAAGCAGCTGCAGCATCAAATCAGATCACAGCATCTTAGATGCCCTGTTTCGAAAGGGCACACCGAGCTCTCCTGTTATAGGTGTTGCTGCAAACAGGCCGTAGTGCGCAAAGGGGAAATCATCGGGTGATCAGGTGGGCTTTGGTTTTGGAGGGTTCTAGACTGGGATGTCACAGTATGCCTATCCCGTCCTGAATACACCCGCTAAACAAATTTATTCCTTCTTGAGTCTATGTGCTCTAAGCATCTGCCAATTGCTCCTCGCAAATGCTGATTCTGGCTATCGTCCTAGCATTTCGAGGGGAAAAGATGGAGAGGCTCCCTGACTGCGGCAACTTCCATGCCTTCTTGTGCTACGGCGGACACGTGTGCACAGTCAGCTGAAGTCTATGAATCATTTCTACGGAACCAAAATGCAGGCATCGCCTCGGCTACAACCACTGAAGGTCATCTCATTCCAAACACACTGAGAGACGATAGTTTACGGAACCAAATGCAATCGTATTTTCCCCTCCCCCACCTTTTATTTGAAACTACATCAGGACCTTGGGGTGAATGGCCTTTTGAAGGTCCCCAAAGGTTCTGCTACTTTTGCAAAGCATGCTGGGGAGTTGCCGAAGCTTGGGACCCAGAGGAGCGGCCGTGAACCAGCCCAGCCTAGGAGAACAAGAACTTGGGACTGACCCGGGGCAGGTCCACCTGACATTAAAAGAACATTCCAGCAGTTTGAGAAAGGGAGAGATTAGGGAAGAACAGGAGAGGAAATAAGGTTTCCCTTCAGTTAAGAAGAAGAAGGGAGTCTGATTCTTATTTTCTAGACTAATGTGGAAAAACAAACTTGAAAAAGGGAGCGACTGAAGGGCAGAGACAAAGGATGAACTGCCAAACACAAAGCCACAGAGTCCCTCAGGCACCCGCAGTTCTCACTCTGATCCCACAGAAAAATAACTCCGCAGAGAAGTTCTCACTTCCCAACTTCACCGGGTCACACCTATCGGCCAGCTTTACTCAGGGTTCCAAAATACTTGAAATCAATTTTCTATCATAAAATACTCCAAGAAACATCGCAGGTGAGGAGGCAATGGGAGAGAAATGAGAAGGTTTTCCTCCACGTCAGAGGCAGAATTCTGGGAGACTAACCATTCCATTTTTTTAGGTGAAAGATTTTGGCATCACAGCATTTGAATTGAAAACACAAAATTTCCACATGTGAAAGGCAATTATTGGTTTTTAAGTGTTCTCCTGGAGACAATTCTTTTGGTTAGATATTAGAGGAGGTAAAATAAGGAGAAAAAGAAGAAACAACTTAAAAACTAAAAACATCTGCAAGTTTTTTGTTTTTTTAAAAGAATTTATAGGTTTGCGGGAATTCCCTGGCGGTCCAGTGGTTAGGACTCTGGGCTCTCACTGCCTAGGGCCTGGGTTCAATCCCTGGTCACAGGGAACTAAGATCCCGCAAGCCACTCGGGCAAAAACTAAATAAATAAAAATAAAATAATAATTAAAAAAAAGAATTTCTAGGTTGCTGTGACTGGTTGAATAACAATGTGTAGTGGGTTGAAGGGTGGACCCTAAAAAGATATGTCCATGTCCCCAAACCTGGGAATGTGAGCTTATTTGGAAACAGGATCTTTGCAGCTGTAATTCAGTAAAAGATCTTGAGATAAAATCATGCTGGATTATTTGATGGGTCCTAAACCCACTGAAAAGTGTCCTTGTAAGAGACACACAAAAGAGAGACACAGAGAGAAGAGGAGAAAGTTATGTGAAGACGGAGGATGAGATTGGAGCAGTGCTGCCACACCTGGAGCCTCCAGATGAAGGAAGAAGCAAGAAAGGATTCTCCCCTAGAGCCTCCCAGGGACCACAGCCCTGCACACACCTTGGTTTCAGACCCTGTCCTCTAGAACTGTGGGAGAATACAGTTCTGGCTGTTTTTTTTTAAACATCTTTATTGGAGTATAATTGCTTTACAATGGTGTGTTAGTTTCTGCTTTATAACAAAGTGAATCAGCTATATGTATACATATATCCCCATATCCCCTCCCTCTTGCACCTCCCTCCCACCCTCCCTATCCCACCCCTCTAGGTGGTCACAAAGCACCGAACTGATCTCCCTGTGCTATGCGGCTGCTTCCCACTAGCAATCTATTTTACATTTGGTAGTGTATATATGTCCATGCCACTCTTTCACTTTATCCCACCTTACCCTTCCCCCTCCCTGTGTCCTCAAGTCCATTCTCTACGTCTGCATCTTTACGCCTGTCCTGCCCCTAGGTTCTTCAGAGCCATTTTGTTTTTGTTTTTGTTCTTTTAGATTCCATATATATGTGTTAGCATACGGTATGTGTTTTTCTCTTTCTGACTTACTTCACTCTGTATGACAGACTCTAGGTCCATCTACCTCACTACAAATAACTTAATTTCCTTTCTTTTTATGGCTGAGTAATATTTCATTGTATACATGTGCCACATCTTCTTTATCCATTCATCTGTCAATGGACACTTAGGTTGCTTCCATGTCCTGGCTATTGTAAATAGAGCTGCAATGAACATTGTGGTACATGACTCTTTTTGAATTATGGTTTTCTCAGGGTATATGCCCAGTAGTGGGATTGCTGGGTCATAGGGTAGTTCTATTTTTAGTTTTTGAAGGAACCTCCATACTGTTCTCCATAGTGGCTGTATCAATTTACATTCCCACCAACAGTACAAGAGGGTTCCCTTTTCTCCACACCCTCTCCAGCATTTACTGTCTGTAGATTTTTTGATGGCCATTCTGACTGGTGTGAGGTGATACCTCATTGTAGTTTTGATTTGTATTTCTCTAATGATTAGTGATGTTGAGCATCCTTTCATGTGTTTGTTGGCTATCTGTATATCTTCTCTGGAGAAATGTCTATTTATGTCTTCTGCTCATTTTTGGATTGGGTTGTTTTTTTTTTTTTTTGATATTGATCTGCATGAGCTGCTTGTATATTTTGGAGATGAATTCTTTGTCAGTTGCTTCATTTGCAAATATTTTCTCCCATTCTGAGGGTTGTCTTTTCGTCGTTTATGGTTTCCTTTGCTGTGCAAAAGCTTTTAAGTTTCATTAAGTCCCATTTGTTTATTTTTGTTTTTATTTCCATTTCTCTAGGAGGTGGATCAAAAAGGATCCTGCTGTGATGTATGTCATAGAGTGTTCTGCCTATGTTTTCCTCTAAGAGTTTTATAGTGTCTGGCCTTACATTTAGGTCTTTAATCCATTTTGAGTTTATTTTTGTGTATGGTGTTAGGGAGTGTTCTAATTTCATTCTTTTACATGTAGCTGTCCAGTTTTCCCAGCACCACTTATTGAAGAGGCTGTCTTCTCTCCATTGTATATTCTTGTCTCCTTTATCAAAGATAAGGTGACCATATGTGCGTGGCTTTATCTCTGGGCTTTCTACCCTGTTCCATTGATCTATATTTCTGTTTTTGTGCCAGTACCATACTGTCTTGTTTACTGTAGCTTTGTAGTAGAGTCTGAAGTCTGGGAGCCTGATTCCTGCAGCTCCGTTTTTCTTTCTCAAGATTGCTTTGGCCATTCGGAGTCTTTTGTGTTTGCATACAAATTGTGAAGTTTTTTGTTCTAGTTCTGTGAAAAATGCCATTGGTAGTTTGATAGGGATTGCACTGAATCTGTAGATTGCTTTGGGTAGTAGAGTCATTTTCACAATGTTGATTCTTCCAATCCAAGAACATGGTATATCTCTCCATCTGTTTGTATCATCTTTAATTTCTTTCATCAGTGTCTTATAGTTTTCTGCATACAGATCTTTTGTCTCCTTAGGTAGGTTTATTCCTAGGTATTTTATTCTTCTTGTTGCAGTGGTAAATGGGAATATTTCCTTAATTTCCCTTTCAGATTTTTCATCATTAGTGTATAGGAATGCAAGAGATTTCTGTGCACTAATTTTATATCCTGCTACTTTACCAAATTCATTGATTAGCTCTAGTAGTTTTCTGGTAGCATCTTTAGGATTCTCTATGTATAGTAGCATGTCATCTGCAAACAGGGACAGCTTTACTTCTTCTTTTCCGATTTGGATTCCTTTTATTTCTTTTTCTTCTCTGATTGCTGTGGCTAAAACTTCCAAAACTATGTTGAATAACAGTGGTGAGAGTGGATAACCTTGTCTTGTTCCTGATCTTAGAGGAAATGGTTTCAGTTTTTCACCATTGAGAATGATGCTGGCTGTGGGTTTGTCATGTACGGCCTTTATTATGTAAGTTCCCTCTATGCCTACTTTCTGGAGAGCTTTTATCCTAAATGGGTGTTGAATTTTGTCAAAAGCTTTGTCTGAATCTACTGAGATGATCATGTGGTTTTTCTCCTTCAATTTGTTAATATGGTGTATCACATTGACTGATTTGTGCATATTGAAGAATCCCTGCATTCCTGGGATAAACCCCACTTGATCATGGTGTATGATCCTTTTAATGTGCTGTTGGATTCTGTTTGCTAGTATTTTGTTGAGGATTTTTGCATCTATGTTCATCAATGATATTGGCCTGTAGTTTTCTTTCTTTGTGACATCTTTATCTGGTTTAGGTATCAGGGTGATGGTGGCCTCGTAGAATGAGTTGGGGTGTGTTCCTCCCTCTGTTATATTTTGGAAGAGTTTTAGAAGGATAGGTGTTAGCTCTTCTCTAAATGTTTGATAGAATTCGCCTATGAAGCCATCTGGTCCTGGGCTTTAGTTTGTTGGAAGATTTTTAATCACAGTCTCAATTTCAGTGCTTATGATTGGTCTGTTTATATATTCTATTTCTTCCTGGTTCAGTCTTGGAAGGTTGTGCTTTTCTAAGAATGTGTCCATTTCTTCCAGGTTGTCCATTTTACTGGCATATAGTTGCTTATAGCAGTCTCTCATGATCCTTTGTATTTCTGCAGTGTCAGTTGTTACTTCTTTTTCATTTCTAATTCTATTGATTTGAGTCTTCTCCCTTTTTTTCTTGATGAGTCTGGCTAATGGATTATCAATTTTGTTTATCTTCTCAAAGAACCAGCTTTTAGTTTTATCCAGTTCTGTTTCTTAAGCCACCCAATTTGTGGTAGTTTGTTATGGCAACCCTAGGAAACTAATACAGGACCTACCTGAGTGCGCTAGTCTCAGTTTTAATAAGTGAGAGCAGGGGGCCCAGCAGTGGTGGGCAATGAAGTACCTTGTCAGGGTCCTTCTGTCACAACCCCACTGTGTAACAGCTCTGTGCCCGTGGGCATGTTACTGAATCTCTCCCAGCCTCAGTTTCCTCATATGTAAAGAGGGGCATGGATTAAATGAGATTCAACAAAATAATCCACATAAAACTCTTTGCACAGCACTTGGCATGTGGAAGATATTCAAGACATTAACTCTCATTATTAATATTTGATAGAACAAAGAGGAAAACTTTTTTTGGAATTTTTGAGCCTACTCAAAAATGATCCCCACCACCCACGGTAGAAGTTGTGAAGCATCTAATCTATCTGTCTAGAAAAATACAGCACAGAGCTTTCTCTGTGTCCTGTGGAGCCATCTGGAAGACACTTAGATGACAGCAAAGAAGATGCCTGATCCCAACCTCAGATGATTCCAAGAGCAGAACAATGGGCCAAACAGGCCCAAGATGAACAGAGATAAGTGTAAACACAGTTTGGCTCCAAAAGTCAGTTCTACAAGTACAGCCAACGTGAGATCCAACACAGAGCAAGAGGTAGGCAAGAGAAAGCAGGAATATGGGAATTACCCATCAGCCCATCACAGGCCAAAAGCCCAAGGTGGCTAAGAAAAATAAATAAAGTGTAGGTTCAATTAATGCAAACAGAATATTCAGATCTAATTTAGGCTGCGTGCCACCAGACGCCCCTTGGTTGCACCACATTCTGGTCATTTTAAGAAACACTAAAATCTGGACCGTCCTCTAGCAGAACTAGCATCTGGATAGTGTCCAGAGGGCAATGACCAGAGGTGTATTCTACATTCTAATGAATTGTTGAAAGATCTGGAAGTGTCAAATGTGGAAAAGACTTAGCAGTCGTAACATGAAGCACATCATGAACACCAATGGCTGGCTATAAACGAGGAGGCAAAGAGTGAACAGAAGCTGAGGGAGAAGGATGTTTTATAATCAGAGACGTCCACAAAGAGGCCGTATGGTCCACAGCGAGCTCTCCTTATCGGGAAGTCTTCACATAGCGGTTACGTTTAACATCAAATACCTCAAGTACCTCTCCCGACACAGCCCTCTGCAGGCCGGATACTGGGAATAGTTTGCCACCCAGGTGGACAAGTGGGCATCACTCTTGCATCTGCAGAGAGCAGTGCTATATGGGGCAAGGGAGTTGCAGCAGACGACCGTTTGTTTTTATCTAACACCAGTGTTCCTGGATTCAAAGGACTAAAACAGGATGTGACTAAAACCAGGGCAGCGTATTTCCCCACCCCCGCACGCCAACCGGCACACTCGTGCTGAAAGAGATAAAAATCAGATTGGGGTTTAAAGGGGAATAAGCCCCGTCACCTCTGCTCTTAGCTGAGATACGCTTTGAATGCGTCAAACTCTGGCCTCCGGCCTGCCTTTGGCCTCGAAAATATGGAAGGAAAATGAAGGAAAATCCTTGTCCATGGCCGTTAGCAGTAGATAAATTACTTGAACTTTGTTTCCGATTGGGCACACTTTTGCCATCTCTGTGCAGAGCCAAGTCTGTGGGTAGCACTTCTCCGGTGCTGACAGCACAGGGCAAAGTAAGCTGCACAGGGAGTTTGTAAGCCATGAACACCCAGAACTAAGCTGCCCCAGAACATGGGAGGAGGTGGGAAAGGTAGGCAGGCATTCCATCCTCTCCCAGCTGCTCCACTGTCCTCTAGCAGAACAGATACAGGTATCACATCCAAGTGTAACTGACCAAGACATGTTGGACTTTTATATTCAATGGGCATTATTTTGCTACTGCCTGGATGAAGCTAAAAATTCCATAGCAAGAAGAATGAAATGAAGGTGGATTTTAAGCCCTACCTACCTGCCCAATGCATTTACAGTGAGTATGGTGACTTGAGAACGTTCCCCCCAAAAGTCATGTCCACCCAGAACGCGACGTTATTTGGAAATAGGGTCTTTGCAGATGTAATTAAGTCAGGATGAAGTCATACCAGAGTAGGGTGGGTCCTAAATCCAATGCCTGGTGTTCTTATAAGAAGGCCATGTAAAGACAGAGAGACACACAGGAAAGAGGGCCATGTGAGGACAGAGGCAGAAATTAGAGTGATGCAGCTACAAGCCAAGGATGCCATGGGTTACTAGCAGCCAGCAGAATCTAGAAAGAACCGTGAAACAGATTCTTCCTGCAGAGGCTCCAGAAGGAAACAACCCTGCCAATACCTTGATTTCAAACTTCTGGCCTCCTGATGAGAAAACATCAGGAGGCCAGAAGTTTGAAAGGCCTCTGTGTGAGAATACATTCTATTGTTCTGAATCACTCAGTTTGTGGTAATTTGCTACTGCAGCCCTAGGAAACTAACGTAGGAAGCAAAAAATCTAGGTTGAAATGATTCTCTCAGAGTAGAAAAAGTATGGAGAGCTGGGGTTCCACAAGTAGCCTAGACAGACAACACTATGAGCCCTTGTAGGGCTGCAGGCAGGGTGTAGCAGAGAAGAGCTCTCTAAGGAGGGCAGGAAGTCAGGATCCTGAACCCCTAGGTTCTCAACTTCTACAAAGATTCCTCTATGAATGGCAGCAACAGAACATGAAGGAGCTTTGCAAGCTCAGGCAAAGGCCAGTGTCAGCTTCAACCAGTGCAGACCAAAGCACAGAGGGGTCTTCCCGAATAATCTGCTTCAAGAAGATCCCTGGGACCTCCATTCCATCCCAGATGGTAGGGAAGGACAACCACTTCTGATTAGAAGGGAATTTCCCATCAACCCCATGGAGATGGGCCCAAAATCAGATTTAAAATCCAAGAAGGCAACATTCCTTGCACAATTGAGCTGATGGAAATAATACTCGAATTCCCTGGAAGAGTTTTCGATGAGACAACATTTAAATACTCTTCAGGGGTGAACCTTTGGGCATATCCTTCTCATCCACCAACTAGAGAAACCCAAAAGGGAAATGAAGACAGACAAGTCAAGACAAGACACTTAGTAACTTACCTTTCTTGGAAGCTAAGCCAGTTTCCTTTACACTATTCACGTAGAGCCTTCGAACACCATCTTCTTCCACAGAAGAAAGTGAAAAGCCTAGGAAACAGAGACAGCCAGGTAAGGCTCACACCCTCTGAGTGTTGAGAGAACAATAAGAAGAATCTGCTGTGAACTAGCTATGTTCACTGCTTGGGGTTATAGTTTTTCCTTGTTCATATTGTTTCACAAAGTAGAAAAATGTATGTTTAGATCACTCTAAAAGAAGTCACTGTAAAAATTAATATTACCAGGTACATCTATCTTCATACAACCTACCTATCAACTCAAATGGAAGAAAATGATTTTGTTTTACTCTGCTTGCTAATAAATGCCATAGTTTTGCTTTTTTTCTCACAGTTCCCTCCATGGCACAAAACAGAAGCAATCAGCTTATCTCATCTGGGTCCCCTTGACTTTTTTCAGCAAATCTATGTCCTAGGACATGTCAACAGAACAACTGTATGATGTGTGTTCATCCATATATATTGCTGTGTGGACACTGCTTTAATTAGTAAAATTCTGCAAACAGGGAGAAGTAGCAACAAACTTTAGAAATCCTTCTTCATATTGAAACTGATGGACTGCACATTCTCCTAGTGTTTGATCATAAGATTATCTTATACCTGTCTAGGCTTCCAGAGCTCAAAGCCCATTAGTTAATTAATCTTGGGTTTTGCTACATCCTTCGGAAAATAAGGCAGAACAAGGCCCTGAGGTTCTAAGTGCTCCCAATCCTATGGCTACAAGCCTTGGTCACCTCTGTTTCTAGACAGTCTCATGTAAAACTCTTTCTGATCAATCAATGCAATGTCCACAACCAACACCGACTTTCCCTCAGGATAAAATACTTTGGTAGATAACCTTAAAAGGGCAATGGAAATTAATACAATTGTAAAGATATAACATGAATGATTTCAGCTCTGGGAGAAAAATAAGGCTTAGACAAAGGAAAAAACAGTGGTTTCAAAAAATAAGCAGGCAACTAACAACAAAATAGAATAATTAATTAAAAGACTGGGGCCCAGGGATTCACTGAGACTTCTCAGTTCATGTCATAATGAACACATGTTTTTTTTGTATCATTCACAGGACCAGGAAATAGGTACCCACACGTAGGCAAAACTGCCAAATGCCATCACCCACTAGGGTAGCGAAACTCCCTCGGATAGGGAACTATACGAGCCCACCCCCTGAGGACTTTCCAAAGTCTTTATTTTATTCTCTTATTTTAAATTCCATTCTTACAGCAACTTTTAACTTTCAGATTACTCTTCAAGAAGTCCCACTGAAATAAAAATAATTTTAGACACGAGCCACTTAAATGACATTAGCCTTAACACAGGCGTATTTATCTGCATCGCAGCAGAGATTTTCTTTTTCTTTTATCTGTTAGAATAGATACAGAATCAAGGACTACATCAGGGAGAGGATGAATAGAATTCATTAAAATACAGGCATTTCCTTTCTAAAATGCTACCATTTTATAAAGTTCTGAGACCAAATTTTTTAATTATATTTTTAATTCAAATTTTATTCTATTAAAAATAAAATGAACACATTGTCAGGAGAGGTGATGTGTTGAGAGCCTACTGCAAGTCACCTTAAACCAAAGTCAGTGGAGATGGGTATTCATTTGCTGCCTTCCTTCCTTACCACTAAGGATGTCAAGAGTCCCAAGGAGCAGCCTGCATTTCAAGATGCCAATAATCTGCACACTGGAGGGAAGGTGGGGATTATAACCATCTCCTACAGTAACAAATATGTACTCATTTGTATTATTTTTTAGATTCCATATGTGATATCATATAGTATTCGTCATTCTCTGACTTATTTCACTAAGCTGTGAAATAATATTCTCTAGGCACATCCATATTGCTACAAATGGCAATATTCCATTCTTTTCTCTGGCTGAATAATATTCCACTGTATCCATGTCCAAGCTATTGTAAATAGTGCTGCTATGAACTTTGGGGTGCATGCATCTTTTTGAATTAAGAGTTTTCGTTTTTTCCGGATATATATCCAGGAGCGGGAGTGCTGGATCATATAGTAGTTCTATTTTTAGTTTCTTTAAGGAACCTCTATACTGTTTTCCATAGAGGCTGCACTAATTTACGTTCCCACCAACAGTGTAGAAAGGTTCCCTTTTCTCCACATCCTCGCCAAAATTTGTTATTTGTAGACTTTTTGATGTCAGCCGCTCAAGTCAGCATATTTTTTTCTTTTAAATAGGATAGCAGCAATGTAATTCCCAGCAGACCAATGTAATACGGTCCAAAATGACTGCCAACAGAAGACAGAGGGAGTTATTCAATATAAACCCAATATATCCACCCATCAGAAGGCTTAAGAGTTACAAAGACCAGGAGGCACCATGAATGGCATATGATCTTGAGAATGAAGGAAGTGATTAAAACTAAGTGAAGAAACGAAGAAGACAGACTCATATGTTGAATAACCAGAAGTTTCCTCATACTGAAATTCATGACCAAAGATAAATCAGGACAACAAAGTAAACAAAATAGAAGTACTCAAAACCAGGGTCCAGGATACAGTGAAAGAGAGAAAGTGAGAAAAGTGCAGACATCTCCGACATAGAGGGGACACAAGACCAAAAGTCTAATAGTCTAACCAGTCCCCAGAGAAGAAGGAATACTCAGTTGCTGAAATGATGCATTCATCCACTTCAAGGCAGCCTAGGGGATCATGCTTAGTCTATTACAAAACTATTTGAACTAACTTCAACAACAAGTCTGAGAGAGTCCTGAGGGCTGAGGTAGAGGGAGGGGCAAGAGAGAGAAATTAGGCAAGTGTTAAATCTTTCCATTTGTTTAGTCAGTGGAATTATTAAGTCATAATTTCCTCCCTAAAGCATTCTACAATAGAAAGCAGCATCTGGTTTATAGTTAGATCTTGTATGTGTGCTGATGTGTGCTAGTAACTTACATATACTGAAATTGATGTATAGCAGGAAGCTGCACTTAGGTGCTAATGTCAGAGAGAGGTGGGCTGAATTTAGAATCCTTGGGAGATTCTGAGGTCAGAGACAACCAGGTCTTCTTAGGACTCGGGGACTCTTTAGCTACTTGTGGGAACGCCTTCCGCCAACATCGAACTGGGCACTGAGAATAAATGATTTTACCTAAGGTTATTAGCCATGCGTGGCGGCTTTCCAAGGTGAAGTCCAGGAACCACTACAGATAGGCTGCAACTGACAGCGATGTAAGGACAGAAAGCAAGACTACAGCACTGCGAACCTCAGTGTCTGACACTGCCACAACCTCTAAGCAAGGGATTTTGTAGTTTACAAAAGCAGGGGTGCTCCATGACAGATCAGAAATGAAAACAAAACCCCCAAACCCCTGCTTCTTTATGTCAGGTCATGTGAGAAGCACGGCCAACAGTACCCTCTGGGTTGATGTCTGATGCCCTGTAACAGCTTCAGCATGGAAATGTAAACAGGTTCTGTGAGTACTTCAGCCACTTTAATTAAAAAAAAAAAGGATAAAAAATATAGCGGTTCTATGCCCAGTTTCTATTTCGGAGTCCCAAAACCAATCCATCTTTTTTTTTTTTTGGCTGCGCTGCACGGCACATGGGACCTTAGTTCCCCCACCAGGGATGGAACCCGCGCCCCCTGCAGTGGAAGGGCAGAGTCTTAACCACTGGACCGCCAAGGAAGTCCCCAAAAGCAGTCCACCTTAGCATTTGATTCCAAGAGCTCTGAAATTCAGCCCTGTCTTGCTTCTTGCTACATTTTCCCCTTACTCAAGAGAAATTAACTAAACCAAAGACAAAAGAGGAACGGATATGGTACATTTCAGTTTGGAGGACCCAGATGCTTATTTGTAGCACTGCTACCAATTACTGCTTTAATTACTGAGGTCATGCTTCCGCTGCATAATAAGCCTTCAGACACATTTATCCCTTGCCATCAAAAATGTCCTCTGGCTTCATGCTGTCTTTAGTTTTAAGGTCAAGAAGTAAACAGCGTGAGGGTGTAACGGCAAGTGGCCAGGGGTTGGAAATTAGGTTCTCTTCATTAAGCCAAAGCACTCCAGTGAGTGCTCTGAGAGGTGAACTCGATGCCTGCGGGAGAGGCTTCGGCAGGGATACTGAAGATGCTGCTGCCCAGTAAAGGGTTCGAAGACTTTGAAATGTTAAAAAGCCTAATAAGTTAATTCAGAGAGAAATACGCAGTAAGCGAGCATATGCAGTGACCTTTATATCTTTCCACCAGGTCTTCTAGTTTTCCTTTTTTCCAGTACATAGTAGGACTACACTCTTCTGCCCACCTACCCATCCCCCCACTCCTGTCACCTGCTTTGACAAGTGAATTGGGAGTGAGCCAGCACCCAGATCACCACCTTCCCTCTTTCCCCTTTGCCAGGAGACAGACAATGTCCCAGGTGGCAGGTGCTGCAGGCCTGGGTCCTAGAGTGAGGACAACATACAGAAAGGGTCCCAGCCAACCCACAGAGGATGCATGGTGAACAGGAGAAAGAATTTCACTGTTTGGAGCCACTGGGCTTTGGTGACTGTCATTGTCTCAGCTAACCTCTCCCTCCTGACTGATCTAGCCCTGATACAGCATATGGGTTTCCCTATGTATTTCACTCAAGCACCAACTTCACTACTATCCAAGTCATAAAGTGTAATGCTAAGACTAGTCTTAAATCTGTGGAAAGGATTACATACTTAACTACACCAGAATGTAGACAATAGGAAAGCCTTAACAGAGCAAGCCTGACTGCTATTCTTTGAAAGGCCTGCTTATCAGTTTGGCTCCTGGCTGGCATCTGGGAACGCGGATTCTGGGAGGGTTCCCAATACCCTAATGTAGCTCATTGTGTCTAAAATCTGTACAAACAACGTGCTTTGTGCTGAACACCTGCTTTCCTCCTGGGAGGCTGGAATTTTGGTATATGCTGGGCAGAGGGTTCCTACATGACCAGCCTCTCAATAAAAATCCTGGGCACTGAGTCACTAACAAACTTCCTACCAGACAACAGTTCACACGCATTGTCACAGCTTGTTGCTGGGGGAATTATGGACTTCTGTGTGACTGGGGAGGACTCTGGAAGCTTGTACCTGGTTTCTTCGCTCTTCACCCCATGTGCCTCTCCCTTTTACTGATGCTATTTTGTATAGTTTTGCTGTAATAAACCGTGGTCATGAATAAGCTGAGTCCAGTGGGTCCACTTAGTGAACCAAAAAACCCAGGGGTGGTCTTGGGGACCCCAACTCCCACCAAAATAAGTTCCTTTAACATCATTTGTGAGGGAAAGGAGAATTAATACATATATTTGGGGGATAGAGGTACGAAAGGATAATTTCTTCATTACTAGGGTATATCATAAAATAAAATAATCTCCTCCCAGTGGATCCATTTCTTTTTTATTACAGGCGAACCCCGATGATTAAAGTTACAAAATTTAAAGCTGAAACCTTCATCATACCCAGGGTAAATATCTTTTTCCCCTTATTTTGGCTGCTCAGCAGAGCACAGAAGCCAGATGGGCTATCTGTTTTAAATAGGCCCCAAAGGCCTTTTATTGAATTGTAAATAAGTGCATGTTTACACAGGAATTGTTTCAACGTGAAGAACACCAAAGATCAAAGAAAAAGAAACATACCATAATTATCACCGGCTGTATCTGACTTCTCAATCTGGATGTTCTGAGTGACTTTTGGACAAATTTCAATTTCTTTGTACAGCTGAAAATGACAAAGAGAAGCCTAATTAAGACTTCATTAAAAATAACTTAGAAATAGTCATCAATTTGTAAATCTATTTTTTCAGAATTTGAAATCAAATTCTCATCACATCCCAGTATTTTTCTTGAACTGACCCCATTAAGACTCAAAGTGGAAACTTAAACTCACATTCCCAGATTTAGCTCCAGTTCCAGTTTCTAAATAAATTCCTTGACATCACTCTGTATGTCTTTTCCCACCCTATATCTATCGCACACCTGAAAAATAATGCTAAAGTAATCGAAAATCTTCAGTACTGGGGAAAAAAATTATTAACATCAAGAAGAGGTTATAAAGATCTTGATATGGGATCCATAGGGATAGGAGAAATCTCTGTGCTTCCATTCTCTTCTGTTCATATACCATTTTGGCTCAAAAAGTGCACAATAGTACAAATACGCAGAGAAAAATTATAGCATTAAAACAGACGACAGATTATATAAATGATAATATTCTCTTTTAGCCATTAGATTACACCAAATTACTGAAAAAACTGAAGTACATAAATCAATCACCTCTCTCAGAAACCCAAGAAAACATGGAAAAAAAAATAAGAGTAACTGGCAGTTCACAGAGAAACTTTATTTCAATTAATTTAATTTATACTAGATGTCTGGACCTAGCATCATCATGGACGGTAACTTATGAAGGTTTTACCATGTGTTCTTGCCCCTCACATGCTCTCTATGAGACAAATGTGATCCCCATTTTACAAATGAAGAGAAAAAGGCTACAGAGAAAGTACTTTCCTAAGGTCAAAAAGACCAGCCTGGGCAGAGCTGGGATTGGAAACCAGGTCTCACCGGCTCCAGCACTGAAGTTCTCCCCATTACACTATAATGCCTCCCAGACTGTTTCCTGGTGGGACTCAGGGGTACCACAGTAAAGGGTACCAAACCTTACTTCTTCAGTATGTAAGCCAAAGGCCACTTCCAAAATTTATGATAGAAATTCCAAAACAAATTAACGTGTCAAAGGCTCATATAGAACTTAAAATTTGTCATTTAATTTCAAAATGAAAATCTATTTTGAGCCAAAGTCAATAACAGAAAACTGTCCTTTAGCACTAAAGGGAAGTCTCGGTGATTATTTAAACTTGCCCTCATCTCAGTCATCTGTCCAGAAATAATTTTGTTCCGACAAGTATGAAAAAAATGCAGGTTTCTTTCTCTTCACTTTCTTCGGGCAGTTGACAGGTGGGAGAGGAGAGCACAGTGCATAGGGTTCCGGAGTCTGGAAGACCGGCTGCTGTAATACTGGAAAGCCAAGGGGTGGGGCAGGGGCTGGGAACACTGACCCAACGGCCTGGATCCTCTAGAACACCCTAATTTAATGCAACTTCCACCAAATGCATGACTTAATGTTGAGGGCATAACTTCATGTGGTTTCCTTTCTATACTTCAGAAAAAGTTTCAAACCAATGCATTCTGAAGTTAGAAGAAATCAGTTCTATTAGATCTACTGATCGTTAGTTCAGAAAATTACAGTCACCAAAACTATACATACCAAATCTAATCAATTTTATGATTAATTTGTAATGTCATGGAATGCTCAATAAAATGTTATGAAATGTATTCACTTCGACGTATTTTGAAGCTTAGTTTAATTTTTTCCATTTCCTTGAGAGCCAAACTCTCCCCCTAGGTGGCAGTATATCACCGTTTGTTCTAATCATCTGGAAAATTCCAAATGGTTTTCCATAGATCCCGTGGGAATTTAGCTTTGTAAATAAGCTTTCCTATTCTTTTATAATATTACCTCCTCTCTTCTTTGTAACTGGTGTGAAAGTCTTTGTGTTTTTTACCAGTTTCAGACAATAACTTAGTATAATATAGACAGGGCCCTTGGCCACGGTCCTTAGGCTGGCTGGACTAAAATTGGGTTTGGTAAAAAGCTCTAAAACATGTAAAATTTCAAGAAGGAGCTGCACTTTAAAATATATTTTCGATGCAATCATAATATCTGAAACCAGAAATTTTGAAATTTCGTAGTTTTAAATGTATCTTTAGCAAAGAAGTATCACACACATTCCATTTATTTATTAAATTTATTTGTTTATTTATTTATTTATGGCTGTGTTGGGTCTTCATTGCTGCACGCAGGCTTTCTCTAGTTGCGGCAAGTGGGGGCTACTCTTTGCTGCGGTGTGCGGGCTTCTCATTGAGGTGGCTTCCCCTGTTGTGGAGCACGGGCTCTAGGCGCGTGGGCTTCAGTAGTTGTGGCTCGCGGGCTCTAGAGCACAGGTGCAGTAGTTGTGGTGCACAGGCTTAGTTGCTCTGTGGCACGTGGGATCTTCCCGGACCGGGGCTCGAACCCGTGTCCCCTGCATTGGCAGGTGGATTCGTAACCACTGCGCCACCAGGGAAGCCCCCTTTTATTTTTATTAAATCAGTGATGCTGCATGTTTCCCCTCTTTTCAAAAACCAGATTAAACACCACCAGACGTTAAGAAACAATCTGATTACCCTGGCACTGGAATTATCACGAAATCACATTCATTTCTTACCAGGTCTCCTTGGTGCGCCTCGTCCAAGCGACCATCACCCATGGCCTGAACGACAGCTCACTAGCCTCCTGCCTGCTCTCCCAGCTCTTTCCCTAAGGCCCTAAGGTTCATGGGCCACACAGTAGCCGCAGTGAGCCTATTAAGACAGGAGTCAAATAATGTCCTTCCTCTCTTGGGCTTTCCCTTCTCACTTGGGCCCTACAAGCCCTCCTGCTCCCTCTTCTGCATCCTCCCTCCTTGTGCATCCAAACCCCTCCCCCACCCCACCTTCCCTCTCCCCACCACTCCCTCACTTACCCTCCTCACTGATCCTCCTCAAACATGAGTAAACCACCTCTACCATCACCCCCCTCCCCTTGCCAGGCGTTACCCAGCTTTGTTTCCTGAGCCTAGAACACTTTCCTCCAAAATACCTCTATGACTCACTTTCTCACCTCACTCACCACGCTGTTCAAACATCACATCTAAAGGAGCAGCACGATCGCTTTTAGGTGTCTATCTTTCTCTGTCTGTTTGTCCTAACTTTTTCTTTTCCCGCTCTTAACATCCCGGGAAATATTACACATTTACTTGTTTTTGTTAAAAATATTTACATGTTTTTATATCTGTCTCCACAAACTTGAATGTATTTTCCAAGAAGAGTAGAGATTTTTCTGTGTATCTCAGTGCTTAAAACAGCTAGCATGGTGCCAGGCACACAATAAACGCTAAATAAATATTTGCTGGATGAATGAATCAATCGATCAATCAGTGTTTCTGCAAACTCTTTATGCCCACCTGTCACTTTAAGAAAAACAGATTTAATATGGGTTTTCAAAAAACCCAGGGCCTCCATATTCATTAGCATTCTACAGATTGGACCCAATAACCAACTAATCATGAAAAAGTAGCCAAATGGGTATCACTTATATTAGCAAAGCAGATAAGTAGAGAAGTAGAAAACTAACTATTCATGGTCTTTCATAAGCAAAAGAATCCCCAGCCCCACCAAATAAATGCACTAGACTCTCCAAAAAGATCTTTAAAATGTAGTACACACTTTCGCTAATAACTATTGACCTTACTACTCAAGAATACTTGACAAAACAGTAGCAGAAAATAAAATGTTTTGGGACAGTCGTCTATTAATGAGTCATTTTTCAGGACAGGACTTCAAACACCTGTGAGCTTCGCTAGTCCAGCAAAAATAAAAAGGAGGTAGGTTATGGAAACCAATTAGCCATTGGTGGCCTGATACTTGTTCAGTAAGGGACAATAAATCAACTATCTGTAAAATCTCAAAAAGCATCCAAGAACACTGTGTGTTCAGAAACCCCCTGCCCTGGAATGACATTTCATACCAACTTAATGGCCGAAAGCACAGATTGGAAACCATGGACGTATGGATAGAATTCAAGGGGTCTGTGAACTGGGGTGGTGAAAAAGCCTGAAATTTTTATATTCACTAACCTGTAACTGAAACTTAGTATTTCCTTCAATTATAAATGAACGGAGGCAACAAACACGGCAATATGAGCAATGCCTGTGACCTTGTCAGAAACAGAAATCACAGTTATTTTTATACCACATTCTAGTTGCTGCTAGTATCTCAAAATACCAGTTATGCGCATCACCACTCCAGAACAGTGGCAGGTGTTAGACCTACGCTGGGTCTTGTTATTTAATGAGCTAATAAGTAAGCACGTATATTATCTATAATTTAAAAAATATTTTTGATAACTATTTCAACACAATTAGGCCATAGGTAATCCTATGTATTCTATATATTTCATGCAATTGAAAACATTATTCTGATATGGGACTTAGGGGCTTTACCAGGCTGCCAAAGATATCCTAAGAACAAAAAAGTTTAAAATCTTGGTAAAAACAAGAGGTGCCCGTGAGCAATACTCACTCACAATCTGAACAGTAAAGTGAGTAAGACTATGGCATTTACTTCCTCAGGAATCTCAGAGTTGGAGACCTTCTGTAACAGGGCAAGAAAGAATACCATAATCTCTCTGTATTTTAGATTCTTTTTTTAAATAATTGTAATTATAATATGTATATAGCAGTGTAGATACAGAATAAGTGTGGCACACCTTAGTCTCCTATACTGGATGAGACCGCACAATGGCCAAGACTTAAAAATAATAAGGGAGTTAATATAATTTCAAAAGGTATGTCTTAAGCATGTACTGTGTGTAAGATATGAAGGACATGGAAGTTGCTTAGGCGTGATCCCTGTCATTTAGGACACAAAAGATTCATTAACTCTGAAATGCAAAATATACGATCTAATAGCTGTTCCAGTGTTACCAGCAAAGCACTTTCCTTTCCTAGGTAAGAAAAAGGGTTTTCTCTCCTCTACTCACAGAGCACAAAGTCAGGGCTTTCCCCATGCCAGAGAAAAAAATAAATCAGCCACTGTTAAAAGCACCCTCCTCCTCTGTGTTAAACTTAGTGATTTAAGTGATGGTTGAAAATGGTCATTTCGTTCTTCTATTTCGTGACATGATAAGAGTATAATAAAAGCACACCCTCTCTTATATTTCATTAAAAACACTTAGAGGGACATGAGGGAAGTTTTTAAGATGATAGAAATGTTCTAAATCAGGGGTCCCCAACCCCTGGGCCACGGAACAGGAGCGGTCCACGGCCTGTTAGGAACCGGGCCGCACAGAAGGAGGTGAGTGGCGGGTGAGCAAGCAAAGCTTCATCTGTATTTAGAGCCGCTCCCCATCACTCGCATGACCACCTGAGCTCTGCCTCCTGTCAGGTCAGCGGTGGCATTAGATCCCCATAGGAGCTCGAACCCTACTGTGAACTGCACATGTGAGGGATCTAGGTTGCACACTCCCTATGAGAATCTAATGCCTGATGATCTGAGGTAGAGCTGAGGTGGTGATGCTGGGCTGGGGAGTGGCTGCAGATACAGATTATCATTAGCAGAGAGGTTTGACTGCACAGAGACCATCATAAATCAATTGCTTGCAGACTCATAGCAAAACCCTATCAGTGAGTGGCAAGTGACAATTAAGCTGCATCTTATGGAGTAGACTAGACATAAGCAACAGACTTCGGGTGTCACTGTCTCCTATCACCCCCAGATGGGACCATCTAGTTGCAGGAAAACAAGCTCAGGGCTCCCACTGATGCTGCATTATGGTGAGTTGTATAATTACTTCATTATATACTACAAAGTAAGAATAATAAAGTGCACAATAAATGTAATGCGCTTGAATCATCCTGAAACCATCCCCCACCCCCCGGTCTGTGGAAAAACTGTCTTCCATGAAACAATTGTCCCTGGTGCCAAAAAGGTTGGGGACAGCAGTTCTAAATTATGACTGTAGTGCTGGAAACACAACTGTCTGTATACATTTGCCAAAACTCATCGAATTGTGTGCTCAAAATTGATGTTTTATTGTAGAGAAAGTAAACCTCAAAAAAAATTGATTAGAAACAAAATTCCCTACTAAACATACTAAATTTTAAATCACGCTTCCCCTTTTCAAAAAAGAGACTATACGGGTTTCAATTTTCAGTTCTGTTTTCTGTGGTGAAAGGCTGTCTGAAGTCATACTGTTATCATTCACAGATCCATGGCAAGAAGCTACGTGGCCCCCAGAGGAATGACTAAGTGCAGAGAAAGAAGAACAAACTCCAAGAGAGGGGGCCTGGCTCCCAAAATGTTTCTTTCCTGGAACTGAAAAACGTACCCTTTGGCTAACAAAAAAGGAACTTGTCATTATTTTACCATGTTACCATGACAACCATTTACTGAGCATCTACTATGTGAACCATTATCTCTAATCTTTGCAAAATCCTAGAAAGTATTATCACCTCATTTTTTTTTTTTGCCAAGACCACATAATTAGTAAGCAACAGAGTCAATATAAAAATCCAGATCCAGTTCAGAACCCAAGTCCCATCATGAAACTCAAACCCACGTAAGTGTGCCCAAGAATCTATATAATAAGTACAATTCCAAAAGGCCAGGACACATAATTAGATGGCAGCTTTTTCACCCAACAGGATTTCACCCACCAATTTCAACATGCAGGGAGAAGTCAGACAAAATCGGAATTAGTACTTTTTATCTGACAACAGCCAGCTCACCTTTGAGTCACCCATTTAAAACATAAGACTGTCAAAGCTACAAGGAAAGCTAGGCATAATAACTAAAATTCTATCTGAGAGTCAGTTCTGGATTTCAATTTTTCATGATGGCACAGCATCGTTCCCTGCATAAACTAAGGTGGCATTTTCACTCTGCAAAAATATTGTGATACGTAAGGCCATCTCCACAAACTTAAGAGCGCTGAAGGAGGCTCATTTATTTTAGAATTTGTTCCACTCCACCAACCACAATTAGCATGAGCACACATATAATTTAAAAATAGTCTCCTACAGAATGTACTTGGACAATAGACATAAACATTACCAGCTCATAAATGTCCTCCTCGGGCTTTGGCACGTAGTGTTGCATTTTGTTTTCTATTAGAAATTTCAGGCGCAGGTAATGAGCAGAATGATCCAGTCTATGTGCCTGGGACCAAAACAAAAAAAAAAGAGGAGAAGAGAAAATGTCTTTCCAATAGTAAATAGACGTAATTAGTTTTCCACCGATACACTGTCATCTATTCCCGAGAATAATGGTGATTTGCTACTGAAGGGAGGTATAAAATTTCTATACTTCTTACAAGGTTTACACCCAAAACCCAAACTTTAATTTTCATTGAATATATTAATAATAGCCCATGGGTATCTTACGATCAATGGAAACAAAAAAGTCAATAGGTGATTAGAGAAGAAAAGTGACAAGAAAGGCAAGGAAGGATTTACAGTGACAGAAGAAAGCTGTGCCCAGGCAAACTTATTTTTTTAACCACATGGGGACACTGGGACAGTTGTTCACAGTTCATTTGCAAGTGAGTCGGTGTATAGACAAGGCATTTGGATTTCAGTCTTATTTATATACACCCCGAGTGAGACTCCCTCCGGGGGCAGCGAAGACAGGCATGTGTCCAACTTTGGAAACACAATGAATGACTTGCCCAAAGAAAACAATTCTAAAGCAGTTAAGGATTGAAATTTCCAGGCCTTCTCCACTGGTCAGGATGGGTCAAATGATTTTTTTCTATCTAGGAAGTCATTCGTGAATTAACTTTGTGGAAAAGGCAACAGTGGAAACATGGTTTTATAACTAACATCCTCAATTCACATTCAAGAAGATGCAGAGGAAAAAAGAAAAAAATGCTCTTCAAAAGTTACATGGCAAGATGAAAATGTACTGCTAGAGAGAAAATGTTTCCATCAAGTCTTTTTTTTTAAAGCATCCTTATCTTTTAGAGATTTATCCTGAAGTACTAGTAGATAAAGATATGATGTCTGGAATCTGCTTCCAAAATCATTCAGAGCAGGGGGTGGGAGTGAGTTAGTAAATGGATGAAACATAATTTGATATTATAGAACCTTGGTGATGGTGACACAGAAGTTTATTACATTATTCCCTACTCTTTGTAAATTTGAAGTTTTTCATAAACATAAAATCTCTTCACACCAAAAGCTCAACTGATGAGAATTATTTCAAAATAAGTGAAGTTAATTTTTCACTGGTTTAATGCTCTTTCTGTTTACCTTCTTCCCCCCGGCCCCAAATTTTAAAGCCAAACTAAGAACATTCTAATAATTATTCCAATAATAGTCATTCAATTACACCTAACAAATTCTGAAGTGTGCCAGATACTGTGTGAGGCAGTCTTCAGGAGTGTGGGAAGGGGCTTGCAGAACATGGAAGTTGGGGAGAGTGGTGACTTTGCCTCGTAATTAAACACACATCCAAGACAGGGATCCTGCATTAGAGAAAAGCACAGTTATGGAAAGTAGAAGTGAGTTTGTTCTAAACGCCTAGCAGAATGATAAAGAAGTTTTCTATAGTGATTCTCGGGAACCTCCAACGTGTATCCTATTCTGATTAACGTGATAGTCTGAAGCCCACCGTCCGAACACAGGCACCACTGAGGCAGCACCTTCCTTGCACCTGGCTTTCAGGTTTTCGCTGTCGGTACTGAAAACCAAATGCTCAGTGTCTGCCAGACCCAGATCATTGATGTCAAATACCCAGGGTGGATGGGTAAGCCAGGGAAGCAAAAGTAGGGAAGTTTCAAAGTGTGCTACCTACTGCTTGTCAAAGAGCCGCCGAGACAAACAACAAAATAATAATACTTCGGGTGCTACGATAAGCAAGAAAAGTTTCCCTCGCAGAGATAAAAGCTGCAAATGCTTCCCACCGACCTAGATCCTCACTGAAATCTTTAATTAGAAGCAAAATATTTTGGTTCACCATCTGTTTCCAACTGAGGTGGGAGGGAAAGAGAAATGAAACTTCATGGGGTCTTGGTCAACAGGAACAAATCCACCTGGAAACCTTATCGTCATCATTAATCAACACTTTGTAGACACTCCCAATGGGGCTGCCACTTAGACAGTCTTCTGGAAACCAGACCCAAACAGCCACCTCACCTAAGAAGCTTCGGGCTCCTGAAACCTCAGTGAGAAAGAGAGATGTTTGGTGCCACGGGCAGGCACCAAACGTCTTAAGGTGGTCCTGATGGAGACATCATCCCTTAAATGCTCCATGCTGAAAACATTTATACAGATGCACAGAGAACACCAAACAACGGCCGACACCTTGAAGTGTTAAACAAAGCAAAGAGAACAGAGCAACAGGAATAAGGATGGTTCTGGCCGTCTGTCCTCCCCTCCACCACTGTATTTTTCAAACTTCCTTAAGTTACAATGTCTTGATAACTTTGAAAAATAACAATGAGCACATGTAACAAACATAAAAATTATAATGATCTTATTTGTAACCCAAGGGCCCGTGGTTTGGTCACAGTTACCTTAAAAATGGGACTTTGGATCAATATACCCATGTGTCTTATCATTTTGGTAAATGTTTCTCAATTATGAGCCCCCATTAGTCATGGCTGGTCTAACATAAAGGGAAAATCCTAATGAATTAACTAAATCAGATCATCAGAACTCTCAAGAATTTCATGCTCCTCCAATATTTACAAGTCAGTATCAAGGCAGGTTGAACAACTTACCACGTTCACAATACATCTATGTGCAAGAAAAATTCCAAGTATTAATGAATATTTTTAGGTAGTAATTCTAAAGATTTGGCCTGCTTTACACTTGTAAAATGTTCAATTACAACGCAAGAGAAATTCAGCCGGGAAAACAACTTAAATGGTCCAAATTTGTTTTCCAATGTTCATTTACTTAAGTTAGGTAGAAAGCATTTGATTCATTTTGAGACAATGCAGTCCCAAATCATACCATAAGACAAATGTTATTTGTTTATTTGGCATGTTTTTTAAATTTTTCATCTTCCTATGACTCCTTCAAAGGATGAAATAACAAAACATCATGTAGGTCTTTTCAATAAATAGTTTGAGTCCATTAAAACAGAGAATAACATGATCTTGAAATCCACCAATGTTTTTCTCTTCCATTTCTCCTCATATTCTTCCATTTCAATCAAACTTCTTCAGGAAACATAAACGCATGCAGTTAGGACATACAGAGATCCACGCATGCACGCACGAACGCACACGCACACACACACACACACACACACACACACACACACACAAAGTGCTACTGCAGAATTTCCGAAATACTTATCCTCCCCTTCAAGGTGATTTTTATTGTTTTTAATGCCCATGGTTATTAGAATATCCAAAGACACAGGTCTACAGAGTGAAGCCATGAAATAAATGCCCATGGTCACATGTGAATAATAACAATGAGTATGAATAAATGAATTTCTTTGCAATTATTTTAGTAACTGCAATGATCAGAATATGTCCACAACCCATAGGCCAACACGGTTACCTGCTATATTTAGCAACAATCACTTTCATAACACTCATAACATGAATTGCACATGAAATGTAGATCTTGAAACAGTTACTATACCAGAACTTGACTGGTGCTCGGATGGCAGATGACAAACTGATGTGAAATGATGTGGATCAGACAGAATAGGAAAGAGAATGGCTGAATGCAAGAGACAGAAGAAAAAGATTGATTATTAAATATTAGAGAAAGCACCCATCACCAACGTTGAGAATGACAATAAAGAAATAAAAGACAGACATTCTGACAATCACCGTTGTTTTTAGTCCCTCCTCCAAGAGAAAAAAAAATCACTCAACATTAATCAGATCATTAATAACATGTGGCACTGTTTTCCCCATTATCTCTTTCCCTCTGAAGAATAAAATCGGCTCCACTAATTACAATAAAGTGTTTTCCAAAGAAGCAGCAAGCTTTAGAAGGTACCTGGCTCCAAGCACACTATATAATTTATCCTACACGGGTGCTTTTCTGGAGACCATCAATTTCTTAAAGTGCACACAAAATTTTTCTGTTTTTCTGAACTCAAGAGATGTAAGCTTGTTCCACACCTTATTTTTTTTTTTGTCTTTATTTCTATGTTTTTGGGGAAAAAACCTGAGGATTCAGGAAAAACTGGGTGGGATGACCTTTTCTTGTTAAAGAAAGGGATGTGTGTCGTAATGATGCCATTAAAACCCTGTCAAGTGACAGAAATAAACCCTTTATAGGGGAACTGGTCTAACTCATTATCTAAAGATGGTCTCTAAGTTGCCACGACAGTATTATTCCTCCCTGATTCCCTTAGTTTCTATCAAAGCAAAAGCTTGAAAAGTATCTAAAATCACTATTTTCCCCACTCACTATTCAATTTTCCACCAATCAATGTTTATTGCTAAACTCTGACCTACCCTCTGATACCTGCTGGAGTCTAAAGCCAATGTACACAGGAGGCTCCAAAGCAATGCAACTCCTTGGAAGGACCCTCCAGAGTTTGGCTTATACAAAAAGCCCGGAGTCCTACTTCTGACACCTTCAGCTGCAG
Organism: Balaenoptera borealis; assembly: GCF_965194805.1. NCBI lineage: Eukaryota > Metazoa > Chordata > Mammalia > Artiodactyla > Balaenopteridae > Balaenoptera > Balaenoptera borealis. The sequence goes on along the minus strand of NC_138862.1, from coordinate 13,930,391 downwards.
TTCTGAGAATACTTCCCACAGCTCTGCAGAATATTAATGGGTCTCTAAAGAATCATGCTAATCTATAAATAAAAGAATGCAGAAATCCTCAATAGACCAATTTTGTTAAGTAATTAAAATGAAAAATGTGAACAGAAATACCATTATCTTTAAAAAGCTAGAATGCGTGTACATGAAGGAGTCAAAGCATGCAAGAGTGCGTCATTTATTTTTAACACCCATGTGGGAGCTGATTGTAGCTTTGTCCTGAAACAAATGGTCCTTCTACTTTTCCTCCACAGAAGACGATCCAACAGGCTTATCTGAGCCAGAGTGTTCCATTTCTCCTTCATATGAAGCCATATTTTTCCTTTATCAAAGCCCTAGCGATTTATTTTTTTAAGAACAAAAATTGCTGATTGCAGAATTATAGAACTGAGGTAGTGAAAGTTATTCCACATTTATAAACCACTGTGTTGAATGAGGAGGTCCAAAAATATCACTGTATTCATCCAGCTTCTTCTAGGATAAAATGATGACAGAAAAGGTTTCCACTTTCCCATTAGTGGCCTCAGAGAAGACCATTTCACTTCCCTAAGAATATATTCTAGATTCTTCCACCCCTTACGGACCATCCTTTCTGATGACTGACAGTTCTTGTGACCATCCACTTGGCACAAAGGGATACATCTAAGTTTGGAGCAGCCAGATATGTATTCAAAACCTCCTTTGCAAGTGATTATGACTGTGATGTGAACTCAGGCAAGGAACTAAGGCTCTCTGAGCCTTGCTTTCTCCATCTGTACAATGGGGACGTATCGTTCTTGCTCAGACTTGATATGACTACTAAATAAGACTATTAATGCTATTAATTATGTAAAAGAAAAACAGGCATGTTAGGAAAGCTCCTTTCTTTCCTCTTTCCCTTCCCTCACTCAAGGCAATCCAATTCATCCAGCTGTCCTTCAGGGAGGAAAAAAAAAAAGAAACAGGGATTACCTTGAAAAAGATCAAGAAGTTTCTACAGCGTAAGGTAAAAACAGAGGAAGTGAGCTCAATCATTTGTCTCTAAAAAACAAAAGAGGCTAATTGTATGTTCATAGGAAGAGGAATTTCTCATCATGGAGGTCAAATTTATATTTATTATTTCAGTTTTCCCCTACCCTAAAGATGCCTGTGTATGAGTTACTGTCAAAAGAGCAGGTTACAAATAGTGCACATAATATGATGCCAAAATGTTCACTGAGGTGATTTCTGAATTGTAAGTAAGGGTGCCTTAATTTTCTGCTTTGTTCTTTACCTGAATTCTCTAAAACTTGTGCAATGAGCATGTAATATGCTTATCACAAATCTATCAAGTACACATGTTGAAAGAAGCTACTTAAAAGAATCCCTCTCCTCCCAGCGCTGAAGAATTCACTTCCATTTATTATGCATATTATCACAAAGAAATCCAAAGCTGCTCTGAAATGAAATGGAGATGTTCTTTAAAGTACCCTCCCCTGCCACACGCTTCTGAGTGTTCATGGATTCCTCCACTGCATTCTGTTCTTCTCAAGAAAACAACCCCAAGTAGCCTCATACCTTGCAGATCAGCTCCAGGGCGTCCCGGGCCGTGTCCCCTGGCCGGACGACTGTCAGGACTGGCTTATTATTTGGCAGACAGAACCAGGACGGAGTGAAATACTCGTGGACCCAAATGTCACAGTCAGGGTTGTGCTGGTGGACGCTGGGTAAGACCATTTCTTTCTCCCTCTACGATAAGGAATAAAGTTAGCAGAGCAGCAAGTTAGTCTCTCAAGATCTTAGATCCCCAGATGGCACACAGGAATTATCCACTCCAGTGAAAAGGGCCCAGGGCAGAAGTGGTGGTAGTGGTGAAGGACAGAGGAGCTCCTCCGAGAAAAGAAGAAATTATAGAGAAGGGAGCTTTCCGGAGGTAGGCAAGATGTCTCAGAAAAGAGACAGACCTCACACCTGATCCACGGCCTCCACGGGTGGGCATTGCATGATTGAGTGGGTTTCAGAATTGGAAGAAAGAAAGAAATGCAAAAAAAAAAAAAAAAGAAAGAAAGAAATGGGCTATCCATTCGGTTTGGCTTTATTGCTATGATTTCTTCCACAAACCCATTTAAATTTAGAGCTGAGATTCCTCCAGCAAAGCCTATCTACCATGTGAGCTATATGTTTCAAAGGCAACCACGAGGCTCCAAAGAAATTTTTAAAGAAAACATGATGTTCTAGCATTACCTATTGATAAGCAGCACCATTTTTGTGCCCACATTTGACATCTGGTGTAACTCTGGGAGAGAGACAGTCTCAATTCCCAGATGAGGCTCAGAGAACTTCAAAGATGAGCTCTCTGGCCTTCTTAGGCTGTTGCCATCACTCCATCCTCTACATCAGGGAGTAGCACCAAGTTTCTAAGGGTGGGAGGAGCCGTGTCCTACGTATACACTCCAGCAGCTGGGTTATATCTAAGCCAGCTAAACAGCTAAAGCTAAAAACACTCCATAGATGGATGAAATATTAGGAGCCTCATCTCTCTGAAATAAGCAGAGAAATCATTCCATTAGATTTTAGCAATGTAAAAATAATACTGATGCTCAAAATGTGGTTTACATCCAGGCCACGGATTGGTAAATACATATCTACAGATTACTGAAAATTTGGTGCTATCAGCAAATTATAAGAAACAAGTTTCCAAACGAAGGCTGAGAAGTAGTAACATAACAACTTCCATACGTAAAAAGAACAGATCCCAGAATGGGGAAAATATTTTTGTAAAGGCTACTAAACTAAATTCAATTGAGAAGACAATTTCAGCTCTGCCTTTGAATGGTGTGGCTTTCATAGATAAACTGAACCCCAGGGAAGGAACCGTCAGAACGCAATCAACTTGCCCAAATCCCGTTAACTATAATTGGAATCTTCCCATTCTGTCCCCACATGCCACCTTAAATAACTGCCCTTAGCACTACATCAGCCCAAGTTTTGCATCTAACCTGCTCTTTGAGAACAAGGCATTCCAGCCAAGGAGGAGGATCAAGGGGTATCTTGGAAAAACACAAAAGCGACACAGAAATCCAATGGAACAACTTTTGCAGTTTCCAGGATCTGTGTGCCTGGGGAAGATTAAAAGTGCGCTAATAATGGTATGCAAGATGAATTAGCTAACTTCAGAAATGACTACATGAACATCAAAAACATCTATGCTTGGACTGCACATAAGAACAGCCATTTAATTTCATCAGAAACAGATGCTCAAAGAGAGTGCTTACGGATGGGTATTTCCAAGGACAGCAGCCTTTATATCCATGATGACATAACCCAGCAGTAGTTTAGGTATCGAAGGGAGAAAAGGCCTGTCCACGGCCACTCTCATCCCCCCTCCCCCCAACAGCCAGAACTCCCCTACTACACTCTGATTGTGGAGGCGCAGCTCCATCTAGAACGAGGGGCAAGCCACTGCTTGGCCGCACGACAACCGAGAGCTGAACTCTTGTCAAATTGACTCTGAGTTCAGGAACCAGAGGATCACACCGAGCCCACATTATCAACACCAGAATCCCCCCACTGCCCCTAGCAAAGAGGCCACTTGCATCATCATTAGGGTCTTTAAAACCAGGAATGTCCATTTATTTAGAGGCTGAAAAAAAAGTGGCCTAGAAAAAAAAAAAATCAATATTCTTTATGGGCTTTCAATCAGAGCAGTTTGAAAGACCCTTTTAAATCCAAGCACAAGGTTGAATCAAGTCTGGGGATCTTTAATCGAATGCTTGTCTTGGGAGGCAAATGCATTTTTCTTTTAAAGAACATACTATCAGAACAGTTCTTTGAAATTAACTGAAGCAAAAAAGCAGCATGTGTGGGTAGAGAGGGAGGGCAGGAAGAACTCACCTCTTGAGAAGAAAGCTGTATATGAGAGGAATTAACAATGGCATAAAATATTCTGCTACCCAGTACCCCAATTTCCTCTTATATTCTAGATGGAAACTTCAACATTCAGATGATAATTATTGAAAATGTTATGTCAGCAGGAGAATATTCTTACTGTTATCAAGTTTTCCATCTCTTCTCGACCTGTTACATAATTTTAAAGGACCGATCATTTCAGTTTTTAATACTGAGTATACTTAATTTTAGGATCCCAAGAAACCACTGCATTGTGTAATGTTGATGTATTTGTGGTACTTTTAGAAAAGGAACATGTGTTTATTTTTACCTTGCCATCTGGAACAGTGTCATCAAATATTCCCTCTAAAGATTTCTTTACAGCCTCAGTTCCCTCACCGAACACCTGCATACACAAAAGTATCATCTTAAAAAGAAATCTGGGCAAAAGGGCAAATGAAGCATGAGAAGGGGGATGGAAAACAGGCCTGACTATTAGAAAACATTACAGAAGTTTCAGATACTCTTACATCAAATCCTGAAGCAGGTAAAATAATTTACTAGCCAAAAGACCATGAAAAACATCCCTCTATCTATAACAGATCACTTCCCACGTCTTGGACAATTTTTTAAAATTGGCTTTAGATCTGGATAATTCATCTAAATTTAAAGAAAATAAACTTGCAAATGCAATGAACCAGATTCATTTACAGTGAAGAATTTCAGCTATAGCATCACATACCTAATCAGAAACTTATCAATAATAATTAGTTTACTTTTTACCTCAGAACCTGAGAACATATGTTTATAATTATATTACCATAACACCAAGGAAAAGTTTCTTATCTAAAAAATAGAAACTTGTCTATCCTTTGAAATTTAATGAATCCTGCTAACTTAAAGCTATGACTAAAATCACATCAGGGTACCAATGCCACTAGGGAGTCAAAACCTAAACACGTGGGAAAATTTCATATATTTGCTCTCAACCGATTGTGTATGGTTGGTATAATATACATGGTTAAGAAAAAGTCTTTGCCCCAATGCAAATGAGATATATAGAAACATACAATTTTTATCCATTTCAAAGTACTAAATTAACAAGTAACTTTCTATTGGTATACTTACGGCTAAGTAAGAGGTTTTTTTAAACTCTTACTGTAAGAGAGAATAACAAGAATTGTTTGTAAGACATTACATGGTCCTTTGATTAAAAGAAAAAGTTAAAACATGCTCTTGGATTCATTTAAATTCAGGCATATGTTTCAGCAGTTTCAGCAGCAACGGATTGTAACATAAGTGGGCACCCATAAAGTAGAAGCACACAAATGAACTAAGGCTTTTAATAGAAGAGAAATTCAACCCAAACTTCCAGCTGCGAACCCTGACATATATTTACAGTGTTGGTCTGAGTCACCTGCAATGCCAAATGATGCACACAAAATGAACCACCACCTCCTGAAACAAGGGGGGAAATGCTGATTGTTAATGCCACCCTTTTGCAGGTTTAATCAAGAGCCATCAAGTCTCTTGTGCGATTTTTCCGATGAAATATCGACTTTCCTCCAAACAGTTTCTTCTTCGGATTTACACAGAAGCAAAACCCCAGGTAGCAAACTTGACGGTGCTCTACTCTCCCCAAAGACCAGAGAACAAAGTGCATGACTGCTCAGCCTCTTCCCATTGGCTCATCGGGTCCCCTGCAAGTTCCACCAAGGGTCCAGACACTCCAGGTGGAAACGATGAGTGTGGTGGTCAGCTAAGGACGTAGTACATCAGCTTTCACGATTAATTTATTTTTTAAATGTCAGTTCTTAAGTAAACTAATGGCTGAACTGGTCGAACAAATAATGAGATCTTTTTTATTGAGTCAGTCAATGGACTTCTCACTTTGCCTACAGGCTCAGAGTGAATAGGTCAAATTGGCAATCCTAGTCATGACCTCAAAATGCTCAGTGTCTCTACAGCTCATGGATGGGACATTCTCCTTCTCCTGAAAGACAAATATCTATGTTCTTCCAGTCCTTAAAATCTGAAGCAGCTCTGGAGCCACTTGTTTTTCAAAGCCAAAGAAGACAGATGACAATGACAATGGAAAGAGAGTTTCCCAGAAGTAGCTCCAGCAGGAAAGTGGCCTTAGCTAGTAAAAAAGTCAAAGTAATGAGGCCAGAGCATTTGGTTATCAGAGGCCCAATGATGCAGCACCCTAGGTGGTGCCACTCATGATGCACTGAGGTAGGTCCCCTTCAAGCCCTGGCACCTGGGTAGTAGAAGGGAGTCACAGCGGTGAGTGAGCGCTCTTGGATTCCTGGTTCCTGATGTAAGTCGGCAGAAGAACTGCCCATTTAATGTCAACCCCCAAAAGTCAAGGGCAAAGAAACAATCAGATTTCCCTGGAGGCTGCCTTTGACCCAGCGCCAGAGGCAGCTTAAAAGACTGCTCAGGTGCCCACTTGGCTTCATCAATGAAGCCCTGCTTTTCTTCTGAAAACTCAGCAAGAAGTACACTTTCAGTACGTCTGTAATTACCCAGGGTTTGGAAAGGTTGCAGGTGGGAGACTGGAGCTTGGTGATAGACTAATAGCCGAGTTCAATGTTATGGGTATACGTTATCTATTTAAAGCATCTAGAACAACTAACTTCTTTGCGTCAGCTAGTTGATGTGATGTAACGCTCAGTATCAATCAAGGAACAATGCACACACGTGCACACCCCAAAGTGAGATGTCCGTGGAAGCAATCTACGCTTGCTTTCTTATCCACCCTGGAACCTACCTGATTGATGCTTGGGCGTCCCTGCTTCTTTTTGGAGGTAGTGTCCAGACCCCAAAGAGAAGAAAACCTGCTCCTTCTCTTGCTGGCAGATCTGGACATGGCCTGAGTACGTCTTCTGACTCCAGTTTCACCAGTGCGAGCGGCCACCTGAGGAACGGCAAGAGGGGACATCAACAAGAGATGTGTCAAGACCACTCATCTGCTCCCCAAGCCCCCCTCTAAGTCCCACCCTCCAAAAGCTCCTTCCCCCTCATGCCAGCCAACCCTGACCCCACCACCCAAAGCATTTCATCCATGACTTACACATATAGGGACTCTGAGGGCCCTTCCTAGATTCAAAATATAAATGCAAGGTTGGCAAACTCAATCACTGACTGAAAACATCAGTAAAAATACGTAAAATAGTAATAGAATGTATGCTAGGTTTCCAAGAATTAGATATCCTTCTGGTCACATTCCTGAACTCCAGCATCAAGTTAAACTAACCAAACTTTCTTGAGATTCTCTCCAAATGGTACAGAGTTGTTTCTTCACTCTAACAAAAAATGATGGCTGAGTGTCAGCAAAAATAGTGAAGGCAGCACATTTTGGTTCCTGTGATTCCATATTGAATCTAAATTTACCAATCTCTTCTATTTAGTTTTCTCAGAATTACATAAAATCACTTTCCTTATTAGGCAAGTGATAGCTGTCCCCCAATATCAATGTCCCTTCTTCCTTAGTCAGAGAAACCCCAAATACAGCTGATCATCTGGTTGCCCGAAGTGGACTTATTTTCCTTGTAGCAGGGCATGGGCTTGTGATGAAGTTCTGGTCAAGCGGAAGCAGAAGGGTTACACTAAGTCCCCTATATATGCACCTTCAAGTTGCAAACTTTCAAAGATGCGAACGTGCATCTAGTTCCAGCGAGGAACCAGAACCTGAGCCATCAACATCAGGTGTGAGTAAAATTGCAGCCCTCCGTCTCCTATTGCTGACGATCCTTCAGCTCTACCATCTCCCACCTCCTCTCCCTCCTCCAGTCAGTAACTCTTCTTGCCTGTTCACTCGATGCCAGCCCCTGTATGCCAGCTGTTGCACTGTACTACTATACTTTTCGAGGTAGTGTACTGTAAGATTAAAAATGTTTTCTTTATTTTTGTGTTTGTTTTTTATGTATTATTTGTGTGAAAAGTATTATAGGGGCTTCCCTGGTGGCACAGTGGTTGAGAGTCTGCCTGCCAATGCAGGGGACACGGGTTCGAGCCCTGGTCTGGGAGGATGCCACATGCCGCGGAGCAACTGGGCCCATGAGCCACAACTACTGAGCCTGCGTGTCTGGAGCCTGTGCTCTGCAACAAGAGAGGCCGCGACAGTGAGAGGCCCGCACACCGCGATGAAGAGTGGCCTCCGCTCGCCGCAACTAGAGAAAGCCCTCGCACAGAAACGAAGACCCAACACAGCCAAAGATAAATAAATAAATAGATAGGTAAATAGATAAATAAAAAATTTTAAAAGTATTATAAACCTATTACTGTACAGTGCTATACAGCCAATCGTATTAGTTGGGTACCTAGGCTAACTTTGTTGGACTTCGAACAAATTGAACTTACGAATGCACTCTTGGGACAGAAGTCGTTTGTACGTAGGGGACTTACTCTATTTGTAATTTCCAGAAATGGTCCTTGAAGGGAGGGGGTTTTCCATTATCCTTCACTTTCCTCCTTCCCGAAAACATGAAAACTACCACTATTAATGTTTTGCTTACATCCTTCCAGACATTATTTCCAAGCAAATATCTATATAATCTTTTTACAAAAAATGGGAATGTACTAAACGTATTTGGCAATTCTGTCATTTTCACTTAAAATACGGTATGCATCTTTTTATTAAAACAAATTTTAACTTCGGGAAAAAAAATTGCAATTTTTTTTTAAAAAGGAAGCTAAACTCTGTTGAGATATTTGCAAGGTGCCAGCAACCCAGACAAATAGTTCAGTATTGCAGAAGGGAACATGCCAAATCTAAATCTGCCACTGTGATCGCCACTCAGGCATATGCAGGATCTCTATGTGGACGCCATATAGTCTGCCCAGGCAATCCTTCAGGCTTGAACTTTATACTACAGGTTGTAAGCAAAGTCCCAGGAACTTGAAGGAACTTCTGCTAGGAGGTCTCAATAGGCCACCCACGGGCTCTCCTTTCAAAAGAGGGAGCGTCAGGAGGTACAGCGATTGGACTTGAAACTTCCCCGCCTGCTCTTTGTCGCTGGAGGTATGTATCTCGGAACCTACTTGTCATAAATTCCCACACGGTCAACTCCCAATGTGATGGCTGCCAGCTGGCAGCATTCTCAGGGATGAATACTGTTGGCTAACACAGGGGACCCCCCAGCAGTCAGCACGTTGGTTACAAGGCACACCTTTCTGGGGTTTTCAGTATTGACAGGGTAAACACCCTGGAAGCCCCATGAGTAGATTGGCAAAGACCCCCATGTCTATCAAAAACAGGAATCAAAACAGTTTCTCTACGAGGGTATTATGGGGGAAAGTTTTGGCCCCAAACAAAAAAGAAGAGGAGGGAGCTGAGAGGTCTTGTATTTTCTCAGTTTAGCACATAAGAAAACCCAGATCAGGGTATGTGAAAATGTGGTACTCAAGACAATGGTGGGAAAGCGCTCCCAGAAAGAGTTCTAACCCACTATTACACTCAAGGTGTTGTAGGGAACAAAATCAACAAAGGGCACATGTTTATGTTAAATATGTAAACATTTTCTCTTCTCCATTTTCATCACTTTCTAAGCTAAAGGTAAACAAAGGTTGTAAAAGGAATAAATGATAATGTGCTGACATACATAGATGCTCACATAACTATGTCAATATCAGTTAAGCTTATCGTCTCAAAATGATGCTAAGAACCGCTGTATAAATGGTATTAAAGCTAAAAATTCTAGAAAAAAAAATACATGTGGTCTCATATTTATAAATAGACACATATACACATACATGTAGGCAGATACACACACATACCCAAACACACACACATTTGTCCCTCAGTATCCATGGGGAATTGGTTCCAGGACCCCCAAAGATACCAAAATCCTCCCATGCTCAAGTCCCTTATATAAAATGGCATAGCATTTACATATAACCTACATAACAATCTCCTGTGTACTTTAAACCATCTCTAGATTACTTATAATACCTAATACTATGTAAATCTATGTCAATAGTTGTAAGGACAATGTAAATGTTATGTAAATAGTTGGGCAAATTCAAGTTTTGCTTTTTGGAACTTTTTGTAGTTTATTTTTTTTGAATATTTTCAATCCATGGTTGGTTGAATCCCCAGATGCAGAACCCGTGGAAACAAAGCGTTGACTCTGCGTGTGTGTGTGTGTGTGTCATAGCACACATCAATATCTGAATTGTGTTTGCCTGATTGTTTACTTCTTTATTATCATCTCTCCCACAAGAATTATAGGCTCCAATAGGACAAGAACTCTGGAGTCATTCGCTGCTATAACCCTAATCAGACAGTAACTGACATATGCCAGGCACTCACATTTATTTGTTGACTGAATGAATAAATAAACAAACACCGAAAAGCGGAAGCAGAGATTCTACATACCACAGTCACAACAATTAAACAGTAACTCTTTCGTGTATAATTTTAGAAAAACACAGTCCAGAAGAGAAATGCAAACAACCATAAATACTCTCAGTTACCAGCTGACCAGTTTCGTTTAGTCTGTTTAACAAATGGACTGTTTTATTTAAGGTTCTTATAGTAACTACTCTAAACTGTTGGGGGCCTTGTAAACTGCAAAAGTTACTGCTGCTCCCAAGACAATAATGACTCAAAATGAGCAAAGGGATTTAGAAGAAAAGGGAAAAAAAAGCTGGCAAAAGAACTGCTGGACAAGAGCTGGAGAGTTTCTCAATGATCTTGGCCCAGACAATGCCTCTCTTTGTGGCCGGAACCTGATTACTCTATCATTCTGCTCATCTGTGCAAACAAGAACAATGATAACCTTCTTTCAAAGAGTACAGCGGGGACCCTTCAGTTAATTACTGAAAATCACTGAGCATGATGGGAAGCCCTCCTGGTGAATGGTACTTAAAGTGTAGCTCAAATCTCCTCCTCTAGCCCTGTTGCCCTCACACCTCCTCCTCCCATGCTCCCCACTTAATAGAAGAAAAAAAAAGTCTGGACAAAGGCTAAATTGAAGAATGTTTCAACCCCAAGGAGAAAAAAATTCTCTGGGGTCAAATGACAAGGAGAGAAGGAAAAAATAAGCATCCAATAAATCAGACAGTAAAAATTCCCTGCCCAGGATCTTCTATAGGAGGTAGAGCAACAAACAGGAAGAGATACCCAACAGGCTTGCTTAACTTGTTCTGTCTGATTGAAACATCTCATGGAAAAGAGAAGTTTGCAAGGACATATACACACCCAGAATCATGTCACTGCTGCAGCTAGCAAAAAAAAAAAGAACAAAGGAACAGAGAGTGGCACATATGGAATTAAATATTCTCCTTCAAAATCACTGACCAAATAAACCTAAAAGAGTTACTAACCCTCCCACCCGCATCATCTGCTGGTCAGATTTTAATAGCCTGCCCATCAAAAGAAAAGTACATGCAAATCACAGATATTGAGATAGAGGAAATTAGAAGGTCTGGAGATAAATTATGGAAGGGTAATTCAGTGGCTTCTACTTCCCCGTCTCTGAGAGGTTAGCTCCAATGGCTTTGAAGAAAATAATAAAGGCATAGAAGTTTTAGGTAGACAGCAGAATTATTTTCTCCAAAGTCTATCTACCAAGCCCAGGAGAAGGAAAGAGCCTTTTGGATAGCTTGGGATTTAGTATTAATACTGATGCCACATCATGGGTATCATAAGCTTCCTTAATAAAAATGCTCCCTCAATTTACGACATTCTCACAGTGTGGTAAACAAGAATTTTTATCCCAATATTTTTGCAGAACAGGCAAACTGAGATTTCGGATAAGTAACAAAGTGGTGTCCAGGTCTCACAGAAACAGACTGAGAGCCACAAACTGAAAACTGTTTGCCAGATTTATTCATCACAGCACTTTGATCCATCCCTACTAAAAAACAGGACTTAATAGCTAAATGGGGAGGTGGTAGCCACGGAGACCAAGAGCTGAGCTGTAATTAGTAGAACAAATCAGGATGCCAGTTTTAATAACTCCAGAAATTTGTTTAAGACTTCTTTAAAAATGTAAATCTACCCTAATTATCTGAATGATGACGCTAATCTATTTATAAAGAATACAAACGGCTCTGACTGAATTACAGCTCTGAATTCAATTGAAGGGTACAGCTGACACGGCAAGCCAAGAGCTGTACAGCTAAGGTTCTTCAAGGCGGTTTCTGGAACCTAGGTCTTAACATTTAATTTCACAGCAAATGTGCTAAGGTGCAGTACATTTTAAGTGGGTGTTGATTTGGATGGGCTAAAACCATGTTACTCGCAGAGCAATTTTTGAGAAGAAAGGGGCCCAAAGTACATAAAGCTGTTCGCAATTTAGCAAGTACATGAAATTACAGATTGCAAACATACAACTACACAACCTGCCGCTCTGGAGGTCAGATGAAAATTCTCTTCCCCAAGCAACTACATATGTTGGGCTGATAAACACAGAAGGTCATGGCCTTCTTCAAATGCATCAGGTATTTATGATCACCAAAACCATGGTAAAAAATAAAGCGAAAAGGAAGATTTCCAAAGAGATCTATGTTCAATATATGGTGTACGTGTTTTCACATGGGCAAGTGAGAGAGAGAAAAAACACATTTATGTATGAGAGAACAAGCTTTCCACTTACCATTGCCATGAGGTAAATATAAAAAATATGTATTGGGGGCTTCCCTGGTGGCGCAGTGGTTGAGAATCTGCCTTCCAATGAAGGGGACACGGGTTCGAGCCCTGGTCTGGGAAGATCCCACATGCCGCGAAGCAACTGGGCCCGTGAGCCACAGCTACTGAGCCTGCGCGTCTGGAGCCTGTGCTCCGCAACAAGAGAGGCCGCGATGGTGAGAGGCCCGCGCACCGCGATGAAGAGTGGCCCCCGCTCGCAGCAACTAGAGAAAGCCCTCACACAGAAACGAAGACCCCAACACAGCCATAAATAAATAAATAAAATTAAAAAAAAAATGTATTGGGGTTAAAAACATGACACTGCCTAAAAATGACATGAGTTATCCACAAGCACCACATGCAAAGATCTCCTCAGGTAATCCCTTTCATATTTTCTTTGCACAATAATTAAGGGTCCATCTAGAGAGACTTAAGTAATAAATGTCAGAATAGATTCAAGTGAAGATTTGCATCCATGACCGAGGGAGGACATATCAGAAATCCACACAGAGCAGTAAACTAGAAAACTACTTTAGAGACTCTTGTCAAGTCGGGCTCAGGATTAATAGTCAAGATGAATATTTTTCAAAAATACATTAGTTTCTACTCACCAGCGCATGAAAAGATGATACAGAAAAGATTCCAAGGCGGCCCATTGCCACTTTCGTTGGACGGCTTGCAAAGGCAAGTAGTCTTTTAGGGTTGGGCAGCTCCCCACCTTGGAGGCTGGCTAAATAACAGCGGTAGCGAAACAGGTCCATTTGGAACTGTTCAAGATTCTGCTCCCAAACAAAGATCTACAGTGGTGAAAATATGGGAAAAGAGTGGGGAGAAAAAGGGAAAACAAATGTTAATTTTATCCCACACAAATGTTACAAATTTCTGTTATAAAGGTATTAATTTTAGTCCTAAGGGGTAAATAGCAGGTACCCTAAATTTCTTAGGTAATAGGTCAAGTATTATTGTTTCCACAGCTTACATGCTTTTCTGCAAAGATCTATAGTCACAAATTCAGTATGATAAATAGAAGAGATATCCTTAGTTGCTCTCTTCCCTCCCATCATAGATTTCACATTTGCGGCCATGATAGGTCCATTAGCTCCAGGCTCTGGACCACAAATCCAAGGCAGAAGACGTAAAAAAATGGAGGATTTCCAGCACTGGAGGATTATATGACTTACCAAGAGGTGGTTTTTCATAGGAAGACAGAGAAGAAGAAAAGCGAGGTGATTTCAAAATCAGAGGCAAATAGGCCAAGAGCTTTTGGGAAGAGGTGGGTGGTAGAGAGTACAGGGTGGGACAGTGGAAAACTAGATGGTGTAGACCCAGACTCTGGAATACATAGTTCCAACCAGAGGATATAGCCAAGATATTTCCACATTTTTCAAAATGGCAAAATAATACCTACCTCCTGAGGCTGATATGATGGTTGAATAAGATAATGCAAGAATAAGTGTGGGACCAGGGTCTGGCATATAGTGAAGGCTCAGAGATGTTAGCTATGATGTGGTTATTGATTAATGGTTGATATCTACCTTTTTACTTCAACTTAAAATACAGTGTTAGTGTAAACACATATCCATAGCACTGTTCACAACAGTCAAATAATGGAAACAGCCCGAACGTCTACCAACAGATGAATGCGTAAACAAATTGTGGTGTATACATACAATGGAATAATATTCAGCCGTAAAAGGAATGAAGTGTACATACTGAAATGTGGATCAATCTCCAAAACATTATGCTAACTGAAAGATGTGAGACACAAAGGGTCACATATTATGCAAGTGCATTTGTATGAAACATCCGAAATTGGTAAATCCATAGAGACAGAATGCCGGGGCAGAGGGGAACAACAGCTTAAAAGGTATGGGGTTTCCTTTTGAGGTAGATGACAATGTTTTGGAACTAGACAGAGGTTGTGGTTACTCAACATTGTAAATGTACTAAATGCCACTGAACTGTACGCTTTAAAGTGGTTAATTTTGTGTTATGTGAATTTTACCTCTGTTTAAAAAAAATACAGTACCGGGTAATAAAGGGAAAGAATAGACAGAGAAGAAATATGGAAGATCACATGCTGGTCAATTATTTAAATAGTATTTATTCACATAATTATTTCCCAACATATTAGGCAAAGTTTCAAAGTGTTACTAGGTGGCTATCACTGACTTTAAAACAACTAAATGGAAGGCAAAAATGTCCTCTCTTATCTCACGAAATCTTTCCTTTTCAGCATGAAATATACTTGTGCACATATACAGCAATTATACATATATTTTTAAAACACACTCTACCTTTCCCCTAAATTTAGAAGTCTGAATTTATTGAGGAGTCAGGAATGAATCCCCATCACAGCTAAGCACCAAGTTAACCTGATAACGCGGGGAATGAAATTGCAGACTTTCCAGTTACACAGATCCCCAAGAACAGCATGCCATTGGTGGGAGCAGGTGGGCTCTGCTATTAGATTTCTGTCTTTCATTCAATTTAATATTGTTCCCTTTAGTTCATAACAATCAACTGTGAACAACGGGTGAGGAAAACTGACAGTCACAATAAAGAATTTAGCAGTCAGGATGACAGGCTGACAGTGAGATAACCGATAATGTTTCTCGATTCCAAGGCAGCAGAAAAACTTTCAAGACCTAAGGATTACGCCCACGTCTAAACACGGAAGAACAATTACCTGATCTAATATAGTTTTCTTCTTCTTTGAATCAGTGACTGAAGACAGCTGCATTTCGCCCATTTTCTTCATCTTTTCGTCCATATCTATCTTCTGTTCCAGTTTTTTGATTTCCGACTTCAGCAGTTGGAGCGTGTCTTCTTTGTGATGGTGCCTTGCGACAGCGGCTGCACAGGCAGAATGGATGGCAGTGATCCAGTTCTCCAGCTCCGTCTGGCTGGTGGTCTGTGATGGGGGAGGTGGGGGCCAAGAAGAAACAGCCACCTCTCAGGTTATCATAGACAAACCAGTGCATTTCCAGACAAGCCATGGCTGGGCGTCAAGGAGGCAGGTCTAGACACCCCATGAGGAAGGCTAACCTTTCTGAACTCCTCCTTCAGAGAACACCTAAAAGAAGTTAGTCTTAGGTCAGACACCAACCCCCCCACCCAACCCCCAGCCCCCAACAGCTGATGGGAATGCGGCCACCATGTCTGCTCACCCAATGTACTTACTGAACTCACTTGTTGCAGTGGACCGAACATTTGTGTCCCCGCCCCCCCCAGTTCAAACATTGAAATCATAACCCCCAGTGTGATGGTATTAGGAGGTGGGGCCTTTGGGAGGTAATTAGGTCATGAGGGTGGAGCCTTCATACAGCAGATTAGTGCCCTTCTAAGAAAGAAGCCAAAGAGCTAGCTAGCTCCCTTCTACCATGTGAGGACACAACAAGAAGACAGCCATCTATGAATCACAGAATGGGCCTGACCAGAACCCAATCATGCTTCCACCCTGATCTCAGACTTCCAGCCTCCAGAATGTTTCTAAGCCACCCAGTCTATGGTAGTTTGCACTAAAATACTTGTATATGTGATAATCCTATACAGACAGCTTAGTTTCCAGTTAAGTGGGTTGCTATGAAGCACAGGTCAGTTTCCAGAGAGGACTGGTCAGTTCCATGGTGAGAGTGAGGCCGAGGGATATTATTGGCCAAGGAAGATGCAACAAACCTTCCCCCAGTGAAGCACAGTGACTCCAATCCACAGGTCCCCTGCCAGAGTCAAGCAGCCATGACAAAACTAGGGCTGGGAAGGTAGTTCAAGGAGGGAGAAGCAATAGCGGCTTAGGGAAGTGCCTAGGCATAGCAACCACTCAGCAGGATCCCAGCCACTAAGAATGACCAGGTCGAAGGGGATTTAAAGACAATGCTGGGTAACAGCCACCAATGGGCAGGTAACCTCAAAGTGGGCCTGCTGTGACTCACAGTGTTCTGAAAGGCAAAAGTTGGGGGGATAGCTCATGGGTAACAATGTGCCATGATTAATTCTTTAGGAACTCAATCAATGAGTATCGCCTCAAACCTAGAGAAGTTCAGTAAATGCTCAGAAGTTAGCTCATCTGAACAAAGGGTCTATTTGGCTACTTCAATGTTAAAGTAGCTGACGGCATCATTTTTCACGCACAAAACACTGTTATTTTTTTTTTTCCCTCTGATGCATCTTCTTAGTTTCCTGACTCATTTGAGCCATGGTTTGCAAACAAAATTCTATTAACAGGACCCCACCCACATGACTGAAATTTAAGTGAAGGCACCGCCCCAGGTGTCTATATTATTTCTGAGGCTCATCATATTCCACAAAAGAAACTGCATCAAATGTTACAAATGGCGTCTGCCAGCAGAGACACCACACACTGGACAAACCTAGACAATCTGGCAGTTGTTATGTTTACAACAAAATATTTGCCTGTATCTAAAGAAGACTTCAATAGCTAGACATTCTCCTAAAGAAACAGCAGAAGTACCACCTGATAAAGCAAATGGAATCATTTTGTGAGGACTGAGTGGGAAAAGAAGAAGAGATAAAGACATTGGAAGTCAAAGGTAAACACTTGTAGGTAGAGAAAGTCAGGAAAAAATGCAATGTGTGTATATGAGATTCATCTTTTTTTTTTTTCACTACACACCTAGGACTTAATCATCTTATAATTGGAAGCTTATAACTGACTACCTTTATCCATTTCACCCCCCTTTAATTCTTTGAGAGTTAAAAACTCCACTTCGAATTCTTAATACTTAATCTCCTCTTGGAAAGTAACTACGTTACATTTTGTCTTTGTGTATCACTTTAAAGTTATTCAAGAAAAACACAGAGTTTAAGATCCCCCAACATATAAAACCACCATGCTTCCTCCTGCCTGGTGCAACTAAAACGTTTGCTGTCTCTCCGTGCCTCGGCATCAGTGGGTATTTTGCCAGATGGGGTTATTCACCGCCCCCTTCCCCCCACTTTCTAAAATTTATTAGAGAAGGAATCAGTTCAGATGGGAAAACAATCAAGTAAGGATTCTTTTCTGAAAGAAAAACTTCCAAGAAGAAAATACCAAGTGCTGGTGAAGATATGGAGCAACCAGAGTTCCTATGAGCTGCTGGAGAGCAAACTGGTATAACTGGTTTGGAAAACTATTTGGTACTACCTCCTAAAGTGGAATCTATGCACACCTTGTGACCCCCGAAATGCGCTCGTGGGTATATTCTCAACAGAAATGCATTCCTGTGCTCACCAAAATATATGTCCCAAAATGTTCACAGCAGTACAACTTGCAATGGACAAAACTAGAAACTATCCCAACACCTGTCTACAGGAGAATGAATGAATAATGTGTATAATCACACAGGGCCATACTACACAGCAACGAGAATGAAAGACCAGTAACTACCCACTACAATATGGATAAATCTCACACACATAACATTGAGGAAAAGAAGCCAGACACGGAAGAGTATAGACTATAAGACTCTATTTATATAAAGTACAAACACAGGCAAAACTAACGTACACAGTTAGAAGTGAGAAGAGTTGTTTGATGGGAATTGTGGGGAGAGGGGTAGCATCTGGAAGGAAGCACAGGGAGGTCTCTGGGGTGCCGGCCACATTCTGCTTCTTGATCAGGGCGCTGGTTATGTGAGTGTTATGTCACGGGTGTGCCCAGCTTGTGAAACATCATCAAGATGTGTACTTTTCTGTGTATATGTTATCCTTTAATAGAAAGTTTTAAAAAGATCCTTCCAAGATATAGTACCCTAATATTTAAGCATAATTTTTCTATAACTATCTTAAAAAAAGATTACCCTTCAGAGTCTATTTTTCAGGAAAAATTGTCACTGCAAGGTTGTAGTGGAAGTTCCCAACAGCATGACCTTTTCCAGCATCACTTCTTTGTCCTCTAAAGTGCCTGGCAGCATCTGATAAACAGCTAGTCCCCTGAGCCAAAATATGCTTTTCCCCTTTGTATGCACAGCTCCATGGAAACAAGGAGCTTTTAGATGTGAAGGGAGCTGGTGTTTTCACCCATGTGAAAAGGATACTGGGGGGTGTTTCAGATGGAATCCATGCAGAGGTAGCATGTCACTAATGAGGAGAGGATGTGTCTCCAGTAAAAACAGCTGGTCCATCAGTGCTCAGTGAGAGGTCAGTATCCATTCCCCCAAGACGATCCTCACTCAGCTCTGCCTTCCCTCCCCTCTCCCGCCCCCTCCCCAGGGGAAGAAAAGTAAATACCTACAACCCTGACATAATATCTGAGGAACAATTAGAAAGAGCTTAAAACTCCTGATACAAACTCTGCTAAATACAAGTTACAAACTTAACATTTTCAATAAATATATTCATCTAGAAGGGGTCCAGGGGACGATTTTACAGATGAAGAAACTAAAGCCCGGTAAAGTTAGAGATGACACGGTCATTTATTATAAACCCTGATCTCCGTCAATCCTATTCTTTAAAAAAAATTTTTTTAATATGCTACGCACACCACTCCAGAGCCCCGCCCCCCCAGCTCTCACCAATTGCTCTAAAAGCCTAGCTGTGGGGTTTTTAGTGTTGCCCACTCCTTTTGAGCTCTCCCTAGGGACACAGAGGGATGGAATTTTCCTGCTCCCTGTGAAGTTAGGTGTGGCTATGTCACCTGGCTGGGGACAATGAATCTGAGTAGAAGCACCATGTGTTACTAGTAAACAAAAGCCTGATTCACCCTATTCTTGTCTCTTTGCTTACAGTCCTGGAATTGTGGGGCCAGATGGAGCTTCTGTCAGCCTGGGTCCCTAAGTGTCTAGGATGAGAAGAGCTTCATAGCCAAAGTCCTACAGACACATGGCCGGAATGAAAAGGTATGTTAAGCCATGGAGATGTGAGGGTTGCTCCTTACTGCAGCATAATCTAACCCATCCTGACTGATACACTAGCAAAGTAAGAATTCCATTTCAAAATAAGTGATGTTTTTTAAATAAGAGTCTGTATAATACAGTTACCCTCCAAGAGGAGCCACAAGCTGATAGGTTCTGCAGAACAACAGCTTTTTGGTCTCTTCACTTAATGTAAAGAGAGTCCCTTCTTCCTTCCGCCTGTGAGATTCTCCTCAAACTCAGCCAAGGGCAACACACCCCATTCTCATGTCAGAGAGTTTATGTTTGCCTCCCACTTAAGAGGTGGAAATGAAGGAAACATATCAGTTGATGAAGCTAAACATCCTTTGAAAGGTGTAGCTATCCTGGAATTTATTTATTTAAGAGAAAGGAAGATGGTGGTTGCCAGTGGTTAGGGGAAGAGGAAAATGGGGAGTTCGATGGGTACAGAGTTTCAGTTCTACAAGATGGAAAGAGCTCTGGAGATGGATGGTGGTGATGGGCGCACAACAACGTGAATGCACTTAATGCCGCTGAACTGTGCACTTGGACACAGTTAAGATGGTATGTTATGTATATTTTAGCACAACTTAAAAATTTTTAAATAAGATAACATAAAAAGAAGGGGAAAAAACATACCAAGTCTCATAACCTAGAGAAAGATGTTTAGAAAAGTATGATCACAACGTTATGAAAAATTTAGCCATCAGCCTTTTAACCGTTAAGTACGCTCAAGCCTCCAACCGCTTTTAAAACCCGTCAGAGGCTGAAGGCAGTTCCATTAGAGAGAATTTTTGCTCCTACTGTCCTGCCTAAATAAAACAGCGGTCTCTGCCATTCTCTACCATTAGGACAAATCAATTTCTAAGAAGGACAATTCACTAAATGAGCTTTTCAGCAGAGTCTGTCCTTTGGCAGCGGCATACACGGGCTACGTGTGACGGAGAGGGTGGGCAAAGACTGCGCTGACTGCTGTCAACAGCAGGTTAAGTAGAGACAACTCTTCAAACAGTTCCTAGCCGTTTGCAGGCTTAACACTTCTGAGCTGATCACAGCAGACCACTAACTTGATACAGTGTTCTCCAGTGTGGCCACACCAGGATTTAAACTCTGACATGCTAGAAAAAGCTTTTCAAAGCCGCCAACCTTGCATCACCTTCTCGAACCAGGCAAGTTTAATTAGGGATACCAGGTCCACTCCAGCGCCCTCCATCAGAATCCAGTGGTCAAAAAGGCAGGAAGGAGAGACCACCAAGTGGTACCCTCTCAACTTCTTCCACATGCATCACTTTCCACTAAACAAACAGCAGGAGACAGGTAGAGAGAGTGAATTGTGTGCTGCTTCCTTTTTGCCTGCTGGGGATGCTATAAATACTGTATAAAGTTCAGTGAAGGGAATAAGCAAAGTTCCTGCTGACAGAGGAACATAATCAGCAAAAAGTGCATTTTGCATAAGAGCCCCTTTGAGCGCACAGTTAAGATGAAGCACAGGGCTTCATTATGTATTTAAATAGATCCAGCTTCAATTATCCAACTGAATGGAGGATACTTCGTGATTCCAGATAATCAATGATTTACGTGAGTGGCAGGAAAAGGGAAATTCATTTGAAACAAGAGAGGTACTAGAGAACATATGCCAGATCTAGGAAAGTAAAATGTCAGATAATTTGAGTTTATAGAAGCACAAGAATAATTGTAAAGTAGGTTGAACTTCTTTTTTCCACTTTAAAAGAACAAAAAGGAGAAGGAATAAAGTTATGCATTAATTTTAAGAGGCTAGGTGGGAATGAAGTTCCTGTGTGAGTTCCTGAAAAGTCTTTTTTCTCATTGGTCCTCTGCTTAACACATTTTAGAGTTTTATTTATGCAAGACTTAATTAAACCATCAGTGTTAATACCTATAAAGAGAATGACAGATATGACCCCATAATTGTAATCTGGGGCTCCTCTCATCCACTGGAGAAAGTCATGTAACTGGGCACCACTCCCACCCTTACCTCCCAACCTCTCACCCACCCAAGGTGAACTCTTTCAAGAATAAGAGAGGCTCCAGACTCCAGGAAGCCAGACACAAAAAAAGAAGGAACTGTTTACTGCAAACAAAGGAGTACAGGGAAACCTGACCCACTGAGTGGCCATGGCAAAGCTGAGTAGCC
The DNA here is from genome assembly GCF_965194805.1 of Balaenoptera borealis. Taxonomy (NCBI): domain Eukaryota; kingdom Metazoa; phylum Chordata; class Mammalia; order Artiodactyla; family Balaenopteridae; genus Balaenoptera; species Balaenoptera borealis. The sequence continues at coordinate 13,908,874 of NC_138862.1, read as the reverse complement.
CCCAGAAAAGGCCAACAAATATTATCAACTGGACCCACTCCACAAAAGGCCTCCCAATCTGTTCATGCTGTCATAGCCCCCAGCAGATGACAATGTGCACTGATGAGATCCAAGCACTTCTTTGGTATCTCATACTTAAATGTGGTCAGACAACTAAGGATCACCAGACATGTGATGAAAGCCTCCAGCATAAAAGGCAGACACCAAAGCACATGGATGAGTTAACACGGTGACTGTTATGCATGAGGCCTAGAGAGAGACAAGATTGAAGCAGGAGGATACAGGGCCAGGGGAGGGCAGGCTCCAGGGGAAAAAAACAGTACTGATCAACTATTTAATGAATTGGAGATTTAGAAAATATTGTGAAGTAACCAGAAATAAGCAAATTAAGCAGGAAAAAAAAAAAAGATAATCATTAACTACGGGCAAAAAACAAAATGTTGTTCAAGAAAGGAAATAAAATGATAGTACACTATTTGGCTCAGCAGCTAATGCTATTTATACGGTCATACAGCACGGTGACATCAAAACAGCATAAAAGGGACTACCAATTTAACCCCAAATTTTCATGCAACCATATAGAAGATGAGGAAAGGAGAATGTGTATATAATACAGATAGATATTCATTTATCATAACAGAACATCAGTAGTTCATGTCTAAGGTCAGTTAAGAAATAGTATTGAGACAGGCTGGGACCTGGGACCCTTTGCTGCAGTACTTGCACCTGGACAAACATCTCCACCAGCAATAGAATACAAAGTAACTATAAGGGACTAAAAATAACTGCATACAAGTGCACTTGGAGCAAATTATGAACAATACGATACAAAAAGACCAAAAACCCAGCTGCCACTTTTGAGGTGTCAGGAGCAAAAGCAGGGTACTGTGCACGATCCCTGCACATAGCACCACCAAAGGGGTGGGCAAACCACCCCTCCTGCCCGACCCCCCAATCCATCCCCACCCTCACCCCATTTAAGGGTCAAGCTTGCCCCCCTTCAGAGAGTGAGCAAGGGAAACTGTTTCTTGTTTCTCTCCCTCATGTTGCAGCTCGAGTCCCAGTAAAGCCTTGCCAGAACTTCTCATCTGGCCTCTTAACCAATTTCTATTGATTAAGGAGTCCAAGAATCCTGGTCAGTAACAGTATAAGCATATTGATGAGAAATGAGGGTAAATGCAAGAAAAAGCAAACAAACAAAACAAAACAACAAAAAACACAACCAGTTAAAATAGTGGAGTACAGTTGCTTAAGGGAGTGAGGATTGGAAGGGAGGGTAAGGAAGTATGGGAAGAGAATTTCACTTTAATTCTTTTAAGGTTAATTGAATTATTTAAAACTATGTGTTCAAAACAGAAACAGACTCACAGACATAGAAAACAAACTCATGGTTATCAAAGGGGAAAGGCAGCAGGGGGGCAGGGGGATAAATTAGGAGTTTGGGATTAGCAGATACAAACTATTACATATAAATTAGATAAACAACCAGGTTCTACTGTGTAGCACAGGCAACTATATTCGACATCTTGTAATAAACTATAATGGAAAAGAATCTGAAAAAGAATATATATATATATATATATATATATATATATATAACTGAATCACTTTGCCGTACACCTGAAACAAATACAACATTGTAACTCAACTATACTTCAATTACATACATAAATAAATAAATGAAGCTATCTGTTCATACTGACTTAATTACAAATTTAAAATATTGTAAAAAGGAAGAGGAATACTGTTAGTAACATTATTTGGATGATACCTAACAGTATACAAATTATATGTTAAAATCTAACTCAGCCACAATTATATCTCTGCGCTGTACTTTTAACATATGTGGAGAAACCGCTGAACACACTAATAGTAGGGCATGCACTGCAAACAATTACCAGCGCTGTGCATCATTTTGCACTTCAACATCCATATTCTCCCACAATACTCTCCTTAGAGCAGGGCCAATGGCACCTCATCCTTTGAAAAGGCCCCTTCTGGTACCGGGAATGGGCAGAGTCCAGGAGGGACCCCATTCACTTTCTCTCCTTCAGGGAGCTCTCTGATCCTCTATCCCAAATGGGGCATTAATAAGATGCCCTAAGGAGCTCTTGAACTTGAGTCTATGGCTCGTGGGTCATATCTGCTATTTCATTCACCAGATGGCATAAGACTGAGCCACCAGAATGGTGCTGACAAGATGATCTGGGTTGAGTCCAATTCTTTACAGAGATTAAAAAATTTGGCCTGGAGCTCCACACATGCCATCGGTGACCCTTCTTCACGACTAACTTATGCCAAAACCAAAGGTAAATATTTCTAAAGTGGCTGGTGAGAGGCAGGGAAATGATCTACAGTGATGAGAAAACAGGACTTTAGCTAGAGACCAAGTCAACACTTAACAAAGAGAATACAGACCAAACATTAAGTTTGTCATATCTGTAGATAACTCTAAGTTAGGAGGGATATAAACATCAGGGAAGATCAAATTAAGATCCTAGATGATATCATTAGAAGGACGAAAACCACAAAGACAAAATTTCAAAGAGGTAAATCTAAGTTCTGCATTTGGACTTTTCAAAAAATCTATTAAAATAAGATGGAGAAGACCTTGATGCTGAGGGTTTGATAGACCACAAGCTGGGTATGAGTCAACCGTTTGTTGTGGTTTCTAATAAATTAAGGAATTGACACTAGCATCATGGAGGAAATGAGAGGAACAGGAACCTAAATGCAGGCGGCACAGGGCGGAACCTGACAGGGTATCAGGTTCTGGAACACGATTACAAGGGAGAACCTCAAGGAGAGGAACTGAATCATAGGGAGACTGGCTTGGAAACCTCAAGCAGGGAGACCTAAACAGGAGACATGGCGGAGGGAAATGAGAGCTGTTTTCAAGTATTTAGAAGGTTATGAGAAAGAATAAGCAGGAAAGGCTTACTTTAAACTCTGGGGGAGAATATGGAAGCAAAGGGAAATGGCAAAAGTCACCGGAAAGAACGTATTATCTCAACATGGCGAAGAACTTTCTAGAACTTGGAGCCAACTAACAAAGTAGATGGTTAAAGAGCTGGGAGCTTCCCAGGAATGGAAGCTGTCCAGCTGTCCAGGCTGACCAGCCGTCGGGGGCCTTGCAGAGATGGTGCCTACTTACGAGGGAGGCTGGATGTTAATCTACTCAAGTCCAAGATACTAAATCCTTTCTTAAGTCTTTTCTACCAAGTCCACTTGATGCTCCTTGTGAAAGAGGATTTCCAGATTTTTTCCTAATCTGGCTGCCCTTGTCCAGGGCATATGCCAATGACCTTCATCGAGTCTGACACATAGAACCAGATGTGGCACTTGAATATAATTCCCCAGAGCATGATAAAACTCAAAGCCTTAGACTTTTCACAGAGAAGCCACACTCAACTTCTGTAAAGATACTTGGGGAACTAGTCTCTTTTTCTTATAATTAAAATGCTAACTATAACATTTATTGAGCATTTGCTATCAGACACCTGACTTGCATTATCACATCCAATCCCCAACTCAACATAAAGATATAAATACTATTCTTTTTTTAAAAGGGTCTTTTTAAAATATGCATGCTATAAAAATTAGGAGTTTGGGATCAGCAAAAAAAAAAAAAAAAAAAAATATATATATATATATATATATATATATATATATATATATGCATGCTGTAGCCTCATACAAGTGACATTCTTAATGATAAGAAACATTCTATGGAAAGGCAATGACCCCTTAGAGATAATATTTTCTACACTTCTTTAGATATATAATTGCATATGATTTTCTACGCAATCAGGCATCATTCTTACTCTGCCTGCTAACTATGTTCCCAAGGCATTTAATATAGGAATTTAAAACTAATATTAGGATACGTTACCATAAAAGTCACTGAGCTTTTTGGAATTGTATGTAACCTCCTCCCGTAATGGATGAAGAGAGGGCCGAGAGGAAACGGTACTTTGTAGGTGATGGGTGCTATTTCTGGCTTCCAGTTGGAGGGAAGAACGCTAATTAAAATAGTTTAAATGCAGGAGCTATAGCCTCCCTTTGCAGACAGGGTAGCACTTCTTCTATATAAGCTGCTCTAACATTCATGCCCATTCCCACCCCCATCCGGCACACAAAACCCCTTTTCTACTTCTGCTGGTAACATGAATCTCCTTTCCATGGGCGAATCTGAATAACAGCATCAGATCAGAAGCATACGAGCTCTGGAAACTGTGTGCACTGAACTGAGCCCTGGGGCTGGAATAACCTACAAATTATTTCCATAATCGTGCTTGATCTCCCTCGCTTTAGCCTCACCCCCTACACACACAGGTTCCTTTCAAATTCAGCCCCTCCAGAGTCATGTGGATTACAATAAGTAGAAGGTAGAAAACGCCCCATGGATCCCAAAGAGCAGTAATTTCCTCTGAAAAGGTTCATTTTGTGCTCTATCCCACGTAAGTAGCATAACAATTTCACCAAAACAAGAGGACACAGAGGTTTTCATGAATAAGGTCCTATGTTGCCACAAAAGAATTGTATTCAATGTGACCTAATGGGTATTCAGATTCTATTAGCAATTTTATGGCCAGGAAAGTCCTTTCAAAAGGAATTCACGTCATGGGTGTGTAGGTAAAAAAGAGAGTATCCTGAAATCAATGAGATTATCATCTAACCTGTATAATGAGGCAAGAATGGCCAAAATCAAGTTACAGTTTTGAAATATTCCCAATGAGTGGCTTAATTCTAAGAATGAGAAAAAGTCACTTTTTACTGTAATCACTGATTCTTGCCCATGTTCTTCTTAGGGTAAGTAGTGATAGTAATGGGATAAATAATATACTTAGACAATAAGGGGCTTTGGCGAAAGAGAGGCTTGGTTTGAATCCAGCCCCAACACTCAGTAACTGTGACTTGACATCCAATCATTAGCCTTTGTAAGCCTTAGCTTCACAAAAGGGGGTACACAATCCACATCAATTGGTCAAAATATGGATACACAATCCAACTCACTGATTTCTGGAAGAATTAAGTGGATTCACGTTGTAAAACACTTTCAAGGCAGTGGCATACAATAAGGGCGCAGTAAAAGATAACTGCTGATATCATAATAATGTTATTGTTGTTATTGTTAGAGTAGTTAGGCATTTCCTCATTGGCAAGATATCCCATTAATTACTAAAAAGCTATGCTAGATTTGGAAACACAATGGTTTATAAGTTATATAGAAGAATATTTTCAGGAAACAGAGCATGTAGTTTTTTTAATAGGATACACAAAGCACTACCCATTAGGGAGAGCTTGAGAAAGGTAGACTTGAGAAATGAGACTACATTAAAATTTAAAAGTTTTGGTATAACAAAGAATACCTTTAAGAGAGTAGAAGGCTAGTCACCTAGTGGAAAAGGATATCTGCAATGCATATAATCAACAAAGAGATGATATACAAAATATGTAAAAAAACTGCTATGAATCATCAAGAGAAGAAAGACAACTAAATGGAAAAACAGGCAGGAGACTGAAATAAAAACTTCACAAAAGATGATATTGAAATGGTCATTAAACCCATAAAAACGTGCTCAACTTCACACTAAGAGTTTTAAAAACAAGATCTGAGAATAACACGTGTGGACAAGGATGAGGAAGAACTGGAATTCTCCTAGGCTGCTGATGGGAGCATAAATTATTTCAATAATTTTGGAAACTGACAGTATCTAGCAGACTTGAATGTGTGCATATATCCCATGACCCAGCAATGCCAGTCCTAGGTATGTACCAAAAGAAATGTGGACAAATGTATCCTGAACATAGAGAGAAGAATGAATACTCATAGCAATACTGCTCAGGATCCCTACAAACTGGGGTCAACTCAAATGTACATATGGAAAGGTTGCCATACGTCCCAGTTAGCCTAGGACTATTGAAACTTATGCCTATTATCCTGGCGTAATTGTTAATAGTGCTGCTATAACTCTTAAAATTGTCTAGTCTCTAAAGTGTCCTCATGAGTCCATCAGAAGCAAGGGGAGAATAAGAAGCTCAAAAAGATGATCCTCCATAAAAGCAATAACAACACTGGCAAAAATTGTCAAGATGGACTTTTTCAGAACTCTGGAAATTAAGTCTTGTGACTTAATTGAGGTGCATTTATTGAAGAAAAAAAAAAAGGCTGAATCTCAGTAACAATATTAAGTATAAGGGTATCTTAATGCACTATTCCCATCATCGTCTCTCTATCTCCACATTCATGTGAAAACCAGCAGTCTGACAGCCACTGAAGGGGGCAGAATGGGTTTGGAGCTCCCCCAAAACACCATTCTCAGAAAAGTCATTATCTGACCTGTTTAATACTGCATAAGAAATCCCCATTCACAGGGCTTGTAGCTATTTGACTTGACTCAGAACTCATTCGTGTACACAACCCTTTACTCCAGGCCTGTTTGTAAAAAGCAATCAGTGACAACTGTTTAATATCACAGTTGCCTGAGGTTGTGGTAACAGTTGGGGCAAAAAAGAGTTGACTGAGAAACTTTAGGAAAAGCTGGGGAGTAAGATATCCATAGTCCTCAGAATTTAGAAGGTCACATACATGCACAGAACTGTACACATGCTCAGAAAACCCTGAGAAGGCCCTGTGCTCACCCCTCAGGCTGATCTTGAGGCTCTGTGCAAGCAGAGGTGAAGACTACGGCAGAGCTGTAAACTAACTGCCTAAATGTTGAAGAGGTACATACAGAGGTCCTTGGGAAAGAGTAAGAGATTTATTACTTCTGGGCACTTAAGGTAATCTCTCCAATCATTAGAGAGTATCAGTAGTGAAATAAAAATTATTCTCTTTTAAAAAGAACCAAATACAAATTCTAAAGTTAAAATGTAGAATAACTGAAGTGAAAAATTCAACAGAGGGGCTCAAGAGCAGATTTGAACTGGCAAAAAAAAAAAAGAATCAGTGAACTTGAAGTAGGTCAACTGATACTATTCAGTCTAAGGAACAAAACAAAAAGAGAATACAGAAAAATGAACAGAGTCTCAGAGATCTATGAGACACAATCAAGCATACTAACTTAAACGTAACAGGTGTCCCAGAAGGAGAAGAGAGAAGAGACATGAGCAGGAAGACTATGTGAAAAAATAACAGCTGAAAACTTTCCAAATGTGATTCAAACACGTATAGACATCAGTACATCCAAGAAACTCAATGAATTCCAGGTATAATAAACTGAAAGAAATCAATATTTAAACATATCATAATCAAACTGTTTAAAGACAAATATAAAATCCCCAAAGTAGCAAGAACAAAGCAACTTATCTATAAAAGGGATCCTCTTAAGATTAACAGGTGATTTCTCATTAGAATCTATGAGGGCCAGATGGCAATACAGTGATATTTTCAAAGCACTGAAATAAGACTGTCAATCAAGAATTCTATATCCAGCAAAACTATCTTCAAAAATGAAGGAGAAATGAAGACATTCCCAGATGAACAAAAGTGTTCTGGCTTAGATAATATAATACACGTTCACTCTATTCAACCAGTAAGCTGCATGTATTCATGTAAGGTTGTAGGGTGCTAGAACCTTCTGTTTCTCGTCCTGGGTGGTGGTTACTTTGTGACACTTCATTGAGCCATAAATTTATGTTTGTGCACTCTTCCTTATGTGTGTTTTACATCACAGATCGAAAGAAAGAAAAAATACATGCTTTTTGACTGTTCACAAACAAAATTACTACTTTATATTTCTTACTTTAATTGCCCAAATGGAAATAACTATAGGGGACAAACCCAGAAACATGGTGAAATAACCTATTACTCTCTGCCATGCCTTTATTCCAACTCTCTCTGTGGCATGGAATATCCTCACTGTCAATTTCACTCAGTTCATCCCCACTATTCCTTTAACATTCACTGTCAAGGTTTACCACATCATAAAGATCAATTCATTCCAATGTCTGTCTCCCATATTATATGTGAACATTTTTAAGTGTAGAAACTGTATCAAAATATCTTCTTGGTATTCTCAATATCACTGTGCATAGCACATAGGAAGCATGGAATAAAGTCTTGAGGAATTCCTGTATTATGGGAATAAATGAAGAAAGCCCAACTAACTAACACCACAAAAAGTGTATCACAACTGACCAAACTCAAAGGATTCCCTATAGAAGCAAATGTTAACCCTGAAGTGATAAGCAGGTTAGTATTTTTTAATACAATTAACCATCAAACTTCAAGAACTTTCAGTACAAAGTTCTGAAAAGATGAGGAAGAGAAACTGGTTGGGTATAGCTAGTCATTTCTGGGATGTCATGATTTTACTTTATGAGTAATATTAGAAGAGAACATATTATGATGAAAAATTTTGACAGTGCAAATCATGTCTAAATTAAGGAATTCATGATCCTTTCTCTAAAGTGCTACACAAATGATATCGAGACTACAGTGAAAAATCCTTCAACCCACACCCCTCCTCGGGCTTCACTGTGGAGGCCTCTGGGTGAGTTCAATCATTCCTGGAACTCGGTATAGACGTTTATTTTGTCATTCATCGTTTTTGTTCCTATAACGTGCAAAAGATAGAACCCACCACTCAGAGGAAAACAGGCTGAGCTACATGGGCAGGAGACGGAGGTATCTGGTAAGAGATTTGAAATGCCCTGCAAAGGAGGAGCCCAACAAACCTGAAAAAGGAAGGCGTCACCCAGGGAATTGCTGAGGCAGAAGACGAAGTCCTTCTTGGGGTGCTCAGGCACGGCCTGCACGATGCTGTTCTCCACCCAGACGGCATGCTTGGGGATGCTATTGTGGTCTATTCCAGACCTGCCATCGCTCTCGTAGAAAAAGAGCGTGCACCCTGAGGAGACAGAATGGGGGTCCGTGTGAGTATCTGGTGCTCATGCAACAAAAAACGTCTGTAGTGGAAACTGTTGCTTGTGCCCTGTTACCAGGAAAGGGCTGGAAATGAGTGTGAAACCTAGGAAGTAAAGAGAATGGGGCCATGCTTGTACTAAGTCTTGGATGGGCTTGGACAGAGACTTTTTTTTTTTTTTTAATTGAAGTATAGTTGATTTACAATGTTGTGTTAAGACTCTTAAATCACAGTTTCGTCATTCATGCCCTCAAGTTCTTTAAGATCTTACTTCCTGTTTTTGAATGTGACAGATATCCTCACAGGCATACGGGGGTCTGATGGCTCCTCTGGCCAGTGGTGGCTGTAAATTCAGCTCCTCAGGCCTGAACAGCAAGCACCGCTGAGTAGGACCGGCACCAGTTCTGTCCCACTGGAGTCCCTCCCAATATGTCTCACAGGATATGCAACCCGGAAACACAACTTATTGGGTTTTTTGACTATGCACTTGGAGAAAACAAAATATAACACTGGCTTTAGGTGCTTTCAGGATAAGAAAAGAAATGACAGACTTTTAGTCTCAGATCTTTTCTATAAAATGTTTTTCTAGAGATCAGCCATGTCCTTGTCCCTCCTGGAAGAAGAAATGCACGCACACATATGAAGGCCTGAGGGAGGCCAGAGGCCTGGTCCACACTTAATTATACTGTGAAACTAAATGAGACAGGAGCAATAAAAACCTTTCCTACATTTGTGTCAAGGTGGGTTCAATAGATACCCTCCATCATGGCCTACACGTGAGGCGCAGTTTATTAGTAATTACTCACTGAGCACTTGCTCTCAAGTCATCATTTCAGGGGAAACCTGGGCCCAGCTTTCTGACTCTTTAACTTCAACATAAGCCACTTGGTCCGTCTTCAACATCTTCCTTACCACAAGCAAGGGCCACCATTTATGTGAATCACAAAGACTTCCAAGTACAACCTACTCGCCTGCAGTATGAACTTCCGTAAAGCAAATTTGTAACTGACAATGTAGAACGATGGGGATCAATGGAAAAGTCACATGAGTGCAAAGGCGATTTCTCCTAGCCCGTAATATTTCACAGGAGCATGTAACAGCTGCTGGATGCAATGTCCCCCAGCACAGCTGCACGCAGCACGCTGGCACGCGAGGCCCACTCGTTTCACAGTGTTTGCCTTGGTACAGTCTGACGGTAAGCTCTGCCTAAAAGTCTACTGCACGGTGTTCCTGAATTTCATGGTTTTATAACTACTGTCCTTGTCTCCATAATTCAGGAGTTTCGATTCTTCCTCTAATCCATTCAAGTTATATTCACTTTTTTTTCTTAAGGTTGTACGTTTTCTGTGATATTTCTTGTTAGAAATTAGGAATGTTATGAGTGTAATTTTAGTAGGGTTTTGTTTTCTATTTTTTTAAGTTTTGGAGTAATAAGTTGCTTACATATAATCTAATTATATACTTACGGAGTGTTCTGCCCCAACCCTATTTTTCTTATAATTCCTGTTATTTTGAAGATCTCAAGTTTTAACAGGAACATAGAGGTCACATTCGGAATCATCTATACCTCCTCTTTCCATGTCTTAAGCTAACATAGATTCAGAGACACAAAAAGAAAAGAAATGGAAAGGGGAGGCCCTTTTCCTCCAAATCCGAGGTTCCTGAGGTGAGGCAATCTTGCTGAATGAGGGACATTCGATGAAGTCTGGAGACATTTTTGGTTGTCACAACTTGGGGGTGGGGAACAGAAGGAGGTGAGTAGCGGACAGAGATGCTGCTAAACATCCTACAAGGCCCAGGACAGGCCTCATGACAAAGAATTATCCAGAAAACGTCAACAGGCCTTCTGTTGAGAAACCTTGCTCTAAGTAATCCTTAGGACTAATATTACGCTAATGATGAACAGATCCTTAACAGAAAAAGAGCAACACAGCTTTACCATAGTTTGAGAACAGAGACTGAAGCCTATAGATAATGGATACGGGGCGTCCACACACTGAACATCTTATGTCTTCCCAAATTGCTGTTTTCATAATTTTTCAACTTTGGTTTACAATCACCCGTGACGGTGGGTGGTTAAAAATCAGCTTGTACTCAATTATCCATATGTTCCAATTTTAAGACTAACGAGAAGCAGCAAATCTGGGAACCACGTGGTCCCTGGTAACAGGTCCATTTACCTTCATCTTCACTTGAACATAATCTGTATGCTTTTCAGTTGTGGACGGAGACGCTCCAGAGATTAATTCTAAATAAAACCTTTTTTTTGTAAACTTAATTATTCTGTCAAAAGTGAAAGAATCTTTGGAGAATTTTCTAGCCTACGGTTCACAGGTACTCTGCTTTTTATTCCTCCATATATCCAAGCCCAAGTCAGCAGCAAGCCCTGCCTTTGAGTGGCAAGGACAAGCCCTGAGTTTGTCAATATATAATGGGACCTGTCAGGAGTAGGAAGCAAAGGACTCGGCGGCTCTGTGCTCTGGGCCTGGATCCTGACAGATTGTGTCACTCAGATCTGGGTCACCAAGAAAGTGAAGCCTCCTTCCTCTAATGGGTGTGTGGGCTGAGCACCCACACCTTGCCTTCCTTGATCATTTATTCTCTAAAGGAAGAGCAGAAACAAAACACCCCCGCTTCCAGTCCCAAGTAAAAAATCACCTAATTATTTTTATTCTACGTCACTAACAGTGTTATTCTCATATTTAGTGTAAGAATCACCTGGGAAGCCTGTTTAAACCACAAATTCCGGGCCTGTCATGGGCTGAATTATATCCCCCCAAGTTCCTATGCCTAACCCAGGGCCTCTGAATATGGCTGTATTTGGAGATAAGGTCTTTACAGAGGTAATTAAAATTAAATGAGGTCATAAGGGTGGGCCCTAATCCAATATGACTGCTGTCCTTGTAAGAAGAGGGGATTTGGACATAGACAGGTACAGAGGGAGGACGTGAAGATACTATAAGAAGGCAGCCATTTGCAAACCCAGGCCTTAGAAAACACCAAACCTGATGACACCTTGATCTGAGACTTCTAGGCTCCAGGACTGTGAGAAAATAAAGTTCTTTTGTTTAAGCCTCCCAGTCTGTGGTATTCTGTTATAGCAGCTCTAGTACAGGGACTAATACAGCGCCCCACCTCCAAACTGTGAGATTCGGCAGGTATGGATATAACCCAGGAAGCATCTCAGGTGACCGTGACTGCAGGTGGTCTTCTAATCATGTTGTTAAAAACTCAGCATCAGTTAACAAAATGAACAATAAGATGGGCTGCTAAAGGGAACAGAGGTTGCAGCGTCCAGTGGTGTGTGGACATTTAGGGGAGGAGCAGAGAGCAGGGCCCCTCAGACATGACCTTGTAGTGCCTCTAAATTAAGCCAAGGCAGGTCCCGCGTGAGAAAGAACAGTAGCAGTTCTCCAAAATGCTCCCACAGAACGAACATCTGTGTTTCACAAGCAGAACCATGACATCAAATACACTTTTCCCAATTCACAATGGAAAACTAAAAGCAAAGTGTGCTGTGCGTATGTGCAAACTGATAGAATGTGCTCAAATTCAATGTTCCTATTTCACATGTGTGTTCAAAATTTCATATACACTTTATATAGACTATATTATGGTATTTGATTTAGCATAGAAAATAAAATTTAAAGTTTAATATCAGCAATTCCTGTGATTTTCCACAGAAGACACTATGGCTGCCAGAATTCCACATCTATTCAAACTTTGAAACCACTAAGGTAGACTTTCCGAATGAGAAAAGGACATGAGAAAGAACCTGACTCTTCCTAAGACATCCTTGGAAGTGGAGCAACAAGATGAAATAACCCAGCAAGTCTTGAAAACTAGACATGAAGAGAAAGACAGCATCCCACCCTGAACATGCAGCAACATTAGACACACAGGCCCTCGGCAGTAGGGAAAGCTGCCCTGCACCGGCTGTCAAGAGGAAAGACTCCTCTATGGGACAGCGGGTTGTTCCCCAAAACACACAACCCCCTTTCTTCTGCAGTAATAGAAACCCCAGTGCTCAGTTGGGCCCATCCCTGCCTCCTTTGCAGCTAGGCTGGACTCATTTCTGGCCAATGCGATGGAAGCAGAAGAGATGCAGGCAACTTCCAGGTTGTACCCTCAGCGCAGAGGGATACACCCTCCACTTCCCCCATTTTTCCGCTGGAACCTGGACCCGCTGGTGAGCTATCCTAATCATTCAGACTAACACAATGCTCTAGGGACAGTCAAGCAACGACAAAAGGAATTCTGGCTTCTGGATGACTTAAGAGGAAAGAGTCAGCCCATCACTCTTAGACACTCCACCTCTGCTAGGTGGAAGGGAAATAAAGTTCTGTCTTGCTTGAGGCACTGTCACTGTGGGTCTCAGTGACATGCAGCAAGACCTACAGTCTAATTAACATGCTCCCTTTCTGTTTCACCAGGTACTGAAGCAACAGCTGGCAGCATTAGTAATGGGGCCCACCCAAACCCTGCTTGTCCCTGGGGGGTTTACACCACTGCACAAGAGCTCTAGGCTGTTCCACGCCTCTAGGATTGGTTGTTCCACACCAGCCACAGTTGGTGAAATCCAGTATCAGATGGAGTCACGGGTGCACCACACCAGCCGAGCCCAGGCTTCTTCCTCCTGGACCCATCCTTCATGCTTGTTAACCTGTCTAACCTATCCTGCCATGTACTAACCCTGCTTCAAATCCAGCTTGTGTCAAAGATTCTAAGCGGTCTTGAGAAGTGTTTTTCTTTTTAAGACACAGAGCTCACAAATGTGTTACAATTTCTACACTACCAAGTCATATGCAGATGTGCAAAAATGCATATACATACTTTTAAAGTGTGTGTAAAGCGATAATGAATAGCAAGATGTAAAAGTATTATGCTTACTAATGAAAAGAAAGACAATGGTATATAGATATACCATTGTATATAGATATATATACATGTATATAGATATATATCTATATATATACACACACACACTCAAATAGTCAAAGTCTGACCATAAAACAGTGACTTTTTCACAAACATAGATGGCTCAGACATTCCATTAAGCACTGGGTTGAACCCTATGAAATTAGCAATATTCCACCATTTTTTACCCCCAAAATGACAATTTCATAAGATTCAAACCAGTGATTTTTCCCTCCCAAACAGTCACTTCGGGAGGCACATGTTTTGGAATGATTCCAAAAAAATATTCTTTTGGAACTCAAGCCTTTCAAACTGTCAGGGGAACCAGCTGTATATATGAGAAAACTTGACGAGAGGCTCCCATAGCTTAACTGTGAAACAGTAAAGAAAATCAAACATTGGTGGAAAAGGAAAATGGGGAGTGACTAATCAAGGGACATAAAGTTTCAGCTCGATAAGATGATGACGTTCCAGGTGTGCTATACAACCGCGTGCCTTGGTCAACGATACCGTAACGTACGCCTAAAACGACGCTAAGAAGGTAGATCTCACGTTAAGTATTCTCACCACCACGACATAAGGTTTGAAATTAGCATGAGATAGAAATCCCATGTAACCGAAGAACATCACTTGCACAGGTGCACCACGGAGCCCAGGCCGTACCCAGCGCTGCAGGAAGGACGCTCCCTCCCTCACCTTTCAGGGACACCCAGTAGTGCTTCCACTTCCTCCGGGTGGCCGACTCCACCTTCTTGTTCTTCTTGTGTACCAGGAAGTTCTTGACTGCCAGGGCTCCGGCCTTACGCACTGTGCCCTGCGCGGCCGTGAGCAGGATGTCCGACTGGCCTGGGGAGCTCAGGGTACCGCTGCTCTGCTCGTCGCTGTGCGCCGAGCCGGCCTCCTCCAGGCTCTCGCTGTTGGTGGTACTCATCTCCAGCTCCCGTCGGAAATTCTCGTACACCCCCTGGCGGGCTGCATCCCCGGTGGAGCTGCTGCCGCTGTCGCTGCCCACAAAGGCGCGGCCGGTGGGGGGTGAGTAGCTGGAGTTGGTGGCATTGGATCGCCTGGACAGGAGGTCCGTGTCGGTGGCGGCCCCTTCGATCCCACTGTCGGCAAACTCGCTACCCTCGCCCGCATTAACATCCTTGGGAGCCAAAAGGGAGAAAAAAAAGAAGACATGCATCATGCAGAGAAGTAACCCAGGGGCTCCTGTCGGTCCAGCCAGGGGCTGTGTAGCTGCAGGCAACCCCCACAGGGCACCGCTGCTCCCAACCTCTCCTGGACCAATCACTCCTCAACCCCCTGACCCGCACACACCCAACTTGCCTGCAGGGCAGCTCAGGAAAACCATGAAGCTGTCCCGGTATGAATGCCAACAATTTGGAATGTTCAAGAAACATTTTTTAAAAAGCAAGCAAGATTTCAAAAAACGTATCGATTATCTGACTTAGATAATTAGGTAATTGGCAAATCAGCTATTGAGATGCTCCCACTGCCCTGCTGAGAGAGCTCAGCGCCCTCACCCTCATCAGCCTGCCTGGAGCTCCAGGAAATTGTGCTGGCTGATTAGTTATCCCAGAGGTAGGGGGTTCCAAGGGATAATGAAGTCTTTACTGATAACTTTTTTTTTTTTTTTTTAAACAAAGGGCCTAGTTAGGAGTCTATTCTATAGTCTGGTGACTAAAAAGATAACTAGTGCACCACCTCGCCCACTCACCCAGCAAGGACCCACAGCCCAGGAGCAGGGAAGAGTCCTCAGGGTCCAATCAGCTTCGCTTCTTGAAAACAAGCAGCTTCCCGCTCCACGTTGAGCTAAAAAAGTCTGTGGGGCTCACAGCTCCAATGCAGGCTCTCCAATTACGTTGCCCTTTCAAAGCTGGGACGCTAGGAGCCCAAAGCAAGCTACTCACCGCCCCTGGGCCAAGTGACAGCTTGGGGCACTGCCAAGATGTGGCGGGTATCAATTCCCGGTTTAAAAACATTTGGAACTTCCAAAGCACTGCCCCTGCTCGCATGTTGAACATTTCCGGGACAGGCAGATCTGTTCTTAAATCAGAATCTTAATTGCTCTGAAGTGCTAAAGGCATTTCCATAAACAGTAATTAAATAATGGTAGTCATCAAGGGAGGATAATGACGGCAGTATTGGACAGCACAGCTCGACAGTCTCATGGACAAGAAATTAGACTGGTTTTTCTCAAAGGGAGAGAATCGGAATGTGAGTCTGACATAGGAGGAGATGGCAAAGTAATATGTGGTTTGGGGGCTTAACCACTTGTGAAGCCTTTAGTCTCATAAATAGTTAATTATGGTTTGAAAATGTAAAAACGAACGGGCTATTCCGATCGCCGTATAAATCAATGTTTTGTGTTCAAATCTCTGATGAGAGGCAACAGTGGGGTGGACAGAAGGAGCCAAGCCACATAATAATATCATCCTGCACGAGGCCCAAACAGGTGTTGTGCCCATGTCTCCGCACATCTCACCTGGTCAATTCTAAGTTAGGACCCTCAGAGTTCACTCGCGTCATGAATAGGTCCTAAGTGAGCAACTTAAAATGGGCATAGGCAGACATGAAAACAAGCAAAGGAGACACAGAAAGACAAATACTGTATGATTGACTTCTATGTGGAATGTGAAAATGTAAAACTCACAGAACCAGAGGGTAGAATGGTGGTTGCCAGAGGCTGAGGGCCCCGGGGAAATGGGGATACATTGGTTAAGGTTACAAACTTTTAGTTATTATAATAAGTTCTGGGGATCTGATATACAGCCTGATGACTCTAGTTAATGATACCACGTTGTATCCTTGAAATTTGCTAGGAAAGTAGATCGTAAGTGTTCTCACCACAAGAGAGAGAGAGAGAGAGAGATGAAGGAAGGAAGGGAGGGAGGAAGGGGTAATTGTGTGAGTGATGGATATGTTAATTAACTTGATTTTGGTAATCATTTCACACTATATACATATATTAAATCATCACATTGTACACCTTCAAAAAACACAAAAACACACAACAAGGAGTACAGTGTGCAAAGGGTAGAAATTTGACAGTGGCAAAACCTGGCAAATACCACCTCGGCCAAGGGCTCAAGGTTAACTGGGTGTGTGGTATATGGGAACCCTTTCTACTATCTTTGCAATGTTTATGTAATTCTAAAGCTGTTCTAAAATAAAAAGTTTATTTAAAAAAAAGAAAAGAAAAAACAAGGAGGAGGTAAGAAGGGACATAGTAGCAGGAAGTGGTTAAGCGAGTTTCTAAGGACCAACAACATTTGCCTAAACATGGAGTTTAGGTCCCTGGGATGTAGAGGGACTCAAGAGTGTCAAAGAAACCATGGATGCGGCTCAGACGCAGACCCTGTGACTGTTGGTTCTGTCACTTTGCCATCTGCTGTCCTGCCTGTTACCCGCCACCAATGGTCATCAAGGACCCAGATCTGGTAGGTCAAAGTCCTCTATACAAACAGGAGAGTGCTGTTACCAACGCACATTTCTCTCTGGCAAGGACATTTACCATACATATCCCTTTTGATCTAATAAGTAAATTCGGCCATCACTGATTATTCAAGATAACTGTGGGTGGTGGGAGATGTGGAGTTTGTGTGATTCTCACCAACATCTGGATTCATTTTCACATGCCTCAGTCCTTCTCTGGAAGAAGTGACAAAATCAGCTATCAACTCGCCTCAAAAATGAAAAAAGATGAGTTGCCCCTCTGTAAGACAGGTAAAGATCAGCTACACAGGTATCCTCTCTAGGTCATAAGAGAAAGACTTCAGAACAAAAAGGAGAAATTAATTCCAGGCATCTTGTAATTCCCAGAGCTCTGGAACAGGAAGGAACCTTGCAAAACCATCCCCTTGGTGAATGCATGGAGATGCTGAGGCTCAGAAAGCCACAAGTCTGGCAGGTGGTAGATTGGAGGTTGGAGCCCATGCCTCCAACGACCTTTTCCACTCTGACAAGATGGCCCCATGGCTCAGCCGCAGGGAGCACCTGACTGGATCCTGTCTCAATAGTCAACTTCATGCCTTCCCCTCTGTTTTTCAACAGTGCCCCTTCTAGGTTTTCCCAGCACAACTGAGTGACTGTGCAACTATATGCCTTGACTTTCCCGGCAAAGAGCTCAGACTCAAAAGTGGACAGAAGGAGAAAGAGGAGATGACAAAGAAGATGAGGGAAACAGAGGTAGAGACTGGACAGGCATGTCTCTTAACAGTCTACTACATCCCCACAAACCATGAACTCCTACAGAATGCCTTGATGTCTCTACTGAAACTAAGAGTTAAGGTCTCAATAGACACTCACCTCTTTGTCAGACTTGAACATGTGCTCATGCCAACTGACACTGCAACCTTGCAATGGCCCAGGCTGCGTGTATTCAACTCTGGGATGACCATTAAACCGAGCAAAGGAGTGATTACTCCAGGTAAGAGGTCTGCTGGCCCCAGCTGAGCTGGCACACTTTGGGAGTGTAACCACTGGAGAATGCTCCCGATCTGTGATCCAAGCCAGCGCCACCTTGTCTCCACAGCGGTTAAGCAGGCTAAGTGGTGCACAGCCTCCCACTGACATGTGACCCGGCCTGTCCAGAAACAGACGGTGGCTGCCCAGCTCCGGCCTCTATTTGGCCATGAAGCTTGGGATGTGCCAAATACCCAGAAACCCTTGCTGCAGCATCGTGGGAAATGATGTCCACCCAGCCAGAGGCACTACTCAACACCTGAAGGGTCAACGGGACTCCACACCCCCTACACCTTGAGTGTGGGAGACACTCATCTACAGCAGGGCTCCAGATGCCTAAGTGCCGCACGAGAATCACACGTTTATAGGTCTCAGAATCTCTAGAACAAACCAAAGACAGGTACACTGATGTAGAGGCACTAGGTTCACACACTGAAAGACCGCTCCAAGGCTGCATCCTAAATGCCCATCCTTCTCAAATGGCAAGATGTATACCACTGTGATACAGTTTCCAATAGCTCAGAAGAAAGACAGCATCATTGTGATGCAAACATTCCTGGTGCATCTTTCCGAAGGGCTCCTCCTCCTACCGACCTCCATCTCAAGGACACTTCACACCTGAGAAACCGGATTCTCCCCACACTTAAAAGCCCCTGTCAACCACCCCACTCTTCCAAAAGCAAGATATCCAGATGATCAACCCCAGGGAAAATTCCCACAGGAGCCCAGAAGTCTTTATCGCAAATGCAAGGTATGTTCCTTCTTATCTAGTTAGATGTCTTAGCATACGATCAGTCCTAGAACATTTAACCAAATACCGAAATTTAAAGCAAATGTCAGAGGAGATCAAGGGAAATGGTAAGACCCTAGCTAGACAGAGAAATAACTCCCAACGTGGTGCATGATCCAGCCAAAGATTTCCTAAAAATAGCTCAAAATAAACTCCCCATGTTAGAACCACTCCACTGAAGAGGCTTCCAATTATAAACAACATTCATGGAATACAGAGGCTCTTAAATCCTGCTCTCCCTGGACAAGTCCTCCCAAGCCAGATTCTTCGAGCACTCACCGATTTCCATTCCACTGGCAGTTTCCCAGCACGAATGCATGCACTTTCCCATTGGATGCACAAGTGGCCAGCTGTTGCCCAAAACGTTCGACAGCTGCCAGGCAAGAGTTTTCTTTGTCATTTTAGCCAGGCAGCAAATGCTTAAATGAGCTCTGGTACTAAAGTGGAGGCAGCAAGAGGTAAATTCAAAGCCTGTTTTCACTGCCTTGAAAACTGGAAGGTCACCCTGCATGAACATAGGCTGAAGACACATTGTGGCAAAGGCTCAAGTTGTTTCCACCGGGGAATTCAGAAAGTCTCTGAGGGACCGGTTTGCTGTGCTAAAGATGTGTGAACACAGTTTTGAAGAGCTAATTAGCTACAAAGTTCAAGGGCCCTGGGACAAGTCAGGGCCCAGGAGGATCAACTGGCAACTTGTAGTTACAAGTCGAATGCAATTAGAAACTGTTATGTTGGTCACTTTGTTTAATTTTCCTGATGAATCCAGCTTTGCTTCAATACACCTGTATAGAGAAGGTAAATACAGCAGAGAAGAGTTCACAGAATTCCAATGGGGGGGAGGAGATTTTTTTTTTTTTCTGGCCATGCCACGAGGCATGCGGGATCTTAATTCCCCAGTCAGGGATAGAACCCGCGCCCCCTGCAGTGGAAGTATGGATTCTTAACCACTGGGCCACCAGGGAAGTCCCTGGGGGAGGAGATTTTGACCTGCAGAAGCCTTGAATTAGAACAATTTCTGCCTCATTAAATTCTAAAATATTCCCCCTCTTATCATCATCTTATCATCTTCTTCTTATCCCCCAAATCTAAGGACTCCCCTCCGCCACACATGCACACACATAAGCACTGTCTTTGGTTTCCAACATTCTCTCCTTGGTATGCTCAGTACTATACTATACTATACTCTTAGTATACCCTCCCTTGGTAATCTCAATACAGCAAATGTCACGTCTGGGCAAGTTATTTTGAACCAATCCATGCCTCAGTTTCCTCACCTGTATAATGGGAATAGCAACAATATTTACTTTGTAAGACACTTTGTAAGATGTGAGATTGAGGTCACACAAGTTTCTAGAACGGTGCCCAGCACACAGTACCTGAACAAGAGTGTTAACTCTAATTACTGACATGTCCATCCTCAGCCTTACTTAACATCTCAGCCCAAGGAGAGAAGACACTGCCTGACCTCACTGACTATCTTCCTGCTCTAACATGAAAGAATGGGCGTTGCTGAGGAACTTGGGAAAAACAAGGTCTCATGGGAAAAATACACAGGCCCACCAAGGCTGGTGCGAGCCAATGTAATCCCCCTGAATTATTTTCACATTCGCAAAACTGCACAATAAACTAAGAAAATGATGTTTCCTATGCTGTAACTGCTAGGCTCTGCTACTAATAATTGCCATTCTTGATTTACAGAAATATTGCAGTATCCATTTGTCATCACTGTAAGGTTTTTTTCTTTCCTCTCTCTACACAGATAGCCAGTGCCATTTTGAATTTTTGATTCTGAAGTTTGTAAATTGTACCTCTTGGCCTCCCACTCTTAGCCTCTTTACATGTGTCCCAGCTCCCTTTGAGACATTTCTAAAACCCTGTTTCTATTTCCTTCTTCTCCCTTTCCTAAGGCAAAATCTCCATGCCCTTTAAAGTTTCCAGCACTCAGTCCCATCCCCTCTAATGATTCACAACGGAGTGACTCAAAATTTCTCTCAATTACAACTGCTGAAGTTCTTACTGCTGCCCAAAAGAGTCTCATAAGTTAAGTTGGCAAATGCTTGAAATGTTGCTTCAGATAACTCCAGATTGGAGACAGCTCTATGTCTAAGTCAATGAATCACCTCTCTCCTTTCACCTGTTTTTCTATGTGCATGTCTCAAACCCTGTCGTCACCCTTCCCCTCCTCACCACCTCAGGATATATCACATCCCTAGTCCCTTTTCTTCTTTTCCTAGTGCCACATCCCTGGTTCAGCCACAAGACTCTCTATTCTAACTGCCTTCCTCCCATCAATCCATCCTGCGTGCCATGGCTGGGTAAGTCTCCCAGGAGCAAGGTGAGGGCTCCCGAGGCTGTCCATCCAGGGCCTCTACCAATGTCCAGCCTTAGCACTGGACCTTTAGATGCACCCAGCCACCAGTGAAACTGAAGAACTCATGCCGGGTATGCTCCCAACTTTTCTTGCTTCCAGGAATTCCAGGAATGCTGATCCTTCAAGGTTCAGCTCAAAGTCCCTCTTCCCACAGCTGGAAGCCTTCTCTTTCCCTCCTCCAATCCCCGTGCAGCTTCTCTGCACCATCCCTTCCCCCACCCCCCGCCCCGCCCCCCAACTCTGCTCCAGCCGCATTGGCCTCTTTGCTCTTCCTCAAAGGCGCAGGGCACACTCCCACCTTCCAAATCAATGGCCAATTCCCATCTCCCTTCCAAATCCCTACCCAAGTCTGCCCATCCCGAGGGGCGGGGCCCATCCCGAGGGGCGGGGCCCAACCCAACCACCTGATCCGGAATTGCCCCACATTCCCCACTGCCCGCTCTTCCTCACCTTGCTCTCTTTTTCCCATAGCATGTCATGTACTTGCTATGCTAACTCTTTGCTGCAGACACACCTCCACTTCACCCCAGCTAGCTTCGTGAGCTCAGGGATCTCTTCTTGATGCATCCCAAGCACCAAGAATAGTGCCTGGCATGGCGTAGGCACTTCCAAAAAAAAAAACACACAAACACTGTTGAACAACTTAACTGCTGTTCATCTTCCAACCTCCTCTCCAAACAAGAAAAGCGTTTCTCATGGAACACATTTTAGTTTGATTTAAAGGTCTAGGCATTTCCAGGCTCAACGCACGCTCAACTCCAGTGGAAGTCACAAATGAGCCCCAACTGGAAAGCCTGACTTCGACATCTTCCAGCCATCCGGGTTTATTACGTCTTTTATGGAGACAACCAGAGCTCATTTACACGTTTTTTCTTTCATCTTTTTAAAAGGAGAGAAAGTGAGAAAGACATATTGGGCTGTTTTATGGCCCAAACTAGATATTCTGTCAACAGTAAGTTCAAAGCACACTGGGCGCCAACGCAGAGAGAAAAGCTGGTGGGCGTTTCCTAAGTTCTGCCCTGTGGATCCGTGGAGACGCTCCCAGGGCTGCTCCAAGCTCCCGGTCCCGGCCCTTTGTCCTCCTCAGTTATGCTGGGAAACCAGCAATTACACGTTACTGTGGGACACGACTTGCACTGAGGGACACAGAGCCTCCTCTCCTCACGGACTAAACTAAGAATGTGATTTTCAAAGGCTTGGACCTCCCCAACCTATATTAGCATAAATAAACAGCTCTCCAAGTGAGGACCAGGGGTCCTTAAATAATTTCCGGGGGTCCCTAAGGTCCTCCTCCCTTTACCAACTATCTGTTCGAAGCCAGGTTTTCCTCATATAGTCCAACCAAAACAGCATGTCACAAGAGAGTGAATGCAGAAGCAGATATGAGACTCTAGTGTCTTCTGATAAGCCAGAAACTGTAGAGATTTGCAAAAATACAAAACAATGCCCTTCTTCTGGCTTTTTTTTTTTTAATTTTAGAAAATAAAATTTTAAAAATAAAGTTATTTATGTGAACATGTAATGGTTTATTGCTCCTATTTTAAGATGAATTAACAAGTATTTTTTTTACATTTCTGTTTCAATTTCTAATGTGATAAATATTTATAGGTATAACCCACACGAACAGAAGCCCTTTGGAGTCTGTAACACTTTTTAAGAGTATAAAGGAGTCTGAGAACTGCGGATATAAGCCATCTCTCAGCTACCTACTCACCCTCCCACTCCTCAAAAGAAGATCTTGGCAAAGAAGAGGGATATTCCTGTTGAAATGGACGGGCTGTTTTTCAAAATAAATATCTCATTGCTTAACTTACATGGCAGAAAAAGAAAAATCAAAAGGAAGGTAAAAAAGAAGCATCAAACAGGAGCAGTGAAAGAAGAGAGGGTTTTTTTTAAGTGGAATTTCTATGAAAATATTTTGTTTCACGAAGAATTAACCTAAGGTTCTTCAAATGTATGATACCAAGGGGGAAAGGAGTGGGGTGGGAGGAATTGGGAGATTGGGATTGATACATATACACTATTGATACTATGTATAAAGTAGACAACTGAGGGGAACACACTGTATAAAACAGGGACCTCCACTTAATGCACTGTGGTGTCCTAAACGGGAGGGAAATCCAAAAGGGAGGGGATGTCATGTAAATGTATGGCTGATTCATTCTGCTGTGCAGTAGAAGCTAACACAACATTGTAAAGCAACTATACTCCAATAAAAATTAATTTAAAAAAAGAATTAACCTGAGGTTCTTAACCAGAAGCTTCTCGGTGGACATTGGAGGACCCATGGATCCCCTGAAATGATATGCAAAAGGGTGGTCTCTGTGTGGATCCCAAAAGATCCAAATTTTTCATCTGATTCGCAAAGGAATCTGTGACCAAAGGTTAGGAATCTCTTGGATGCTGATGTCAGTTCTCAGCTCAGAGAACATATTTATCCCTGAACCATTTAAACTAAGTGTAAAACAAAACAAAATTTTAAAAATCAACACAACTTTTACAGGAACTCAAGATCTTCTTCTGATCATGCTGCACCCTTTATCTTGCTGAAATCACCAATCCTATTAACTTGCTTATCCAACCAAGAAAGTCATCAGGGACAGAGCCTTCTAAAGTCATCTTTGGCATTTCTCCAAAAAAGACATACAGATGGCCAACAGGCACATGAAAAGATGCTCAACATCGCTAAATATTAGAGAAATGCAAATCAAAACTGCGATGAGGTACCACCTCACACCAGTCAGAATGACCATCATTAAAATGTCTACAAGTAACGAATGCTGGAGAGGGTGTGGCGAAAAGGGAACGCTAATACACAGTTGGTGGGAACGTAAGTTGGTGCAGCCACTGTGGAAAACAGTATGAACGTTCCTCAAAAAACTAAAAATAGAGCTACCATATGATCCAGCAATCCCACTCCTGGGCATATATATGGAGACAAAACTATAATTCAAAAAGATACATGCACCCCTATGTTCATAGCAGCACTATTCACAATAGCCAAGATATGGAAACAACCTAAATGTCCATCGACAGATGAATGGATAAAGAAGATGTGGTACATATATACAATGGAATACTACTCAGCCATAAAAGAATAATAATAATAATGCCATTTGCAGCAACATAGATGGAACTAGAGATTATCATACTAAGTGAAGTAAGTCAGACAAAGACAATACCATATGATATCACTTATATGTGGAATCTAAAATATGACACAAATGAACTTATCTACGAAACAGAAATAGACTCAGACGTAGAGAACAGACTTGTTGCCAAGGGGAAGGTGGGGGGAAGGTGGGGGGGAGATGGAGTGGGAGCTTGGGCTTAGCAGATGCAAATTATTATATATAGAATCAATAAACAACAAGGTCCTACTGTATAGCACAGGGAACTATATTCGATATCCTGTGATAAACCGTAATGGAAAAGAACATGAAAAAGAATGTATATATATTTATAACTGAATCAGTTTGCTGTACAGCAGCAGAAGTTAACACAACATTGTAAATCAACTATATTTCAATTAAAAAAATACAAATAAAAAATAAAGTCGCCTTTGGTCATCTCTTTCAGGGACCGACCGCTGTTTCGGGCCACGGTAGTGGACAGTTACTATTTTCTTTTCAGCCCACCACCCTGTTTGGCTTCTGTACCAGAACTGGGGGTTTTGATGTTAAAATCTGAGGGCACGTGAGCTGAAACCTGTTTGAACATGGGTAGCCAGTGTGGTGTGGGTTTGCTTCTGTAGAACGGACCCTGGTCTGTGGGTCAGAAGACCTGGATTTTAATCCAGTCGTAAGACCCTGTCACCTAATCTCCTTAGGTTGACTTCCTCCCCTGAAAAGTGATGGGTGAGTTGGCAACTCGTAATCAGGCTGAAATGAACCCCCGCAGAGGTGCTCAGGGGCCAGGAGCTCTGTCTTCTGTCGATCCCACTCCATACACCACGGCGTGAAGAGGGTGTCAGAAACTGAACCAGCACACAAACCTAATCACCAGCGCCACATCCCCGCGAGGAGCTCTGAGGGGGCCCCCCCTGCTCCCTCCCAAGGTGGCGGCCCCCTGAGACATCCTCAGCACAGCTGCTCACATTCTTTCATCTCCCAAGTGGATGAATGAAGCCCTCCTCAGGAGTTATGCAGGGCCGCTCCAAGCCAAAGCTTCCCTTTCAAACACAGAACCTGGTTCAAAGACACTCCATTGAATGGCAGTTTCCTCTCTCCACCTCACCCGCTGATAGTCTTAGAAACACAGGAGAGCTGAACTCTACACAGTTAAACCAAACTTTACCATCATAACTAATAACCATCATTTACGGAGCATCTAATACATGCAAGATATCGTGCCAGGAGTTTTACATTCATTCCCGTATGGAACCCTCATTCAAGAGGCACTGAGATCCTTCTAGGTTACACAGCCAACAGGTAACGGGGTTCCAACTTAAAAGCTCAGACCTGCTGGACTCCAGAACCTCTTCTTTGCCTGACACCAGGCTGCCCTTTCCTCTGTCCGTCAACCATGGGAACACTGAAAGTAAAAGTTCAGGCCAAAATACCAATGAGGCATTCATTGAATCAAGGGGCAAGCTACTTGGGATTTTACAGAAGTCAGTACAAATAAACTCTGCTTTCAGGAGTCTGGGTAAATCCTCCCAACAAATGAGTAGCAGACTGACTCACAAGATAAAACTTTTATGCAGGAGGTACACGACACACACTCAAGTATGCTGAATTGGACAAAATATAATTTCTCAGCACTTACTGTGTGGCAGACACAGTTTCTGATCATTTTCAAATATAAAGATGTTGTTCATGTTAGTTCAGATAAAACATATGGTCTCTCAGGCTCAGAGGCCATGACCTTGGCCAAATGCCTGCCAGGAGCTCTTTTCTGGGGAGTAAAACTGCTGACAGGCCTATTACAGATTCAATCACATCACCAGGGCAGATGAGGAGGCTTTAATATCTACGATCCAAACTTGCTGGACAGGGCCCCTGGGTCAGAAACTTTTACCAACAACAAAAAAAGAAAAAAAAGAATTCTTTTCAAGGAAGCCTCCACACCCACTGCCTCTTAAAATACACTGTTTGGAACATAGTGGGTTCTCAAGAAATTGCGCTGGACGAACACGCCCAACTTAGACTAGGAAGTGTGGGTGGAGGGTTAGTGCTGTGCATAATTCTGGGGTTTGTTTCAAGTCATTAAAGATCCTCACTCAACACGCAAAGTCGATACAAAAATAAGACTTCCGTTCACTTTATACACTCTGCAAAAGGCTTCCATGCATGGAATCCCACTTGGTTCTCCTAATGGCCCTGTCAGAGGTTGGTGTCCCTCACCCTGGTCAGAGAAGGAGCCAGTGATGGAGTGACTTGCCCAAGGTCACCGTTTAGTAAGGAGTGAGCCGGGATGCAAACGTACTTCTTAGGATTCCTAGTCCGTTGCACTTTGCGTTACATTAAGCTACCACAGTGCTTTATGAGACACCACGTTGAGATGATCTCACTTTCATATAGTAACAATTCTAGAAGGCGACAAGCCAAAGAACGGAAATGTCGTACAACAATTACACATGAGAGCTTTCAGTGATACCAGCTCTGCCCCTCTTCTGGGGGTGGCCATGACTCAAAGGCTCACAGCCCCATCTGTGGGGATTGGGGGGAAGCAGAGGTCCAACTGTCCCCCAGTGTTGGAGACCTGGAGATAGGGAGCCAGAATACCACCTGGCACCCCGTCAAATCTTACACAGAATGTGCGCTAACTTAGCATTGTTCCAGGTAAAAGTGACAGTCACAGGTGAGGTTCCTTTTAACTGCTGAGGGCCAGGAGACCATTTCTTCCCATCAGCTCTGCAATGCCAATGTGGCGATGTCTTCAGGACAGAGCCTGCAGTGCCTTTCAGGTGACCCTTTAATAGGGCACCTATCTCACCTGCGTCCCAACCTGTCAAATTGCCAGTGTAGGAAGAGCCCGGCCAGGGTAGGCAGAGGGACCACAGTGGGGTAATTCAGTCGTTTCTATCATTATAATCTCGTTTCAGAAGAGAGATGGATAAAAATTCAAGGAGTGCATCTAGATGCAACATTCACACTCACCTTCTCAAACCTCAGAATCAGCCTTTTTAATAATTTTGTTTCTAACACAAAGTTTGATATAAACACAAAACTACCTTGAGTCCTCAACTCATACAACACTAATAATAATGAAAATTACAACAACTTACAGATTGTCCCTTATGGGTAGCTTCTAAAGTACCAAGCGCTGGCCTTCCCATTCCATTTTCTCAGAAACTTTATTATTATTCCCATTTGACAGATGAAGAAATTAAGGCTTCCAGAGACTTAAAAATTGTGCCCAAAGTTACTCAGGTAAGAAGAGGTGGAGCCAGGATACCTGGCTTGGACACCATCAGCAAAACTTGTCCTTCAGTGGGTGAATGGGGAGCGGTGGGGGGAGTGTTATATACATACAGTGGAATATTATTCAGCCTTAAAAAGGAAGGAGCTTCTGACACACGCTACAACGTGTGAACCTTGAGGATATCAACCTAAGTGAAATAAGCCTGTCACAAAAAGACAAATACTACATGATTCCACTCTTACAAGGTCTCTAGAGCCAAATTCACTGAGACAGAAAGTAGAACGGTGGTTGCCAGGGGGCGGGGAAAGGGGGAAACAGAGAACTATTGTTTAATGCGGACAGAATTTCAGTTCTACAAGATGAAAAGAGTTCTGAAGATGAAGGGTACACAACAGTGTGAATGTACTTAATACCCCTCAACCATACACTTAAAAATGTCAAGACGGTAAATGTTATGTGTACTTTTACCACAATTTAAAATATTTTTTAAAAAAGAAGAGGAAAAGGTCAAACACAGACTCCTTTAACCTATATCAACCCAGAGGAATATATAGTAAATTTCAATTATTCTAATACAGAAATCTACAGTGGTAAAAAAAAAAAAAAAAAAAAAAAAAAAAAAAACTGTATCCCCAGATGACTTGTATACGGGGATTTAAAATTCCAAAATAAAATTAGAAAGCTGAGATTTTGAATACTTCAAAACAAAACAAAACAAAACAAACTTGCTCTTGGGCAGGAACACAGACAATCTAGTGCCAATTTCCTTTGCCCTCCTCCCCAGGTTCCCCACCATCTGCCCATTATATTTAGACACCCTTCCCAAGAGAACTGAGTCTCAAAATAACCCTCGAAATAACTTTGACTTGCACCGAAGCAAGACCAGAAGGTGAGCACCATCGGCTGCTGGCCAGGTCAGAGCACACCTGCTGTTTTCCAGCTGACCTCAGGGGTATTCGCTGGTCACCCTGGTGGCCAATACACCTTTCAAGGCAAATGGGCCCAATCTGGATTCCGGATCTGAAGTACCACCTGCAAACTACCAACCCATCCTCAACACAAGCCAGGACTCCCAGAACTCCACTACAGGGAACTGCAGGACCAGAAAAGGACGGAGGCATGCAGGATTACTTGACACGTTATTATCTCCACGTTAATTATCATTACTAATTAAGGTAACGGGTCTTCCTTTCGTAAGTAAGATACGTTTTAAATCTTTGAAAAATGTTTTCACACCCGCTCTTTCATGCCCTGGACCCCGAAGCAGGTGAGTCGAGCATCTTTACCCCACTGGTTCAGAAGAGCAACTAGAAGTCAGGGTTTGCCCGAGGTCAGAAACCAGTTGCTGCAGCGTAGAACTGGAAGCCACCCATGTTATTCCTTCCGCAACACCTCCCTCCAGAGAGAGGGCTGGCCAGCCCTGCAAGGAACAGGAAATGGAAATGGCTCCTGGTAAGGCAGTCAGCCTGCCAACCTCTGAGAGAAGCTGACAAATGACCAGAGCCCGCCCTGAATCAGAAACACCTCCTCCAACGAGCGGCCGACTAACCTCTTCCCACCTGCGGCGCTGAGGAAAGAAGTTCCCAGAGTCCACACCCCACCATCCCCATCTGTCCACGGATAGAACCACGTTAGGAAGGAAGCTCAGAAGAAGGGAGATGCTGTTGAAGACCTGAATTGGAGAGGCAGCTTCCCAACGTGAACTTATCAGCTTTATTCCCACTCTCATCACATCCCCGACACCCATCTACGCTTACTCCTTAATCCCCACCCCCTCACCGCAGAACTGCAAGAGGGGCGAAGCCGAAGAGCGCTGAATCTCCAGAGAAACGGCATCGGCTGCAGCACCCGCCAGGGGAACATGGTAAAACCCGGCTAAAAGATGGGAATCGTGTAAGAGCAAAATCATGCACTGAAAGTCATGCATCATTTCCAAAATATTGAAACAGATTCCAGTCACTTTACCTGAGTTGTTTTTGCTCTTCTGCCTTGCATGCTGTTGTTGTGGCTCATTTGTGGGTTGGTGGCACCTTCGGAAAGACAGTGAGATTTCCTACAGGGAAGTGTGTTATAATTACTGTACGGAAGAGCCTCTTCGGCAGCAGCCGGTGGCATCTTATGGTTCGCGAGATCAGGAATATCAGACACCAAATTCCGACAGTAGCCTGCAAATTTGCTCCTCCGCCCCCCGTCTGCCGTCACCCCGGAGGTTTTCTGAGGAGCGTACAAGTCCCCCAGTGAATTGGCACGTTGACAGGTACTGAGCTGCCGCGGACTCGCCGGGGCTTCCATCCCCCGAGTCTCCTCGCAGTCTTTCTCTTCGGCAGAACCCAAGATCTCTTCGTTGCTTGTTAAATGTTCTTGGCTCAGATCAGAGAGTGAGAATTCCAGGCTGTCCTCCCGCCAGATGTCTGCAGATTTGGAGCGTTTCTTCTTAAAGCTCGCCGTCTCCGTGAAAGTGGGCCCATCGGATGTATAGGGATGCTGCCTCCTGCCTCCCTCCGCCAAGTACGTAGCGTCATCCCCGTAAAGCCTGCCCTCCTCCGAGTCTGGCATGCTCTGCACAGAGGCTGCTGCGAGGACAATGCCGCTGCCTCCGCTGGGACTGACGGAAGAATCCGTGTAAGACACGGGTCTCAAGCCCACATCCACTCGGTCCACCCAGATGGGGCTCCCGAAGTCCTCCAGGGTGCCTTCTTGGGAGAAGGGCTCCAAGCCATTTTCGGCCAGGGACTGGGGGATACTGGGAGTGCTGCTGGATCGGGTGGTCACTTCGGAGGTCCTGTGGATCACCTTCCCCGAGGAGGCGTGCCTGGTCCGCCGCGCCTTGTGCGACAGGCGCAGGGAGCGCGACGTGTGTTTGCGCCCCAGGCTCGCATGCTTTTCTCCATAAAACTCATGCACTACATTTTGACTTTCTGCGTTTCCCATGGTTTTATGGTCTGTAGCAAAGAAAAAAAAAAAAAAAGGAGGGAATCATTGAGTCATCCAATGGGTATAGGCAGTTAACAGGAGGAGTTCAGCACACAGGGAGGGCAGCCAGCTTGGCAGATAACAGCGCACCTATATGCACCTGGCAGGTACTTGGACTCTTACGTGGTAGCAGTTGAGAACTAACATCATGTACTGAGATTACTCCTGTGGAGATATGAAATAAGAACATAAATAAGATCATTAGAGAATTACACTTGTCTCTGCCCGGAGGGTAGCTGCCCACCGGGCACGGCACAGGGTTGCTTTCATAGAGCTGGCAACTGTCGTCTTCTTCTACTTAAACTCTACAGGTGTATATTTAAAGCTCTCTGCCTATCCATAAACTAAAAACTCTAAAAAGTACAAAGCAAGGTGTCTGCCAAACGAGTAACTTTCTGTTTGAAATTACACATTTCAAAACACCAAGCAAAACTCAGAGGTGCATTGGATAACCTCCCTCTCTCCCAATGGTTTTCTGTTTCATTCTGACTCCATCTACACTTCAGAATCAATCAAAAATGGAAAAGCTCAAGATGTAAGTCCAATCAACTCTTCCTAATAAATCAAAGTCAAGAAGAAAAAGGGTTTTTACCTTAATTCCACAGCATTCTGAAAACCTTGATTGGGAGGTTCGGGTAGGGGGTGTGAAGTGGGATAGGGAGAGGGAGATGGGCAAAATGAAATAGGAACCCCACTCTCTGCTTAGCAGCAAACTAATGGGTTTACTTCTGGGAGCAAATCCAACCTGAGAACATTAATCTGGTACAGAGTGCCCTGCAAACAGAAATCCACATGATGAAATCACTAAATATCATTCAGCCTTTTGGGGCTACCCAGCTTAATTCAACTCCTTCCTTAACATTTTTCCAGTCTCTCTCATTGGTCTGAGGACTGTTACCCAGAGTGGAAAATAGAAAAATGCTCAAAGTTCGACAAGTGTGACTCTATTTATAGCCTTATTCTCCTTGCTCAGCAATGAGGTTTCTCTAGACCAGTTAAGTTGTATACACTTAAGATACACACATGAAAATGGCCAGAAAGGAAAGAAGAAAAATAGAGTAGCTGGGCACTTCCCTGAGCTGATTCTTTCAATCATCTACATAGTCATTCATTCAGAAAATATATCCTGAGCACCTACCACATTCTAGAAGCCAGAGATACAGCAGACAACAAAAGACACACATTCCCCACTGTCATGAAACTTACATTCTAGCCAGGGAAGGGATATAATAAACAAAAAAGTGAAAGGTACCAGAGGAAAGAAAACAGGAACAAATTTATTGTAACCATTACAGTTTGAAACACCCTGAAACATAATATACATTCACATTGATCCAGAACCACTCTATAATCCCACTGTTCAGTCTCAAAGGTTGCTTAAACTCCTATAAGCACATCTTTACTGAAATGAAATTTGTGGCAACAGGAAGGGAAAAACCTCCATTGAATGTTCCGATGAGTTCAGAAGTAATTCATACAGACACCAGATGTGGAGCTATTCCCATACTGGAATATTCCCTACCAGGTCACACATCATATGATTCTGAGAGTGACGTTTCCAAGAAAGAGAATCTTCCTTTTACTAGTAGCAAGCATACTTCAAAGCAATAAGTTCACACCTCCCTGGCTGACATCTTTAAGAAGCCAAGAAAACACACAGAAACTCAACTTGGTGTAGGGAAAATGAAAAGATGCACTGTCCATGCATAACTTGTGTTATCTACATTCCTAAGAATATCATGTACTACATTTTTGCAAGTAAAATAAATAAGCATCTAAAGTAATACTAAAGGCCATGACCAATTTCTCAGGGTTCTTGATTTTTTTTTTTTAAGTGTACATTAAGATACCTGGATGTGTCTATGTATCTACATGTTTTGCCAATAAGTAATTAAAAGCTTAGAACAGGCGTTAGCCACAGTCCCATTTTAAGAATCACATAGATTTAAAGTTAAAAGAAGGAAAGAATGATGGTGACAGAACTGAGGTATAGAAAGGCAAAACTGTCACCTCAAATGTGCTAGGAGGTACCCTCCTCTACTGTATTCATCAAAAGTTTGCAAATATAAATTCACAGGCATATTCTCAACAACAAATTTCTGGTTAGGCTTGTTTCTGCCAACAGAAAACCAATCAAGTTAAAAGCCTCAGGAGAGGTTTCCTAAAGGAAATGGCCCCAACCTTCAAGAATTACAGCACTCCCTGCGTTGCTCTGACGGGTCTGTTATATTAATAGCATTTTTAGTAGCAAGATTCTTTTCAGCCAGCCAAGGTAGGAAAGAAGCCATTTTTATCTTTAGAACTAGAGTTTAGAGATGAATGCCAAATCTCTTAAATCCTACCGAGAAGAAATTCTCAGGGGATGATCTAAGCAGAGTCAGCAGGAAGTCTGAAGCAACTCAACTTAGCAGAAAAATGTTTCTAGGGACTGCTGAAACACCCCTTCATTTAAAAGCTTTTCCCAAAAGGTCAGTGAGAACCACGAAGGCCCATGTGGGGGACCCTGAAATAACATAAGCAAGAAAAATTTAAATTGCTTATTGCATACAACAGACACAATCTCCTCTTTCAGGGACAACCCCCGTCCCACGGGCAACCCCCAGAACACTGGTGAATTGAAAATCCTAACCCTTTTCACACACAAATGTAAAATGCCAGCTACTTTCAGCATCTTCATTTCTCCCTGCTCTCTCTTACTTAACCCTTATCATTTATTTTTATTACAAACAAAAAACTTGGTTTATATTTTACATTTGCATAGGCTTTGTTTGTTCCTGTGAGTCTGGAAGCAACTTTGGGCAGAAAGTGGCTTTCACTTTTTTTGTAGCCTCTAGAGAGACTACAAGTGTTCTACGCGTGATGAGTCAATAAATGTTCATGCATTTTAGTAACAAAAGCAAAAAGTAGTGATCAGTACTTTACCAACATAATCATCACACAGTCACTAGGTAAGAGGGGAAAGATTAAGGGGGAGGAGAACAGGCTGAAATGCAAAAACTGGGCTAGAAATAGAAAAGCAGAGCATCAGAATAAAGGTACTCGATTGCAAGCTGGAAAATGTTACCATTTTTTAACTCATTACACTAGTTATTTCCTTATGTAGAATGTTAGTGGCCCCAAACAGCTTGCACTTTCTGGGGGTAGTTAGTGGGAGGGATATTAAGCAGGAAGTAGTGCGCAAGACTGTAACATAGGGAACGGTTCTCCGAATTCAAACCTCAAGTCTTACACTTTCTTTCCAATGGTCTAAGATCTGGCTTCCTGGCCTGCCCCAGGGCCTTTGCTCATGCTCTTTCCTCTGCCTGCAACCCTCCAGTTTTCAGGAATCTACATCTGGCTCACTCTTTCCAGTTTGTTCCGATCTTGACTCAAATATCACCTTCTCAGAAAGGCCTTTCCTGACATCCCTATCAAAATGACAACCCTCAGAACTCAACATTTCTTATCCCCATTCTTTGATTTTTTTTCCCCCCTCCTTCGCATTTATCATAATTGTAACAAAAAATGTGTTTCACTTACTTACCTTTTTTTTTTTTTTGGAGTATATTTGCTTTACAATGTTGTGTTAGTTTCTGCTGTACAACAAAGTGAGTCAGCTATATGTTTTATATATATATCCCCTCCCTCTTGAGCCTCCCTCCCACCCACCCCCATCCCACCCTTCTAGGTCATCAAAGAGCACCAAGCTGAGCTCCCTGTGCTATACAGCAGCTTCCCACTAGCTATCTATTTTACACATGGTAGTGTATATATGTCAATGCTACTCTCTCAGTTCATCAAACCCTCCCCTTCCCCCTCTGTGTCCACAAGTCCATTCTCTTCATCTGCGTGTGGTACATATATACAATGGAATATTACTCAGCCATAAAAAAGAATGAAATTAGGTGACTTGCAGTGATGCGGATGAACCTAGAGTCTGTCATACAGAGTGAAGTAAGTCAGAAAGAGAAAAACAAATATTGTATATTAACACATACATATGGAATCTAGAAAAATGATACTGATGAACCTATCTGCAGGGCAGGAAAAGAGATACTTATCTTCTTTATTCTCTATCCTTCCCCACTAGAAACTAAGCCTCAGGCGTAGGACGGAAAGTTTGCTTGTCTTGTTTATTGCTGTATCCGCAGTGCCTAGAACACTGCCTGAAAGACAGTAGGTGCTCAGTGGAAAAATACTGAATGAATGAATGAATGACAAAATAAACTTTAATCTAGAATGTAAACATTCAAACTCATACAACTACAACAGAAAATAGATGAGAATGTTAGCACAATGTGAACTAGAGAAAACACACATTGGCCTTAAATATGCCAGCTCTTCTACATCAGAGTGCCTAGACAACACACCGGTTTCCAGTCTGTGTGCTCTTCTCTGGGTCCCTTCCACCTGCAGACCAGTACAGGTCCCTCACTCCAGGCCACTGGGTTTGGCATCGCCCTGATCCATGAACTGAGTTGAGGGCTTCAGCTTGCCCTGCTTTACTGTACTCCCCAAACTTCAATTACCTAAGCAGCGAATTAAGGTCTCGCTCCTGTCTCATTTCACTTCATTCCCACATTCTTCCTCTTTTTGGAGCTATTCCCTCAGAGGTTTAGTTAGGAAAGGGGTTCAGAATCAAGAGGATACCTCTCCTCGTTGTCAGGGTAGACAGTGCAGAACTGCTCAGCCTGAGATGATCCAGAGAAAATCGGGGCAAAGGAGACATACTGACATGATGGGGGGGGGGGGGTCATCTGAAAGTAGAAGATGTCAGAAAATCAAGAGATTCTCAGGGCCAGAGACCAAGGACACTAGAGGGAGTGTGACTTTCCCATTCTTCCCAACACCATGATCTTTCTCTTCAAGTGAGGAGTTAAACTTTTCAAGTAATCATAGAAACTCCCTTTAAATCCCATCAAATTAAATACTACTATATAGCCGATGATGTTAGGTGTGTACCTAGGCTAACTTTGTTGGACTTACAAACAAACTGGACTTAGGAATGCGCTCTCAGAACGGAACACGTTCGTATGTAGGGGGCTTACTGTACTCAGTGAAACAGTTAAAAGGTATCTTAAGGAACTTTATCAATAAGTACAGGCAGCACTATGTACAATAGCCAAGACACAGAAGCAGCCTAAATGTCCATTCACAGATGAATGGATAAAGAAGATGTATCTTTATTTATCTATCTATCTATACACACAAACACACACATACAATATGGAATATTACTCAGCCGTAAAAAAGGATGAAATAATGCCACTTGCAGCAACATGAATGGACCTAGAGATTATCATATCATACTAAGTGAAGTAAATCAGACGGAGAAAGACAAATATCATATGATATCGCTTACATGTGGAATCTGAAAAAAAAGACACAAATGAACTTATTTACAAAATAGAAATAGACCCACAGACATAGAAAACAAACTTATAGTTACCAAAAGGGAAAGGGGGGAGGGATAAATTAGGAGTTTGGGATTAACATATACATGCTACTGTATATAAAATAGATAACCAACAAGG
The DNA here is from genome assembly GCF_965194805.1 of Balaenoptera borealis. Classification (NCBI taxonomy): domain Eukaryota; kingdom Metazoa; phylum Chordata; class Mammalia; order Artiodactyla; family Balaenopteridae; genus Balaenoptera; species Balaenoptera borealis. The sequence continues at coordinate 13,872,610 of NC_138862.1, read as the reverse complement.
ACCTACTGTAAAGCACAAGGAACTATACTCAATATTTTGTCATAACCTATAACAGAAAAGAATGTGAAAAAGAATAGATATATATATGTCTGTATAACTGAATCACTGTGCTGTACACCCAAATCTAACACAACATTGTAAATCAACTATACTTCAATTTAAAAAAAAAGAAAAAAAAAAAGTACAGTCATTAGAATGGTTCATACATACATCTGGTAGGTGGTCCTTTCTCAGGGACAGCTTTTAAAAACTTATTAGCCTACTAAGCCTTATGTGATAAAATGATATAGAAGTATTCACACACACTGAAAAAAATGTCACATTCCTGGCTTTGGTAGTTTACTGCAATTATGTAAGATGCAACCATTAGGGGAAACTAGGTTAAGGGTACACTTATTGTGTACGATTTCTATAATTATTTCAAAATAAAAAGTTAAAGCCTTAACTAACTGGAATATTCTGGTTAAATGAAATTTTTGTTTAAAAGTGAGGATTCTTCAACATGAAATGTTTTTGAATCCTCTTTTTCAACAAATTAGGCAATAAAAAATAAGCATGCATTGAGCATTATCGAGTATAATATTATCAAGAAATACAAAGTAAACACAAAACAATCGTCTATAGTGAGATTAAATAGAGAAGTAGAGTTGATTAACTAGGGATTGGGCTTCTGTCTCTAACACAGTAGTGAACAAAACTGAAATGCTAATATTGGTGCCAGCCAAGATGAAGTAAGACACCACGGCTGATCTTTCTCCCAATGATAAATATTAAAAACTCTGGACCAAAGGAAAAACCAACTACCCGAGGGATTCCAAAGCGTAAGCAAAAGCAGGTGGATTGGGGATGGGAGTCAAAACCTGAAGAAGCCACTCTAACAAGAGTGAGTTTCCCATATTTTTGTTTTTATTACTTTACTCTTCCAGCCTTGCATAGAGGGTGAGCACACAGTCCAGCTGTGGCACAGGCAGCAAAAACTCCTGAGACGTACCCTGTCATTCTAGCCAAAGAAACTAAGAATAATGATCCCTGCAAGTCAAAGAGTGAGAGGGATCTCAGAGAAAAAAAGAGCTGGAGGAAACAAATCATCTAATGCTATGTACATCTACACAAGTCCCAGGCTCACCCCTCAAGTGCACATACCTGGGACTGACCCAAAGCAAGACAGCAAAGGCTTTGAGAACTGAATTATGATATAAACCACAGCCCACCTCCCAGTCTAGCTCCCAAGTGGCACCTGTGTGGAATAAACCTACAGCCTCAGAGCAAAGGCTTTGAAAACTGAACTGACATGAGAGCCACCACCCATAGGAGGTCAGACAGAACTTGCCATCTGAACCTAGCCAGGTTGATTACCCGCTTAAAAAGCAAAGAAGAAAATTCAACATTCTCTAGATGATTTTCACAGGACCTAGATTCTCCCAACATAATACTCAAAATGTCCACAATGCATTCCAAAGAACCAGGAAAATCTAACCAGTTCTCAGGGGAAAGGACAGTCAATAGATGCCAACCCCAAGGTGACCCAGAGGTTGGAATTATCAAACTTTTAAAGCAATTTGTACAACTGTGTTCTCTGAGTTCTCTGAGTAAAGGTAAACACTCTTGAAATAAATGAAAAATTTAATTGCTTGCAACATCTATGCAAGATCACCGTGAACATCAATTATTATACGTGAGTGGAGAAGTAGAACACAAATTAAAAAGAAAGGTAAAGCCTGTATGATCCAAGATATAACATGTAAGCTGAATTTTTCGATCATGCCAATGTGAGGTTTTCTTAGTACTGAATGAGAAAACATTCCAGTTAATAGAAAGCCACCCATGGTCAAAGTCTCTGGGCAGAGAGGACAAAGAAAAATACTCCTGTACTAGTTTTAGTCAGAGGGAAAAATGGGAGACAAAGAACAAGACACAAGGGAAACGAGAAATAACCTCATCACCTTGAGATCTAAGGAGGTTATAATAATATTTTTATGGTTTAGGATGTCTAATTCCCTAGATGAGACCAGAAGTTCAAGCAGTACTCCAAACAGACAGCAGAATGCCCCACCCTTTAGCTGAAGAACAGGAATGTTCCACATGATCAAAGCCCAGCCTTGTGGGTCAGCCTGCCAGGGCTTGCCTTGTTCAGGGGTAGATAATCAAAAAGATAATTCTACTATTAGGGTCAAACATCTCTGGAGCAAAACTCTTCTTATTCTCAGCAAGTCAAAACTTACATTTGAGATGCACATACAAGATATTGGCTTTGAGGAGATTAAAAATTTAAGAATGTTAACAATATTTTACTTTCTCTCTCTCCCTCTCCCCACCATCACACACACAGGAAGACGGAGGGAGAGGGAGAGGAAAAAAGAGAGAGAGAGAGACAGACAGAAAGAATATATAGACGTATAAAATATTTTTAAGTTACTATCCTAGATAGAGTGATTATGGGCAATTTTAATTTTCAAAATTATACTTTGTTTATTGTATTTTCCAGAGTTACTACACTGAACCTGCAATTCATTTTAAGGAAAGAAAAAAAATAAATAAATGCTTTAAGTCCCTAGGTTTCTTGGATAATTGAAGAGAGTAAGGATGGGGGCACCACACTGACAGCTACAATAAAACAGCACCAAACCCAAACTTAAAACAGATGGCTCCAGAAAATTACCTAAGATAAAGAAAATACTATGGAGCTGGAATTTAATCACTCTTTCTCTATGTTCCAATGGCACTTTGCTCGACCTCCTCACATCGTGTCTGTGGCATGGTTATTTGTACACTGACACACTTGTCTTGCTTTGTATGTAGACCCCTCGCATTTTATTATAATCTCCCAATGGCAGGGTCCATGCCTTACTTGTTATTACATTGGCCATTTAAATAAATTAAAGTTTTCGTACATCTCTTCTCAATGGGAATGCTCATCACTCAGATTGCCTATAATAAGGGTATTTCAAAAATATAAAATATTAGAGCCCATTAGTGGGCGCAAGATGACCCAACTTATATTCAAGTCAAAAGTTAACTATTAAAGCAAGGTTTCTCTTGCTGGTAAAGGCATTGTGAAATCCAAGCATAAGGCGTCTAATGATGTATATAAATTATGATTATTAATAATAAAATTTTTCACCCCCTCCCGAGGTATTGAAAAGCTTATTAAAATAAACGTAATGATTACCCTTCTATGACTTGAAAACAGACCTCCAAAATTGCAAGAGAAAGGATGAAATGTATTTATTTCAAAGTTAAATTTGAAGCAAAAATCACAGGACAACAGATTGCAAATTTAAAATTAGATTCTAGTGGGAGGGCTTGGTTTCAAGCCTGTTTTTTTCCTACTGGAGGCTGAGCCTGAAGACAGGATAGGGGGGTAGGGGGGAAAGAGCTAAGATTAAACTGAGACAAAGTTCTCAAAGTTTTTGCTAAATCTTTACAAACCCATGAAAAGCGTTTTGCCAAGTCACACACAAATACCCCTAACACAGGAGACTAAACAGGAAAGTTCTGCAACAAATAAAAGATGATCTTTGATTTAGAAAGATTATTATTTTGACTGTATTTATTTTGCTTTTTAAAAGATTATCCAAACTAGAAACAAAATATATCATTGTTTTGAAGTAAGATTTTGAAGCTGGGATTGCCTTTTTTCAAACATTATCCCATCTAAAGATGGCAAAGCTCAGGAATAAATTTAAAAGATCCTGAGGGCAATTCACAGGGGGAAAAAGACAGGTACCTGCTTTTTCTTTTTTCTTTTTTTTTTTTAGTTTTAATGCTAATACTTTTGACTTGTTAGATGGGTGTAACCTTAATCCAAAAAAGTGACTCCGAATTCTTTTTTTCCACAAGCTACATACAACACAGCAATGCCAATTCTGCTAAAATGTATCTGTCTCACCACCTCTGGGGCGTCACCATTAATTCATGGGGATATACACAGGCTCAAATACACATACGCAGACTTACCTTACAAGGCAACAGTGGTTCCCAGCCCAACTTGCCCCAAGAGCACTGTGGCATTTAGATATTGAGATTGGAAATGACGTCAGGATGAACAATGACCGGGGCTGGGAAACGTATCAGCACTGGCCCCACGGGGTGGCCATCACAGTCTCACCTGAGTCTATGAGAACGTCCCCAAAACCTGGAGAGGACAGAAGAAGAGAAAGCAAATGGTTAGCCAGAACACAGGAAACAGGAATTTTCCATCGAGCCCATTTACGTAAAGTCTCCAACATCCATTCTGTGTGAAATACCACCCCCCCAAATTGAACAATGCCACATTTAGCTACAGGTATAAAATAACAGGCATAATCAGATAAATCAATAAACACAAGCATATTTACATTCACGGTAATAAACAGCCTGACAAACTCAGTTATTTTATCATTTTAACCGTTAATCTCTAAAGATGAAGGTATCGCATAACAGAAACAGGTTACTGGGAAATGGTGTCCACGGTTCCCTCTTAATGTTTAAAAAGTCTCAACAGAGAGGAATGAAAGGAAACAAGGGCATCTCAGTTATTCTCCAAGCAGAGCTATATTTACCAGAGAAGTTGAAGAAAATGCTAAAAGACAGTTAAACAAAAGACCAAATTCAGTACATAGACCTTCTCATCACATACATGTTTTCAAAATAAGCTCCACAGACAAGCAGTATTAATGGTCTCTTTTTTCTAAAGCCTGCCTTCTGAGGTGAGACTGCAGATACTAAGACAGGAGAAAGCCCCGAGGGCTTCCTTGGGGTGGCTCCCCTCATTCCTCTCCTACTGACCATTCCTCTGTGGGGCTGCCCACAGTTGGTACCTATTGCTGGTGGCTTCATCAAGGTGGGAACCCGAGGACTTCCCTGGTGGCGCAGTGGTTAAGAATCCGCCTGCCAATGCAGGGGACACGGGTTCGAGCCCTGGACCGGGAAGATCCCACATGCCGCGGAGCAACTAAGCCCACGCACCACAGCAACTGAGCCTGCGTTCTAGAGCCCGCGAGCCACAACCACTGAGCCCGCGTGCCACAACTACTGAGCCCGTGTGCCACAACTACTGAAGCCCGTGCGCCTAGAGCCTGTGCTCTGCAACAAGAGAAGCCACTGCAATGAGAAGCCCACACACCGCAACAAAGATCAGCCCTGCTCGCCGCAACTAGAGAAAGTCTACGGTCAGCAAGGAAGACCCAATACAGCCAAAAATAAAGAAAGAAATAAAGGTGGGAACCCGAGATGACAAACAGTTTGCACAGGACCACGGAGAAAACTGCCTCCTGGTGTAGAAGGCAGCCACACCAAGACAGTAAATAAATAAATATATACATCTGTAGAGAACAGCACAGTAAGTGAAGTTACAGTTCTATCTTGGAAAACGTGCTATTTCACCGTGAACTTGGTGACTCACGTTTGCCAGGAGAGGGGCAAGAGTTCTCAGCAATACCCCATTCTGACCCTACAATCCACGTCCTTTCCGTAATTCTCCCACTGCTGTCCTGTTCCCTCTCTTTTCCCAGGCATCCTCCTTAAGCTGTTCTCTGCAAAGTTTCACATTTTCAAAGCGGTTCCTGAATTGCTTAGGAACTGGCAGAAATTAATAAGCAACAGCCCATTTATATTGAAATGGACTCATTACAGTGCCAGCTGCCAATAATTTGCAAGGCTGGTTTCTTGCTGGCAAACCGGGCCTGCAGGCGGCTGTCCTCCACCTGCACAACGGAGGCTGATAACGCATTTTTTTATACCTAAAAAAAAAAAGTACATATTCTACTACCAGAATTAAAATGCTTCTCTATTATATTCTTCTAACCCCTGAGCAGAAAAACTACATGGGGGAAGAAAGTGAAAGTTACCAGGCATGATTTATAAAACATGCAGGAAAACAAAACTCAGTTTATTTGGTATAATTTTTTTTTCTGATTTTGGTGGGAAAAAAATTTTTACCTGTGAGCCTGGCTGTGGAACTGACCCTTGATACAGATGGATGAAGAGACACATAGCTGTTCTTTGAAATCAGCAAATATGCTAAGGTTGCAATGTGTCATCAAGCACTCAGTGTGTATCGAGTACTCACAGTGGGTTAACTCCTCCATGGCCTTGTGAACATACACCATGGCAACCCAAGAACCACCAGGACTCCAGGTTTTCTTTAAGAGCTGCAAAGAATTCAACTTCAACGGGAGGCAGCTAAGCACCAAACTCGGTGTTGGGAGTTCAGGCCTAGAGTCCCACTACAGGCATCAGGTCAAAACACAGCCTTGCCACTTACTTGCAAGGTGATTTGAGGCAAACTCTAAATATCAATTTATCCCTCTACAAATGGGGATAAGAGTTCCTAAGCCATTCTGTTGATATAAGCATTAAATGAGATCATCAATGTTACATAATTAGCTTAGTGCCTACCCCTTGGTCAGTTCTCAATAAATATCAGCGATTATTTCCACTATTATTCGACATTTGTAAACAATAAGGAGGATGCTACAGAAGGGCCACTATTATGGGGGCTTCCTTAAAACATGGTACCTAACTCACTGAAACCGGTCTATGTTCTACGTTGAAACTGGTCGCCTTAAATGTGTTGTGAGATAATAGGGGAATTCCTTAATCCAGCTGGAAGATGTGATTGACTCAATTAGCCACAGCTCACGCACACACACAAACCACACTGACAAAATCTGGCAGGACCAGGAGGATGGTCTGCATTACATTAAGATGACCCCTAGTGAAGTGAACAATAAATGTGCCGAGTTTTACAGTCTCACTCAGATTCATCTCAACCCGTATAGTCAATTTCTGTGTCAGGTGTCAAATAACCAGTTTTCACAGGGAAGTGTGTGAGCTGGAGGAGGGGAAGGAATTACCAAAACGAATCCCAGTCTTCAAATACCTCAAAAATAGACAGGGCTCAGAAGTCCCATCACTCCAACCCGACAGTCTCATGCGAGATGAAACTATGACAACTGTCAGAAATACGGTGCCCATGGCAGTTAATCCATGGCTTTTCCTACAACGTCTGCCTCACCAGAACTTTCTTTTTCACCTTTAGAAAACAGTCATAAGAGGCATCCTGTCACTTTTAAGTGTTTGCAAGTTCCAGGAATCAAAGTGTATAGAGAAAAGGATATTGTACTTGCCCTCAAAATACCTAAGTTTGTATACCAGGCTCTATTACTTACTAACTTATGTGACCTTGGGTAAGTAAACTACCCATTCTGAAACTTAGCAGGAAAAATAACGATGTGTAATATTATCTACGTTACTTAACACCTACCTGAAAAGGTTGTTATAAGACAGAAATTAGAGAATCAAAACAAAACACTATAAAGAACTAAAAAAGTATGTTAATTCTTATGCTGTTCATCATGATTTAGTGCCCAAAAGTGTTTCATATTACTGAATTAATGAGAATCAGAAAGTTTCCCCCTTGCCCTGAACCTTAAAAGTGGGCTGGGAGTAGTAGTGTTAGATCTAAATCCTGAACAAGTCAGAAATCCTTAATATTTCTTATATGCAATAAGCACCAGAAGAATTTAGATTTTAGTATTCATATTTAGTCCAAAAATCAGCCTTGGGTGAACAGACAGATGGATGAATCTAGGACACTGGAAATTTTTTAATGGTTCAGAAATTAATGTTAAAGAAAATTCATCAGTCGTTTTCTTTACTTATGATTTTAACCATTATTATATTCAATAAAGGACTCAGGGGACTTCCCTGGTGGCAGAGCGGTTGGGAATCCGCCTGCCAATGCAGGGGAAACGGGTTCAATCCCTGGTCTGGGAAGATCCCACATGCCGCTAAGCAACTAAGTCCGTGCGTCACAACTACTGAAGCCCATGCGTCCTAGAGCCTGCGTGCCACAACTACTGAGCCTACGTGCCACAACTACTGAAGCCCGCACACCTAGAGCCCATGCTCTGCAACAAGAGAAGCCACTGCAATGAAAAGCCCGTGCACCGCAACAAAGAGTAGCCCCTGTTCACCACAACTAGCGAAAGCCCGCGCACAGCAATGAAGACCCAATGCAGCCGAAAAAAAAAAAAAAGGACTCAGGAGTGACTTCCAAAGATACATTACCTAAAATAGAACAGGAGAAATTATTACTGGAATAATAAAAGGAATCCAAAGGTTAAGACAAAGTGAAGGGGGGCAGAAGCAGGGTAACAATGCAGACCCTATCAATCTACCCAACTGGCTCAGTTTGACAGCAAGCTTTTGTAACAGCCAGCTCAGATAGAGAAAACAGGGCAGTTGTAAAATTCACAATGTCCTAATCAATTGCTCAGAAGAAGGACAAACGTTCTGGGTACTAAGATCAGACAGGAATTTCCACCAGTGGTCCTTTGAGGCCACTGTGATACAACGAGCCACGTTTTTTGAACCACATCCTTTCACATGGGCTCAGTGACAAGTTTCATATGGCTGATTCTTGTCTTCCTAATTGATTAAAGAAGAAAAATCACAGTTCAGGGACAGGAAGCCTGAAGAGGTATGACCCTGCTGAGTGGTAGAGAGGCTGCTTACCCTCCAGGAAGGTCTCTTTAAATACTTGCTTGCTCTCCAAAGAGTGTTGGGCTGAGGGGTGGTAAGCACGAGTGAGATGGAGCTCTCTGGCTTGATGCCCAAGGGTAGCTGGGTTGTGCTACCAGACGGCCATACCTCACCTGGCATAAAGGGACAGTTCCATCAGGGGTGAGCTTGTCCGGCTTGTGTAAAAACTGAGACTGTGACACGGACTCCTGCACAGAGGAGAGGTACCCACCTTCTCTCTCAGGTAAACCACGTGACCACTGAGGGCCCTGGAGCAGGACCAGCATTCTCCGTGAAAGATGATCCCTCAACACAGATGAATAAGCTAGACAGGGCTTCCAAATTCCTATTCCCTAAAGCATGGATGAAATGGTTTTAGCCCAACCATGTTTTTCAAGGCAAGTAAAAACAGACACCCGAATCAGCCAAACAAAATTCCTGAAAGTTCCCCTATCCAAAGACTGCCCTGATTTTGAGCAATGCGACTTCTTAGCATATCCAAATGCATCCCAAGGTAACTAAGTGAGGAAACGTTCATAGAATCGATATTCTTAAGCTAGCTAAGTAAGTCGAGAAATTTCTACTAAAATGATAACTTCAACTTTAGAACAGTGAATCTTTGGCAATACTTAACCAACAGGTTCAGCTGGAACAGACATGACTGTATTTCATAGGAGTCAAGTCAGTGCATTTCAAAGTGAAGTAATATATTCTTCCCCCAACTCAGGGAGATCTACCATTTAGGAAATGCTTACTATCTGACTGGCATCACGTAAGTGGCTTTAGACCAAAATACTACTCTTTAGTTTCCCCAGGTTCTTGGTGTTTATTGTCTTGCAACTATACTTGGACACTGACAAATGCCAATGCATACAACTCAACTCCAGCATTGCATCATTCACTACGAAGTGTTTGGAAACCACCAGTCCCAAAGGGCAGTGTTACAGAGCTGGCCATCAAATCTCCCAAACACCCCCCGCCGCTTAGCTCTAAAAAGGGCTCAAAGGAGGCCCCAGCTTAGTGAAATGGATTTAATGGGGTTTTTTTTCAGGACAGACCACGAGAATCATGTAATTTTTCAAAATTCTAAGAAGCATCACTCCTACTCAGAAGCCATGAAGCTACTGAACTCTTGAGAATTCCACCCACCATTCCAAGCATAGTGACCATACGATGTGAGAGTTCAGCTCTGGGCTCCCGGATCAATTTCAAGTCTGAGTCACATCGAAAACGCACGCCCATGGCATTGTAAGAGAGAATGGAACAACTGATCTCAAAAGAAAATGGAAATGGAGCTGACTGCAATTAACTTCTGATGCTGAAGTCTGTCGTGGCTTAAGTTAACAGAGTTCCTAGTGAGGGAACTAGGGTATCCAGGTGTCCACAGAGGACAGTGGGAGGGGATGGTACTCTGCTGCAGCTGCTTCCATGACTCCTGTGAAACACAAGAGAGTGTATAATCTTTCAACTGCACTTCGGAACAATCTTCTCGAAAATATAACAATGCCTTAGTTCAGAAGAGATTTCAAAACACGATCACATTACCCAACAGCATCTCTTCCAGACTCGAGTCACCCAGGTGTCTTCCCTTCAGCAGACCTGCTTCCCGTCCCCACATCAGCTGCAGGAGCCTCACTGGGCTCAGGAAGAGCCTCATTTCCTGAGACACCACACGGAGTGGCTGGGGGCAGCTCCTCTTTCACCGTCAAAGACTGAAGCTCAAGGAAAGGAATTTGGTTCTCATTTCCTCTGGCTATCCAAGGCTGAGGCTGAACCTGGAAGGCAGACAGGGGAGTCTCCATTCTAAAGGACACGGCCTTGGCCTTGTGCGAGCCCTGGAGAGGAAGTGTACCATAAAAGAAGGGATGCTCAGACCGGCAGCTGCTGCCCGCCTCTAAGACTTGCTCCGGGCTCGCCCATGTGACCCAAAAGTATGAAATTGCAGCTTGCAACTTCCACGATGGTCTCCAGCCCCTGCAACCTGGTCTTTCCCTTCACCTGTTCTCTCATCATGCAGCCAAGAAGGAAGTCCTTCAGCCCAAAATACAGTCAGGATGTCAAGGAGTCCTCTTCCTTCACCGGGAAGCAGAGCAGGACTTGGTCATCCTGGCAGTTTCATTCCTTCGCCACCACACGAGGCAGAGCTCCCTGGCCCGGAGCTGCCTTTCCCACTCAGAAAGGGAGGGTCACTCTGTGAGTCAGACAAGAGCTCCCTGGAGTGAGGCCATGCATGCAGGTGGCCGGTGAGGCAACTCTTGCCTGCCAGCAAGGAGGGCTGGGACTGCCTTTGTCATAGAGGATGACAGAGGAGATATCACAAGTCCCTCTGGAGGGGCCACCAGGCTGGGGTGCACTGAATCCACACTGTTGGTCCTTTATGCTCTGAGGCTAAAGGGCCCATCAGAAGGAATCACTCCCCCTGGACACCTGGTACATCCTCCTTGGTTCTGTTCCCACCACTGTGGTACTTGTGTTGGTGGAAGGTATGTACAAGATGGCAAACTTCTCTAGGAGAAAATGGTTTAAGAGAGAACTGGGTAATCCAGATACCAAGGATGAAGAGGAAGGAGGAAAAGCTGGAAATGTTGTTAAGAAATACAGGTTGCATTGCATGTACCAAAAATTTGAAAAGTTGACCATACATCCATTTGAAAACTTATTAAATATCTTCATTGTGTCAATTTAAATTAAATCTTAATCATGTCACAATATACATAAATCAAACCATCATGCTGTATGCCTTACACTTATACAGTGATGTTTGTCAGTTATTTCTCAGTAAAACGGGAAAAAAAAATCTTAAATTGAAATAGTACGCTATATAGGAATGTATTAGATAGTGAAAAACAAATGACCATTATTTTTTTAAAATATAGATTACTGAACCAATCATTAAGAAAAGCTATAAATGTTAAGTTTCTACCTACATGTGAATATCTGATTAGCAAGTTGATTTAATAACCACAAGTCAATGAGCAAATATGACAGGTGGAAAACACAGCTGCCCAACCTAAAAAGTGAAGCTGTAATGGGGTCCCATGTAACACCATTGCTAGGGGGACATTAATCTTGATATGTGTTTAGGTGAGAAGATAGGATTTTAATCAAATTTCAGTGCAGCAAAGAATCTTCAAAGTCAAATAAAATAATTTTTACAAAAATTTTAAAGGAATTCCAAGGATTTTCAAAATAGGAGTGATTCTTTACCTGCAAGTCTTCATCTTTTCAAAGAAAAAGACTAAGGCTCAGTCATAAGACAGAGTGACAAAACACTATTTCCCAAGTCAATCCCTGGGTACTTAGCCTAAAATGCTCCTTTACTCTCTCCTCATTTTAAAATGGAAAAACCTTTTAAAATGACTTAAATTTCGCACTTGCAAATCAATTCAAATTGTTTTGAAGTTATATATTTAAGACTACAAGCTCTAATAGGTAAAAGACAATTCCTTATTTCATTGACTCTAAGAAACAGATTTTTCATGTTGAAGGTCTCTGAAGTTGAATATACTATCTCACAATCACAACGGTGTGATAGAAATCGGCACCATTTTCTTTCTTGCTTGGTGGTACATAAAAGAGGGGTGTGTCTTACAATGGTTAGCATGTTATGAAAGAGGGGATATAAAAATAGATTTTTAAACAGTTATGACTATCTAAAAAACTGCTTGTGAATTATTTGGGTAAAGCAGGGTGTCTACATAAGAACTTTACTGATTGTTACCAATTCAGTTCAACTCAACCAATATTTATTGAGCACCTACTTTATGTCTGCGATGAGGAAATAGACCGTTTCCTTACGGTGCCCGCAGCCTAAGAAAATGATGGACACTTATCCACTCTGAGACAGGGCTGTAAAGGCTAATCTAGCCTTATTAATAGTGAATGATGGGGGGACAGGGAGGGATAAATTGGGAATTTGGGATGAACAGATAAACATTACTATATATAAAATAAACAACAAGGATCTATTGTATAGTACAGGGAAATATATTCACTATCTTGTAATAACCAATAATGGGAAAGAATCTGAAAAAAATTATACATATATGTATAACTGAATCACTTCGCTATATACCTGAAACATTGTAAATCAACTATACTTCAATTAAAAACTTAATTAATTTTTTAAAAATAGTGGATGATGGGAAAAAACAGACTAATTCTGCCAGGGGAAACTATCAGTCAAATCTGGTCCTGAAGGGTTCATCAAATTTGGCTTGGCTTGTGAGGATGGGAGGAAATGAACAGGGATAAGAGGGAGTTTGCAAAAAAGAAGGGCAGAACATTCCAGGAAAAGAGCAAAGGCTCTGAGGAATGAAAGCATCAGTCCAACGTTGTAGAGAAGTAAGCGCATGGAAAAGAGCTGGAAGTGATGAGGCCTTTAAAGAGATGGGTTGGGGTTACGGATGCTACACAGAGAAATTAGACATGATTATGTGCAATGGAGTCTGTGATGGGATTTGATTAGGGGAGTTACATGATCGAACATTTTCTCCCCCCCAATCCCTCCGCATCCCCTGGGGTAACGTGAAAGAGAAGGTGGAGGCTTGTTGCAACCAACCCATCAGGCAGTGCCTGGAGGAGATAAGGTGGCCTTCACTTCGACAGTGAGAGCCTTGGGGTAATAAGCCTGTCCTGTGTCCCACTGTTCCGTCACTCTGGTCTATGAGTGAGCAGGTAGAGTCACCCGAACTTGGTGTCCACACATATACCTGTGAGAAATAAGGAGGAAAGGAGAAAAAGAAGGGAGAGACACCTCTGGCATTTCCAGTTTGGTAACTGACAAAACAGAAGGTGATAATAACACCTTCCACTGTGATGTCAAATGAAGCATCCAATTCAAAAGTCTTATGCCTGAGAGGCCAAAATTCACTGGCAGCAATCCTACTGGAAATTTGGTGTCCATTCCACTCAAGGCCTCAGCACAAAGGAAGGAAGGAAGGAAGGAAAGAAGGTAGAAAGGAAGGAAGGAAGGAAGGAAGAATACCCTCCCAAAATGCTTAGATCAGGAAGGATATCAAAATGGAGACACAAATATCGGCCAACTGTATAATCAAAGAACTTAACAACAAAACAAAACAACAACAACAAAAACCACACATCTGATAACCTGTGAGAGGCCACAAGTTAAAAACACTATCTCAACTACACTTTTATTGACTAAGCTAAGACCTGTAATAATAAATGGATTAAATAGCATTGACAATTTAACACAAAAATAAAAGCTTGATGCCTCAGGTTTGGTGCCACAAAGTTAAAATGTAAATCAGCTTTGAGTTCAGCTCCCAAAACTCCCTAGGGCCACAGGAACACCCACTATGCCCCTTACTCACACCTTGGGATGGGGGTAATAAATAAGATCACTGACCGCAAGGCTGATGTTCCAAAGCTGTACCAACCACCACAGTGGAATGCACCTGCAGTGTATAAATAAGTGTGCCTCAGCACCACTTCTAAGAAAGGTAGCAGTTAAGGACAATCACTTCACCTTTCTGTGAGCGGGTGAAATGAGAAGTTGACAGCTGTGCAACACCAGGCAGATTTCAGGCAATGCTCTGAGTTAGTTATGCTCTGCTAGTGACCATGATAGGGACGGTAGGAGTGGGGCACATGGCAATGGGGACAGAGAGATGGCAGGAAAGACATGCACTAACTACAGGGCCACAAGGAACTCGATCCAACCTTCCTGACCATCCATTCTCTTTAAAATTAAGAGGATGGGGACTTCCATGGTGGCGCAATGGTTAAGAATCCACCTGCCAATGCAGGGGACACGGGTTTGATCCCTGGTCAGGGAAGATCCACATGCCATGGAGCAACTGGGCCCGTGCGTCACAACTACTGAGCCCGTGCGCCACAACTACTGAAGCCCGCACACCTGGAGCCCGTGCTCCACAACAAGAGAAGCCACCGCAATGAGAAGCCTACACACCACAACGAAGAGTAGCCCCCACTCGCCGCAACTAGAGAAAGCCCATGCGCAGCAACGAAGACTCAACACAGCCAAAAATAAATAAATAAAATAAATTTATTAAAAATAAATAAATAAAATAAAATTAAGAGGATGGTCCAGAAGTTTCTATGGTCCCTATACTTGAAAAGAACTCCACATTTTTTTAACTTGTTTAAGTCAAAACCTGTAAGTATTATAATGGAAACCACCATGAGATTCTCTCTGCTGGGCATTCTTTTTACAGTAAACAGGTGATGCGATTAAGGCAAAAAGTGCCACTGAGATTAACCCCAGAAATGCAAGATGGAAAACCAATTCTTACTTTAAAGACTGGTACAAGATCTTTTTGGTTAAATAACAACTAACATTCATCCTAGCCAAGTAACAAATTGGGAGAAAAATAGAAAGCAGCCAAAGTCATTGCACACTGGATTTTTAAAAGCAGAAGGAAAAAAAAAAAAAAAATCAAACAAAGCACATACGCCCCTCCCTAAAGTCATAAGCGGATAATCAACCTCTTCAACACAAAGACAGTTCCTGGGAGGTTATGGGAACATTTCTGAAACAGTAGTACATCAAAGTCCCGGAGGAGAAAAACCGATACACACAGTCACAAAGCAAATCTGTTCCTTGTATGATAGCAACTAGCTTTAAAAGCTTGACATTCATTGCCAAGTAATATCTATGAGGCCACACACAAGGCGAGCGAAAGACACCAGGCCCTGCCTTCTAAGAATTAATGAGAACACTCCTGTCCATGGCACCAGTGTGCAAATGGTTTTATGGGAATCCCCATTCAATAAAATCGTTCCAAGCATGCTCACCCAAAACAGAATGAGTGTGTGCTGTCACTTATTTAATCAATGTATAAATTACATGTATGGGCTACTGTTCAAATAAATTATGTACATTTTCAATTTCTGTATATGTTTATAATGTGCGTAATTTATTTGAACTGAACAGAAATACACAGAAATTTAAATGCATAACAGGGAGAGAAATACAAATTCTGAAATTTCCTTCCCACACCCTAATGAAATCATCTTGCACATATATCCAATATTGAAGACCACTGTTCTAGGACAGAGAAAACCAGTCTGGAAACTAAGAAAAAATAAGGAAAGACAGTTAACGGAAAACTCATAGGAATGCCTCTTTAACTTTACCTACATCTCGGGCTTACTGTGAAGCAACATAACATCACTGTCAAAATCTCCCAGAATCTTCAAGAGGGGAATATCACCATTCAGAAGACCAGGTCGGTAGACACATGCTGAAAACCTTAGGCTGCTCTGAAATTATCTGCTGACAGCACCAGCTCTAGAGGGGCCATTAAATTGTGTTTTTGCAATCAAGGCAGTAATCAATAACCCTTCACCAGTCGTTAATAAAACCATGCCATATGCAGAAAAAGAAAATGATATAAAAAGGAAGGACTCTTTGCAACTTCCTCACCCCCAACCACTGGAAGACAATACAATGACTGGCCAAGAAGCAGTAAGCAAAAACACATTTCCAACCATCGCTGCATTGTTCAGTGTGGGTAATCTCAGACACAGCCAGGGTAAGTAGCCAAGAAATTTCAGTTACATAGTCTGGAAGAATAAAGGCTAACAGTAACACAGAGAGAAAAATCATTTAACAAAAGATTTTTGAAAAAAATTTTGATCCTCATAGGTTGGAAAAAACGGTTTCCTCTTCTGGAAGAAATCCTCTCTCTTTCTCTCTCTCTCTCTCCCCCACCCCCCAACTCCCCTCTCTCTCCAGCTTCCAATCCAGGTGACAAAAGGACCTCTCACTAGAGGCCTCCCATCAGCATCCGACCCTGCTAATCTGCCCCCACTCCAAAAAAAAATGCTCCCTCCCCTCGGATTCCATCCATGCCCTTATACTTCTCAACTGCATCTCTCACCCTAACTGTATTTTCTGCCACAGCCTTCTACCTAGCTCTCCAGATGGAGTACTTTTCTCTTTAACAAACTTACTTACTTCCTTCCACACCGTCATCTACCTAAATCTCGGTCTTCAGCACAAATCCCTCTTTCTAAGCTCCTCTGGACACCTCCACATGGCTACCCCACTGATTGCTCAAATTTGACACACCATTCAGGCTCAAAACTTTCCACACTTACGATCCCTCCCAGAAGGCAGCCAGATTTATAAATGCAACAGGGAGTCTGGATGCAGTCAGAGCTAGTCTTCATCTGCCATTCAATGTCCCCGTGACCTTGAGTGAGTCAGTTACCATCCCTAGGGACCACTTTCTCCATCTGCAAAATAGAAAATCTCCCTTGTAGATTTGTGCTGGAGATGAAGTGAGGCAGCGTGTGTGAAGACATCCTTCATTAGTATTTAGTTAGGGTTTCATCAATGTTCATTTCTTTCTTTCCATATTCTCCTTCTTCCCCTTTTCTTTCTCCAAGGTCCCTAAAGCATCTTCTATATCTACCCTGTCCCTCATTCTTAATCCTTTTAATGCAAGTCTTTTTGCCTTTAATCCCCATCACTAATATCCATCTTTTCTGCCCAGACCATTCTATGTATACATCACTGCAAAACCAAACTAACGCACACTCAAGATGCATTCAGTGTCCTTCAAGAATGCCTCCACGTCAACCCCTGCACTGCTAGATGATGTACAAACACCCCTGGCACACCCAGCAGAGACAAGAGCCACAGAACTAAAGGAACAACTTTTAGAAGAGTCAGTTTTACTCAAAGATTTACTCAGAAGGTTAAGGAGAGCAGGGGTGTTGGGGCAGATTGATAATGGAATGAAATTTTAAACGTATATGATTTTCTAAGATGAAATACCCATCTTCCCCCCAAAATAAAATGGCACATGGAGTGGTTAGAGATTAATTCCCTTTTTATGGAGTGTTTTATTGAAAAATTTTACAAAGCTCTGTTCTTCCAAGATATTCATCACTTTTCTCTTCTGAATCCCCGCAGTTATCAGTTATTTGAATACCTGTCTTAATCCATCTCCTCTTGTAGGATCACAAGTTCCATGAAAGAAGGGACCACAGCTCATTACTTTTTATCACATGGTTCCATGGCACATGGCCCCTGTATTAGTCAAGGTTCTCCAGAGAAACTAAACCAACAGGATATGGATGCAGGGATGGACGGACAGATGGATGGATAAGTATTTTAAGGCATTGGCTCATGAGATTGTAAGGTCTGGCAAATCCACAATCTGCAGGGCAAACCAGCAGACTGGAGACCCAGGGAAGAGTTGATGTTGCTGTCTTGAGTTCAAAGTCATCTGGAGTAGAATCACTTCCTTCTAGAGGACCTTAGTCTACTTTTAAGGCCTTCAAGGGATTGAATGAGGCCCATTCACATTATGGGGGGATAATCTGCTTTACTCAATGTCTGATTTAAATGCTAAATCACATCTAAAAAATATAGGGAGGGAGAGAGGGAGGAAGGAAGGAAGGACGGACTACCATATGATCCAGCAATCCCACTCCTGGGCATATATCCGAAGAAAACCATGATTCGAAAAGATACCGTCACCCCAGTGTTCACTGCAGCACTATTTACAATAACCAAGACATGGAAGCAACCTAAGTGTCCATTGACAGAGGAGTGGATAAAGAAGATGTTGTACATATATACAATGGAATATTACTCAGCCATAAAAAAGAACAAAATAATGCCATTTGCAGCAACATGGATGCAACTAGAGACTGTCAGACTGAGTGACGTTAAGTCAGAGAAAGACAAATATCATATGATATCACTTATATGCGGAATCTAAAAAAAAAAAAGGTACAAATGAACTTATTTACAAAACAGAAATAGAGCCACAGATGTAGAAAACAAAACTATGGTTACAGGGGGCAAAGCGGGGGAGGGATAAATTGGGAGATTGGGATTGACATATACACACTACTATACCTAAAATAGATAACTAATAAGGACCTACTGTATAGCACACACAGGGAACTCAACTCTACTCAGTACTCTGTAATGGCTTATATGGGAAAAGAATCTAAAAAAGAGTGAATACATGTATATGTGTAACTAATTCACTTTGCTGTACAGCAGAAAGTAAATCAACCATACTCCAATAAAAATTATATAAAAAAAAAAAGCACATGAAGAGTGCCTGACATACGAAAAACAAAACAAAACAGGAAAACCCCACAGCCACCTCTAGACTAGCATTTAACCAAATTACTGGGCACCACAACCTAGTCAAGTTAACAGATAATATTAACCATCCCATGTCCCAGTAGACTTTTTGTCCAGTACCTAGTAATGGCATCAGTATCAGCCAAAGGAACAAAGAGAATAAAATGTATTCCCATACAGAATGTTTACAACTGAATAGCCAGCAGGTGTTCCAGACTGACTACCAGCCCACAAGCCCACCTGACTTGAGTTCTGAAGAAAGCTCTACTTGGGGTGTCCCTGGTCACCCCAGGCTTCAGGGCATGAAGGGGTCACTGAGAGAGTGGTCTGACTTTCATGATGTCATCTTTGCCATATATTTCTAGACAAAAGCACCCCTCCAAGCCTAAGTCTCCCAGTAGCCAACATCATCCAGAGTTGTGGCTCTCTTTTACTTCAACATGAAGAACAGCATCAAAATATATTTGCAGATGGGAAAACACAGGTGCGCCAACCCCCCCCACTTAATCTGCTCCCACCCCTCACACACATGAACAAATTATGCATCCTAGGTACATAAGCTTCCCTGTGACAACATTTCTGCTCTAGCCTTGGATCTGAAACCACCACCCTCTCCCACCTCGGAGCCAAGATTTCAAGCACACAGCAGGGCGTGGGTAGGGGTGTCCCCAGCAAGTCCTCAATTCCGATGCAGCTGGGCTTAAAATTGACCTTGAAATTGACCCCCCAGCAGGGGGGGTGGGGCGGGGTGTCAGGGTGTCAGAGTGATTGCTCACCACCTCCTACACTCTGCTCGTGACTAATGCATCACGCTGGGGAAGCAATTCCTCCCAGCTAGTTGGAATCAACAAGCCCACATTTAAACCAAACCACCACTCGGAAGCCTTGGGTATCATCAACACAGCCCTCCCAAGCCCTAAGTGTACCCCTTCCTGAAAATATTCACCTTGACAGAAAACAAGCAGAGAGATTTGGCTTAGGAGTTCTAATTCTGCTTCTCTCCGGGGCAGGGAACTTGAATTTTCAAGGACCGAAGCAAAGAACACGCCCAGTAGGGAGGCCATAGGTATTCCTCTTTGAGCACCAGGAAAACTTCTTAACTTGGGACAAATCATTTCATTTCTCTATGGCTGCAGATACTTCCTCAGTAAAATTCAGCACCTAGTAAGCACTTTCAAAATGTAGAATAAGGAGCCCAAAGTCGGGTGTGGTATGTAACAGGGAGAAAAAAGGTACTGTGTACATCATCAGTGTAGGGATTTGTTTTTCCAGTAGTGATTTTCCATTCAAAATAGCATCCAGGAGAAGAAGGAGGGGGCCTAATCAAGTGTATTCACTAAATAAAGCTCGGGGATCAAAATAACATCAGCCTTCTGGTTCTGCCGATGCCTCACTCACACAAGCACAGGAAAGTGCGGCCCAAACTAATGCTGGCACCAGGGTGCCAGCTCTAAAGCCACCTGTTTTGTTCTGTTTCTCTCACTCCATCCCCACACTCACAGGAACAGGCTGCCATCTGTGCTGTACCAGCTCGGCGTGGTTCTCCACAAAGGTAAATAAGATCCTGACGTTTTTCATCTAAAAAAAAAAAAAATCCCTTCAATTTTTGCTTCCAGACCTCAATCTCAATTCAACTCAACCCAATTCAATTTCAATGTGTGCTGAGAATCTTCTCTGTGGCTGGCTCAGTCCAAGATTCCATGGGGATGCTAAGATAGTGGAAGGTTCAAGGCACCTTAAAGAGTCTTAAGGATCTCGGGGGTGGGGAGGTAAGATGAGACAAGGACCCAAAAAACGCAGTAAAAGACCTAAGAGCAATCAGGTTGTCTACGATGAGCTCAGAGTGCTATGAAAAATGAATACTAACATTTAGCATTTTAGTATCTTAATGAAAATTTTAATGCTAAAGCATGCTGATGCCGCTAATACTACTTACAATGAAAAAATATGCTCTTAAGAGGGCAAAGGTAAAAACATACATTTGATTACAAGAATATGCACAATAGGACAAGATGGCAGTTTAATTTGACTGTGATTTTTTTAAGCGATGTGTTATGATTACTTAGGGAAAAAATATGATCATTTTGGCACCATTTAACCTATAATCAGAATATTGAAAATCCTTAGAAAAGGAAACATTTCTAATAATGGGGATTAATAATGGGTATTGGAAAATAATTTTGCTATAAAATCATGGTATAGAGGAGAATATTCATTCTAAAACACACACACACACACACACACACACACACACACACACACTCCAAAGGCTTTAATAAATAAGAATAGGTCATTTCAAATTTTAGGCTATTTAATTTTGAAATGGATGATTTTTTTTCATCCTAAAAGTTACAGAGGATTTCCCCAAAAGAGCCCCATATCAAGAGCCACCATTTTAAGACAGGTAAAAATGATGAAATATGAAATTTTAAAACTCTTGTGCATAAAGCATCTAGATAATAAAGAATACTTAGGGGTTGAAACTCATGTCTCTACTATTTCAAACGCTGATTCAAGAAGAAACGAAGTATGTCTGCTTGTCCGGGAGAGCTCTGGGTCACTTTAGTTCTAATTTGAGGATGGACTAGATTTTTTTTAAAATTTTTTAAAATGCATTTTTCTTCCAGTTTTATTAAGATATAATTGACATAGAGCACCGTGTAAGTTCCAGGTGTACAGCAAAATGATTTGACTTACATACATCACGAAATGATCACAGTAAGTTTAGTGACCAACCATCATCTCGTATAGGTACAAAATTAAAGAAATAGAAAAAATGTTTCCTTGTGATGAGAACTCTGAGCATTTACCCTCTTAACAACCTTCCTACATAATGTGCAGCAGAGATAATTATATACATCATGGAGTACATTACTTCCTTAGTACTTATCTTATAACTGGAAATTTGTACCTTTTGATTCCTTCAAGGATGGACTAGATTCTTGATCAGATTCTTGATCAAAGGCACATCCATAAAAGCTCCTCTCCTAAAACTGTGGGTACTGCCTTTTCAGGGCTATTCTAGAGGAACACTAGGAATACGTGCACTCTCTGTCACTGTGCTATGTGTTAAAAGAATGGCACCAGGGGTGAGTGAATCAAGAAAATAAATTAAAATCTCACATCATAAAAAATCAGAGGATATACCTGAAGATATTATTCCGAGTGAAACAGGACAAATATTGTACAATTCCACTTATATGAGGTACCTAGAATAGTCATTGAGAGAGAAAGTAGCATGGTGGTTGCCAGCGGTTGGGGGAAAGGGGGAGTCAGTGTTTAATGGGTATAGAGTTTCAGGTTGGGAAGAAACAAAAGTTCTGGAGATGGATGGTGGCAATGGTTGCAAAACAATGTGAATATACTTAATGCCATTGAACTGTACACCTAAAAATGGTAAATTTTATGTTACGTATATAATACCACAATTTAAAAAGTAGAGGGTTTATTAAGAACTAACGTTTTCAGAGTGCTTCAAAATTTGCAAAGCATTTCTATATACATTAGATCATTTAATGATCACAGCAACTTGGAGGAAAGGCATATGTATAAACTCTCGCACTTCTTTCTTTCTAAGCGACATGTCTATTGTTGAGTGGGTGGAAGAGTGTACTCATACATGTACTCATTTCTCAACCCCACACTCTCTTCCAACATTTGTACACATTCTGGAGATATACAGGGAATGTTTACAGATACTTTAAGAAACATGCATTCTGTGGTCAGAGTTGGGAATTCCAACTCTTGCAGTCAAGAAATGGATTTCACTTTATTTAACCCAGTGTTTCCCAAACTTTCTTAATTGTGCAACTTTATTTTGCAGAATATCTGTGAACAACCTGTGAGAAAGTGAGTATTTGATGGGTTACTACCGTACGAACTCATCTAATGAAAGGTACTCATTTATATAGATTCAGCCTCCTTGCAGAAGAAAGAGCCAAGTAATCAAGCTGCTTAATTAACTGGCAACTCCAAGTATCAATATCATGACTAGCACTATCCTCATCTGGTAATCTTCCCTCTCCAAAGGAAGAGGAAGAAAGGTAGATCTTCACTCATCCAGATCTTTCCATCAACCATAAAAGTACAACACTGATCATGAGGAAGATAATAATGACTAACCTGGTATCAT
This sequence comes from Balaenoptera borealis, assembly GCF_965194805.1. Taxonomy (NCBI): domain Eukaryota; kingdom Metazoa; phylum Chordata; class Mammalia; order Artiodactyla; family Balaenopteridae; genus Balaenoptera; species Balaenoptera borealis. The sequence goes on along the minus strand of NC_138862.1, from coordinate 13,849,877 downwards.
CCTTGGCTCTTAGAATTCTTACTCACTGGACATGGATCAAATCAGATCCATTAACAGAACAGAAAGCCCAGAGATAAACCCACGCACCTATGGTCACCTTATCTTTGATAAAGGAGGCGAGCACATACAGTGGAGAAAAGACAGCCTCTTCAATAAGTGGTGCTGGGAAAACTGGACAGCTACATGTAAAAGTATGAAATTAGAACACTCCCTGACACCATACACAAAAATAAACTCAAAATGGATTAAAGACCTAAATGGAAGGCCAGACACTATCAAAATCTTAGAGGAAAACATAGGCAGAACACTCTATGACATAAATCACAGCAAAATTCTTTTTGACCCACCTCCTAGAGAAATGGAAATAAAAACAAAAATAAACAAATGGGACCTAATGAAACTTAAAAGCTTTTGCACAGCAAAGGAAACCATAAACAAGGCCAAAAGACAACCCTGAGAATGGGAGAAAATATTTGCAAATGAAGCAACTGACAAAGGATTAATCTCCAAAATTTACAAGCAGCTTATGCAGCTCAATAACAAAAAAACAAACAACCCAATCCAAAAATGGGCAGAAGACCTAAATAGACATTTCTCCAAAGAAGATATACAGATTGCCAATAAACACATGAAAGAATGCTCAACATCATTAACCATTAGAGAAATGCAAATCAAAACTACAATGAGGTATCATCTCACACCGGTCAGAATGGCCATCATCAAAAAATCTACAAACAATAAATGCTGGAGAGGGTGTGGAGAAAAGGGAACCCTCTTGCACTGTTGGTGGGAATGTAAATTGATACAGCCACTATGGAGAACAGTATGGAGGTTCCTTAAAAAACTAAAAATAGAACTACCATACAATATGCCCAGCAATCCCACTACTGGGCATATACCCTGAGAGAACCATAATTCAAAAAGAGTCATGTACCACAATGTTCACTGCAGCTCTATTTACAATAGTCAGGACATGGAAGCAACCTAAGTGTCCATCATCGGATGAATGGATAAAGAAGATGTGGCATATATATACAATGGAATATTACTCAGCCATAAAAAGAAATGAAATGGAGTTATTTGTAGTGAGGTGGATGGAGTTAGAGTCTGTCATACAGAGTGAAGTAAGTCAGAAAGAGAAAAACAAATACCGTACGCTAACACATATATATGGAATCTAAGGAAAAAAAAAAAAAAGGTCATGAAGAACCTAGTGGCAAGACGGGAATAAAGACACAGACCTACTAGAGAATGGACTTGAGGATATGGGGAGGGGGAAGGGTAAGCTGGGACAAAGTGAGAGAGTGGCATGGACATATATACACTACCAATGTAAAATAGCTAGCTAGTGGGAAGCAGTCGCGTAGCATAGGGAGATCAGCTCGGTGCTTTGTGACCACCTAGAGGGGTGGGATAGGGAGGGTGGGAGGGAGGGAGGGAGATGCAAGACGGAAGAGATATGGGAACATATGTATATTTATAACTGATTCACTTTGTTATAAAGCAGAAACTAACACACCATTGCAAAGCAATTATACTCCAATAAAGATGTTAAAAAAAAACCAAAAAACAAAAAACAAATCAGATCCATTTAGGGTTCAGGTATATGTGTGTGAGGGGTGGTGTGTATATGCATACATATCTATGTGTATATATGATTACTGGAATACAAGCTTTAAAAAAATAAAAAGCATAATGGTATACATGCCCCCGAAACCTTTTTTAATAAATTCTGGTATAAATGAGTCAGAGAAAGAAACAAATATTTTACTCTGTATTAAACAAACGTATCAGAGGAAGGAAGTGCAGGGTGAAAAGGAATACAGGTTTTACAGGTGATTTTATACAGCAACAATACTTCAATTTGGAGTTTAATGTATCACATTAATGACTTCTTCCCACTCATTAAAATAAAAACATCAACAGCCACGAAATGAAATTTCTAATCATAGGTTTGTTGTTTTTATATTGTGTTTTTAACACAGTGTATCCCCAAACCTTTAAGACATAGCAAAACTGTTCAAAATTAACTTGTAATATGTTATGCATATTTAATTCTCAGAAGGACCTCGATATCTCCCTTTGGGATGTAATCAAAACTAAATCTTCTCCATGCCTTTCAGAATGAAGGAAAACACAGCCCCGGCTTTCCAGGAGTAAACCTGGCCATGTGACTACCCCACCACCCTCCCCCGCTTCCATAATATTTCTGAGAATGCAATTAACTGCTGACATTGGCCCAGGCTTCAGTGGAGCAAACACTAAGCCTGCCGACTGTTAGTTCTTGTTGAGGCTTGTGCTGTTCGTTTGTTACGTATGTTCAATTTCTAATGGGAGTTTGTCAGCTTCTTTTGTTTGAACTTGACACAATGGGAAAAGCCCTTAAGGGTTAATTAATTAATCTCAAAATGACATCTGAAACAGATAACGAACAGGGCTTGAGCAACAGTGACAGACACCCAACAGCATCAGCCAAAATAAGGGCTGTTCCCAGACCAGAGTCATCTCAAACTCAGCTGTATTTCATTATGTCACTAGCCATCAAGTGGCCAGGACTAAGAGATTAGTGCCCAGAGAATGGATGGTGGAGCCAGACAGAATTGGGTGGAAATTTTGCTTCTGCTACTTAATACCTAAATCACCGGGAACGTTACTTCACATCACAAAGACTCAGTTTCCTCACTGGTAGAATGGGAATAATATGGGTAAACAGGACAATCCACTGGAAATCACCCAGGCCACTGTCTGAGCCATGGAAGTAATCAATAAATGATATCCTGGAGGACAGACTTCAGACTATACTACAAAGCTACAGTAATCAAAACAGCGTGGTACTGGCATAAAAACAGAAATATGGATCAATGGAATAGAGAGCCCAGAAATAAACCCACAATCTACAGTCAATTAATCTTCAACAAAGGAGGCAAGAATATACAATGGAGAAAAGACAGTCTCTTTGGCAAGTGGTGTTGGGAAAGCTGGACAGCCACATGTAAATCAATGAAGTTAGAACACTCCCTCACACCATACACAAAAATAAACTCAAAATGGCTTAAAGACTTAAACATAAGACATGACACCATAAATTATACCCTGGGGGGACGGGAAATATGCAATCTGTCATTACATCTAAATATTGATTAGTAACCATAATCTCCAGGCTCTTGCACCACAATTAGAAGCTTTCCCAAAAAAGCAAGAAAAATAAAATTAGTGAAATCAGTGCCTGAATTTATGAAATCTTTTTCCTTACTGATTACAGTGAAAACAAAACACATGAAGCCTTCACATGGAGTAGGAAGGCACGGCACATAACAACAGTCACTAGGGGTATCTGGTATCCATCTTCAATGATGAAGCATAAAGATGAGAAGTGACAACCCAAAAGACCATCGCCTTGTAAAATAATACACCCATTCTCTCGCTCTTGTATGCCTTTGCAAGCTTTTAGAAAAGATTATTGCTCCCCAACTTAAAGTCACAGCAAATGCATCTTCTAAATATAAGTAACCATGTTGATTAAAGATAACCAGAGACAAAAATTTCAATATCTTGGAAAGAATATTGCCAATGGCAAAACATTATTTATTTTTTGCCCCAGAACTTGTCAGGAATGCACAAAGCAAATCAGACTTACTAAATATAAATAAACTAAAAATAAAGTATAGATATACTATTTAGATTTAAAAGGTCACAGTTTTGAGGGATAAATACCTGCTATCTCATGGTAGGAGGTGCCAATAATAAAATGTGTTGGCTGCTAAATTGACTCAGAAAAGCCAGCACCAAAAATATGACTCATATGTTTGAGTAGAAACCCCCATTTATGGATGGAAGAGACAGAAAGGTCAGATCTGAATTGTAAATTTTAGAGCAGAGTTCCTCTACAGAGTGTGATTATATGACGTGATCACTTTTTGTTATCAAGCGTAAACAACAGCTATTACATCTGAGACACAGTGCTTAGTGCTTAAGGTTGGGAAGAGGTTGAGGTGTCCCATCAACTCTGACCCCATAAGCCCAGGCCTGGAGACGAGAGGCCTGTTCCTACAGGGCCTCAAGAGCTAGATTAATAGAGTGGAATTTAAAACTATACAATAAAAACCCTGGGTTCCATTTCTTATTCTTCTCTAGACTCTTATTATACAACCCTTATAACTATGGAATACAGACAAGGGCATTAAATCAGGACACAGTTAGAACTGAGAAGCATAAAGAGGAAGCTCATATAGGAATTATCCTCTACGTAAGTTCATCAAAGTATGCCAGACATATGCAGTTGATCTGCCCCTGCTATCCAGGTGGGATATTAGACTCAGAGAATAAAAAACAGTGTTATTCAACATATAGTTGAGATGTCAAATATCTTGCAAAACTCTCCCTCAATACTATCCACAGTCAATTTTAAGTAACTTCTGGATTATAGAGCGGCATGGCACTGCCTTCCCATTTATTAGCATCAAAATGATTTATAATTGTTAAAACAAAAAAGACCTTTAAAAAAACACTCTTTGGGGAAGAATGACTAAGATAAAGCCAAAAGCAGATGATATAGTGAATACGTATGAAACTCTATCCCAAGGTATGGCTCACCAGAAGCAATAAAATGTAAGTCACTTGCTTGGTGGGGTTCCTGAGAGTTTTGGCCTCTATCTGGCTGTGAAAGCTACAGATACGTTCGTATACTCTATTTACTCCTAAAGCAAGGAAAAGGTCCTTTTTTCAATTTCCTCAGAAACTCCAAGCCAACCTAAAGGTTTCCTAAGTTGGTACCAGAGGTATGAAAAATAATAAACAGCAACCACAGAAAGAATAGCAGCCTGTGGAGTGAAGAAAACAGAGAGGACGGGAAAAAAGAAAGGAAATCTTGGAAGCTTAGGGTCCAAAAGGAATCAGGTATACACCGATTAAATCCCAATCTTAAGTTTCAAATGCTCTTTGTTTCTGGGAAGCCATCAAGAGAAACTATTTTTAAGAAATCTAGCCTACCAGCCTCAAAACTGGGGGTCCAGTTCAATTCAGTCGAACAGTACCATGTGTTAAAGGTAAGAGTGATGTGCTAAAATGAGAATACGGGAAAGATTTTTTTTAACGTGGGTGTGGTTACTGAAAATTCAAGACAACAAAAAGATTTTTCCAGCCCTAGTAAATGTTAATAACAGACTGGAATATTATATCCTTGACATGTTTTGAATTTCAAAATTTACCCAACCCCTGTCTCAGATAACTATCTTTCATCACACTGGTGTGTGTGTATGTGTGTGTGTGTGTGTGTGTGTGTGTGTGTGTGTGTGTGTGAGAGAGAGAGAGAGAGAGAGAGAGAGAGAGAGAGAGAGAGAGAGAGAGAGAGAAGGGGGCAGAGAAGACATATTTATAAAGTAAATATTATAAATTTTATTTTTTTTAATTATTTACTTTTAAACATAGTTTTCTTTTTCACTATTAATGTTTCTTCTAACAGACTGATCAGTTGTTGAGAAGCGTTTTTTATTTATTTATTTATTTATTTATTTATTTATTTATTTATTTATTTAATTTTAAATTTTTTTGGCCACGTGGCATGCCGGATCTTAGTTCCCGGACCAGGGATCCAACCCATGCCCCGTGCACTGGGAGCACGGAGTCTTAACCACTGGACCGCCAGGGAAGTCCCAACAGTATACATTTTATATTTTTTTCTTAACAAGGATGTGCCACTGAACGTGTTCACTATGATCATCGTTTCACTAAACTATTGCTTTAAAAAAAAAATCTATCTATAAACAATTTTTAAAAATTAAATTTGGGGCCAAGAATTTTAGTTGATGATTTTGAGAGTGGCAAATTTGAGTAAGTCATACAGAAAGGTAAGTGGTAATGAATGAGCGTTTGGGGCACAGGATTGGGCAGCATGGATGAGGACGGGAAAGAAGAGGAAAGGGGAGGAAGGAGAGATGAGAACAGACAATTAAAAAAAAAAAGTGGTTCTCACCTTTTCCCCTCCCTTCCAGAACCACGGGGTACAGTTAAAAAGTAATCCTCGCAGGTTCCTCTGTGAGCCGCCCTTCCTCCCACCCCAACTCTCCTTGAGAAGATGCCCTTCTATCACCTTGCAAATCTTTTTTTTCTCCACAACCCAGATGTGGAGAAGAAAAGTGATGACAACAATTTCAAACTTTGGGTTTTTAACATGACTGAACTTCTCCTAAGTCTTTTAATAATTTGTATAAGAATGTGCCTGGAGGCACAGAAACTCCCCTTCCACACCAGTTACAAATTCTAAACAGGCTTCGTTGGGGTTTTTTTCAGTTGAGGAACAAAACCAATTCTCCCCTAAAACCTTCATTTTTTTTTTTTTAACATCTTTATTGGAGTATAATTGCTTTACAATGGTGTGTTAGTTTCTGCTGCATAACAAAGTGAATCAGCTATACATATACCTATATCCCCACATCTCCTCCCTCTTGCATCTCCCTCCCACCCTCCCTATCCCACCCCTCTAGGTGGTCACAAAGCACAGAGCTGATCTCCCTGTGCTATGCGGCTGCTTCCCACTAGCTATCGGTTTTACATTTGGTAGTGTACATATGTCCATGCCACTCTCTCACTTTGTCCCAGCTTACCCTTCCCCCTCCCTGTGTCCTCAAGTCCATTCTCTAGTAGGTCTGCGGCTTTATTCCCATCCTGCCCATAGGTTCTTCATGACCTTTTTTTTTTGATTCCATATATATGTGTTAGCATACTGTATGTGTTTTTCTCTTTCTGACTTACTTCACTCTGTATGACAGTCTCTAGGTCCATCCACCTCACTACAAATAACTCAATTTCGTTTCTTTTTATGGCTGAGTAATATTCCATTGTATATATGTGCCACGTCTTCTTCACCCATTCATCTGTTGATGGACACTTAGGTTGCGTCCATGTCCTGGCTATTGTAAATAGAGCTGCAGTGAACATTGTGGTACATGACTCTTTTTGAATTATGGTTCTCTCAGGGTATATGCCCAGTAGTGGGATTGCTGGGCATATTGTATGGTAGTTCTATTTTTAGTTTTTTAAGGAACCTCCATACTGTTCTCCATAGTGGCTGTATCAATTTACATTCCCACCAACAGTGCAAGAGGGTTCCCTTTTCTCCACACCCTCTCCAGCATTTATTGTTTGTAGATTTTTTGATGATGGCCATTCTGACCGGTGTGAGATGATATCTCATTGTAGTTTTGATTTGCATTTCTCTAATGATTAATGATGTTGAGCATTCTTTCATGTGTTTGTTGGCAACCTTAAAACCTTCATTAATATGTCTATAGTATACTGACCCCGAGATAATCTGAAATATACTTTCTTTTAAATTCTATTGAAGTATAGTTGATTTACAATGTTGCATTAATTTCTGCTGTAAGCAGAGTGACTCAGTTATACATATATACATATACATTCTTTTTCATATTCTTTTCCATTATGGTTTACCACAGAATACTGAATGTAGTTCCCTGTGCTATACAGCAGGACCTTGTTGTTTATCCATCCTCTACATAATAGTTTGCATCTGCTAACCCCAAACTCCCAATCCATCCTTAACCCTAACCCCATTGGCAATCACAAGTCTATTCTCTATGTCTGTGAGTCTTTCTGTTTTGTAGATAAGTTCATTTGTACCCTTTTTTTAGATTCCGTATATAAGCGGTATCATATGATACATGTCTTTCTCTTTCTGACTTACTACAGTTAGTATGATAATCTCTAGGTCCATCCACATTGCTGCAAATGGCATTATTTCATTCTTTTTAATGACTAATATTCCATTGTATATCTATGTGTATATATATATATATTACCACATCTTCTTTATCCACTCATCTGTCGATGGGCATTTAGATCATTTCCATGTCTTAGCTATTGTGAATAGTGCTGCTATGAACATAGGGGTGCATGTATCTTTTTGAATTATAGTTTTGTCTGGGTATATGCCCAGGAATGGGATTGCTGGATCATCTGGCAACTCTATTTTTAGGTTTCTGAGGAACCTCCCTACTGTTCTCCATAGTGGCTGTACCAATTTACATTCCCACCAACAGTGTAGGAGGGTTCCCTTTTCTCCACACCCTCTCCAGAAGTATGCATTTTTTAAAAAAACATGAGTTTTTTAAAAACTACAGTGGGGAGGGTATCCACTCACGGGAGTGGCCTGGCACAGGCGTGTCAGAGCCCAAGCAGGGTAGGGATGGCATCCAGGGTTAATCAGAGTCCTGCCAGAGTGAGGAATGGTGGACAGAAGAGCACAGAGGAACCCTCCTGAAGGGACCCCCACAGGTCCAATCAGGGAAGACCTGACTTATCAAAATAAATACTACCACTAACAGAGTATAACCATTGACTAAAATAGGAAACCGCAAGTCCATATAGATATAAATAAGTAAACTCAAAGTTTGTTGAGAAATAGGGGATTGACACCGTTTCAAAGTATCTCTCTATAAAACGTTTACTAATTACAAAGGGGAAAAGAATAACTTCCCAGCAGGGAAGGCTGGCAGATGCCATCTTAACCAAGAGACCAAGGTAAGTGACTGTCATCAGAAATGGGGTGGGTCCACATTGGGAGTTCCCAGGGAAGGCACAGTGGGAAGGACACACCATCACCATTTAATGTGTCTGCCAATGATGTGGAATGTGGATCTGATCTCGAGAAAGCCTCAAGCAAAGCCGAACTGACGGACAAGCAACAAAGTAACTGGCCTGGGCTCTTCAACAGAGTCAAAGTCATGAGCACCAAGACGGGGGAGCTGCTCCTGACGGAAGGCATCTGAAGACACGTGACAACTCAAGGCAACACATGCTGGAACTGGAAACATCTGTTACTTGAAATGGCGCTCGGGACAAATGACAAGAGTGGAAGAGGGTGTGATGAGGAGCCGACGGTACTGCATCAGCTCATTTCATGATTTTGAGCCCTGTAGGGTGGCCGTGTAGTAGCGTGCCCTTGCTTATAGGAAAAAAACACTCATGCCTGGGGGTAAAAGCAATTTACTCCCAAATCACTGAGAGACAACAACATTCTTCATAGGATAGTGCCAACTTTTCCCAAAGTTTGTGACAATTTCCAATTAAAAACAAAATTTGAAGGCTAATTGTTTATTTATTCTAAGTTACATACACAGGTACAGAACGGTTGTGGATCATTTGTACAAGGAGACATAATTTAGCAAGTGATTTGCTACATTAAATATGAGAATGCATGAAAGGATGTATAAAATTCGCTAGCTTCATCTTAGGAAAAAATCAAACAAAATCCCTTTAGCCACACGTGTTCATGTGCCCTTCTGTCCTCACCAGAATATCTGAACCCTCAGTCAGCAGGTTGGTGTAAACTCAGGGCCCTGGCTCTGTCTTTTCATGCCAAGCCACTCCTACAACTGTTGTTATCACTCCGAGTACACGTTAAGTGCATGGTACACTCAGGAACACCTCCCGCCAGCCAGAACACTGCCAGGAACTAAGGAACCAGACCAAAATAACTGCCGAGTGTTCTGCTTTCAAAGTCCACATTGCCACAGACTCGGAAAGCAACGGTGTTAGTCCCAGATCCTCCCCAGACAGCTCTGTGATGCAACCACACTGAGCCTCGGTTTTGTCATCTGGAAAATGGGAAGCTGGCATGATAATCTCTAATGCTGATCAGTTCCACCAGCATTTAACAAAGGCCTCCCCAGCCCCGGCCCTGTCCTCGAGGAGCTCCAGTCTAGCAGAGACTGGGGCGTGCGAATAGATGGAATGTGTAATGATCTCATTTCTGAGCACAGGCTTGATTCTGTTCAGGAAAGAGACAGCATGAGAAGAGGGGGAAGTTATGGGAAGATGTTGAGTCTCCACTGAACTTTGAGCATAGAAATAAGGGGCTCCCCCAAGTAGAATAAAGGGCTGGGGAGGGAAATTCACCCATGGGAATCTAGCTACTTCAGATAGTCAGCACTACACAATGGGTTGCTCTGGCGCCCCCTAGCTGTGTGACCTTGGGCAAGTTATGTAACCTCTGCATTTCCTTTCCCCATTTGTAAAAGGGAGAGGATAACATTACCCAGCCCGTCCTTGAGATGGTTAAATGCTTTAATGTATTCCACATGCACCTATATGGGTAACATTTAATCTATACTTAATTATTAAATTATTAATATGTGATATGTAATAGTATATATTAATAACATAATATTGAACTATTTTAAATGTTTGAGAATTTGATCTACATTTAATATATTCTAAATGCCTTGGTCTCTGGGAAGGTTTAATGCTTCAATATATTCTACAAAAGACCCTGGCACATAGTAAATACTCAATTAACATTCATTGATATTTATTACGATTGTATGGTTTATGAGGATTATAGCTCGGTGTGGCTCAGAAAGAGGATGCAGTGTGTGTGTGACGAGCGTGGGGTTGCTGCAATTTGTGCAACCAGCCAGGACCAGATTAGCTAGCTTCCAAAGACTGTAGACCACAAGACAAGGAGTCTGAACTTGACTCTGTCAGTAGTGGGAGTCTCTCTGTTGTAAGTTCTCATTTAGAACCTATTGATTCTCGATTTAACACACTGAGTTATCTGGTGTTTACAGCCAACAGTAAACCAAAGGCAGAGAGTTTCAAGGGACCAGTGGCTGATGGGGAGGAGGAAGAAGGGACAGAATACCACACACCAGATGTGACACGAGGAAATGAAGCAACCATGAGAAGAACAGTGCAATTAGCTCTATGGCCTCCCCTTTCTGGGCCTTCCAACCTCAATAACTTCTACTTGACCAAAATCTCAGCTTGAGAGAAAAAGAAAAAACGGACTACAGATTAAATTATGCGCCACATACTCTGTTGAAGATGACTGAGAAAGTATGAAATGTTCTAAATGCTTCCAAAATTATTATTAAAGATGAAAAGCTTTGGAATTTATAGGGGAAAACATCTCTTAGGCGGAAAAAAATCACATGGCTGGAATTCCACACTCCTGGATAGGAACGTCTGGCTGGGGTCCTCCTGAAAGTCAAGGGAGCTGCTGTTCAAACGAGGAAACTCGACGACGTGGCCTTCTAACCCTGAAACTCAGGTCAAGGTGAGGTACAAAGACAGACATCAGGGAATCTCTGAAGTTAGCACAGATCCACAGAGGAACCATCTGAAAAACCCAAATCTGATTATAACTAGAACGCATCATGCATGACCAGACATTAATTCTGGATCTTTAAGCAGGTTATAAATACATCATCAGGCAAAAAAGCAAAGTTCCCAGTGCAGCACTTTAAAAAAAAAAAAAAAAATTCCCTTCTTCCCCATTCGTGGGAAGCTCATGAACACCTAAGGTAAAAATAAATCCGGAATTCAGATCAAATAACTAGCTACCAAGTCAATCCCCTGTCAAGGTCTTCCTAATAGACACACCTCACCTCCAGAAACCCTTAAGATTAAGTTTATAACATGAAATTGTGACGTTAAATTTATTCCTTTTTCACCTGGGAAGTGAGGAAATGTAGCTTCCCAGCCCAGTCAAACCGATGAGGGGGCCACGTGCCTGTGTCACGGCCAATGGAATACAAACTCATATAATGTTGGCCACTTCCAGAATCTACCCCTTATACCTCCCCTGAGACCCTCCGGGTGGTGCCTCTTCTCTTCCCTACACATCAAATGCAGAGAAGCCAGAAGCCAAGCAGGTGGAGCAGCTTTGGGTCCCTGAATGACCCTGTGAAGAAAGAGAACCCGCAACAGATTGACAAGGGCAATCGTAAGCCTCCGAGTATACGAAGCCACTGAAATTTGGGGTTGTATATTAAAGGGGTCAGTCTATCTAGACGAAAAACTGCCTTGGGTTAAAGAACTTTGGTGAGAATCTTCTGGGTGGTCACAAAGCTACCAATTCCAAAAAAATTCTTGGAAATTTACCATCATGGAAGTTAACTTAATTTCACAGACTTACAACTGAGACATACTGGATTCCTGAAAACCCAGCCTTACCAGCTACCTTTGAGAAGTAGAAGTTAACCACTCCCACGTGGAAACTCCTAGCAACTGTGTTCTCTCCTAACAATTTAGTGACACCAAAACGACAACGCCAACTAAGATGATCTCATGATCACAGCCAGCAACCCTAAAGGAAGGGTTACCCAACAACGTGGGGTGTGAGAAGGAAGGAGGACGATATTCATTGAAAGAAAACCTATTAAAGGCAGTATGGCAAAATGTTTATTTCTATAGCACAGTGTAATCTGTATTTTTATACACTGACATGTAGCTCGGTGACTGGCATAGCATGATCCCTATGACAAAGGACTGCATCTCAACCTTTCTTTAGAGAAAGGAGAGTAAACATGTCTTCACAAGTCAGCAACACCTGCATCGGCTTGGCAGGACTCACAATATGTAAATAATGAACTGCCATACATTGGTGCTGGAACCAAGGAGGAAAACCTGGATTCCCTTGCCCAGTGTCTTCACTGTCAGGAAATGTTTTCCGACACTGCTTTGTTGATGCACAGAGAGGAACAGGGTCAAAAATTGCTCACTCTGGGGAATTAATATCCTCCAAAGGGAGACAGGAGGCCCTGAACTGAGCTGCCAGTTTTCTAAAAAGGGGAAGGACCTCACCTAGGGAACAGCTGATATTACTAAGAAAGTGTTTTCTCTTTAATGACACCACCCAGTGAAAGATAGAAGCTTTAAATATTGAAGTGAAATCACTCCAAAAATGTCCACCAAGATTCCCGGTAACTTGGGATACAGATTTTGGCCCAAACAGCCATGGGAGGTGGTTTATCATTATGTTTGAGTCAACTTAGTAATTTCTTAAAAGACTCATCCTCCCACACCTGGGTCTATGGACAAATTCAGGACGGGTCCATTTCCTCCGTGTTGGAGTGTATCAGTGCACAACGGGCAGTTCTTGGACTCGAGAGACAGGGGCAGGGGGTGGGGGCGGTGGATGGGACACCCTATTTTTGACTCAGCAGTCTAATTATCTCTGTCTACCTCTTCACAGGGAAAGAAAGGATTGAACAGTGACTGAGAAATTAGCCTCGAGGGCCAGGAAGACTATGCGGTGAGTCTCTCAACATCACTGAACTTCAATTTATCATCTGTAAATGGTAAGAAATCAGTTCTAGTGACTGTTCCTAGTAACACCGTACCACCACCATCCCACCCCCAAGTGACCAATGACGATTAAATGTAATAATATGCAAAAGCACATACTTGACTTGGAACGTAAAAGATGGATCAATAAAAGTTATTATTATTAGCACCTATCACTCAGCATGTAATGTCAGAGCCCTTGCAAACAGTAGGAAAACTGAGAAATAAAGAGATTTCAGGGGTTCTAAGAAGACCCCCCTTGTTCACAAAATACATTCCCTACCCAGCTGAATAATAACCAAAAAATCCACTGTTAGATGTTGATTTTTAATTATTTCTCGAGAAACACATACCTTTCAGAGAAGTAAACTTGCGCCTTATCAGTATGAAGCATTCACTGAATCCACAGATAATAAGAGGTCCCTTTTACAAACAACAAACTGAAGCTCAGAGAGGTCAATGATGTTGCCCAAATTCTTAAAAGTAGCTGAGTGGGAATTCCAACGTTGGACCATTGGACAATAGATAGATGGCCTTTTCCTATAGAATTCTGCCAGATACTAGTAACTGCATTCCTTCCGAGGGGAAAGTTTTTATAGCTAGAGAGAGTGAAAGGAAGAAAAGAGAATATGAAAACATTATGTAGATGGAAGGAATGAACGGGGCAGGGCATGTAACAGAAAGGAGTGTCAGGAAGCATTTTAATGAAGGTAGGGCTGCCCGACGAGAGATAGCTCAGCAACCTTCTCAAACTCACATCACACACAACCTTTAAATTATAGCAGCTACTGGAGCAAAAAATAATATTTATATGCATAGAGTACATCCTATATATTATAAGCTACAACGAGCTTTAACTTAAATCTTCTCGCAATACACTAAGAGTGGTAGAGAAGCAAGATTTTCATGCATAAATTATCTCTTCTAAGAATTTGACGACTTCCCTGGTGGTGCAGTGGTTAAGAATCCGCCTGCCAATGCAGGGTACACAGGTTCAAGCCCTGGTCCCGGAAGATCCCACATGTCAGGGAGCAACTAAGCCCGTGCGCCACAACTACTGAGCCTGTGCTCTAGAGCCTACGAGCCACAACTACTGAGCCTGCGTGCCACAACTACTGAAACCCGCATGCCTAGAGCCCATGCTCCGCAACAAGAGAAGCCACCGCAATGAGAAGCCTGCACACCGCAGCGAAGAGTAGCCCCTGCTCGCCACATCTAGAAAAAGCCCGCACGCAACGAAGACCCAACACAGCCAAAAATAAATAATAAATAAATAAATTTATAAGAATTTGAATGCATTGATTTGGGGGAAATATTTGCTTTGAGTATTGTTGATAACTCTGGAAATTCAATAAACTCCTTTCTCTAAAGATTGACACAGTACCTACAAAAAGTACTTCTGAGGGGGAAAAACACCAGGAAAGTCACTTAACTCTCTTTGAGAAATTTTTTTTTTACCACATTTACTTTAATAACAGATCCTGGCACTTGAGTTTTAATGATATTCTGAGTCTTTGTGGAGACTCCCATCTGGGTTCCAAAAATCAACATTTGCAACATTTGTAAGTGAACAGAATGTTGGTTCACAATCCAAAGAGAGGAAAGAGAGATTGTTCTTTTAATGTCATTTATGACGTGTGGGGGCAAAATAATTTATACCAAAAAAATGTACATTTAAAAAAAATTGATTAGGCAGATGCTTTAAAGAACATTACCATAGTGCTCATCTCCTTGGTAAATGCAGCCCAAATGTACGGATTCTGAGAAGTTCTAAAGGAAGTATAAAATGCCATTCCCCGGGCTTCCCTGGTGGCGCAGTGGTTAAGAATCCGCCTGCCAATGCAGGGCACACGGGTTCGAGCCCTGGTCCGGAAAGGTTCCACATGCCGCGGAGCAACTAAGTCCGTGCGTCACAACTACTGAGCCTGCCGCTCTAGAGCCCGCAAGCCACAACTACTGAGCCTGCGTACTGCAACTACTGAAGCCCGCGCGCCTAGAGCCTGTGCCTCGTAACAAAGAGAAGCCACCACAATGAGAAGCCCGCGCACCGCAACGAAGAGTAGCCCCCGCTCGCCGCAACTAGAGAAAGCCCGCGCGCAGCAACGAAGACCCAACACAGCCAAAAATAAAGTAAATAAATAAATAAATTTATTTTTAAAAAATGCAATTCCCTTACGGTATACAAACAATTCAACCACTACTAGGAATACTGATTAATGCTTACTGAGGATTTATGCTATGCATTCTACATGTGTAAACTCATAATCTTCCCAATAATCCTGGGAGAAGGAAATTATCATTATCAGGATCATTTTACAGATGAGGAAACTGAGTCTAGGAACGTTAAGTCTCTTACCTAAAAGTGCTCAAGTGGTGGCCTGGTGGGGATCACACTGATCTTTACTTAGCTGGAGAGGAGGAAAAAAAAGACTGAATATAAAGAAAAATCAGGAGAGCCTTCAAGAGTAGGATTTAAGCTTATTTTCACAACTGTGGATAAGTGATGACTTGGGATAGGCTGTCAAGACATTAAAATGTTAGTGGAACCAGTGGACTCTTGGACCTTTTTTATAAGGAAGAAAAAGGGCCAACACAGTCAAAACAGATCATGAAAAGAAAGCATGAATTTCTTTAAATTGCTCCCACTGCCCTAAATATATACAGTAAAACAAGCAGAGCAGACATCAGGCTTCTCAAACTGGGGCCTATATTTTTCATCTCAACTCAATATATAGACGTATAGCCTGGTTTCTTTTCTATTATGTTCCATTACATTGTTTTGGTAATGTTGGCCCCAAACCACTAACATTATTTAATAAACCCCAAAAGGGTCTCAACCATCAGTTAAAAATCACTGCCCAGATGGAAATTACAAGTCTCCACATGAAGCCATTTGTATTTCTTTTAAACATTCATGCTTTTAAAGGGCAGGGGTCACATAGCCTTGCTCACTTTAGCAATTCTGCATAGGTCTTGGGAGTTGACACTAAAACAAAGGTTCTCAGCATAGGATCCCAGGAGAACTTTCAAAGGCCTTTGAACCTTCTGGAATTGGAGACAAAATTATGTGCATAGGCATATCTGCATTTGTAAAAAGAGCACTTCCATGGCTTTTACCAGGTTTTCAAATGAGTGGAACCCACAGAAGTTTTGTGTATGAATGTATTTATCTCATGAGGGTCACCAAACCTGGCAACAAAACCACATAAAGCTTCCCCTATACATAAATAAAATTAACATGCCAGGAGAGCAGGTCATCCCAACCAAGATGGCCATGAAATTATGTCACAAAAGAAAGAGTAGCAATAGAGCAGAATATATATAGCATTCATTCATTTATTCTATAAACTGAGTGCCTACCAAGGAAGATTGACCATATTAAGATTCTGGGTGTTAAATTAGGAGAGAGGGTTAAACTAGAGGGTCCCTGATGCCCTTTGTGGTGTCCTAGCGCTACGACACTAGGATTCTGAAATCTGCAGAACTGAAGACTGTCACCTACCTACATTTCCTGTCCAACAGAGAACTGACAGAATGTTAAGCTAATTACTTTCAAAATCATTGCTTCATCACTGCTTATTCCTAATTAAACAGCCAAAATATTTCAAGAAAAGGTTTGCACTGATTTAGACAATCGTGAAGTGCAGCCACCCTCGGATGAAAAGGGGTGTCCGCATTTCACAAAGGGGAGCATTTTATGGGGAGTAAACACCTGAATGTCTATTAAGACAAAAACGTGGGACTTCCCTGGTGGCTCAGTGGTTAAGAATCCACCTGCCAATGCAGGGGACACGGGTTCGAGCCCTGGTCTGGGAAGATCCCACATGCTGCGGAGCAAGTAAGTCTGTGCGCCACAACTAGTGAGTCTGCGCTCTAGAGCCCGTGAGCCACAACTACTGAGCCCGTGAGCCACAAGTACTGAGCCCACGTGCCACAACTACTGAAGCCCGCGCGCCTAGAGCCCATGCTCCGCAACAAGAGAAGCCACCGCAACGAGAAGCCAGCGCACCGCAACGAAGAGTAGCCCCTGCTCGCCGCAACTAGAGAAAGCCTGCATGCAGCAATGAAGACCCAATGCAGCCAAAAATAAATAAATTTATTAAAACAAACACACACACAAACGTGGCCTTCTCCTCGCCCTATGGTTGGGGCAGAATCAGCCCTCTCACTGAAAATGAATCAAGACTCTAAGTGGTTCGCTTTTATCAGATCAAAGGTGATAAAATAATTGTGTTTTGGAACTATGATAGCATTCAGCCTGATGGAACATGTGTGCCACGTCCCCAGGCCTGAGGTTTCCTTCCCTGGGGAAGATCCACGTACTATAAAGCAAAGAAAACTCCCTGGCTTCGCTGACCACTTGGACTGCTGGGGGGTGGGGGGCAGGGTCACTCACCCAGTTTGGGAAAATGACCCCCGCATGCCTAGCTCAAGCCTCTCTCTTCCCCCTCTCTTTGGGATCTCCCAGGCCCACGGAGAACCCAAGGTCTGACCCGCTCTGGATCATGTGGCAGGTGAGTTTAGAAGGTAATTTTAGTACGGGGGCCACCTACTATTGTCCAGGGCTAGGTCTGCATAGGTGGGCAAGTCCATCTAATTCTTCCAGGTAAGGATTTCAAGAATCTTACTGTTGCCCTACTCCTAAGCCACAACCTCCAGTCCCACATCTATCAGTAACGAAGCTGACCTTTTGGTCTCCACCTGCTGACTCCTCTGTCTTTCCCAGTTGGTTCAGAACTTGGGCAGGGAGAAGAGCTTCTCAAATCCCACTGGCTCGATCCTCTCCACATTCTGGATTTCAAGTGGGTTGACAGCACTTGAAAGACTGTGCTTGAACAACCCACAGAATGGGAAAAATATATCTGTAAATCATGTACCTAATAAGGGACAACCCAAATGTCCATCAATTGATGGATGGATAAACAAAATGTGGTATATCCATATACTGACATATTATTCATCAATAAAAAGGAATGAAATTACGCTACATACTACAACAGGGGCAAACATTATGCTAAATGAGAGAAGCCAGTTACAAAAGACCACATATTATATGATTCCATTTGTATAAAATATCCAGGATAGAAAAATCTATAGAAAAAAAAAATAGAGTAAATTAATGATTTCTTAGAGCTGGAGTGCGGGGGTAAGGGTGGGGAGTGACAATTAATGGGTACATGGGTTTTGAGGGATGGGGGTAATTTAAACACTCTAAAAATTGTGTTGATTATTGCACATTTCTGTGACTATATTAAAAATCAATGAATTAAAAAGAAAAAAAAAAAAGACTGTGCTTGATTCGGCTGTTACTTTGTAATTTTAGGACAGACTACCTGTGCCAACTTAATCAGACAACTATATTACATATTCCTATTCTTAAGCAGCTCCCACCCAGCAGAGAAACTAAAACAAGTAACCACTGACCCAGCTCAAGAGAGGATTTCAGAAAACAGGTATCTTTCTTTAGGTTAATGCCCAGTCACAGAACTAATGGAAGGGCTGCAGAGTGGAGTTAAACAACAGTTTGGGCGGTTACAGCTCCCAGGTCTTTGCAGAGAGAGTATTTCGTTCTATAATTCAAAGTGAATTTCCAGAATAACAAGTATTCAAGTGTGAATATTTTGATACACCCCCTAAGGCTTTAAGTTCAGGATAAATTATCAGTGGTTAATAGGTGGTCAAGAGACTCAACTCTACAGATATGGAATAACTACCCAAGAACTCAAAACAAATGTTCTAAGTAGATTTTCTATTCCCAACTCTGATTAGCAAGACCTGCCAATTTCATCATGGTACAACCAAGAAAATTTAATACTTGGGAAATAAATCTTTGGGGCTCTGAGACTAGAAGAAAAAAGTTCTGTAGATAAATCTTCTTGACATTATTTTATCATTATCTTGACAATGTTATTAGACAGAAGAAATCTGATTCAGCCTGGATTCTTCTTCAAAACGTTCCCTTTGTGTCTTGACATTACAAGCTGGCCTCCGTCGTTGAACCAAACTTTTTGTGTCTCTACGGCTTCAGTTTCAAGTAACGTGGCTTTGTATTGTGTAGGTGGGGTTTTTTTCTGGAGCTCTAATTTCTGCTGCTCTACATGCTAAATGCCCAGATGGCAACATAAGTAAATCATCTTTAGGAAAGGTGAATTGATAAACAATAATAATAATGCACATTCAAAATTAGCTCAATTGGTATACAAGTATCTGTTTGAGTCCCTGTTTTCAATTCTTCGGGGCACATACCTAGGAGTGGAATCGCTGAGTCATATGGTAATTTTATGCTTAACAATTTGAGGAACCATCAAACTCTCTTCCACAGTAGCTGCACCATTTTGCATTCTCAACAGCAATGTACAAGGGTTCCAATTTCTCCACATGTTCACCAACACTTGATATTTTCCTTTTTTTATTATAGCTATTCCAGTGGGTGGGCAGTGATCTCATTGTGGTTTTGATATGCATTTCCCTAATGACTAATGACGCTGAGCATCTTTTCATGTGCTTATTGGTCATATGTGTATCTTCTTTGGGGAAATGTCTATTTGTCCATTTTTTAAATTGGGTTGTTTTGTTGTTGTTGTTCTCATTGAGTTCTATGACCAATGTTCATAGCTACACTATTCACAATAGCCAAAAGGTGGAAACATACATGTCCACTGGCAGATGAACGGATAAACAAAATGTAGTATGTATATGTAATGAAATACTATTCAGTCAATGAAAAGAAATGAATTTCTGATACATGCTACGACAGGAATGAACCTTGAAAGCATTATGCTAAGTAAAATAGACCAGTCACAAAAGAACAAGTATTCCACTTATGTGACGAATTGCCTATCTGGAATAAGCAAATTTGTAGAGACAGAATGTAAAATAGAAGTTGGAGGTGGGGATGTTATTGCTTAATGGGTACAGAGTTTCTGTTTGGGATGACGAAAAGCTCTGGAGAAAGACAGGCGTAAAGGTTGCATAACGTCATGAATATACTTAATTTGGCTGAATTGTTCATTTAAAAATGTTTAAAATGGTAAATCTTTTGTTATATATATTTTACCACAAAAAAATCAGCTCAATTTTGTTCACTGTATGCTTCCAAATATAATTTGTCAAAAAAAAATTCACAACATAAAAGAAGAGCAAAGATGGTTGAGTCAGGGGGCCCTGAGGCAGTTGAGAAGAGGAAACAGCATTCAGGTTAGGTGGTATCAAGCTCACGACACTTCCAGCTCTACGCTGATTCATGTGCTATGGTGGGCGAATCCTTCAACCTCTCAAAGCCTCCTTAGTTACAGGATCAAAAAGGGGGTGGGGGGTGGGGATTGACCTCAGATGGTTACTGTAGGGATACAGGAAGTCACCTGCCTGAAAAGCCCAATGCAGGGACAGACCTAAGGGGACACTCAGTAAGTTTAGTCGGCCTTCACCTCCCCCTTCCTAAGACTGCAGTGTTCTCCACATGATTTGAGCCCAATCTAGACACTGCCCTCTCCATGCTCTTCTGTGTTTTTGAAATATTTCATGACAGAATTTTAAAAGCAAGTAAAAATTGCTCCTTATATAACACACTGATGTAACCAAATTGATGGAATTAAGTGTAGGAAAACATTAACCCTCCCTGACATCTTTCAAAATCCAACTCAGCAGAGAAGGAAAAAAGAAGTCTAGAAGGAAATATGCTACATGTTAATAGTGGGTACCACTGGAAGCAGGCCAAGGGGTAGTTTTGATTGTTCTCTTTTTGCTTATCTATATATTCCAACTTTTCTATAATGAAGGTGCATGATCATTTTAAAATATTATATACAAAAGAGAAAGAAAAGGCTAGCTTGGAGTTCAACTTCTCTCAAATCTTCCTTGCTTCCTCTTCCCCTCCCCGACCAGAGCCCATCACTCACACTCATGTATTCCATCTGCCCCATCACGATGCAGAGGGCAGTTCTAGCTCACATTTACTGGAGGTGTGCCAGTACTGGGCACGCCTCTAAGTCCTGACACATGTTAATCCATTGACTATTTGCGATAACTTGATGAGGTGGGTACCATTGTCCCCCATCTTACAGGGGAAGGAACTGAAGCCCCGAGATGACTGTAATTTGCCCACAGTCACTCCAGTGATCTGTGACAGAGCTGGTTCCCCACCCAGGCAGTATAGCTCCTGAATCCACACTCGTAGCCTCAACACCCTGCCCTCTCCTAGATGTACTTCTATTGCTGTCACTGCCTTTCTCTTTGTCACTACGCAATGACATTCCTGTCACCTCTGCCACACTGAGACAGGAGCTTCCCCCGATGAATCTCCACCTGCAATATCCATCCCACACTAGGTTCTCTAGTCCAGCTACTGAACTGGTCACTGTTCAATTGCATGTCCCAAACCAAATGAATTTTTAAAATTACTTGTATATAACACGTACGCCTCTGTTTCTACTTCCATGACGGTGGTAAGCAGTCACTGATAATTAGAGCAAAGTGTGGCTCATTGGTCCTCCCACATAGCTCAGGCACGAGCCCCTCAGCCAGGAAGCAGTTAGCCAAATTTTTCTTCAGGAAACAGGGATTCGCTGGTGAAGTTCATGGGAAATTACTAGGTGCACTTCTGACCTTCACAGCCAAAGTTAAGAAACACAGACTAGTCATACAGAAGCCATGAAAAGTAGTGCTATTGACACATCAGGAGAGGAGACAGAAAACAGGGGCCGGATAATCATGTCAATCAATCATTTCACGATGTCCACCTACTGCAGTTAATGGAGCTCCACAGGCAGGAAACTGAGAGAACTGGCTTAGAAATGGTTAAATCCAACAAAGGTTTAGTAGGAGAAAAAAAGAGAAATCTTTTAAAAAACCCCAATATCACTCATTTGACTCCAGCCTAAGAGCAGAGAAATGATGACAACCACAATAAAGCTGACAGTTTGGGGGGGGACCGACCATAACTCAGACACTGGAGAAATATATTAATCTTCTTAACAGTTCTAGAAGGAAAATACTTACCCACAATTTATAAATGAAGACTCCAAAACACAGAGAGTTTAAGTGACTTATCCAAGGTCACACAGCTAGTAAGTGGTAGAACTATGATTTTTATTCTGTCTGCTGCTCTTAGCCTTTTTTTCTGTCTCTACCTTTTGGATAGCTACCTCAGAATTCTAGGATTCCATCTACAGGGCTCTTGACATGGCCATGAGCAAACATTAGCTATCCAACTTGAAAGTCTGACGTTCATGCAGAAGGCAAAGATGTTTGCTTGTTTTGGCTTCCAAACAACCAAGTGGATTTCTAAGTCATTTCTTTGCAGAAATTATTTATGTATTTAAGGAACATTCCAGTAATGTCCTCACCAACTAGAGCTCCCAGAGCACAAGGATATCCCACCACATAAGAACAGATGATCTTTCCTTTACTGTTCCACCAAGGTAAACAAACACACCAACACTACAACAATTAAGGAAAGAACACAAGTATTTTTGACAGTTCAACAGTGCTCGTTGACAGTCATGGAAACACACGTTCTGAGGGTGTGCTTTTGGAATTGACTCAGAAGGGCCTTCATCTAAAATAATACACATGTTTACCTTTTACCTGTGGAAATATGGATATCTTTCTACCTTTTAGGTCATAAAGATGGAAAGAAACCAGGAATCAGTGGGTTGGAGGTGTCACATGGAGGAGACATTCAAAGAACCATACTTCTCAACATTTGTCCATTATATTGTTTATTTCCACATGCAACTCTAAATAAGGCTATATTACATTATAAAACCAATAACATACTTTATATTGGCATTTGGGAATTTTTCAAAATAGAGCTGAAGACTCTATTTAAAATAAAGAAGTCCAATATATCCAGACAAAACTCTAATCCGAAAAGATACATGCACCCCTATGTTCATAGCAGCACTATTTACAGTAGCCAAGACATGGAAACAACCTAAATGCCCACTGACAGAGGAATGGATAAAGAAGATGTGGTACATATACACAACAGAATATTACTCAGCCATAAAAAGAATGAAATAATGCCATTTGCAGCAACATAGATGGAACTAGAGATTATCATACTAAATGAAGTCAGAAAGAGAAAGACAAATACCATATGATATCACTTATATGTGGGATGTAAAATATGGCACAAATGAACCTATCTACAAAACAGAAACAGACTCACAGACATAGAGAAGAGACTGGTGGTTGCCAAGGGGGAGGGGGTTGGGAGGCTGGGGTGAGCAGATGTAAGCTGTTATATATGGAATGGAGAAACAACAAGGTCCTACTGTACAGCACAGAGAACTATATTCAGTATCCTCTGAAAAACCATAATGGAAAAGAATATTTTTAAAAAACGAATGCATGCATGCATATATATATATATATATATAACTGAATGACTTTGCTGTACAGCAGAAATTAATACAACATTGTAAACTGACTATATTTCAATTTTAAAACATCAAAATAAAATAAAATAAAATAAAATATAGAAGCCCATCTCTCTGCAAACTGTGTATCTCACACCATTCCCGTGTGCTGCCAACGTCTGCCTTTCCCAACAGCCATGCAGCGTCACCTTGTGGAATGACCCCTGCCTCTGACTGCAGAAGGACTGCGGCTGTGCATATAAACACTCTATCCTGGCAAGAGCCAGATCCTTCACTTCCCTCCCACAGGTTAGCAGTTGAATTCTCCATCCATCAATGACATGACCATAACATCTTCCCATTTGTATTTTTTTGTTCTGTTCCCTTTTTTAAACCAATGCCCTCATTTATCAGGAATGAACTCAAACAGCTTCTTCTGGAGAAAGACATGGCTCTCTCCTGCCTTTCTGTTGACCCAACTCACTTGGGAAACTTTCTGGAGAAACAGGGTTAAGGTGAGGGAGACGTCCCAGGCCCCTACATGAGAATTATCCATTACCAACTTGGAAGGCAGCTGACATTGAAAAAGGAACTCCCTACCTATCGGAATACCAAACCAAAAAGATGGAAAGAGAATCAAACAACCTTATCAGTCAACTCTACCATGTTTCAGTCCACACTATGAGATTCCAGAAAATCCATAATAAGCCATAAGGACCCATGAACTAGGAAAAAAAGAAGTCCTCTGAAATGATAGAACTGAAAAACTAGGGCAAGTCCCTATAGCCCTCTCCCTGTTGATGTGCATGATAATACACTACCCACCAGGTAATACTTGCCAAGGATTTAAGATGCTAGATGAAAGGCATTCGTGAAATGCAAAATCCCTCTTATTGTGTTGGGCCCAGAGGCTGTCCCTCTAAGTTCTTTGCAGTGGTGATTAAAGCCATCCCCTTCCATCCCTTCCCCACCTTCCATTGATGTGAGGTTTAATTAATGTGCACTTGGGGTTTAAGATCCCTAGATGAAAAGGGGACCAGATGTGAAAGTTATTATTATTCTGTTCAAAGTACACTGGCAAACTAACATCTGCGGACAAGTTTACCACATGCCACTTAAAATGGGCTAACGAGGGTCAGATACCAAAATATTTAGGAAGGGATTATTGAAAGGCTCGGATATCCTCCAGCTATGTTCAGGCCATCATGAGAAGGTAACACATATGACAAATGGTTCACTTTTCTTAGAACCAAAACATGATCAGACTGAACCAAAATGGGGTGTGTGGAGTGGAAAAGCGATTCGAACCTGATTACAGACAAGAAAGGGGCTCTCAGAGCAAAAGAAGAGGAGGATTTTTCTGTTTTGAAGGTAAATGAAACATCTGACTGCAGAGAACCCTAAATGATCTTGGAGCATTTCTCGAGCACTCTTGAACTCCTTATGGAACTCGTCAGCTACCTACCCTGGCATGATGGAAGTCCTTTTCCTCATCAGCTATAAAGAAAGAGATTTGCACCTAGAGAAGTCAAAAACAAACAAACAAACAAACAAAAAACTTACTAATAGAGACCCAATAGCACCAGTGGGATCAGGGCTGCGTGAGCCATAACAAAGTCAAATCACTGCTCAGACATGAGGATTACTGGCCACAAGGGTGAGAAGGAGAAGGCGGCCTGGCTTACTCTCAACACTGCAGGTAGAAGGATCCTATTAAAACCTCAGTCAGATCATGTCTCCCACCCACCATCCTTCAAAGGCCTCCCTCCTACTGCCCCCTCCCCTGACCACACTCACCTCCTGGAGTCTCCCCCTTGCTCTCTCCAGTCAGGTCCCAGTGGCCTCCAACATGCCAGGCCCAACCTCAGCCCCTCTACCTGGATCACTCCCCGTCTGTTAACAAAAGATCTCACTCCCTTAACCCCTTGCCATCTTTGTTTCGAAGTCACCCATGCAATCCCCTAACCCCCTTATTTAAAAGTTCAAACTCCCAGCACTTCCTAGCTCCCTTCCTAGCTCCCTGGTTCTCCACCGCAGTGATCACCTTCCAACACACTCCAGGTTTTAACTACTTCATCACTGCCTATCTTCTGCCCCCAGAATGTCTACACACGCGTGCAGAGATTCGTCTGCGTCTTGCTCACTCCGGTACCCTCACAATGTGGAAGTGCGCATGGCCCTAAGTGAAGGGCTCCATAAATATTTGTTGAAGACATGAATGATGACTTCAAAAAAGTAAAAGGCAACCTGCAAGGAGAAACGCTGATGTAAACTTCCGGAAAAACTTTTGAACTCACTCAGTTCCATGTTAATGTGCCCTGTGCACATAGCAACCCCTGGCAGAAAGGTAACAGGATCAAGGCAGGATTGGGCCATTTCCAGTCCCCAGACTACAGCACTTTCAAATACTATCAAGCCCAGCTCCTCCCTCACCATGCCCCACGCAGGGAAGACTGGCTCACATAGAATCGACCCAAGGAATCAGTTCATCAAAAACTGCATCCTTCAGGACTTCCCTGGTGGCGCAGTGGTTAAGAATCCGCCTGCCAATGCAGGGGACACGGGTTCGAGCCCTGGTCCGGGAAGATCCCACATGCTGTGGAGCAACTAAGCCCATGAGCCACAACTACAGAACTTGAGCTCTAGAGCCCATGAGCCACAACTACTGAGCCCCTGTGCCACAACTACTGAGCCCACACTCCACAACAAGAGAAGCCACCGCAATGAGCCCGCGCACCGCAACGAGGAGTAGCCCCCACTTGCTGCAACTAGAGAAAGCCCACACGCAGCAACGAAGACCCAACGCAGCCATAAATAAATAAATAAATAAATAAATAAATAAATAAATAAAATTAAAAAGAAAAAATCCTGTGCTCTGCCTATTCATCCTTGCCCCCCGCCCCCCCCAGTTTTGCCTTTTTCCAGCATGTCATATGGTTGGAGTCATGCAGTATGTAACTTTCTTAGATTATCTTCTTTCACTTGGTAACGTGCATTTAAGTTTCCTCCATGTCTTTTCATGACTTGAAAGATAGTTTTTAGCCTTGAATAATATTCCATTGTCTGGATGTTCCACAGTTTATTTATGCATTCACCTACTGAAGGACATCTTGGTTGCTTCCAAGTTCTGGCAACTATGAATAAAGCTGCTATAGACATCCGTGTGCAGGGTTTTTGTGTGGATGCTTGTACGTTTTTAATAGCATCTTAAAGAGAGAGAAATGTAAAGCACAACCTTAGTGAGTTGAAGACAAAATAGGCTTCACACTCTCGAAGAAAGTCCCTCTTTCTAAGAATAATTTTGAGAAGTTAAATTTGTCAAAGAAGTCTGGTTTTAGTTTTATACACACATGAATTCATTTCCAACACTATGGTTTTTTCAAGCACTTCAAATGGATTATAAACTCTGAAACGTCATACAAGTTTTGAATATTTTCTTTTGTCCCTATTAATAACATCTCTCTGTGGGGCTTCCTTGTCAATTCCATTACACTTAGTCCATTTTCCCCAACTGGTACCACCAGCTCCTCCTGAGTTCTGTTGCGGGATCCACCATACCTGAAATATCCATCCATGCCTGAATTCCATGAGCCTCTCACTAAGTAAGGCACACAGTAGGTGCTAAAAACAACTGCTAACTAGTAAATGCATCTGAACATTCCACCAAGTATTCAACCAAGATTATGACAAATTTCCAGACAAAGATTCATAAAAGTCCCTGGACACAGGTATAGAAACAAATTAGAAAAGTAAGCATGCATTCAATCAACTATGTCAAAATCCACATACTATTAAGCAAAAACCAGAGAAAGGTGGGCATTTTAAGTCAGAGAGATCCATCTCTTTAGAAAAGAGGAGCTTACCACCTCCAAACACAGACTGCAGGCCCTCAGGCCCTCACGGCTCAAAGGCCTACCAGCCACAGCACCTCTCAGGGGAAACGTGAGCAAAGATGGTATCCAAGAGCCCAAACGTGTAGGACATGAAACACCAGTAGAAACCACTTCTCAACGATTCCTGAAGTCAAAATTCATTCTCAATTTCTAAAATCAAAATGAATTCCCACGCAACCATACTACTCAGGACGGAAATCCTCGACCGTACCACACCAGCTCTAAAAACTCAAATCGAATCACAAGACAGTTCAGAAGGCCTTCCATTTTATAAATGTAGACATTTACAAAATGTCTACTCAAGGCTGACATTTTGCAGACAAATTTCCCACATCCTGTATCCTACCACATTCAAAGTATTCCTGGGCTTTCACACCCACTCCCATTTGTGAGTTAAAAAAAGGACCAGAGAGGAGGCCAGGTGGATAAACTGACAGGGGTCACCTGAACTAATGCCCCCACTTGCAGGATTTCAACTGATTTCAAATTGTAGAAATAAGAGGCAGGCAATCCAAGTTTAAATGCCAACTTGATGTGTTCTTGAAAAGATGGAAATATTTAATATTCAGATCTGCTTTTTGCTTTCTTTTAAACCATAAAGTCCCAATGAAAAAGTAATCCATGTATAATGTATCTGATTACTCGGAGAAAGCAAGTATGCACTCCTATGTTCCCTTTATCTAGCAACAAAATGGTGTGTTTCCCCATTTTGGTTAATTTCTCCACTGCTGAAAATTACTTCCAGATCCAATCTCTTCTTTAGTTTACATTTCCATCCTACATGAAACCCCCTACTCCTGGAATAAAAAAGGAAAGAAAGAAAGAAAGAAAGAAAGAAAGGAAGGAAGGAAGGAAGGAAGGAAGAAAAGAAATCACAACCAGAAGATAACACAATATTTTAAATACAACACCAAAAACATAAAATTCAGCTGCAGCATCCGGGTCTAAAACAACATGTTTAAATAAACAACGCAGTAATATCAAGCTAAAAGTTGAGTCTTGATACATAATACCCCTATTACAGGTTTACCATACAGAGAGAAACTTCTGTACGTCACAAGGACCCCAAGGATATAATTTCCTGACCCAAGCAACTGGCTCACCAAATGTTCAAGGGTTAGGAAGAGCTCAAGTCAAGAAAACCTGGGTCTCTTCACTTCTAGCCCAGTGTTCTTTTCATATTTTATTGAATAAACACTAGCAAATAATGATAATCATTTTGTTTCACCACAAATGACTGAGTTTATTTACCTCCCTCACCTAAGTTTTTAAAAAAATAAAAATGACCATTCGCCAAAAGAGAAAACTCACTGTGCCCTAGCAGGGGATAATTTCTAGCAGTATCAACACTGACAGTGGAACCACCACCAAGGAACTGAGTAATAAAACTCCCATGTTCATATTCATGCTATTTATATGATAATTAAAATCACCCTCCAAGGATCTAAAATGTCAGTAGGTTAGATCTTTTCATGACTGAATGGCCCATCAGGCATCCACACAAACTAGATTCCTCTAAATATTGAAAACAGTGGAGCAGAAACTAAGCGCCCATATTGGTTGTTTGCTGCTGATTCTTAGACAGAAAGAAACACTGAAGATGTACTGACTGTCCCAGCGACACAGGAAAATCAGAATTGGGAAGAACCACAGAGGCCTGGGGGAGTTGGGCGTGCAAACTGCCCACGTGTCTACCTGGACTTAACTGTGCACCGCTGTCACCCTTCTGTCTCTCTGCCTCACTTTCCTCACCTGTAAAGCTGGAATGATAATAGTTCATTGGGTCATTGGGAAGATTAAATGTGTTAGTCCATTTAAAACTGTGCCAGGCAGAGAGCAAATACTTAATAAACAAGAGAAATTAGTATTAATATTATTATTAATGATTTTCCCAATCATTTCACCATTGAATGACAAATGTCCCGACCCTTCAAATGTACCAAAATTCTAGACGATCTCTCTCTTAGTTGGCCCCCTACTAACTTTCCCATGGAGTTATCTTTTCTCGCCTTCTACACTATAAGCTCCTTGAGGGCATGTGAGCTGCGCTCACACCTCACTGAATCACCCGAGGACACCTCCAAGGACAGTACCCAGAGCCACCCAATGAGTGACTTGTGGAATGAACGAATAAATAAACTATCCCCCCTCCCCCTCCCAATCAGTATGAAGCCTAGTAACTAGATGTCAATCTGTTAACTTGAATACATTATCTCAATTTGGTTTGTAAATGTATTAGAGAAGTAAATAGCAACAGTTATTACCCAGAGGCTGGACTAGGAAAAGCTTTCAATCAACCCTTGCGGCTTTTGCCTTTTCCACTTGGATGGAACTCCATGCTTGGTTTGCATGCAGGCAATTGCAATTACCTCCAGTGTTCCTTCTAAAGCTAAAACCACAAACTATTTGATTGTCACAGACTGTCAGCCCTTGATTTTTCTTCCAGGCGTGATTCTGCTCCCTCATGCCCTCCCTGTCTGGGGGTTCTTCATTACCACGCTTCCCATTTCTATCAAAGCCTTCGGTCCCCATTACACAGATTGATGCTGTTGGACCAGCAAAGGGGCCCACTGATAACATGGTCCCCACCGCTCTATCTCAACTCTCCTGGGATTTCAGACACTTTCACCTGCACCTCCAGCAAAGATAACCCAGGCCTCTGGAATGAATTTTTTTTCTAGCTCTGAAGGTAATTATCTGCAGTCCCATCTCTCTCTTCCCCACCCCAGTCCATTCACATTCTCATAATAAAACCGAACTCCACGGAGCATCAATTAGGAGCAGAGGGAAAAGCCTGTGCTTTGCGCTGACTGGCTTCTTCCCAAGCTAAACACACTTATGTAAACCTGACTCCATTGCAGCCCAGCCCGCACACGTATCAGGGCACCCAGCTCTTCCGGAGCTAAGCTTTTGTTTACCCACTGTCAAGTGGGTATTTCCCAGTCAGCCTCTCCTCCCATGGAGACTGGCGGCAACCACCCCTACCCCCTACCCAGGCAACCAAATGTGACATCAAAGGAGCCCCCGGAGTGGCCATCTGTCCCTGCCATGCCAATGTTTATGCAATGTGGGCAGGAGAGGGACAGGACGACCAAAGAATCCAGGGCATCCTGCTGCATCATACCCAAGGCAAGGACACCCCAGGCTGCATGTGCTACAGAGTAAGTGACAAGAAAGTCCTCAGTCTGGCCGGAGAGGTTCCTTCTTCTTAAAAAGAAGGCTGAAACTATTTAACTTTCCTGAGGGTGTGCAAGGAATGGGCTTGATATGTTTCACCTGTGGGTAGGCATCTAAAAATAAAATCAGCTCCCTAATTTTGCAGTAACTTTGTAATATTTTTCAAATGTTACACAACTCACCCCCAAAAAGTCCTAGCTAAACATGGTATTTCGGGCAATCCTGCCTTTACCAAATTCATGAACGGTGAAGTGCTAAGAGGAATTGGCTAAGGTAGAAAAGGTAGAGATCAGAAACAAACCCAGGAGTCTCAGAATTCTAGAATCCTCACCAATACACCTCTGTCTATATCTAGAATGGCAGGTCAAGATGTATGAGAGTGTTCATGGATATATAAGTCAGATAAAACCCAGTTCAAATCCAGGGGCACCGCATCTGGTGTGAATTTGGTGAAGTCACGTGGGTTCCATAAGCTGGACTTGGGAAGGACAGCACGTCCGAGGTGGTGGTGAGGTTCGATCACAGACTCTGTTGACGGCACCGAGCAGAATCCCAGGCACACAGTAGGTGCTCATGTACGTGGTCTCTTCTCCTCGGCATCTTCAGTTCTAGCCCAGCCCTCTTTCCAGGACCTCACGATGGGGGCACGCCCAGTTGGCCAAAGAGGAGAGGTCCCTGTGGACGGTGAGGCTGGCCACCAGTTCAAATCCAACACACAGACTCTACTGAGGGACATCACGGTTATTTTTCAAATGGGGGGAAAAGAAGACACTTGACATGCTTCACCTACTATTTTCATAAAGTTTGTCAAACCACATCCCAAGAAGTGGAAGAGAATCCACATTATTCATCACATAAATCTGCTTAAATTCCCTCAGGGGGAAAGACGGCTAGCCACCGTGCTTGAAGCCAGGAGATGATGCATCCACCCTGTGATTCAGCTTGAACAGCTGCAGCGTGAAGACGCGCACACGGGCTTACCCAAAAATGGTCTAACAATTTTTAGATTTGCCGCCTCGCTTATTTCATTTTTTCAATTTTTGTCCCTTGACCTCATGATTTCCCTTCATTCATAGAACCCGGAAACAACCGTGGCATTTCTTTGGACAGCTTGGACCGGGTTTTGATTAATCCCCAAAGAATCAAATCACCAAACGCTTACTGTGTGGTTCTGGGCACCATCGCAGCACTCAAGGATTTACAGTCGGGTTGGGAGGAGAGAAGATAGAAAAGGCAACATCTGACAAATAATACTGGTTCGAGGGGGAAAAAATGACTCTGGGCTGCAACAGGCTGGAGAGGCAGAAAGGAGGAGGTGGGCTTGCGCTGACTCTGATAGACAGCTGGGGGAAAGTCACTCCAGGAGGAGACCCAGTGGACACCTGCCCAGAGACAGGACTCAGTAAGGCTGTTTGGGGACAGTGCAAAGGTCAGCCGGGTCGTTCAGCCACTCATCAAGCAAGCATTTACACAACACCCCATGGCAGTCATTATAATCCACGATGAGGCAAATAAACAGAAAAGGATGAGTAGCCCTGCCTTGGAGAGACACACGGAAGCGTTCTGGTTAAGAGCACAGCCCCTGGAGTCAGGCGACCGGGATTCAAATCCCAGCTCCACCCGCTTCTAACGCTGTTACTTGGAACGAGTTACTTAAGCCACAGATGAGAATTCCTGTTTAAGTTACTTATTAGAAGCATTTCCAGAGAAAACCAGTTTGGGAAGTAGGAGAAGGAAGCCACAGGGGCTCTCTGGAGACAGGACAGGGGAAAGAAACCTCAGAGTTGTCCTGAAATACCTGTGCCCTCCTGATGGTCAGCCCTAGCTAAGGACTGCCCCAGGGGTACAAGGATTCCAGTCAAAGGGGAATCAAACCCTGAGGCCAGCTGGCCAACAAAGAGAAGGGGTTGCTGTCTGGTGGGGTGAAAGCATGTGGGGGATGCACGAAAGATAACATGGATCTGAAAGGATGGGGACAGAGCACAGATGGCATGTGCTCAAGGGGTTAATCGTTTTTATCATTATTGTATTATTATCCTTTATATTATTTTTACCCCTTAAAAAAAACCCAATAACCCAATTATGACAAAAGAGCGAGAGGTCTCCAGGCTGCCATGTGCAGACAGAGAAAGGCGTGGCTAAACCTGCCAGTCTGGATTCAGGCAGCCAGGAGAACAGGTAAGACAGGAAGAACAGGTCACCAAGACCCGCAAAGCAGGCCTGAGATGCTGGTGGGAAACTACAAACTACAGGGATTAGAATGCAAAAGCGTGCAGACCTCACAGAAGAAAGTTAAAAACAGAACTACCATATTATCTAGCAATCCCACATCTGGGTATTTACCCAAAAGAAATAAAAGCAGGATCTCAAAAAGATATTAGCACTGTTCATTGCTGCATTATTCACAGTAGCCAAAATGGGGAAACCACCTAAATGTCCATCGATGGAGGAATGAGGGGAAAAAAAGGCGGTATACATGTGTGCACACGTCAGCACATGCACATGCGTGCATGCACACACTCCAGAATATTATTCAGCCTTCAAAAAGAAGGAAATCCTGCCATATGTGACAGCACGGATGAACCCTAAGAACATTATGCTGTGTGAAATAAGCCAGTCACAGAAAGACAAATGTTGCGTGATTCCACTTATATGAGGTATCTAAAATAGTCAAACTCATGAAAGCAAAGGACAGAATGGTGGTTGCCAGGGGCTGGAGGGAGGGGGAATGGGGAGGTGCTAATCAACAGGTATTAAATTTCAGTTACGCCAGATGGGTAGGTTCTAGAGACTCGCTGTAAGATACTGTACCTATTGCTAATACTGTATTGTACATTTAAAAATCTGATCAGACGGTAGATCGCATGTTGGGTTCTTAATACAGTTTAAAAAAACAATTTTTTTTTTAATTGCAGGGCTCATGCCTCAGGAAGCATCTGTGATTTACCCTCTCCATCAAATCGGTAGTCACATCTTTTGTTCAAATCCTGGATCAACTAGCATAGGACCAAAATCTGATACATGTTAAGTAATACAGCATAATGTACCTACTAACAAGGCTTGAGTGGCTTTGTTCATGGGAGGAAGGCAAACTTGAAAAGAGTAAGTACAACTCTGTGTAGTTATAAAGCCCCTTTTGGTCTAAATCATCCTCTCCCAGTGAAGTAGAGGGGGGCTGCTCAGGGCACACGTCACGGTCCCCACGTGGCAGAAAGAACTGAAGAGCACAAGTCCCTTTTTGCTGGGTTTGCCTAGAAGAGCCTCATGCCATACACAGGAAGTAGGAAAGGGGTCTCTGGAGCAGATTTCTTTTCTCTAAGTGCCCGCACATCGTGTTCCTTTACCATTGGATCCTTCCAGCGGGAAGCCCCTTGCCTCTCATGCAATGATGACTTCCCATCTGAGCACAGCAGTGACGCCCACGTGAAATATTCCACTGTAACCACACCCACTTCCCAGTTTAGATGAAGTTTAGATGGAGGCTCACCCTCTCTGTTAAAAGTAACATGATCTCATGTCCAACAGCCCAGAAAAAGCCCGTTCCGATACCAAGCTTCCCCTGCTGCTGTCCAAATCGATTCCTTTTTCCCCTTTTCTGGTGTCGTGAGGGCAGGCAAAGGAAAAGCCAGGAAAACAAAGGTAGGAAGGTTACCCTGGAAAGCCTCTAAAATAATAGAATCTGAGAATCAACGGGAGTCTTCTTCCTCATGACTCAAGGCGTAAGGAATCAGTGCACAGGGGTGAAGGGTCACACCCACCCAGCTCACGGTGGCCCTGACTTGGGGTGCACCCCTACCCCCTCCTCATCAAGCCCGAAAGACTGGCCTGTCCATGCGAATGACCCAAGAAGAAAGGGACCCCGCATCAGAAGGTTCCCGGGAAATCAGTTTCAAAGCCTCAGATTCTGACTGGGTAGAATCAGAACCCCTCTTCCCACCGAAACAACAGTCACAAATAATGAACCTCCTATTGTCCCGGAACAGGAGGATTCGGGCAGGATCATAAGACAAGAAGGTCTTCAAACGCTTGACTCTTCATGTCCCAGCCTTCAGCAAACACCCCACTTACCCCATCCCCAAACAGAAGAGGCTTCTCAAGATCTCCAGACGTGCCATCCGCAGGGGCAGCTCACATTCTAGGTGAGAGGCTAGGATACAGAGCATCACACCCCATGGTACCAACCCTCCTCCTCCTCCTGGCCTTCGGGTCTAGAAAGGTGGGCCTCAGTCCACTGGGGTTCTACCTACAAGAGCAGACACAGGTAAAGAATGGGTTTTGTGCTCATTTTTTATATTCCTCTAGAGGTTGCAAGCTCCTCCTCTGAAACCTTAATGAGATAATACAGGAAAAGTACCTCATATGTTGTAGACACTAAATAAATCAGTTATTTAGTATTCATATTTTAATAGTCAAAGCATTTACCAGGCCCTTATTCCACTAAGGCTTTGTAGAAAGCACTTTGGCCATGCTTATTTTTGCCCACCCAAATCTCATAATTTATAAAAGTCAGAATTCTCAAACACTATAAAGCGTATGATTCCAAGGTATCACATGAGGCTCTATGATCTAGTCCAAGATCTCACAAATCCATCCCGAACCATTAAAAAATACAGCTTTCCAAAAGTGATGACCTCTCCCCCAAAACTTTTACCAATGAACACCATGCTCATACTTTATGTTCAAGCAAGAGAATCAAAATAAACTGGGGAAGCGATGCTGTAAAACACTAAGGAAGACTATGGGCCCTCTTGTTCTCCATCCTCATAAAAACACCAGCTAAAACAAACAGCAGCTCCGGTGCTGTTAGTCCGTGCTCGGGGTCACAGCGGACAGGCCAGACCAAGGGTAGTTAGTTAATCAATCTGCTGTCTTGGAAAATAACTCCATGGCAGAGGCCAATTCACTCCACAAAATGTAAACCAAGACTCACTCCTTGGGCAGAACAGCAAATGATGTTGGCACCACACCATAAAGCCTTTTCCCAGATCACAATCCCTTCCTGTGCCCTGTTCAGCACTTTGCAACACTGGATGCCTAAATAAATCTTAACTAATTATGCCATATATTCCCCAGGATCTTTTTAGTGGAGAAACCCCACGGAGCAAACAGCTAAAGTTTGGTGACTTCAATAATGCTATAATCCTTTGTGCAGGAATATTAACCAGCCGACCTCCTCTGCCCTGTGTTCTTCCTTTCCCTTCTTGGTTATGAGATCAGCCGTAGCATCCAACAATCCACACTTCCCCCCAAAGCACAGAGGAACTGCAAGCTTAGGAAAAATATTCTAGGAAAATGCAGCGGCAATACAAAATCGATACGGTGATCATCAGCCCTGTCTACCTCCCAGTTAAATTCTGGAGTAACTAAACACACTTTGCCTTTAAAGAAGCAACCCCACTAACTTACAAACCAGTTTCTGCCAAGTTTTGAGCTTTGTACCCATTTCATTTGTACCCTAAAGACAGCAAAAAAAAAAAAAAAAAAGGAAGGAAGAAAGGAAAGGTAGGGAGGGAAAGAGGGAGAGAGGGAGGGACTGAGGAAATAAGAACAGAGAAGTGAGACCCTCAAGGAGGTGAGATGAACTGAAGGAAAAAATAACAATGATCCCAGGAAGATAAGATTAAAAGTGGAGGGGAAAAAATATACAGCCAGTTTACCACCAATCAACTAGGATAAGATGAAAATACTGAAAACATGGAAAGTGCCCCTGGTAATTCCATCTCCCCATAATGAAGAAAAAACAAATGATAGAAGCGTTATTGTTTTATTCTGTTGCAATAACCTTGAAGGAAGGCACTGAGAGAACTACGGTATTGGAAAAGGGTAGGAGAGGAAAATACTCAATGTACTACAATTTAATAAGTGTCTACTTTGTGCCAAACCACGAGACAGGTACCTTACATGAAAACTCATATAGAAATCTCACAGCAGCACCCCCAAAGCAGTTTTCATTATTTCCATCTCACAGTAGGGGAAATGCAGGCTCAGAGAGGTTAGGTAATTTTCCCGGGGCCACTCAGCTAAACGTGACAGAGCAGGAATTCAAACCCAGCTCCTCTGACTCCGAAGTTCTTGTTCTTATACTGCCACATACTCAGAAAGATTTTCTGAGAAAACCAAAATGCCAAGGCTCATGCATTAAATATGAACCAAAATGAAACATTCTTCCTCAGTCATTACAGCAAATTTGCTGTGCCTCAGTACAAAGTTAACCTGTATTGTTAAGCGGGTTGAAAGCACCTCCAATTCACATTAAATTACCAGTAAGTCTTGTGTAAGTTCTAGTTAGATGTTTCTAAAACAATTTCGCAGGGTGTGTCCCAGTGAATATACAAAACCCACCTTACAACAATTTGATCCAACGTGTGTAATACTCAAGAATACAAGGTATGTTTTCATAAAACTAAAAAACATTATGTCAAAAACACATAAAGATAAATATATAATGTCTTCTTCCATACAACTAGTAGACTCAGTTACTTAGTTTTAAAGGATCTTAAAATCTTTTTTGACAGAGTTCCACAGGGCAGAATTTTTTAAATGCATGTAAATTTAAAAGAAGTAGTGTTTGTTTATGCTTCATTTAAAATACAAACAAAACCAAAGTTGGGTCTTTCAAAAGACCAATAAAACTGATAATACTTTAGCAAGGCTGATCAAGAAGAAAAGAGAAAAAAGGCACAAATAACCAATGCCAAAAATGAAAAAGGAAACATTTCTACAGATGCTATAGTCTTTAAAAATATTATGAAAGAATATTATGTGTAACTTTATACCAATAAATTTTTAAATAAAATGGGAAAATTCCCATTTTAAAAAACAAAAACAAAACTAGCTACTAAACCAAGATCGTCTTAACGGTCCTATTTCTGTTGAACAAATTGCACCGACAATAAGTTAAAAAAAAAAAAAATTCAAATAGCCAGAGCCAAACCAGGTTATTTATGGGAGAGGTAAAGGAACCATAAGAAAAAAAATGATACAGAAGTTGTAACACCTGCAAGGTCATATAGTAGAATTAACCTAATTTCAAATGTCTGCGTGATGATGTCCCCCAGCAGTCCCACATGACAGTGTCTAGAAACCTTTATGAATGATATATTCCCCTTTCTCCAGCGGAGGATTACTGTTCCATAAAACTCCACCAACAAGGGTCTATTAGTCAGTTTAACCAGAACTATCACCAGATTCATTCTGGTTGTCTTTGCTGTTGAGTGAGTTGCTAAAGGTTCCTTGGGAGGCAGGAGGAATCAACAGCAAGTTCATATCTACCTGCATGTTCTTCTTGAGTCCATAGCAAGCTAGAAAGCAGGGCTCCAGCAGCTGTGACAGCCTGGACCATGCAACCTGTTGTTCTTCCCTGGGACATATCTAGATTGGTTGAAAAGTAATTTCATTTTACTTCTGTATCATAAACCTCAGGGAAGCTGAAGGGTGAAAGCAAACTATGTAAAACTGTGGCCACAGCTGTCCCCTGAGCCCCGAAGTTCAAGTGGAAGGTGGGCTGGGAAAGCCAGGTTCTTCCGTTCTGGTATTAGAAGAATGACAGAATCAGCTACTAACATCCACCTAATCGCACCCACCCCAGAACTGGGAGAAACATTTGTAAAATAAAATTTGGTTTTCTACAAATATAGTGAGATCCACACATTTATTCACCTTCTTTTCTGGCCCTAAAAGTAAGACAATTCTCTAAAAATTCTTACAAAGCATTAGCTTACAAAACACACACACACACACACACACACACACACACACACACACACACAGCTCCCACGGCTCTGTACTAACCTGCTGATCAGATATGAAATAGATGACACAGATAATAGTTAACCCTAAAGCCTCCATCTAACTCCCTCTGCAGTGAGTAAACACCACACATGTCAAAGGAAAGCTCCTGAGGGCCTCGAAATAAAACCTAAAGAATGTTTGCACTTGGCCAAGTTCATCGTTTGCTGAGACATATGAAGTGTCTCTTGCAATCATCCCAATCCCAGTACCACCCTCCACCCAAACTTCCTCTCCCCTTCCCAACCGAAATTGACTTAGGCAATCAATCTAAAGATAAACCAGCTGCCACAGAAAAACTAACATTTTTCAAAAAAAAAAAAAAAAGATCCACATAAACAGATAACACCTCAACAGCCAGGAAGCCTTGAACCTGAACTCACTTAAATCAGACACAAAATTAACGAGAAACCGAGACTTCCGATGGATGCCTCACTGCAGAACTCCCATCCAGGAGCCTGTTGGGTGCCACAGCTTCAGATATTCCTTTGGAAGTTTCTGTCACTTAAATCCCAAGACTTTCACGGGGGTCATTTTCAGAGACACTGAGCTGTAATTACTGAACGCGCAGCAGGGCCTGCGGGGACAGGGGGCATCTTTGGTGGGTAACATGATCCCACAGTCTCCTTCCCGATCCCGGACTCTGTGCGCGGTCCCTGGTTACAGAAGGCAAGTGAAGCGCTTTCGAAGCCCGAACCCCTTTTCCCTGACGCTAAAACTTACATGGGTGGCGTCGCTGGGCAGCCCCAGGGCAGCGTGGAGTCGCGGCTCGCCGGCCCCGGGCGGGGGGCTCGGGGCGCACAGGTCCCCGCGCGGCAGCTGCAGAACCCGGGGCTCTCATCCCGCCTCTCCTAGCCCAGAGCCACCCTCCGAGGCTGGCCCACACCACCCAACACAAAGAAATTTGCCGGTGAAAAGAAAGGGTTTTTAAATTCAAGCTCACCACTGCTCAGCAAGGCGCACACGCTGCTCCCGTCTTGCTTCCCATCTCTCAAACTTCCAGCAACAGAAATGAGGAAGCAGCAGCCTTCCCCCGGCTTCTGGCAGTGGGAGTGGGCGTAACTTGTGAAGTTTCGTGCTATGATGAATCTGGTCATTTGGGTGTGTTGGAGAGGGTTTGTGGCTCCTCCCCGCCCACCGTCACCTCTCTCCTCTCCGCCTCCTCCAGTTTAATTCTCCCCTTTGGAACTGGCAACGCCGCAAACTCCCCTGCGCTCAACTCCTCCCATCCTTAGGGGAAATTAATTCCTAACGGGTTTTAATCATTTTACAGATGAACCTGGTCGCCCTGCAGAAAGCCTAAGTTCTTGTCAAATTATTTTTCGATAGCACATGGCAAGAAAGCAGTGCCCCTTACCGGATTTAAGTGGCTATAAATCTTCAATAACTGCTCAGCACCCCCCTCTTCCCCCGCAGGAATGTGAGCGCTTCAGCAAGTGGAGACCTAATTCCTGAACATCTAGTTTAAAACAGTGGAGGACAGGGAAAAAAGAAAACAAACAAACAAAAACAAAAAACAAAAAACACCTTTCAGGGCTTCCCTGGTGGCGCAGTGGTTGAGAATCCACCTGCCGGTGCAGGGCACACAGGTTCGAGCCCTGGTCAGGGAAGATCCCACACGCTGCGGAGCAACTAAGCCCGTGCGCCGCAACTACTGAGCCTGCGCTCTAGAGCCGACGAGCCACAACTACTGGGCCCACGTGCCACAACTACTGAAGCTCACATGCCTAGAGCCCGTGCTCCACAACAAGAGAAGCCACCACAATGCGAAGCCTGCGCACCGCAAAGAGTAGCCCCCGCTCGCCGCAACTAGAGAAAGCCCACATGCAGCAACGATGACCCAATGCAGCCAGGAACAATAAATAAAATAATAAAATAAATAAATTTATTTTTAAAAAACACCTTTCAGCTGGCTATCTTTCCTTTAAAGCTTATTACAAAATATTTCAGATATACAAAAATATATTTGAAAATAATATAATGAACCACGCAACACAAAAAATTAAAATTACCAATCTTGTTGAAGCCATCTGTAAACACCTCCCTGAAATGCATCCCCCTTTTCCTCCTCTTTGAAATATAACTGCTATAAATTTGATCTCCCATGAGCAATTTTTATATCAGTTTCTAAAAATTCTAAAGGACACATGCTAACAAAGTGCACCCGAAAGCAATCCAATGAGTATCTTTTAGCTGGGCTTGCTCTTTATTTCCCAAACAGAAGTTAAATTAAGTAAAACTTAAAAGGACTACACATTAAATGAAGCCTCAGGTGGCTGGTTAAAGAGAATGAAAGAAATCACAGTATAAGAAAATAGGATATCTGGAATGACAAGCAAGAGGCCGTATCTGAAAGAGTTGAAGCATTCATGGATGAAATTGATAGATTAATACAGCACTATCACTTTACAAGGTTAATAGCTGTGTCAAAAGCCAAGGATACTGACCCGCATTGCAAGGGGCTTTTTTCAAACAAACAGCCTACAGAAACAGAAACACAGCATTCATCATTAAAGAAGTCCTAATTGCTCAAGGGCCTGCCAGAGTTATTACAGGCTGGGAGCAATACTCAGAAAAGGGAACCTTCAAGATAATCGTGATAAAAATCAAAATGGTAAAAACCATGATCCGTTCAAAATTGAATAAGAAGTAGATGCCTAGCTCATCTTTATATTCCCAGTACCTTGCAGAGAGGCTAGCATAAGTAGAAATTTAATAACTATTTGATAAATGAATGAAGCAAACAAACAAAAGAATGCTCATGAAGACTTCTGAAGGAGCAGGATGAAAAAAGAAGAGAGTGTTTGGATAGAGCAGTGGTCCTTAACAGGAGGTGACTTTGCCCCCAGGGAATATGTAGCAATATCTGGAGACATTCTTGGTTGTCACGACTTGGGGGTGCTATTAGCATCTAATCGGTAAAAGTCAGGGATGTTGCTAACCGTCTTAAAAAGCACAGGAAAGCCTCCTACAGCAAAGAGTTATGTAGCCTAAGATGCCAATGCTGCTAGTAAGAAACTCTCACATAGAGGTTTCACTATCAACTGTCGATTAATTGACTTATTCCATCTATGACCATCAACATTATAAAGAGACTCTCCTGGGACTTATGAAAATACAGCATAGCATTTCTCCTTCATTTCCACTGTGCAGCATTTGATGGCTGAGGACCATCTATGCAGGCTCAGAAGAAACTGGGCACTGGGTT
Source organism: Balaenoptera borealis (assembly GCF_965194805.1). NCBI lineage: Eukaryota > Metazoa > Chordata > Mammalia > Artiodactyla > Balaenopteridae > Balaenoptera > Balaenoptera borealis. The sequence continues at coordinate 13,808,364 of NC_138862.1, read as the reverse complement.
CAGAATCAGTAAAGCAGTTTACTGGCTTGGGGCACAGCCTCAGGTCCATGCAGCTCACTAAGCCAACAACTTGTGTTGAATTTGGATGATGATAATCAAGAAGGGATTGGGAGGAAGAGGATGGAAAGCCAGAGTATCAGCTTTAGAATCACTGTATGGTTGGGGAAGGAGGCATCGTGTGCAAAGTGAAAGAGATGTGAAAGATACACAGGGTCAGGCTTATCCCGGACACACCAGTCATTTCTCTATTGACAGTCATTAGCAGGAGACACTCCATTGAGAACAGGCAGGACATTTAATCTCATTACAGCTTATCGAAAAGCAAGTTACAAATCACTTACAGGAAAAAGAATGCAAGCATCACAAAGTTTACCGGTCAGGGTGAAGGACTTACAAAGTGGAGACATCTTTTCTACAGGTTTTTCTGGTCTCATCATTACTTAAGAAGTATTTCTCTTAACTGGAATGCCACATTTTTTTTTTTCTTTCTTGAATAAGAAAGCATTTTGCTGTTGCTGTGGTGGGGGGGGGCAGGCAGGGGCAGTGGGTTTTTTCATCTTGAATCCCCCTTGAAACCTAACAGATGGTAGGTTCTCAATAAATGCATGTGGGATTAAACTGAAGGAGTACCCCACTTTATTGCTCACCTCTCAGGCCAGGAAATAAAGAGTCCCCTATACTTGCTTCTGGGGGAATCCGCAGGGCACCCTGAGTTCAAGAGTCTGAGTGACCTGTGAGCGCATATAAAACCTGCTGGTTTCATTCAGTGGCTGACAGATTGCCAAAGACCTGACACAGGTGAAAGCCCGTCAAGATCAGAACCCAAGAGGTCCCCAAGCAGCGGCCACCAGCCTCACAGTGGGACGTCTCTGTGCACCAAAGAGCTTACTCCTATAACAGAAGGAAGAGTGTCAAGCTGTGGGTCCCCTCCAAACACCACTTGACAAATTGGCGTTAAGGAAGACACTTGAGCCCTGCTTAAGTTACCAGCTTCTTAACCTGAGGTTTCTGATGCCACTCATTTTGCTTTTAAAAAGTCATATGAATTTAGGAAAAGAAAAAGCGACCGCAGTTATGAGCCGGACCAAAAGAAATGAACTTAGGCATGAACGTACAGTATTTCTGTTCCAGAGAAATGCAACCAGTAGAGGGCGCACAACTGACTTTTGTTTTTAACAAGTACCCACCATCAGGATAAACCTGGGGACGATGTTAAGTGAAGCAAGTTACAAAAATAATCACGCACTACCATATGGGAAAAAAAAAAAAAAAGATTAAAAGCTAGCCTCCTCATTTTATAGGTCTGATTTAAGGTCTTCAAAATATATACTGTTTTCCAAATTTAAATGGCACCATAATAGCATAATTCAACATTTAAGTAGATAAGATAGGCACCGAACACAGCATGTTTAATTTAAAACTAAAATGTTTTGCTTTTTTTCCTAGGAGTGAGCAAAATTAAACTTGCTCCATAATTTATAATGCTCTATTTTATTTTTATTATTTTTAGTTTCATGTTGGGTAAGAAGTTTTTCATACGCTAATGTCCACTGTAAATGTTTTCAAAAGCCTTTACTAAGTGATGGTGCTAGACCAACACCACCATGTCACTAGTCCAAAAATTTGGAATATATTTCCAAAATGTTTATTTTCACTTATATTAAAAGTCATCCAGCATTATTCTTCCTATTTCTGTAGACTCTCAAATTTCCACAATCTGATTCAATCAGCTTAGTATTTCACTATTGAAAGGCTTAGAATTATTTGCAGATATAAAGTTTGTGTCTCCTTCCTTTTGAAAAATATAAATTAAAATGTTTAAAAAAGAAAAAAATAATTTTGAAAAAAACTACAAGCCACGACACCCTTATATGGTATTTATACTGTAAATGGATATTACACAAGGGCTAGCTCAACAGACATAATTAATTATAATTACTTACTCACTCAATTAATACCTGTTGGGAAACAACATTTGGTATGTGGGGAAGAAAGCCACAAAGGGTTAAACTTCTCTCCTTCCCTTTGTCAGTTGAATTTACACTAAGAAACAAAAAAATTCCAGAGAGTTTATCTTCCCCAAAGACTTTTACTCAGTCTTTAACTTGCTTAGATCTACAATTGCATTGTAGATCTCACTGCATACGGCTATTGCATTAGATCTACAATAGCTGGCTTTTAAAATTCCTTTTAAATTGTGCTCTCAACAACACAAATGCCTTCCTTAAACAAGAAGCTTCTGGTTTATCTGTTCAAGGGTCTTCAAAACCAACTTGCTCAGGAATCAAGGCAGCTTAACCCAAAAGCATTACAATCAGCTGAACTGCCAAGGTCTGCAAAGTTGTTACCAGTGCCTGCAATGGAGCTTCCCACCACCTTCCCCAGCTTGCATATGGAGCTAGGAAGGAGGGTTCCCAGGAACAAGGTAAGCAGTGCTCACACCAACCTGCCATCACCTGTGTCACCTTGTATCAGCAACAAAGCTGGGGAGAAAGTGCGTTCTTCTCCTCAAGTTAGGTGCTGCCCAGAAGGGGTGTTAATTAACACAGTCAAATGAGCTGAATCCAAATAAAAAGACGATTCCCCAGCATAATTACAGATCCAAACACAGATCCCGTTAATCCTATGATGTCACTATGGAAATTGAGAAGCTTATTCATGAATACATTTTGCAGCTGGCTGACAACTGATTGCCAAAATCAATTTTTTATATTTGAAACTGATTGAAAGTCTAAATATGGATCCATCCCACCCACTCCCGGGCTTGGTGATCTGAGGATCCGCTCAGGAAACTGACATGTTTGAAAACCCTTGATTCAGCCCTGGATGAGGGCTTCCTTCTCTCTGAGAGAAAACCAAGGTTCGTCCTTTCAGGCAATGTCCTGATATGCAAAGCCCTCATTAAATCTGATTTGATACAAGAACGTTTTACAACTTTAAACTCTGCACCCACCAAACTTAGAGACTCTTAACATAGTTTTCTCTGTCTGAAAACCGAATGCCTAACCAATAGGCAGAAATATTCCTGAGAAATACAACGTCTGCCAAAAAGAGGCCAAGCAAACTCTAATAGTTTGCTTTTAGAGGCCACCTCCAGAATACGCTGCAGTGACTTGAGTGTGTGGCAAGTTCCCTAAAATCTGGAGGCTTCACTTTCCTCAACAATTTAAATGATGGTGTTCAAATGAATTTTCTCTGGCTTCCTAGCTCTATCTTCCAATTATTATGTTTCCATGATTTTAAAATTCCCATTGGCTTTCGCTGCCCCAAATTACATTTCTTTACAGAAGAACTTTTATCTCACATGCCAAGGTCAACAGTTTCAGGACTCAGTGGTGGCCCACATACCTATAACTGAACCCACGCTTGTAACTGGAAGGGTGAAGGGGAGAGGGGAGGAAGTGCAACCAGAGGATAAAGGTAACAAAGAAGACAGAGGAAAAAGTCCGTGAACTCTTAGCCCCTACTAGCAATCGCCCATATGGGGCCAGATGCTGTCCTACCCACACACACAGTGAAGCTGTTGGTTCCAAGGGCCCTGTGTGCCTTGCACAAGAGGTACATGTGGTTGCTGGGGGTGAGAGCATCTGGGTTCTCACTGGTGTGGGATCTTTCAGGCACCTCTCTGCTTGGCTACAATAAACACTAATAATTACCACTGGCACTAAGAGTCGGATCACGCTGAATAACGAATGGACAAAGATAAGAAGTTCTAATTTTCAGACCTGCCTTCTTTCCAAAGAACGTGTAGCCAGGATAACCTTACCATTCAGTACTGTAGAGCCTCCTGGAGAAGCCGGGTCAGGGAGCATTCCCATTGGGGAGGCCTCATCTGGTCCAGGTGAGAAACTTAAAGCAAGCCATCCAGCTTCCCCTTCAGTAAAATGGGAAGTTGAAATCGATGCCTTTTGACAATGGGCTGCATAGGTTAACAGGCTTTGTACGGGCACATGCCTAATATTTTCCCTAAACAGTAAAGGGCACTACACAGGCAAAGTCGGTTTTCAATCAGGAAATAAGCAAAGCCTGTATCTCAAGCTATGATAGTGTTTAGAATGTTTTTGATGTTTTTATGTTGATATTACTACAATATTTTGGTAATGGATAAAGTATAGTTGAGACACTAGTTACATGTCAGATAAGAGAGCGGGGGCCCTTCCAAGACCCCAGAGCCACAGAGAGACCTCTTGAGCCCTCCCTATCGAGTCCCTATTGTGGAGAAGCATCAAGTCCCCTCAAGAGTGTCACTAACAGTGAGCCACATCAGCCCTTGGCGCTCACCAGGGACAGCTAATAAAATAGTATTTGGTTTTGTTTTTCATGAGTGAGAATACTTTTTACTTTTATTTTATATTAAAATACATCAGTAATTGTCATTTCACGTTTTCTGGACCAGAACATATCCAGGTGAAGGTGGGTGGGAAGGACACACCAAGCACTTGGGTACAATGGTGAAGTGAAAAGGACCGCACCCACAGATGCATTTCTAACACCTGACACCTGACACAGTTCTCTGCTAGTGACAGGGACATAATCAATTAAAATTAGGGGACTTCTAATGTTGGGAACATGCTAATGGGAATCCACTTGTCTTGCTTTCCCTTCCAAGCACACAGGCGTGAGATTTTACGGTCTCTAGGAGTACATGGTGCCATTTTCCCCAAACAAAGATCCAACTGCAAAGGTTATTTTCAATCAGGAAATACAACAAGCCTATATCTCAAAATATTAAATGGCCTGAGGTAAGGCAATAGACACATGGAGGGTCACAGACCCATATACATAAGAGCAGAAAGGGGGGAGGGGATCTTACAAATCACTCATTCATCTGAGGTCAGAGGGTTAAGTGACCCCCGTCAGGTTCACAGAATAAAATGATGGTAGATTCAGCCTAGAAGCCAGATCTACTGAAACAAACCTGCTGTACATTCCACCAACTCAATTATTACCTCCTTTTTTAAAAAATTCCATAAAATAAACATCAAAGACAGTATATGCATATATAATTCTGTCCCAACAGTACAAAAGGCATATATAAATTAAAAATGATATACATTGATCCCATCTGAAACTAATAGCAAACCATAATAACTGGATGCATGAGAAATTTCTTGGCTTAATCCCAAGCAAGCAAACAAGAGGATCAGAGACCTGGGATGGAAGGATACAGTCAAGCTAGGATGGCTGAAGGCAGGCTGATTCACCAGCAGACAGCATCCTCCCAAATGCCTGTGGTAAGCTTGGCAAGACTGTGGGGGAAACCTGGTAGAGACATGGGACACATTCATATATGCCCAAGGGGTCATGGAGGCGCCATGGTCAAAGACAAGGACTCCCCCAATTAGGGAAGTCCTACTCCTAGAGTCCCGAGAAATTAAAATATATCTCTACAGATGCTGCAAAACAGCCTCATTTCTCACTTGTACATGAATGTTCACTGCAGAATTATTCACAATAGGTAAAAAGTGAAAACAAACCAGGTGTCCATCAGCAGGTGAATGGATAAATAGAATGTGGTCGGATCCACATAGTGGAATATTACTCAGCCATTAAAAGGATGGAGTTTTGATTCATGCTACAATACAGATGAACCTTGAAAATATTATGCTAAGTGACAAGGTCAGACACAAAAGGACAACTAGTGCATGATCCCACTTATATGAAATATCTAGAATAGGCAAATTCACGGAGAGAAAGAGGAGATTAGAGGTTACCAGACGCTGAGGGGCAGGGGAAATGGAGAGTTATTGCTTAATGGTAACAGTGTTTCTTGGGGTGATGAAAAAGTTTGGGATGTAGAGAGTGGTGATTGCTGTACGACATTGTGAATGTAATTATTGTCACTGAATTATACACATAAAAATGGTTAAAATGGCAAATTTTATGCTATATATTTTTTACCACAATTTTTTTAATGATTCAAAAAATACATATCATTTTCAACCTACTGGCTCAGGTACAGGTAGCTTTTCAAAATACTGCTGTTAAAAACAAAAGTAATCGAAACTTTAAGCACATTAACCAAGCTTTAAAAGGTGCCTTTCTCCTTGTCACATCACCAAGATCTTAATCCTACACATAAAAGAGCAAATTTTTCTCGGATTGTAAGTGATAAAATGGGATTGTCTAATCTATAAAATTAAATCTCTTATAAGCATGAAGACAAAACGAGGCACACCTTTGCACATCAAGAGCTTTCCCAGGTGCCAGGTGTCACACCTGTACGGAATGTCTCTCGCCATGGATCCACTTCCGGCAACCCATCCCAATCCCAAATGTCAAAGCAGAACATGAAGACAGAGAGGGCGGGATCTAAGTCCAGAACCGAAAAAGGAGGAAATAAATCAAATTCAAATTACCAACTGAAAGTACTAAATGGCACACATTTTAACACACCACATTTTACACATTTATCCCATTTAACAGACCTAGACTGGCCAGGAATTCCTTTTCTGGTCACAAGCCTATCACCTAAATTTTTGTAAAGCCTCAGTCCCTCATCTGTAAAATGGGTTATAATAGTATTTCGCTCGTGAGGCTATGTAAGGCTGTCACTGACATTTCCTGAGTACTTTGTGAAAACCATAGGGCTGGGGTCTGCTCATCTATTTTTGTAACTGGTCCTCATGCCAACTCAACGAAGTACTATGACTGGACCCATTTTACAGATAAAGAGACTGAGACACAGAGGTTAAGTGAGCTGCCCTGCCCGAAGCTACTCAACAAGTAGGAGGCAGGTCTGAAAGTCTAACTTGGTCTCGCTTAGGCTGGAACCCCAGCTCTCCCAGATCTCATTGCTACAGCTGGCCTGTAGACTTGTCATCACTGACCTGGGCAGCCTCACATGCATTGCATTTGTTTGTATTATTCTTATCACCTTTAGTGTTCAGACTCTGGGCTCACAGAGTCACAGAGCTGAGTCTGATTCCTGAAGCCTGCACTTACTCACGGGGTACCTCATCTCCCACACAAGGCCAAATGTAGCGGGAAAGCAACATATTTCAGGGTTTGTCATGAAGCTCCTAGAAGGTAATCATCACCCTGTCTGAGAAAGATGACCGAACAAAGTATCTAAGATGAGCAAGTTAAACTGGGCAATAGTCAAAGAATATGCATAATACATGTGTAGAAAATTTCTAAATACATTCAAAGGGGCCTTTCGCATAAGCAAGATCTCCTGCAAGAGGCAAGTTCAAGGTCCGGGTTGAGATAATGAACCATCGGGTGGGTATTTTATACTAACCTATGTGCAATGTTGGTTCACAGCCAAAAGAAATACATCATGAGCAGAATCTTGCTTGAGCTCAACCAGCTCGCGCTCTCCCAGACTTCCCGGTGAAGCACAGCAGGTGATTCACAGGATGACACACTGCTCTTGACGTAGGTACCAAGAGTTACGCGTGCCTACTGGTCAGTATAGAGGAGGCTCACGCAAGCAGGCTGACTGCTGCTTCACTAGATCACCTGAAACACCACAGCTCAGTCTTCCACTCCCAGCTTCGTGGCTTCTGAGAAAAGGAATTTCTCAGCATCGAGTCACAAGGATGCCAACCCGCCAAGCTTGAGAATCCTTGCAGAGGGCTGGCTCGGCTTCAACGCATTCACACAACTTGCTCAGGCTTGGGCTTATGACTCAGGCTCCTCACTCCTCCCAAAGCCCTGTATCCTGACAGCCTTTGTTGGTTTTTCTGGTCACAGATGAACTCAGCCCATTAAAGAACAGCTGTAATCCCGTGCACACATAACTTTCCATTGGCAAAAATTAGTCAGGCCGGCTGGGTGTGAGGTCAGCAGCCTCCTGAAGGAAGACCCCCTACCCCCCCCCGCAAAATATCAAATATAGCTGTTAATGAACTGCCCATTTCCAGTCTCAGAGACACTACTAGCACAGACATGAAGCCTACTGACTCAGTGGACTTCAATAACCAAAAACAGTATTCTTGGCCTTTGGCATCAGCATGGGATTTTGTTTTCATAAGGCCATGGTGCCAGCTCCTGCTATTTGCTCCCATGGGGCCCAGCATTTGTTCTAAATATACATGGACCACAGATCTGAGCTCTTTATTCAGGGTACCTTCTCTGTGAGGTCCTCCCAGCCACTCCCCCAACTGCCTTCCCCCACCTCTCTCCCCCGACACATCTCCTTTCCCACTTCCCTGCTTTATTTTCTCCTCCTTTATACACACACTAAATATTTTCTTATTTTCCCATTTTCTTATTTATTGTTTCTCTCCCCACCCCCTAGAATGTAAGTTCCACAAGAGCAGGGACTTTTATCTATTTTGCTCTCAACTCTATCTCAAGTACCTAGAAGAGGGCTTGGTACATGGTGGACCCTCAACAAATATCTGTGGACTGAAACTGAATACACCCTCGTGAGGACAACCAAGCATGATCAAGACCACCCAGGCCTGAGATCTCTCCTTAAACCACACAGCAAAGTTCTCTGCCGCTTGCCTTTAGAATCCCACATAGCAAGAAGGGAAATAGTGAACAAGGGGAGAAGTATACATCTATTCCACCAATACACAAATAGCTGGGCTTTGCAACTTGCAACCCTCACTAAGAATTTTCAAGACACCGCGTGCTGAATCTCCAAAATACATAGGGTTGTTAACAAAAAGGGGGAAAGATACCAATAACGCCTCCATATAGTCAACCTCAAGGATCCCACCCTCAATTCACTGGCTCCCATCCTCCCGGACCACTCCCTCTCAGACCCTAACCCAAATACCCCTCCACCTTTTGCTGGCCCTCACAGCCTTGCTTCCTCACGGTCCTCCATGGCCCATCATTAAATTCTCTTCCTTACTTCCTTGCCCCTCTATTACTTGGTCACATCTGTTTGGCAAATATGCCAACGTGGTGAAATCCAACAAAGTGCCTGGTTTGCACCTGCACCCAGACAGTTGACTCTGGCTGAGGGAGAAAAAAAACAAAAAAACAACCCACTTGTCTTACTTTAAACCCATGACCACTAATATCAAGTGCCTTTAAATGAAATCAGCCATCTCCCACCAAAGTTCCCAGTCCATTCACACCCACTCATGAATGCACCCCAATGTTCACTGCAGCACTATTTACAATAGCCAGGACATGGAAGTAACCTAAATGTCCATTGACAGAGGAGTGGATAAAGAAGATGTGGTACATATAAACAATGGAATATTACTCAGCCATAAAAAAGAATGAAATAATACCATTTGCAGCAACATGGATGGACCTAGAGACAGTCATACTGAGTGAAGTCAGGTAGAGAAAGACAAATATCATATGATATCATTTACGTGTGGAATCTAAAAAAAAAATGGTACAAATGAACTTATATACAAAGCAGAAATAGACTCACAGACATAGAAAACAAATGTATGGTTACCAAAGGGGAAAGGTGGGAGGAGGGATAAATTGGGAGATTGGGATTGACATATACACACTACTATATATAAAATAGATAACCAATAAGGACCTACTGCATAGTACAGGGAACGCTACTCAATACTCTGTAATGGCCTATATGGGAAAAGAGTGGATATATGTATATGTATAGCTGATTCACTTTGCTGTACAGCAGAAACTAACACAACATTGTAAATCAACTATACTCCAATAAAAATAAAAAAATTAAAAAAAACCAAAGTTCCCAGTCCATTCACACCCACTCATGAAGTTCCCATCTACTCTTCTCTTCCCAGATGCCCAATAATTTCTCCCCATCTTGCTTCTCAGCTGATGATTTTTCATCCTACTTCTCCGACAAAATTGAAGCAATCACATAGGACCACCACCACTTCCTAGACTGTCTATCTATATTTACCAACAAGCATCTATCTGCATCCACTCTACCCTGCTGCCTGGGATCTTAGATAACCATCTACGTCCTACCTCAAACCAATCCCTCCACCTGTGACTAGACCCTCTGCATCCCCCTCCCTCCACTCAAGGACAATGCTCTAGCAATTTCCCTCTCTCTCCTCTACACCATCAAATTCCTTCACTCTACTGGAGCATTTTCATAGGTATGAAAATATGATTTTTTTTGCCTCTAAATCTAAATCACTTCTCAACACCTCCACTGCTGCCACTATAGTCTGAGCCGCATCCTCTCCCTGCTGGACCACAGCACAGCCTCCTACAAGTCCCCTTGTTTCTACACATGCCCATCTGCAGTCCATTCTCATCCCAGGAGCCAGAGGGACCCTTTTAATGTGAAAATGAGGCCACATCCCTCACCTGCTCAACCCAGGGGTAAAACCCAAACTCCTAGGAGGGGCCTACAAAGCCTGTCACCTCTTGCCTGGGCCTCATCATTACCTCTCTGACCTCGTCTTCTGCTCCTTCTCCCTTTGCTCACGCCCCTTTAGCCTCCTTGATGTTCCTTGAACTTTCCAGACATGATCCATCTTTCTGGAACATTCCAGATATGCAGTTAGCTAATTCCTTTACATTCTTTAAGTCTTCATTCAAGTGGTACCTTCTTATTATTGTACCCTAACTGGGTACACTTCCCCACCACAGACTGCCCTTCTCCCCAAAGCAGATCTGCTTTCCTTAACACATTATATCATTTAAGTTTAATTAATTAAAATGAAGAAGTATTAATGATAGCTAACACAATTAACAAACTACTGTTTACTACTTAATGGTAATTCCCAAAGACAGAGATCTTTGTCTCTTTTGTTCACTGAAGTATTTCAACTACCCAGGACAGTGCCTGGCACACAGTAGGACCAAAAAGACCATTTGTTGAGTGAATAAATAGTATTTCTTTTTTACAACACTAGTTGGTAGAAGGGAGGGACAAAAATATGAAAAATAGAGGAAGAGAAGTTAAGAGACACAGAGAATACAGCAAAAAGTGCAATATGCTGGAAAAAAGAGAAAAGGGCAAAAGAGATACAGGCTGGAAATTTCCCAAAAAACACAAATTCAAGACTTATAAAGGCCAAGATCCAAGAAGTCCTACAAACCCCAAACAGAAGAAATAAAAAGATATTTACACCTTGACATGTCACAGAACCGGAAAAGCCAAAGATAGAGAGAAAAATGGTACAAGCAGTAAGAAGAAGACTGATGCCTGCAAAGCATCCACTGGGTGGCCAGCTGACTTCTCCACAGAACAACAGAAGCCAAAGGATGATGAACGGGTCCTTCTAAGTGTTCAAAGAGAAGAACTGCCAACTGAGAATTCCATATTGCAGAAATAAAGGCCATTTAAGACAGTAATAAAATCGTAATGTCTTAGGACGTTTAAAATAATAATATAAAAGAAAAATGACATGCCATAACAGTATCCTATAAACCAGCTGGGGGCAAAGAGAGTTAAATTACTCTAATATCCCAGTATTATCTGGGAAGGATAAAAATACCATTTATGTAAGATTTTGTAATCTCAGGTACCTATGGGTACTCTTGGGTCAAAAAGAGGTTTTATTTAAATAGGTCAGACATAAAAGGCAAATAACTAATAATTCTGATTACATTCAGGATAAAAACGTATTTATTTAATTTAAAAATAAATAAGAGAATGAAAGACAAGCCACACTGGGAGACAATCTTTGCAATTCATACAGTCAACAAAAGGATATTATCCAGAATATGTTAAAACACACACACACACACACACACACACACACACACACACACACACACACACACACAATATATCAACATGAAAAAGACCAACTACCAAATAGAAAAATGACAAGTGATTTGAACAGGCAGGCCATGAAAGAGGATAGTCCAAATGGCCAATAAACTTATGAGCAGGAGATTAGCCTTATTGATTATCAGGAAAATGTAAATTAAACCCAGGAAATCCACTGATTACTAGAACAGCTAGAATTAAAGTGAGTGATAATGCCAGGTGTCCCTGAGGACCGGAAACACCAGGAACTCCTTTACACTCTTGGGGAGCATGGAACTGGGTCAACCACCTTTTCTCTATTAAAGATGAAGAATCAGCAATTCCACTCCTAGTGATAAACCCCAAGAAATGCATGCACGTGTGCACTGGGAAAGATGTCCCCAAAAGTTCTTTGCAGAGTTATTCACAGTAGCCAAACGCTAGAACTAACCCAAATTTCACTAGCACTAGAATGGCTACATCAGTTACAGTCTATTCATACAGTGAAACTGTGTACTAATGAAAATAGACAATCAGACCTACACATAACAGAAATGAATCTCATTTTTAAAAAGTGAGGAAATGAAGCGAGACCTAAAATAGTAAATGAAGAATGACTCCACTCATATAAGGTTCAAAAACAAGCAAAACTAAACTACAGTGCTCAGAGAGACATACTTGAGTAATAAGACTGTGAAGAAAAGCAAAAACATGATTCCATAAAAGTCTAGCCCAGTTGTTATCTTTAGGAGGTGGGAGGAGATTGTGATTGAGGATGGAGGGGAGGTCTTCTGGAGGGCTGACAAGGTTCCATTTCTTGAGCTGGTGATGACCACACCCCCATTAGGCTGTACATTCAAGTGTATTATTCTAGATGTGTGGCAGATTTCACAATTTAAAAAGAGTTAATAAAATCCACATGAAAACTAACTATCTTGGAGAAAAATATTTCTCACCAAATAGTAACCCTCTCCCCAAATAAGAAAGCCTCTTACTTTTAGGCTATAGATATAAAATCCTGTATAAATAGCAGTGCTCCATAAAAATCTCTGAAAAGTTTAATGAGTAAGACAGTTAATGATACATAAGATGACATACTTGTTCTAAAGGGGATACTTAGTGCATCAAGGCATTCTCCTCCAACCATTAAACTAATAGGAGGTCATATGGTTACAGACTCTGGTGAGTCTTCTTTAAGGAATATTGTCATAAAAATAATTGATTAGATGATTGATAGATAGATATGGCATATATATTTATGTACGTATATACCCCCCCACACATATATACATACATGTTTATGTATATGGCCAGCATAAGAATATACCTCTCGCATGTAAGAGTGGACTTAGCACCCTCACCCTCTTCCCCACTTCTTCTCTGGAGTCCCTGGACAGCATGAGCTATGGACCCGAGGCTTACAACCCAGGGGCACCAGAAGGGAAGTGAGAAAGGTGCGGTGGTCATCCCCACACTGAGCCCAAAGATTCAAGCCATCCACCCAACAGTGTTTGCCTTTGTCCTCATGATGAATCATGGATCCATTGACCATGAATATGCTATATTTTTATTTTTAAAGAAAAGTCTATCTATCACCTCTTGGGGCAATAAGCACTCGATCTTTCCTACCTGCACAGTGAGGCAGTTAATTTCTTTAATTTCTGATTAGTATCCAGCCTAGAAACAGGAACATCAAGTTCTCTGATGTCTGTTTTGCCTAGGTGTGGTGATGGGAACCATTCCTTTCCTCCTTTATTAGTTACTATTTTTCTCTGCACACTTCACATCTCCACACTTTCTCCTTCCACCATCCCCAGACACAAAGATGAGCACATGATCCAGGCTGGGATAATCATTAAGCCTCAAGCCCCTGGACACAGTGATTGGTCCAAAGGTGGGTTAACTATATATATTAGCCAATCAGAGAACTTCCTTGGGAATAATTTTTTAAACGGAGGAAGTCAGCCTAGAGCTGCTGGCAGCCATGTCTCTGCTGCATTCAAACGAAACTGAGAAAAATCTAATCTGACTCAGGGAAAAACAGGGATGAAAGACAGAAAGAGAGGCCTGATGTGCTGACTTCCCTAGATCCAACTGTTCCCTAAGTCCAGCTTTATCCTGCTCCTTACAGGGTCCAATATGTTCCCATTTTGACGTTAAACCAACTTGGGTTTCTAAACCTTGCAACACAAGGGTCTAACTAATAGCATTGGGATTTCATTCTTCTTTTTCTTTTTTTTATGGTTTTATTGTTGATGTTGCTATTTTACTGAAGAAGCAAAGATCTGCCCCTGCGATCCCCAGCACACCTCTATACAACATGTTTATACAAAAATATTTTGTGAGTACCTAAGCTTTCTCTTTTTTCTTTTTTACCTTTTTATTTTATATTGGAGTACAGTTGACTAACAATGTTGTGTTAGTTTCAGGTGTACAGCAAAGTGACTCAGTTATACATATACATGTATCTATTCTTTTCCAAATTCTTTTCCCATTTAGGTTGTTATATAATTGAGCAGAGTTCCCTGTGCTGTACAGTAGGTCCTTGTTGGTTATCCATTCTAAATGTAGCAGTGTGTATCTATCAATCTCAAACTCCCTAACTGTCCCTCCCCCCAACCCTTCCCCCTGGTAACCATCAGTTCATTCTCTAAGTCTGTGCATCTGTTCCCGTTTTGTAAATAAGTTCGCTTATAAGCGGAATCTAAGCTTTCTCTTTTTATTTCTTTTAAAACTGTACCCTATGTGTGCATTTTCTCCCTAATTTTGTATTTATTTCTTTATTTAATCTTTGTTTTTTCTTTTCCAAATGTTGAATGACCACATGGCGAATATCTCAGATTTTTCTCTCTTCTGTAAGAATGGTGATCAGCCCCAAATTAGGAAGTGAAAATGGAGCAGTGGCTAAAGATGCTTCTGCAATATCCGGATTATGATCGTAAGCTCTTCCAAAAGAAACGTCTCTAGTTTTGAGGAAACTCCATGCTTGGGGCAACCAAAGGAAGTGCCTCTGCAACCACATGTAATGGAACGACAGAAAGAAAAAAAAAAAGCCTCTTCCTGTATATTTTCTGAAGCATTTTGCTTAAAAAGAGATCGGTGGTCTTCAATTTCAAGGAAGAAACACTGTGAGGAAAAGCACAGAGCAAAATCGCTCCTTGACAACAGGGGAGAACATTCAGGGCCGCAGGAGTCATTTGCATTGACTTCATACATCTCTCCATTATCTTGATAATAAAGCACATAATTTCAGCATTTTATAAGAAGGTAAAAATGCATTCCTCGTTGCACCAGCCAATTGCTTTCTTAAGTAATTCCATGGTGAGCCTCACAGAATGCCCAGTTCCTAGAGTCGATTAGAGGCCCCAGTACTGCATTGTTTTACATTTCTATGGGCCACAAAAAATTTAAAAGTATCCCAGGTGGAGTAAATTTGTTAAGCAAAGAGCCATGTAAAAATGAAACTGCTTGTAGAGAGCTCTCTCAGAGCTTAATGAACAGGACTCCATTTCTCAACCTAAAATTATGATCTAATGAGAAGCCCTTCAGAGTTTTCTGCTGAATATCCACTCTGTGGGCCTTGCAACCAGCAACTGGAGTCGAGTACTGGGGAGCAGAGGAATCTATGTTTGAGAGTGGAATAGTGGAACTGGGAAAATGCTAGAACATCAGCCATGGATGGAGAGTAAAACACAGCTCAACCTACAGGAACGGTTGGTAAGAGTTCTGTATTCTCTGTAAACAAATCTTGGAGCAGCTGATGCCATGGTGGCCAAAAACCATGGCTGGATGGATCATGGATGGATGGATGGATGGATAAACTAAGAAGAGAATGGTGACAGTTACAACTAAATGGGTGTGTGCTGATGGAGGGGAGAATAAGGAAGACAAGCAGACCACATCAAAATTGTGCAATGGCATAGGCCAGAGTGGGCAGATTTTTTTCTGTGAAGAACAGATAGTAGGGAATTCCCTGGCAGTCCAGCGGTTAGGACTCCTAGCTTTCACTGCCGAGGGTGCGGGTTTGATCCCTGGTCGGGGAACTAAGATCCCACAAGCTGCGTGGCACGGCCAAAAAATAAATAAATAAAAAATAAAAAAGAGCAGATAGAAAATGTTTTAGGCTTTAGGCTTTATGCGTATTATGGGCTTAATTGGGTCTCCCAAAATTCCTATGTTCTAACCCCTAGTACCTCAGAATATGACAGAATATGACTGTATTTGCAGATAGGGTCTTTAAAGGAGTAAGTAAGTTAAAATTAGTTCATATGGGTGGGCCCTAATCCAATAGGATTGGTGTCATTATAAGAAGAGGAGATTAGGACACAAACAGTTACAAAGGGAAAACCATGTGAAGACACAGGAAGAAAACAGCCACCTGCAAGCCAAGCAGAGAGGCCTCAGAAAGAACCCTGCCAACACTTTGACCTCACACTTCTAACCTCCAGAATTGTGAGAAAATAAATTTATATTGTTCAAGCCACCCCATGGGCAGTACTCTGTTATGGCAGCCACGTGGGCAATACAGTCTCTACGGTGACTACTTAATTCGGCCACTGTAATGTAAACGCAACCATAGACAATACGGAAACAGTACAGCTTTGTTCCAATAGATCTTTCTTTCATTTTGGACACTGAAATTTGAATTTCATATAATTTTCATGTTACGATTTATTATTCTTCTTTTGATTTGTTTCCCCCAACCATTTAAAAATGTAAAATGTAAGGGGCTTATAAAAACAGGAAACAAGCAGAATTTTGTCTTCAGACTGTAGTTTGAGGATTTGGGATCCAATCTCCAAACACTCAGGGCAGTGACCAGGAGAGAAGATCTCTCCAGTAGATCCCACACAGTGGGCATGTCTATACTCTGTCCTCTGATACACTTCTTCTGCCTTTATCACACACGGTTCTCCATGGATGTGATTACGTGTCTGTTTCACGCACTGGCTGTAAGTACCTTATGGGCAAGGTCTATGTCTCACATAATCCTTTATCTCAAGCATGTCTCATAGTACCTGGAACCTAACAGGTGCTTGATACATATCCCCTGAATCGAATCATACTCCTCGGCACCACAGGATCCTGCTGTCCAAGTGTGATGTGAGGGGCAATCCAGGAATAGCCACCCCAGCTACCAGGCCTCCCACTGTCTGATATCACAGCCATAAATATTATTCCCTTGGGATGCTTGACAAAGGACATAGAAAGTAAACTGCACACATCCTGAAGATGGATTTTGCCCTTTGTCCAAAGCAACTCTGGTTTGTCACACTAAATAAGACAGGAAGCCAGTTACCTTATTCTTGCCATGGCCCCATAGATGTTACTTAACATATGCAGGTCCCAAATGAATGGAAATATGCCCCTCCATTAGCAGAGGATGAAAAACATGTTGCCCTTGACTCCTGAGTTTGGGGATCAATGTGCAACGGACCCACTGCAGCACCTTCCCTTCCTCTCTCATCTGTCGATCCAGACCATCCCTCAGGAGAAAGTTCAATGTCATCTTCACGATGAGCACTTTGAAGCTGGACCCTATGCACAGGCTTCCTCTACAGTATCTGTATATTTCCCCGGAAGACAGAAGCTATTAAAAAGATGATGCTTAGAGACTATTTTAAATACTTCATTGGATTGGTGTTGGCAGATGCAAACTATTACATTTACAATGGATAAACAACAAGGTCCTACTGTATAGCACAGGGAACTATATTCAATATCCTGTGATAAACTCTAATGGAAAAGAATATAAAAAAAGAATGTGTATATGTGTATAACTGAGTCACTTTGCTGTACAGCAGAGATTGGCACAATATTGTAAATCAACTATACTTCAATAAAAAATTTAAAAAATTTTAAAAATTAAATACTTCATTGGAAATTTTTAGAAGAAGTGTGCTAGGGATCAAACCTGTATACAAAAAGAATACAAAGAACCTCAGGAGAATCTGTGTGGAAATGACTCAGGACTATTCAGATTTGAATAGATCCTAAAGTCTGGCTCCAGAGCCAGAACTGTAATGCAAGGCAGGAAGGCAGGTAGACAGGTAAGCAAGAAAGAAGAAAAGAGGAGAAGGAGGGAGAAAAGGAGAGATGGGTGGAGGGAAAGAGACCCCCAACTGTATAACTCAAGCTGGTTCAGCATCCACCCCCCACCCACCCTGCCCCTTATAAAGAGACTCGACAGTATTGGGGGTTATAAATACCAGGAACAGCAAAGAGGGCACAAAGAACTTAAAGAGTGTGAGATCACTTTTCTATTTCTAGGTCTGTCAGCAACTGCTAGATTTAAAATCAAGTTGCACTAAGACTTAGTTTCCTAGTCAACAGAATGGAACTAGATGTACCAGGCAGACAGATCAGAATAACATAATACATTTTTTTTTTAATTCACTAGCTACCCATTTTAAATGGTTTTGTATTCTTTTTCTTTGTGGAGAAATTTCCATAGCAACGAAACCTGAATACCTTGGTATTCAACCCAAGCTTACCCGCCCAGTGAATTTGGCAAGAATGGTTTCTTCTTACTAAAGGCACAACGCAATTAAGGGTAGCTAGAAAATCTGACAGACCTCGTGCATCCTTCCTGGAGCTAGGAATAGACAACGAAGAGACATCCTCTTGTTTCTCAACCAAGGTGGCAACATTCCGTTTCTTCACGGTTTAGTAACGAAATCATTCATCATGATTGCTGCTGTAGGTCAGCTCACTGTTCACATTATTTACACACCTGTCCTTGTGTGTTAGTATATTCTGCGTCCTCATGGGCCACTATATGATAATATTTTACTTTAAATGACATCTTACTTCGAATCATATTATCAGTACAACTTTATCGGTCATTTGTCTTCTCTGAACTGCTTCATGGACCACAAATGAAGGCCTAAAGAACAAAATCGGACGCGAAGTTCCAAGGATTCAATGTGCTGAACCCCCAAAATAGGCCACCTATAAATAAGGCCACAGGAAGCTTATCTCAGTAATACTAGACACTTCATGCAAAGATTCATATTAAAAGAATTAATTTTGAAATGCTTTCTCTGAATTCAAACTTAGTTATATGCATTATGTTCAAGGAACCTGAACCAACCTGCTAGTAAGATGACAAAAGAAATCCACCAATTATTTTAACTTCATGAAAGATTTTAAGGGAAAACATTTAAGACTGATATTAATAACTCCTTACTTTGTATCTTCGGCTCCATTTTTAAACGGCCTTTAATATTTCAAAATAATTGGTTTTAAGCTTTCCAAATAACCTTTCCTAAAAATCCAAGTGAATCGTTTCTGCAATTTATTACTGTTTGTAGTTCAACAAATTATTCACTTGAGCTGAGCCATACACATACCATTTTTAATTAGAGTGTCACAGTGTGCCTTGATTTCAAATCCAAAATATTCTAATCCAAAGTGATTCTGTAGGCTTCCTATTTGCTGCCAGGAGTTTGAAAAAGTAAAAATGGGAACCAAGTTTTCACATCATGAGGCAGCACGGAGCATTTCAGGAAAGCATACAGGCTTCAAATAGATCCATGAAAGCCAGCTATAGGCTGATAAGATCTTAGATCTGATCACCCCCACTACACTCTTACTTGTAAAGAAAAAAGGACATTAGGCAGACATTGGATAGTATCCTATTACCAGGAGAAAAACCCTGTAAAGCATGAACTTGTAGTCTAAACTCTCCAGTAGCAGGAGAAAAATAAGGCAAAACTGCTAAAATACAAGTATCTCGACTCCTCTATACTATCAAACTGAAGATACTGAATTCACAAGCAAATTTTGAACAAAGCCACAGGGATTCAATCAGCAAAATCCAGAAAATAGGAAACTTGATAGGTCAAAGACTTAAGTCATTTTAATAAAGTAAAGGAAAAAAAAAGAGAATAGCAGGGAGCTTATTGATTATATGACACTTAAGACATGTATCCATCAGTGGCAATATATGGGTATAATTTGGATCATGATTCAAAAAACCATTAAAAAATTATCAGACAGGGGAATAAATCTGAAAACTGACTAGATATTTGACATTATCAACCAGTTACGGTTAGTATGGTTTCTATATCCTTTTTGCAACATATACTGATATATTTACAGATGAGATGATACAGTGTCTGGGATTTGCATCAAAATAATCCAGGATGGGTGTGTGTGTGTATATGTGTGTGTGTTTGTGTGTATGTGTGTGTGTGTTTGTGTGTGGGGATTTTAGATGAAAGCAGATTGGCCATAAATTGCTAATCCTTGAAGCTGGGCAACAGAAGAGTTTGTATGGGGTTCAATATATTATTCTCTTGAGAATGTTTGAAATTGTCAATAAAGAAATGTATGTACAAGAAATACTGTGGTCTGAACACCCAGAAAATGCCTCTGGGTGGCCTGAGGGTGTGTGTGTGGCCTACAGGCATATTTTGTTTGGACTGTGGGACTGTTTTTAAAAAATGTTTTTTCCTTTTTGATCCAACATTTAAAAATGAGAAGAAGACTTCAGGATTTCCAACTTCTCTTAAAAAACAGAAAGATTCGGCAACACTGGACCACAGCAACAAGCCCTGGGGTATAGCCTGCCTGCCGCCCCCCTGTCTCCCTGGCACTCACTGACTGACACAGCCTCCCTGGTCTGTGATCATTTGAGTTTGGCCCCCAGGTACAGGGCTCTTCAGAGCACTAACACAGCGCCAACACGAGGGCCAGAGTCTCACAGCCCAAACCACCAGAGCTTTGTTTCCTGACCAGTAACCAAAAGTCCCTGACAATAACTTCAAGACAAGTACTTGGAGAGTTTTAGTTTATATTACACAAAGCAGTGATTGGAAACATATGGACAGTCAAGACGGGACAAAAGAAAACTCCGGAGTTCTTTGGTTGATTTGGCTTGGGAGTCCTGGCCAGCTCTGCCAACTTGCCTTATCATTCAGGACACAGGACTGGCTGCTGTCTTGCCCCCCAGGCCCCCAGAATGCAATGGCAGAAAGGAGATGAAAGCTCATTTAGCTCCTTACCTTCCCCCTCATTTTGCAGCTGAGGGTCCAGCCAACGGAGGTTGAGTCATTCACCCAACCATCTTCCAAAGGGTCGTCAGAGGGAAAGGACAGGGGATGAAAATGTAATGTGAGACACACTCCAGAGTTACTGGATGACAATTTGTTCCTGCATGTTTCTAGTCCCTTCAAAATATTTTTCCAGTGTGATACAGAATGGATAAACAACAAAGTCCTACTGTATCGCACAGGGAACTGTATTCAATATCCTGTGATAAACCACAATGGAAAAGAATAGGAAAAAGAATGTGTACATATGTATAACTGAATCACTTTGTTGTACAGCAGAAATTAACACAACATTGTAAATCAACTATACTTCAATAAAAATTTGAAAAGTAAGAAATAAAATATTTTTCCAATGTGACAATGACACAAGTGCAATGTTTCCCTAGGAAAAAAAAAATAGACTTTGAATCTTGAATAGAAGCAAAGGTTGAACCACTTGGGTTCTGGCATGCCTGTTTAACCAACCTACATGGAATAACTGTTCACAAGATCTCCTAGCACCTGACCGACATTCCTCACTTGTATAGTTAGTTGCCTTCTCATCAGGCAGCAAAACAAATAAGGTAGGTCCTTCTAACTCCTCAGGTTCTGTGAAGATTCAGATCCTAGGTTTTCTGTAACAGGCTCTCAGATTCATTCACTCCTTGGGCCCAGCTTCACCAAGCTGAGCCAAAGGCAGTTTCCAGGGTCATAGGGTGACTGTCATATTTTCAGATCCAGCCCTCTGTGACCTTGGGTTCTTCCCAAAGTGAGCTTCCCAGTTAACAATAGACTATTCTTGAAATTTGATTAATTCGACTGCAGACATCAAAAGAAAAAAAAATCACAACAACCTGGGGCGTTAACGTACATGAGCTATGACTGTGGTGGACAAATAATCCTCCCGGCTGTCCAATGGGTAGCCCTCATCATCCTCTAGTAATACGTCGTGTGCTGGCATACTTTGTTCACTTTCTCATAACCTCCAGCATACCTGAAGGTAACAACTCTTTTTTTCCCATTGAAAATGTAGGAAAACATCACCTGGTTATGCCATCCAAGGTCTAAAGGCACCAAAGCAATCACTGGCTGGGGATTCTTAGCATCTCAGCACCTGGACTTGAGGAAATCCTTCAGGACCAACTGTCAATGGTTCTATTACATTAGTCTGATAAATGCACAGGTTGTAACTCATCCTTTGCTCACCACCGCTGTAAGAGGAAAAAAAGGTTTTAACTGAAACCCTATATGAAACATGGAGGCTTTGGGGATTTAAGGGAGCATCTATGGCCATCCTCTGCTTGGCCAGAACTTGAGAACCACTGAGAGCTGTGGGAGAACAGCCATGGAAATCAGTCTGGCAAGAGAGGGCAAAAGTCTAAACTGGGACAGTAGCCACAGAGATGAAGAGAAGGGATGGAGGGAAGA